>NC_068404.1:18661383-19278383 GCF_023724105.1 Carassius gibelio | reverse complement strand
AGAGAATGGATTAAGATGAGCCAGTCAAAAATACAGTATTATCTTAATCAAATATTTATTTTATATATAGTGAAATTAAACATTAGCCATGAGGGAAATTCTCTCCCCATATTTGTTCAAAGAGGATTTGAATACCAAGGTAAAAAAAAAACAAAAAAAAAAACAGATTTATCAGAAATACAAAATTATAGTCCATATCTTCCATACTGTAAACCTTTCGGAAACATCCAGTGCTCTTTTGCTGTTTGTGAAGTGTGCCCCTTTAAGACTTTTGTATGGTGGCCGAGAGAGATCGATGCATTGCAAATAGAAAGAGCACTTGCAAATTAAAAAAACAACTTCATCAATTTGACAACAATTTGACAACACACATGCTCACAACAAAACCAAATAAATAAACACACTGCAAAAACAGAAACGTGCTTCAAATACTCACAACACAACCAGAAAATTGCTGCAAATACAATTGAATACAAAAATGCAAAAAAAGAGCTGCAAATACTCAAAACAAATAAAGAAAAACGCTGCAAATAGAAATAATAAAAACAATTACAAATTAAGAAAGCAGCTTAATCAATTTGCAAATGGTCTCAATGCAACCAAATAAAGAAACGCACTGCAAATAAAATACTTTATTTGTTTGTGTTGTGCGTATTTGCAGCACATGTGCTGTCCGACTGATGAAGTTGTTTTCTTGATTTGTTGGTGTGTTTTTTTTTATGTGCATGTGTTTTCTGAAGTTGCAGCGCGTTGAGCTCTCCCGGCCACCGTACTTTTGTTCATCTGTATCTGCTTGTCTGTTAATTTGTGACATAATGAATACTATTTCCAGGTCCATAAGTTTCCATTCAATTTCAGGTCATAAAACTATCTCAGCAGTCATTCAGAAGCAGCATTATCCATTTCTAGCACACTCTTAAAAAGTCTTAGAGCTTGTGTCATTTATTTATCAATTCATTACCATCGTCATGATTTTTGACAAGTGTGTTGATAACTTGACTTAAAAAAAAATATATATATATTTGTTTCAACTTAAAAAAAGGTGTTAGTGCTACCTTCAAATTATGAATGTAGTCAGCTTAAATATTCAAGATTTCATATAGCACAAAAAAATTTAAAATATGTTGATTCTTAATCAAACGGTTCAAGTTAATAATAACAATAATAATAATAATATAAATAATAATAATAATTATTATTATTACTATTTTACATAGCTTATTTAATGTTTAAGTGATTGTGTGCTGACACTGTAGATCTTTCAAATATTACTCAATAGAATATTTTAATGGCATTGTGAGAGTTTTTACAAATAAATGTCTTGGTTACCTTCTGAATTCCCCATGGAGAACACAATGAAAAGAAGAAACAAGACTTCTCAGCACTGGCATTATGAACCTAAAAATAATAAGCAGCAAAAGTTAATTTTTCTGCACTCATATACAGCACACCCTGGATTCTCAGTGTATTTTATTATTTATTTATATTTTTGTTTGATTATAGGACAGTTAGTTGACAGGAAGCATATTAGAATGATTTCTGATGGATCATGCAAAACTGAAGACCGGAGTAATAGTTGATGAAAATTTAGCTTTGCTTCACAGAAATAAATAATATTTTAAAGTATATGTAAAATAGAAAACCATTATTTTAAACTGCAGTAATATTTCACAATATAATTTTTTTTCTGTGTCTTTAATCAAATAAATGCAGCCCTGATGAGCAGAAGAAACTTCTTTAAAAAGCTAACTGATCCCAAACATTTGAATTGCAGTGTATATAATAAACTCAATATGTATAAGGTGCATTTTAAAAATATATTATATTTCTTCCCTGTTGTTCTTTTCTTTTCTTTTCTTTTATGTGTTTATCAGGATATCTTTATATGAATGATAAAAAAAGTTTAAACTAAATAATCATGACAAATAATACTGTAAATATCAAAAGATATAATCTAAAAACATCTCTCTCTTTGGAGGTGTAGTTTGTTTGTACAATAGAAAGAAAAAGAGAAAAGGTGTTCACGTGAAAACCAGCAAGACCAACAAAACTTTATTAATTCTAGTAGCGATCCATGACAGTCTGATAATAGAGATAATATTATTTGTTCAAGTCAATATTGAAAGACTATTTTAATTATTAAAATATTGCTAAATCTACTCACATGCAAGGTTTTTGTCCTCGATCTAAAGGTTTTTGCCAGAATCAAATGAAGGTTTTGTGAAAATTCAAACAAGGCTTGGTTTGTTTCCATAAGTGTATTTTTAACAAAATGGAAAGTATGTCTAGTCAAGGCCATCTGATTGAAAAGTTCAAAAGCAAAAGGTTTTATTTCATGTCAAATCAACCAAATTTCAGAATTGACCTCAGGTGAAATGTTTGATTTGGTTAATATTTGTTTTATGAAGAAAAACAAACATTAATAGTCACGAAAGCTATCCAATGTGGGAGAGAGGGTGTTCAAAATGACAATTTGGGAAGTCTAATAAAACAATTGTTGCATTATATTCCAAAGGAGGTGGTAAAATTTATTTATTTATTTTATTTTTTATTTTCCCCAAAGTTTTCATGCCTGATAAGCAAGGCAATACGCAATAAATAAGCAAACCAACAAGGAACCTAAACTCTACCAGACAAGTGTGTTGACAACTTTACTTAAAAAAACAAAACAAAAAACAAACATTAGTTTCAACTAAAAAAAGGTGTAAGTGCTAACTTAAAATTTTGAATGCATTCCCCATGGAGAACACAATGAAAAGAAGAAGAAGACTTCTCAGCATTGGCATGATGAACCTAAAAATAATAAGCAGCAAAAGTTAATTTTTCTGCACTCATATACAGCACACCCTGGATTCTCGGTGTATTTTTATTTATTTTATTTTTAAGGTTTGCTTTTCTTTTTAATGTTTTATTTATCAAATAATTCTACAAAAAGTGTCACAGGTTCCAAAAAAATATTAAGCAGCAGAACTGTTTCCAACATTGATAATAAATCAGCATATTAGAATGATTTCTGAAGGATCATGCGAAACTGAAGACCGGAGTAATAGTTGATGAAAATTTAGCTTTGCATCACAGAAACAAATAATATTTTGAAGTATATGTAAAATAGAAAACCATTATTTTAAACTGCAGTAATATTTCACAATATTATTTTTTTTCTGTGTCTTTAATCAAATAAATGCAGCCCTGATGAGCAGAAGAAACTTCTTTATAAAGCTACCTGATCCCAAACATTTGAATTGCCGTGTGTATAATAAACTCAATATGTATAAGGTGCATTTAAAAAACAAAATTATATTTCTTCCCTGTTGTTGTTGTTTTTTTATTTTATTTTATGTGTTTATCAGGATATATTTATATGAATGATAAAAAATGTTTAAACTAATTGTTGTGAAAACTTAAAATATACATAAAAAATATATATATATTATGTTTGTTAGAAGAAACAAGTTAAAGTTTGTTTCTGTTGTTTTTTTTTCAACTGGCAGCCTTTTTTACATTTCTGTTGTGTGAAATAAATAATTCACCCCTAAAAAGAAATAAGGTCATACAGCTTTAGAAAAACACATACTGTACACATTATAATAAATATCAAAACGATATCATCTAAAAACATCTCTCTCTTTGGAGGTGTGGTCTGTTTGTACAATTATAGAAAGAAACACAGTAAAGGTGGTCACGGGAAGCCAGCAAGACCAACACAACTTTACTTATGCTAGTAGTGATTCATGACAATCACTGATAATAGAGATAATATTATTTGTTCAAGTCAACATTTAAAGACTATTTTAATTATCTAAATATTTTCTAAATGTATTTGCATAAAATTCAAATGAGGCTTGGTTGGTTTCTGTAAGTGTATTTTTACCAAAATGAAAAGTATGTCTAACCTGTTCTTTGGGGAAGTCGTGGCCTAGTGGTTAGAGAGTTTGACTCCTAATCCTTGGGGTTGTGGGTTTGAATCTTGGGCCGGCAATAACATGACTTAGGTGCCCTTGAGCAAGTCATTGAACCCCCAACTGCCCACTGCTCTGTGTGTGTTTTCACTGCTGTGTGTGTGCACTTTGGATGGGTTAAATGCAGAGCATGAATTCTGTGTATTGGTCACCATACTTGGCTGAATGTCATGTCATTTAGTCTAGGCCATCTGATTGAAAAGTTCAGAAGCAAATGGTTTCATTTCAAATCAATCAAATTTCAGAAACGCCCTCAGGTAAAATGTTTGAATTGGTTTTGTTATCTGAAGAAAGACAAACATTAATAGTCATAAAAGCTAAAATATTAAATTCCAATGTGGGAGAGAGGGTGTTCAAAATTACAATTTGGTAAGTCTCATAAAATTTTTTTGCATCTTATGCCAATGGAGGCAAAACATTTTTTTTTTTTTTTACGTTTTCATGAAAGGTTATTTAAAACTGAGAGAAGAACCCCAGGGTGTATAGAACCCACTGCTATTTTTATGTAAAGAGTATAGTTATAGACACCCTTAGATTTTTGTGCTCTAGTCACTGGGTCCCAGCATCTTTGTAAGCCCCTCCCCTGATGATGACATCACTTAAAACCTATAAAGCCATTCTAATAACTATATTAAATCCTTGCCAGACATTTCTTTTAATGCCTTTATTGATTAGAGGAGTGTTTCAGTATTGAGAAGAGATTATAGTTAACATTTTTAAGAAATATTTAAGAAATGTTTCACTTGTAAAGATAAGATCAGAAAATGTAAATGTAGCCTAGTACAATGAAAGTAACTGTGGAGCAGGATGACTGTATGTGATCTCACAGGCATTTAGCACAAACATAACCCAGTTGGGTTAAACAGGATTCATTGTTCCAACCTTTATCTATGAGGTGAAAAATTTTAAAACAGTATGTCATTCTCATCATTATTGTCATGTTAGAATCAAAATAAAATTGAATGTTTAAGACATGTTTGACAAATCAACCATTTCATGTTACTGGTTGAAGTGTGGAATTATATGATTACACACTGCATTCTTACTTTCATAGTTCAACTCCCCACAGTCCTCGTTTTCACTATTGTCAGGTTGTCCTGGGGCCCAGTGGGTGTAGTCAAACATAGCTCCATCAGTCCACAACCACTGTCCTTCCTAAAGAGCAAATTCAGTTATTATAATAGTTCTATACTGTACTCAGACTCCATTTAGAAGGTCATTTAGACATTTAGATAGGCTTTGAAGAAGTCATATCATGTTCATTACAAACGTTTAAGATTTCAGTCATGACAAACATACAAACTAGACAAAGCAAAACAAAAATGCCAAACTTTACTTACTTATTCAACATCATCAACAACGTGTGGAAGAAGAAGGCAACAGACTCAGCAGAAAATCATGTTCTATTTTACTGTGCACAGACGCAAGATTTGCATCCAGACTTTGGTAGTTCTTCTAAAGACATAGATTTTTTATTGTCAATAAAAAAGTATTTTTTAGCATAAAACATTTTCAAACAAAATCAGGTCTGACTTATTATTTGCTCATTAATAGTTTTCTGTCAAATCTATTTACAAAAAGGAAGTTTTTTTTTTTTTTTTTTAAGTAAAAATCACCTTGTAACTAACACTTTACCTCTGGTACGATCCAGGTGAGAGAAGAACTTGTAGCACCGGGCTCCAAGATTTGTCCATCCACTTGTTGTTTTGTGCCTCCCTCTGGTGGACAACATTAGAATTACAGGCTTCCTTCATCTCTCACTTCCATTGGTAAAAATGGACATCAGATCATGAGGGTGGGGATGTTTACTGGTTGGCATGAGTACACTGGAAGGCAGCAATATGTAGGCTACTGCAATAAAAACAGGCAATTTAAAATTTTAACTGGACAGCAATTAATAAAATCATGCAACTTGACAAATGTTTTTATTATTATTTGGATATTTTAAAATGAAGGTAACAATTATGATATTTAAGTGTTTTGGAGATCACACATGAAATGGAGTTCATTCATTCATATGAATATGTGTGTGTGTGTGTGTGTGTGTGTGTGTGTGTTTGTGTTTGTGTGTGTGTGTGTGTGTGTATTCCATTTTACTTAGTACAAGTCATTATTTTGAACCATTTAAACTGATTTCAAGTTATGTACACTGATGTGTCATTCACATTCACAGATGATCCCAGACAAATTGCAGAAACCTTCAAAATGTGTGTACACTACGTCAATTATCTGATACCATCTCAGCATTGTCTAAGTGAACTACAACTGGTACATTTAAATGTAAAGTACAGGAGGACACAAATATACATAAGGACATGAAGCACGGGATTTTCTTTTACTTCTGCAAAAATATATTTTAATTGATATTCAGAATAATGGAACCTGCTAGAAATAATGAATATCCTGTGGTTTCCTCTAGTGGACAAAATTAGTACAACATGTTGTAGTCCTTCGGCCACCTTCTTTTTTAATCTCCTCTTAAAACACTTGACTGATACACACGCAGTTTTGCATGTGCTTCAGAAACTTCTCTTTTGGCTAAGTGGCAAGAGCCATATGAAGTGCTTAGAAAATTGAGTCCCACTAACTATGAGATCTCTTTACCTAACCGTAAGAAAAAGTCTCGGATTTTCCAAATTAATCTTTTGAGGCCTTGGAATGAAAAATGTTCTTGGTCTGAGCAGTTGTGGGCAAGGAAAGTAGAGGATGAAGAGAAATTAGAGGAACAATATTTTCCTGTTAATTCAATTTCAACTTTTTTTTTTACTATGAACTTTGAATGTCGGTTATTCAGTGAGGTGTGCCAGCAGCTGGGGGTGAAGAAAACAACCACTCCCCTCCACCCTCAAAGTGATGGACTGGTTAAGCGGTTCAACAGCACCCTGGCCCCCAACTTGCCATCTTGAGCAGTCAGCACCAGAGAGACTGGGACCAGCATCTGCCCCTGGTCCTGTGGGCATATAGGACAGCAGTGCAGGAGTCAAGTCAGTGCACACCGGAGGCGCTTATGTTTGGGAGGGAGATCCGTAGGCTTGTTGACTTGGTGTCCGGGTCGCCCCTCGAGCCGGAGATTGATGGTGGACCAGAACTGGACTACTTCCGATTTGAAGGAGCATCAGAGCATGGTCAATCAACTGGTCAGGGAGGCCCTAGAGGACGGTGGAGCCCTCCAGAAGCGGGCGTATGATACCCGGGCCCACGGGCCTACTCTTAGGCCAGGGGACAGAGTGTGGGTGTTCTGCTCCCAGAGAAAGTGGGGGTTGTCACCAAAACTGACTCATCATTGGCAGGGACCTGAGGAAATTCTAGATAAAATTTCAGAGGTGGTCTTCTGGATCAGAATTCCTGGACGGGGTAGACGATTGGTGCTTCACAAGGATCGGTTGGCACCGTAACACCCACTAGCCCCAGAACAAGAGAATTGAGGAAGCCAGTTCGGCTCCCCACCATCCACTCCCACTGCCGAGATGGACAATAATGGACTCAGGGCTTAGCCTGGCGCTGGGGGAAAAACATCAGGGAGGCCAAAGCGTGTTCAATGCCGGCCAGGACATTTGTTATATTTTGTTGTGGGAGACTAGGGTTGTGGGGACAATAACTCTACTGGGGGGTTATGTAATGACCTGGTAGTCAGCACTAGCAGACAGGTGCATTATGGGTATTTGTTTAGAGTTAATTTATGTGTTATTTAAGCCAAATGGTTGGGTTTTTGCATTAGCAATGTTTTGTGTGTTTATGTTCAGTTCATTTGGGTTAATTTACTGCCTTGTTATATAAAAGGGTGACTGTCACTGTCATGGAGAGAGATGTGTAGGGGAGTGACTGGCGATATGGCCTCAGACCTTATCTCTAATTTCTTAGTTCTAATGCTGGGTTCAGAAAAAAAGAGAAAGAAGACCGTACTGGCTAGTTTTGTCAATGATTCTGTTCACACAGACACTCATGGTCATGCGGTGTATGGGAGGCGAGTGCTCGCTCTGTATGCCAGGCAGAGTAAATGTAAAAGATATCATCTAAAAACATCTCTCTCTTTGGAGGTGTGGTTTGTTTGTACAATAGAAAGAAAAAGAGAAAAGGTGTTCACATGAAAACCAGAAAGGCCAACAAAACTTTATTTTTGCTAGTAGCGATCCATGACAATCACTGATAATAGAGATAATATTATTTGTTCAAGTCAACATTGTACAGCACTAAATGTACTCCCATTTAAAAATTCAAATGAGGCTTGGTTGGTTTCAATACGTGTATTTTTAACAAAATGGAAAGTATGTCTAGTCTAGGTCATCTTAAAAGTTCAAAAGCAAAAGGTTTTACTTCATTTCAAATCAATTCTGAAGAAAGACAAATATTAATATTCATGAAAGCTAAAATATTAAATTCCAATGTTGTAGTGAGGGTGTTCAAAATGACAATTTGGCAACAATTTAAGTCTAAAAAAAAATTGGTTGCATTATATGATACAAAGTTTTTATGCCTGATAAGCAAGGCAATAAGCACTAAATAGTGCTTATTGTGTTGTGTTGACAACTTTACTTAAAAAACTAAACGTTTCAACTTAAAAAAGTTGTTAGTGCTACCTTAACATTTTAGATTTATAGTCAGCTCAAATATCCCCGTTGTCAAATAGCACAGCTTTACATTTCAAGTTGCCTCAACTTTTTTTTTTTTTTTTTTTTTTTAAAAGTGTAGGAATGCATTTGTAAAAAAGATTGACTCTCTTAATCAAGCAGTTCAAGTAAATAATAATAATAATAATAATAATAATAATGATAATAATAATAACTTTTTTACATAGCTTATTTCATGTTTGAAAAAACATATTTGCTGAACATGTTTACAGTTTATTATTTATAAATTTTATATAGAGATCTCCGTTTTGGGTGAATATTTCCCACCTGCCCTTACAGACGTTGTCATTGGCCTGTCACACGGAAGCCTGTTAATGCCTCAAAATAAAAGAAGGACACATTATGAACTGTTATATATGAAGTGTCATTTGATAAATATTCTCTTTTGTTTATTTATTTACCAGTTTGAGTTGTAAATAGTTTTGGATGTAAGATAAATTTAGGTTTTATGACTCAACATCAACTCACTGCACTGTTCTTTAGAATCTTCTAGATGATTGGCACTGCAGGAACACCACAGTGTCTCTGTGAAACATCACAATATTATTATTTGTTCTAAAGGTAATCTAGTTGTTCAGTTTCCCTAAGGAAACATAAAAGGCCTGCTCTTAACTGGATTAATCCCTGACATGGTATCCTGTGTGAAACAAACGACAAACCTAACCGTTTTTACCTTTTACTGTCTTTAAATGATTGCCACATATACCCATAACACTTGAAATTACAGAATTAAAATTTAGTACACTGATGAAAGCAAACTTAAAAGTCCCCTGAGTCACTCCAACAAATAGTGTAGCTGGTTCCTTCAGACAGCTTGCTAAAATAATAGCATTGCTGTTCACTTACTGATAATATAACATGTGC
This sequence comes from Carassius gibelio, assembly GCF_023724105.1. Taxonomy (NCBI): domain Eukaryota; kingdom Metazoa; phylum Chordata; class Actinopteri; order Cypriniformes; family Cyprinidae; genus Carassius; species Carassius gibelio. Next base: position 19,268,932 of record NC_068404.1, on the reverse strand, counting down.
TTTATAGAATTGTTAACTAGCCTGTTTGCCAGCTATTTATTACAAATATGAAACTAGTTTACATGACAGGATGAACATATTTACAACAGAAACCAACTGCAAACTACAAAATATTTATGAACATTTTTTTATTTCAGAATAACACATGTAAAGATAAGATCAGAAAATGTATGTAAATGTAGTACAATGAAAGTAACTGTGGAGCAGGATGACTGTATGTGATCTCACAGGTATTTAGCACAAACATAACCCTGTTCGGTTAAACAGGTTCCATCGTTCCAACCGCTACCTATGAGGTGAAACAATTAAAAACAGTATGTCATTCTCATCATTATTGTCATGTTAGAATCAAAATAAAATTGAATGTTTCAGACATGTTTGACAAATCAACCATTTCATGTTACTGGTTGATGTGAAATATGATTGCAAATAATTATTGTAAATAAAAAAACACACAGCATTCTTACTTTCATAGTTCAAGTCCCCACAGTCCTCACTGTCATGGTCAGGTTGTCCAGGGGCCCAGTGGGTGTAGTCAAACGTAGTTCCATCAGTCCACAACCACTGTCCTTCCTAAAGAGCAAATTCGCTTATTATAAGAGTGCTTTACTGTACTCAGACCTCATTTAGAAGGTCATTTAGATTGGCTTTGAAGAAGTCAAATCAACTTCATTACAAACATTTGAGATTTCAGACAAACATACAAACTAGACAAAGCAAAACACTGCACAACTTTACTCACTTCTTCACCATCATGAGCTCCAAACCAACAATGTGTGGAAGAAGAAGGCAACAGACTCAGCAGAAAATCATGTTCTATTTTACTGTGCACAGACGCAAGATTTGCATCCAGACTTTGGCAGTTCTTCTAAAGACATAGATTTTTTAATTGTTAATACAAAATAGTTTTTTTTAGCAAAAAGCATTTTAAAACAACATTTTAGTTTTAACATATCATTTGCTCAGTGATAGTTTTCTGTCAAATTTATTTACAAAAAGGAATTATTATTTATTTTAGAAATCACCTTGTAACTAACAATTTACCTCTGCTGTGACCCAGCTGACCCCCTGAGAGAAGAACTTGTAGCATAGAACTCCAAGATTTTTCCATCCAAAGGGGCATTTTTTAACTGCATTAACTATCCGGTAAATAAACATATAAAAAAATAATAATATTATGATCAGTATTAGTAGTAGTAGTAGCCCTTTATTGTCACTATAAGTTGTTTGAATATTATATTTGTCAGAAAAGCTTTTAAAATTAATTAACGTGGTTTTTACAAATAAATATATTTGTTACCTTCTTCATTCTCCATGGAGAACACAATTAAAAGAAGCAGAAGACTTCTCAGCATTGGCATGACGGAACTGAAAAATAAAAGTTAAGCATTTAAAATTAAAAGTATGTATTATACCTCACATTATGGACTGTCAATGTATTTTAAAAGCAAAGTCAAAGGGTTATTCAGTAGGTCTCTGTGCCAGAACTCACATTGGTTTTAAGATTGTTGCCTTCAGAATCTCAAGAGGAAGATGTAGTGAAGTTCCAGAAAGAGCCTGAAAGATTTCTGTGCTCTTCTCTGTACCTCCCAATGTGTGTGACTATTGCATCATGATCATAATACAAGTTGTTTTGGTAACCATACATCTCCCTCTTTCCTCTACTAATGCTGAGCTGAAAGTTTCACTTCCTTTATTAGGCTATCTATAAATAATAACGGACTTAGTGGGGCTAGGGACCCCTGGGCTTGATGTTATGTGTGGGCCCTATACCTATACATTACAAATGCCCTCAAGTAAACCATCATTGTTGAGTAACTCAAAATACACAAACATATGCTTTAGGTAAATAGTACAAATAATATGCAACATGTCTAGGCTATAGTCAAAGTTTAAATGTAATATTAAATATTCATTATAATATAATAAACAGGTTGTGCTCTCACTGTTGATAGATCAAAACCCTGAAAAAATAAAACAAAAACGAAACAGGAGATGTAAGCTTATCAGTATTATAAAAGTTATTGTCATATATGTGCCCTCTTATGTCAGGTTCTTATTTAAACCACAAATTCAATCAAATAAAAAGACATACTGGCTATCAACAATCAACTGATTTTGTTCTTTTTGATCTGTTTGTTCTATTTTCTTTCTGACAGAGCAAAATAGAGTTTTGATACTCTATCTAACTTTGATACTACTCAATCAAATTCTGCAAGCTGGCAACAGAGTGCAAATGGAACGAGGAGGCACAGTGGGATATGTTTCTGCATGGGCCGTGTTCAGAGAGAGATTTATATGGTGGATTAACCTCCTAGACATAATGGATAAATTGACTTGGTTCTATGGTTTGATGCCAGCATTGATTAGTTGGAGCAACTTGCTTGATCCATACTCACTCCCAGAAGCACTGGAGTCGATCATGAGCCTATGCAGTTGGGAAGAGCTCGGCTGTGCCGGGAGGAGAGAGAGAGGCGGAGGTCCCATGGACTCTGCTTTTACTGTGTTGGCTCTGAACATTTCTTACACTCTTGCCTGGTAAAAGAGCAAATCTGGTCGTAAGGTTGAGGCTACTATCGGGTGGGATCTCCGCCTGGAAGTCCTCATCATCTACTCTCCTTCCAGTGAGACTGAGATGGGCCAACAACACCAACCCCTGTCAGGAACTCCTGGACTCCAGAGCTTAAGGTAATTTTATGGACTCCCATCTCACACACCAGCTAAAACTTCCCATCACGCCTCTCTCCCACCAGATCACCATCAAAGCTCTAAATGGTTAAGAACTCCCCAACATTAATTAAGATATTTAGGCAACTTTAAGCAATCACACCGAGACTATTCCATAGAGTGTTAGGCCAGGGTTATTCAAATCTTGCCCTGGAGGGCAAATGCAGTGCAGAGTTTATGTCTAACCCTAGTCAAACACACCTGAGCATGCTTATCAGTGTTTTTGGGATCATTAGAAAAAATCACAGGCAGGTTACTTTGTTTAGGGTTGGAGCTAAACTCTGCACTGCATTGGCCCTACAGGGCAAGATTTGAATAACCAGAGAAAGTCAAGGCAGAGAAATGCGTTTTTCATGCACAGTCTGTTTCTTTTCTAGATAACATAGTATCTTCTGAGGGAGTGTGCATGGATCCTGAAAAGGTTAAGGCTGTGATAGATTGGCCAAGTCCAGATTCCCGTAAGGCCCTACACCGGTTTCTGGGATTTGCCAAGTTACCATTTCATTCGTAACTTCAGCCAACAAGCCGCACCTCTGAATGTCTTGACCTCCCCAGAACTCTGTTCAGGTGGTCCGATACAGCCGAGGCTTTATTGTGCCAATCTAAAGAGCTGCTTTGTTTTGGCTCCAATCTCCAATCCAAAGTCGCCCCTGATCTCACACGTCAGTCCATGGTGGAGGTCGAAGCATCAGAGGTGGGTGTAGGTGCAGTTCTTTCCCAAAGCACTTCCTCAGATGACAAGATGCATCTTTGCACCTTTTTTTCTTCCATCGTCTATCACCCGCCGATGGTAACTATGGCATTGGTAACAGATAATTGTTGGCCATCATATTAGCATTAAAGGGATGGCGTCATTGGTTAGAAGGGTCGGGGGTACCTTTAATCGTTTGGACTGACCATAAGTGCTCGGTGGGCACTTTTTTTCCCCGGACATTTAGATTTTTCTCTGTCATACCGTAAAATTAAGATATTTTAGATTAAGTCAGAGAGCGTTCTGTCCGTCCCGAGAGCCTCCTGTCCCTCCAGTTACCAGCATAAGAAGTTACCAGCTCATGCTGGTAACATTCCTCGTCAATGTAGGCTATATTTTTGCACACTTTTCTCATTCTTACTAACTCAAGTTTTTATATGAATGAATATCTGAAGGGAACTGGGTGTCTTCAAAAAAGTTTCAATTACATTTTAATTTTAACTGATTAAGTGTCATTTATGAGTTGAGCTGCTTTGTTTACAGCCGTTACCAGGGGAACCACTATACTTCTGACCGTCTACAAACACCTACTGGCAGAGAATGAATGTGCATTTTCAATAATCCAGTCTACAGCTTTTGTTCAGACCAATGCAAAAATTCACCCACATAAATCCGTTTTAAATTATATAATTTGTACTTCCAATTCATCGTTTTTCTTAAAAAAAAAAAAAAAGGTTTTAAAAGTTCAGTTGTGAGGTTTATCATTTTATAATTTATATATATATATATATATTTGTTAAAACGTGTATCTCAATGGTAAATAAATTACTATTTCATGGTCTACAACATGAAATAATAAAATTATCTGCTAAATGAATAAATGTAAATTAAAGAATCCCATTATAACATGTACATAAAAAATTTAGAACATTGGACACAACAATGTGGCCCCATTGTGCAGCAGCAAGCATCACGTCATAAAAGTAAATGTGTGCAAATGTATAGGACCCCATTTAGTTGTGTTGCCAAATGTATTTATTTTTTGGACTACTTTTTCAGGATTATTTGATGTATAAAACGTTTAAAAGAAAAGCATTTATTCAGAATATAATTTTTTTCTATCACTTCTTAACAATTTAACATCCTTGCTGAATAAAAGCTTTGATTTCTTAAAAGAAAAGAAAGAATACAAATTTAGTGACCCCAAACTTTTGAACTGTTGTGGTTTTGTTAGAAAAGATATATATTTTAAATAAATGCTATTCTTTTTAACTTTTTATTCATCAAAGAATCCTGAAAAAAAAAAAATAAGAATGACACACACACACACACACACACACACGCACACACACACACACACACACACACATATATATATATATATATATATATATATATAGTTGCAATCAAAATTACTAAACCCCTCGTAGACTGCAGTACTTTACAAATACAAGCTTTTCTGAAGATCCAGGATAAAATAAAAATTTCATCTATAACAGTTCACTGGCATATTAAAAGTGTCATTGTCAATATATAATGTATAATAGTTTTGAGTTAATATTTTTTTTATAATACTGCTTTGTCATAATTATTCAACATTACTGTTTTTAAATAACTTATTTCATGGTCTACAACATAAACATAATTGAGTCTCAAAACACAATTAAGCCTTTAGAAATTCTATTAAAAACAGAATTAGCTTGAGCTATTACACATACATACAGTTAGCCCATGCATGTCAACAGAGATCTCACAAAAGCTAAAGAGAATAAATATTGTATTAGAAAATCTAAGGCTATATGAAAATTTCCAAACATTGAAAGTTCCTAGAGACACAGCTCTCAGCCTTAGCCCTAAGCATAAAGTGTGTTTTACAAGAAAACCTTTGAGGGTATTGAAGAAAAAGCTCACTATCATAAAATGTTTAATCAGAGCAACTGAGAAAAACCTGCAATGTACAGCCAAAGACTTGCAAGATGACCTGATGAAAGGAGGAAAACCATTTCAATGCAGTGTGTAAGAAGAACACTAGACAAGTATGGCCTTCATGTTGAGACATCTCAATGAATACCAGTCTTGATCAAGAAGAACAAAAGGCCTACTTGAACTTCATAAAATTAATTTTTGTAGACCTGTGGAGCTTTGCAAGAATGTTTTATATAGTGATGTGACCAAACAGGAACTTTTTGGGTCCATGGATCAGTATGTCTGCTGCAAAAAAGGCAAAGCTCATAAGCAGAAGAAGACCATTTCCATCATCACATTTGGATGTGGATCAGTCCTGTTATGTGGTTGCTTTACTGTAGTAAGGAAGTGGAAGTCATGACTGTATGAAGGACATCATGGATTCTTTAAAGTGTCAGGCCATTTTTACAAGAATTGTGATGCCTTTGGTGTAAAGACTGAAGCTGATGATCAATGGACTTTCCTGCAGGAGAGTCATCCCATAGAACATCATCCAAATCTACTTCTGCTTGCTTCAGGGATCAGTCATAGAATGTTCTTAAGTGGCCTGTTCAGGCTCCCGGGTTAATTTTCATTGCAAATATCTGGTTGAATTTGAAGAAAGCAGTGGCAATGTGAAAACCAATGATTATCAGTGATCTGGAAGCTTTTTTCAGATGAGGAATGGGCCAAGACTGTATGTATGTATGTATGTAAATAATATATATAACAGGAAGAAGCTCCAGTGTGTCAACTAACAAAGTCGTCTCTGTTTATCGAGCTTGGCATTAATGTATTTGAGAGTAAATGGGGTAAAACCTTAAGCTTCTTCTGTGTTTTCGTCGTGACGTTTTCGCTCGCCGCTGTTTTTTACTATCTTGAGAATTCAGAGATCGACGAGACTTTTCCTGACCTGAATAATTTGTCACACTGCGCATGCGTGAAATGCGTTAAAAAATTTGACGTAATTAACGACAAACAACTAATTAACGTCGTTAACACACTATTTCTGATAGCCCTAGTATATATATATATATATATATATATATATATATATATATATATATATATATATATATATATACACATACACACTCACACACACACACACACACACACACACACATATATACACATACACACTTATATATACACTGTATTATCCCTTTATCATGTGGAATATTTGTTTGTGATAAGCTTGGATTCATCATGTGATTTTTCATCTCCACCTACTTTTGGTGCTCATCAGTACATTGGTTCAAAACAATACTTCACTATGCTGGTTTATTAACATTACATCAGTTGATGAAATACAGTTTTTTTTTATTGTGAATTTAAGTTAAGTCTAGTAATCTACCATATTTTTAAAAGTGAAATTCTGGCAACCAGAGCTGCCAGTATTTTACTGTAAATGTCACAGATTATTTTTTTTACAGTTTAGACCATAAACCTGTGTGCAATGATTGAACTGCACTCCTTATGTCTGTGTAGTTCTTGGCTCCAACAGGTATACATGTCTCTTTTCTGTGCTACATCACTCAACCAGAACAAATCTTCTTGAAATACTTGATCTCCAAATTCTTAATTTTAACAGCCCTGCTTTTATACTTTACTTGAAGTCAGGTATATATAAGTCATGACTCATGAGGATGATACTGGATATGACTGTTTAATCTCTGATTTGTGTACATATTAAGGGGGAGGGGGTGAAATGCTATTTCATGCATACTGAGTTTTTTTATACTATTAAAGAGTTGGATTCCCATGCTAAACATGGACAAAGTTTCAAAAATTAAGTTGTACGTTTGAAGGAGTATTTTTGTTCCAAAAATACTCCTTCCAGTTTGTTACAAGTTTCGGAAAGTTTTTTTCGAGTATGGGTCTGTGTGACGTTAGATGGAGCGGAATTTCCTTATATGGGTCCTGAGGGCACCTCTCCCGGAAGAGCGCGCGCTCCCGTAGAGCAGAGCACTGAGAGCACAGACAATCACTGATCAGAGCGAGAGCGTCGCGAAATGTCACAAAAGGAGTGTGTTTTTGGTTGCCAGGGCAAGACAACCCTGCACAGATTACCAAAAAAAAAAACAGCATTAAGGGACCAGTGGATGGAGTTTATTTTTACAGAGCATCAAAGGAGTTGTGCAAGTGTTTGTGTTTGTTCCCTGCATTTCGAAGATGCTTGTTTTACAAACAAGGCCCAGTTTGATGCCGGATTTGCGTATCGTTCATTTCTTAAGGATGATGCAGTCACAACGAAAAAGTGTCACGATCGTGTGTTGGAACCGCAGGCGGTGTACACCTTTAAAGAAAAAAAAAAAAAAAAAGACGACATAAAGTGGAACTTAGTCATTTTCCAAAACCGCTAAGCAAATATATACAGTTTCAATACATACTACATAGAGACGTCCTGCTGTAGTCATTGCTGCTGCTGCTCTTGTTCAATTTCAGCCTTGGGATCTGATTCTGGATCATAAATATACGGCTGAATCTGAATGTTAGCCATGGTTTGTTTTGGATGATGTTTTTTTCCTCACGGTAAATGTCACAGCTTCCAGACGCTGTCAATGCAAAAGCCTACTCGCGCTCGTGATTCTCTAGCTCCGCCCACACGTCACGCCTCCAGCCGGTCGTGTTTTTCCGAAAAAAATTTGCACAGACTATCTTTCTCTTATACATATAATAAAACTAAAGACGTTTTGGAGATACGAAGGATGCAGTACTACTCTATAGGTACTCAAGATTAACAGGAAGATGTAGTGAAGTTCCAGAAATAGCCTGTAAGATTTCTGTGCTCTTCTCTGTACCTCCTAAAGGATGTGGCTATTGCATCATGATCATAAGACATGTTGTTTTGCTTAGCAGATATCTCTTTCTTTCCTCTACTAATGCTGAGCTGAAAGTTTCACTTCCTATATTATCCATAAATAGTAACTGACTTAGTTGGGCAAGGGGCCTCTGGCCTTGATGTTAAGTGTGGCCCCTATACACAGAGGTGCACATAAGTGGTCCGCAGGTCCGCATGCCCGACCAAAATAAAAAATGTGTAATATAAATATGTACTGACAGCGCATTTGCATACCGACATGTTTGATAGCTGTTAATGCACAATTACCATTTTAGATCACAAACTGCACTATATAAGTTTTATTTTCAACCTGAAAGCACACTGTAAAACCCGACAAGTTAACTTAACTCAAACCGTTTGAGTAAACAGATAGCCTTGATTTAAACCCTGTAAGTTTTAAAACTTTGCATTCAAGTAATTAAGTGATTAACTAAGTGCTGATTGAGAATTAGTGATGAACAGCTGCTGCTAACAAACAGAATCACTGAAGAAAAGAGAAACACAAGAACTACTACAACTGACTTCAGACACAGCCTTAGATGAAATCAACTGAAATAAAATACATGAAATCTCTCAAGATCTGATTAAACAACCCCACAAACAGCATCACCAGCTCCATTATTAATATTATTATTAATATTATTAATAACCAGACTGACTTTATTTCTGTCAGACGTCTACAGAAGATCTTATTGAGAATGAACTAAGGTTTAGATGTTGATTTATTGTTTCATTTGAAGTAACCATGTTAGAGATCACTGTTTGTATTAGTTGGGCTCTTGACCCTTGATTTCTGTCTTAGTCTTTTCTCTGGCTGTTATAACTGTGTGTTTCTAAAACACATTTGTTGTAATCCAAAAGTCCAGAAGAAATGCCATCAGGTGTTTTTTACTACAATAGTACCCAGCATGCATTGCAGCATGTTTTTTTGTCACCATTGTTGAGGTTCATATTCTGATTATTGATGTCTGTGTTTGACCAGTTACTGGAATAGAAGACAAATGTATGTGTACAAAATATTTATGAAGTCATTTTTATATTAACTATCACATAATCCCTGGCTCTTAGTGTCATTTTTATTAGGTCTTCTTCTACTAATTACACATTTGTTTCATCAGAGATTAGACTCCGATTAGTGCGATCAATATTTGCGAACAATAATGAATAATTATCATCACCTATATAAAGTATAACAACCTACATCTAGGTACAGGTTATCACCTGATGGCATTTCTTCTGGGCTTTTGAGTTACAACAAATGTGTTTTAGAAACACACAGTTATAACAGCCAAAGAAAAAACTAAGACAGAAATCAAGGGTCAAGAGCCCAACTAAAGCAAACAGTGATCTCTAACATGGTTACTTCAAATGAAACAATAAATCAACATCTAAACCTTAGTTCATTCTCAATAAGATCTTCTGTAGACGTCTGACAGAAATAAAGTCAGTCTGGTTATTAATAAGTGGAGCTGGTGATGCTGTTTGTGGGGTTGTTTAATCAGATCTTGAGAGATTTCATGTATTTTATTTCAGTTGATTTCATCTAAGTCTGTGTCTGAAGTCAGTTGTAGTAGTTCTTGTGTTTCTCTTTTCTTCAGTGATTCTGTTTGTTAACAGCAGCTGTTCATCACTAATTCTCAATCAGCACTTAGTTAATCGCTTAATTACTTAATTGCAATGTATATCTTCTTTCAATGAACTTAACTGAATTAAGTTCAGAGTACTCGTAACTGTTAGTTTTTTCAACTTAAATGGTTTAAGGCAATCAGTTTCCTCAAATGGTTTGAGTTAACATAACTTGTCAGGTTTGAGTGAGGCTGTATCTGAAGTCAGCTGTTGTTCCTTTCTCTCTTTTCTTCATTAATTCTGTTTGTTAACAGCAGGTGTTCATCACTAAAGCTCAATTAATCACTTAATCACTTAATTGCAATGTATATCTTCTTTCAGTGAACTCAACTGAATTAAGTTCAGAGTACTCATATCTGTTAGTTTTTTCAACTTAAATGGTTTAAGGCAATCGGTTTCCTCAAACGGTTTCAGTTAACATAACTTAAGGATATCTGTTTACTCAAACCGTTTGAGTTAAGTTTACTTGTCAGGTATTACAGTCAAGGCAATCGGTTTACTCAAACGATTTGAGTTAAGTTAACTTGTCGGGTTTTACAGTGCATAAATATAGGCTATGCCTACCGTTTCAAAGCACAATACAAAACGGTGACATTCATCCACTGACGCTCTTTAATCAGCAGGGCTAAATCCAGAAGCGCATATACTTACTTGCCGGCAACCTGCCAAAATAAAAGCCTGCTGATTTTAAGTTTGAATATGAAGAAAACGCTTTTATTTATTTATTTTTAGATGCTTTTTTTCCCAAAGCGAATAAAAAGGCAAACAAAGTAGAAGGAAAGTTTAGAATTTTATTTTTACGTTTATTTACTATAAAATAAATGCATTTGTATTTAATACTAGGACTGCTTTTTATTTTTAATAATATCACACACTTTCATTTAGTTTATTTACTATTATTAAATTTTTTAAAAACGAAATAAAGTGTAATAATATTATAACTATTATTAATTATTTTTTTATAGTTGCATTTAATGGGTCATGCTATGTGCAGTGTGAGGACCAAACCAAATCTCCAGGTTCTCTTATGAGAACTAGGCTGAAAAAATTATGTGCTCCGCTGCCTATACATTACAAATGCCCTCAAGTAGAACATCATTGTGGAGTAACACAAAATACACAAACATATGCTTTAAGTAAATAGAACAATTAATATGCAACATATCTAGGCTATAGTCAAAGTTCAATTGTCATATTAAATATTCATTATAATATAATAAACAGGTTGTGCTCTCTCAGTTGATAGATCAAACGCCTGAAATATACGGTGGCAGAGAGAGCTCAACACGCTGCAATTTAAGAAAACACATGCAAATTGAAAAAACACTAGCAAAAAAAAAAAAAAAAAACGCGCTGCAAATCATCACAACACATGCATATAACGAAACGCGCTGCAAACCATCAAACACATTCATATAACGAAGCGCGCTGCAAATCATCACAACACATGCATATAACGAAACGCACTGCAAATCCTTCACAATACATGCATATTAAGAAACGCTGCAAATTCTCACAGCACATGCAATTAACTGTCACAATCATTATCTGGAGTGCCCATGAACTTCAGTAGAGGGAACTCCACTCAGGACCATTCCACCCATCAACCACCAGATGTCACCATATCATCACTTGGACACTAGCACCTCTCATTCTGTTGCTTGCACCACACCCAAACTACATCTCCCATGAGTCACTGCATCACTATCACCTTGCCACCCCTGCACCTCATTCATCAGCTATCTACTTGCCACACCTGCACCTCATTTACACACACATATAAGCAGCACACTCACTCCACCACTTTGCGAAGTCTTGTTTAGCCAGTCTGACATTTCCAAGCATTTTTCCTGTGTTTGACCTTTGACTCTGATTTCTGTGCTCTCTGCCCAGATCACTGCTTGTTTCTGGTTTCAATTCTGGTTATCCCTGACACACCTGGCCATTTTCTAAATAAATACTGCATTTGGATCCGAACGCCTCTGACTCTCTTCATAACATAAAAGTGCTGCAAATAACACTGACCACAATGGAAATGTTTCAAGGAAACCCCAAAAAGTGTAGGACCAGGTTGGGATTTGCTTATTGTGCAATGGCTACTGGTCAGTGGAGTTGTTGGTGAACTGAAAGGTGAGGTTTTTTTTTTTCATTGTGTTTTTTTTACCATGATTCATTAATCTTTTGGATATTATTAGCCTGAATAAGCTGAATAATTACATGATTAAATGTAAAACGTTACTTAAAATGGCTAACTTTAATATCCTAAATATAATTTATATATATATATATATTTATAAATATATCCTAAATATATTTTCAAGGTTAATGAAAATACATTTGCAATGCCTAATTAATTGTTTCTTAATTTGCAAGTGTTGTGAAGTATTTGCAGCGAGTTTCGTTATATGCATGTGTTGTGATCATTTTGCAGCGCATTTCGCTATATGCATGTGTTGTGGTGATTTGCAGTGCATTTCGTTATATGCATGTGTTGTGATGATTTGCAATACTTGCATGTGTTTTCTTAAGTTGCAGTATGTTGAGATATCTCGGCCACAGTAGAAATAACTGCACGACAAAAAAACAAAAACAAAATGGGAGATGTTAGCTTATCAGTATTATAAGTTCTTATAAGTAAATTGTCATGTGTCCTCTTATGTCAGGTTGTTATAAAATCAAAAAATTGATGGCTATTAACAATCAAATGAATTCACTATAAAAAAAATCCTGTCTGTTTGGCTTTGACCTCTGCTTGTTTGACCATGAATTGGATTACCCTGAATTGATAATAAATACCAGCAATTGGATCTCTTACTCTCTCCTGTGTCTCCCTGGTGCGTGAATCGACACTTCTTATTTTTTAAAACTTGGTTCAATAATAACAACATAATTCTAGTGTGCCAACAAATAAATGATAGTGGATCATTGAGGAATTATTCTGAATTCCTTCACACTTTTGGCATTCCAGTCACTCCAAGAGAGTTTGCAATTGTTATGGGTGCTTACCCATCTGGTATTTTAATTATCTTAAAAGGGGCTGGAAAACCAGATTGCCTTACAGATCTGGACCCTAAGTTGACCTCGGTTGGTAAATTATGTTTCAAAACCACAATGAGGAATAATAATCGTAATATTCACTCTTTTATTCCAGAAAGATGTCACCAGCATACCTTATGTTGTTCCTTACTGGTCTAACTTTGTTGACAACCTGAATTGGGGGAATATATGGAACCTTCCTTACAAATATCTCCTAAAAAAAGAAAAAAAAAGAAAGAGAAGTATCTTTCAAAATCATACATAGGTATTATACTATTACGCTTGACATATGTGTTAACAGTTCTTTTTGTGGAATATGTCCAGAAACAAATGGTACTGTTCTGGCAATGTTCCTTTGCCACCACTTTCTGGAAAGATCTGTCCCGATACATTACTGTTAATCTTATTGATGATTTTTCTTTGTTATGGAAAAATGTACTGTTTGGTGTTCATGATAACAAGAGTAAAAAACAGAAAGAAATATTAATCTATTGATCATTTTAGGGAAATATCATATTCACAGTCAAATTTAGTAATGCAAAACCTTCTTTTATTGCTTTTACTAAGTAGACGGAACAGTACATCAAATCCATCCATTATTAAAAAAATTAGAAGGCTGCTAAAACCATTCAATGATGCTCTGTCTTTAATGTATTAATTTGAAACTCCCCATTTACCTCCATGCGCACATATGGACATTGTGAATTATCTTGTTTTTGGTGTACGCTACTACACAATGCAGGAGTTTAAAAGCCACAAGACTTTGGAAAGTTACAAGACTTTCTGCTGTGGCTGGGTGCAGGACTTGGCCATCTACAGTACAAGCCTCCAGGTGGTGAAAACAGCGTTGTACTGGCCAAGGGAAGTTTCTTCACATGCGTTTTAGTGTGTTGTAATTACATTGCATTTAGCAGACACTTCTTGACCCAAATGACAAGGTAATCAACTGCGACTGTTTCGTAAAGACTAGATTGTAACGACGAGATGTTAAATGTACTCAAATGTTTCCAACATGTTTTGATGTAGGCTAAAGCTGTGTATGTTTAGGTATTTAGTTGTAATTTGATTTTAGCCCAATGACACATACTGTACCAGGTTTTTGTGTTGGGGGCTGCAAAGTGGACAAACCAGTTCTGGGTTGGCTAGTTAAATGTGTGATTGCAATATGTAAATGTCCTCATGCTGTGTCCATTCCGTTAACCTAAAAAAACTGTATTCCATTGTTCGTATCGTGTGGGGTACAGGAGCAGTTTTTAAGGCATGGTAAAACAGTGTGGAATTGCGAGAACTACTCTTCTACTACTGAGTTAACAACACGCGTAAACAACCACGTTTTGCATACAAGAAAAAGAGAATTTGCAATTAATTTAAAATGATTAGGCTACTTCTCCATATACAATTGGACATATAATTTTAATCATTCTTTAATAATGATGCACACACACTGAAAAAAATTTAACATTAAAATACCTTATACACAATTTAATTACCACACACAAAAAAGGGGCAATCTACAAATCACAATTTATTAATCACAAAAAAGGCAGTTTTTTTTTCACAACATATTACCCATTTTTTTCCAAACATATAAAAATGGTAATAAAAAACAACAACAACAAAAGGCTGAAAATTTATGTTTTTGCTATTATACCACTATTATGTATATGGCATTGGTAAATCTGACTCTCTAAATGTTTGTGACCTTACTAGATCTTACAGAATCTGTTATGGTCAACTGAGAAAAAAAATGTCTTACAAACATAGATATCCTAAACAATATCTTCTTGCAAAAACTTTACCAATGATGCCTCAGTCTTATGCTTATCACAGTTTGTAATTAGCATTTATTATGCAGAAAGAAACATACAGACAAGCAGCACAATCACACCAGTCAGCACTAAATAATCAGATACATACAGAACATGTATATATTTTTGTTTTTTTCCCCATCTCTGTTCTTGGTAATAACACATATTTTATCAAAATACAACTATTTTGTAAAATGCCATTTATAAACTGTGAAAAAGTAAAAAATAATTTCAAACAAAATAGCACTAGTCCAAAATTTACAAGTGTAGAAAACCAAACAGACAAAAGCAACTGAATCCATCAGACGGAGGTCTCGGACTGTAGTTGTAGTACAAACTTGTGAGATTTGGGGTGGACGTACTCCTCACTGAGTTTGAGGTGAGGGATAGCTTTGCTGGTGACCACTAAGCTGAAGTCAGATGATTTGAGCAGGAATTCAGAGCCGTGACGGAGGGGACTGTTGACCGATGCTTCGCTGACCAGCGTCCACTGCCGGGTCTGCCGGCACTCTCTCGTATACTGCAGTGTGGGCCCAGCCATCAGATAGCTCTCCAGAAATGCCTAAGAGGGAATAACAGCACCCATATCTGTTCGATGATGTCTGTCAGTATCCTACAGTAAGTTCATTTGATTTAGAAGTTGCATGTAATATTTATTAGAATTTTTTTATTCGAGCTGAATAATGACACTACTGTCTTTTTAGACCTGCTTTACAGCAGAACTTTAAGCTTACAAAATCACACAGTCAGTGATGACATTATACAGTGTTCCAGACACAAACGTCAAAACCAAGAAGTCTTTTTCACCATGCGGTGCCTTCAATATTTTCCCATGGGTTTTTGTAATAGGGTTTGAATATACAATTCAAATATTTAACTTTACACCAAAATATTTTTTGAGTCTCACTCCTATTATGGACTTGAATCATATATATTTGAGGACATTTTTGATAGTATCAATTAGGAGATTCATGCCACACAGTGTCTCACCTTTGGAGTCATGTTGTTTGTAATGCAGAATGCAAGATGGGCCTGAATACTGTCCATGCTGTGGCAGTGCTGCTGACGGGTGGTGCGCAGGTATTTCTGCAGTGCTCGAGCCATGGAGGGGAAGATGGCCTGCGCTGCCTCACGTGGATCCATCTCATCTCCTGGCAGCTTCTTTTTCTCCTCCTCCTGCAGCCGTCTAACGTGTGTAAACGCCTCCTCTACTGCCACCACCAGCCTAGAAGGAGAAAATGTTGCATATTAAGCTGCAGTGCAGTAGTTTATATTGAAACCACAATTCTATTGCATGCTCTGTATCACAAACTTTTTGTTTCATAAAGTATGCCCCTCTCTAGTTTCTGGTACCGTGCTCTGCGCTTTCGGACTCTTCTATCATGCTCTGCTTCCTCGTAGTACAGCTCATTGTGGCTGGTGTCTCTCTGTCGGGCGGCAGCTGCTATTTTAGCCCGAGATTGAGCTGTTGCAGTATCGCTACCAGCACCTGGAAAGAGAAAGATTAGCATCATGGGACAGAACAGATGCAATTTAATAATAATAATTAAAAAACCCAACAAAGTCCCTTTGAAATTGTTCTATATTACAAATGATCTTATTGCAGATTATCATGCAAATGTGTCATTCAGCAGTCATTATTATGATGATTAATAAGTAATATAATTAATTATTATTATATATTTTTTTTACGTTGTCATTTTATTGTCCGGTTATTTCCTCTCATACAGGTCATATACTCTACCTTTCATGAGTTTGGGTTCGGTAAGATGTTTTTTCTTTGAAAGAAAATAATACTTCTATTCTGCAATGATGTATTTAAAAAATCAAAGGTGACAGTAAAGACATTCGTGTTACAAATGATTAATATTGCAAATAAATGCTGTTCTTCTCAACTTCCTATGGATTAAAGAATCCCCCCACTTTTATTGGGGGGATAATTATTATGGTTTCCACAAAAGTATTAAGCAGCAACGGTTTTCAACATTTGTAATAGTAAGGAAATGCTTCTTAAGCACCAAATCAGCATATTAGAATGATTTCTGAAGGATCATGTGACACTGATGACTGGAGTAATGGCTGCTGTAAATTCTGCTTTGCCATCACAGGAATAAATTACGTTTTAAAATATATTCACATTAAAAGCAGTTATCATAAATTGTAATATTTCACATTACTGTGAGATTAACAGAACCTCAGACACTTTTCTTTTCTTCTGAGACGGACAATACACACACAGTGCTTTAACATATAGATATCTGTCTCCACATAAGACTAATGTCAGGTGTGGATCTTCAATACACATTTACCTGATAATAAATTGTTACAATTGATTTATTCTGTTTCACTCTGTAATTACTGACTCTAGTAGATTATGCTGAATCCTTGTTACTGCATTTCCTGCATCAGGTTAGTAACGGACTAAAATTCAGTTGAGATGGAGCATAGGGCACACAAACTGTATCTTTAGAGATCTGGCTAACACTTAGTATTAGTTCAAATGTACTTAGATTGTAAGGGCTTATGGGAATTTCCTTTTAGGTCAACTGGATGTTGTTCAACCAACGTAAATCGGGTGAGCCTAACCTTACATGGGAAAACCATGTCATGACCATAACAAAACTATTGTTAGGGAAAGTAATATTGGTTGTCTTACATATATAGTAGTGGTGGTGACCTCTGACTAGAAATAATGTTGCTTTATTCAAGAGTGTACAAATCTATGGAGGCTAATTAAAAGTACTTTTAGAATGAGCAAGCATAAGAGCGACCATCTACAGTATTAGACCGTTAGCTCTGTCTAATAACCAAGACTGATGAGAATGTGACCGTAAGATAAGCTAACGACCAAAGCGATTTGAGAGACATGAGCACCCAATTGAACGAGTACAATAATATAAAGAATAAATAGAATAAGCAGATGTCTAGATAAATAATCATATAGATGATCATAATTGACATTCTAACTCAAATGCGAGGTCATAATAAAATGGAGTTATATTTAAATTTAACCTCAATTTAATAACTTTGCACACTGAAATGACCCAATACGCATTAAACCTTCATCCCACCATTGGATACCTCCATTTGGCCAATCATGTGGACCTTACAGTACCGTATTTTTTATCAAATGAATGCAGCCTTGGTGAGCATTAGAGACTTCTTTTAAAAAATCATTAAAATAATCTTACCAAACCCTAAACCTTTGAACAGTATGTTACATTTACTGCAAAAAAGATCACTGGCAGCCAAGCACATTTTCATGTTGAATGGGGCCATGATGATCACACGTAATGCATATTAGCTCTATGTGCATAGTAATGCGGTGAATAGATTTATTTATGCATATTTATCCATATTCAGGTCACAGTTATAATTAATAATGCATGACAAGGGCAGCATGACTTTCCTTGGTAGCAGGGCAGCTTTGTGATTTCTTCTATAGCTCACCGAATCACCTCCAGAAATCACATATACTAAAAATGGACCAGCGAATCTTGAAACCAACCTTTCCTCACTAGTTATTTATATTTAACATATATACAGATAAAATAAGGAAAATAATTAAAAGAGACAAGATATTAAACTAATTTAACACACAGAAAAAACATGTAGTTAAGTGTATACTATTTCAGAGCGCTTTGAAACCTAGAAAAAAAGATATGTTTTTTTTTTTCAGTGATGCATTATTAATACTCTGACAATATGTGCAAAGCACAAAGAGCTACACTCTGCAGATTTTCATATACGTGCACCCTCACACTCAAACACACACATTCCTGGCCTGCTTCAATACCCACAGGCATGAAGGAAGTTTTGAGTGCTTAAGGGGTTAACTTGATCCCACGTATGCATCTCGGCATCGTGGTGTATGTGCATTTCTTGTGGTGACAGCACATCATGAATATCAAACAAAGACAGAGGAAGAGAGGGAGAGTGTTTTTAAAATCTGGTGGGAGGAAGAATTATTGACTTTTTGGACAGGTTTTTAGAGCACAGTGAGTGCAAAGATGAGTGCCTTTTTCACAGTAGTCAAGACATGTAGAAGGATTTCTTGATGCAAATAATTTTCTGTGATGCAAGTCTGTGTCCTTGTGCACAGTGTACAATGACTGCATGCACAAGCAAATAACCAAGACATGTGGAGCACTTAACAATTCAGTGTCTCTGTGAAAGGATTTCTGAATGTATAATACAGTATGAACTTACAATCGAATAGATAGCTTTTCAGTTTGGCTTTAAACTCTGCAAAAAGATTTGTTACAGAAGATTTGTTAGATGTTGTTGGTAACTGATTGACACAGTTGCTGCATTAAAAGTAAAAGCTTCATTTAGTACGTCTTTTAATAAAATCAGAATAATATTACTTTACCACTTTGGAGACTTGATGTTTTAAGTTGATTTAACCAACTGTAGATCAACTTTCTCAACTTATATCAGATGTTTCTATTAAATCATAACTTGCTCACCAATGGATTCACTGCTGTGAATGGGTGCCATCAGAACGAGAGTCTAAACACCTGGTAAAACATCACAATAATCCTTGACTACAGTCGATCAATTAACATCTTTTGAAGCAAAAACCTGCCTGTTTGTAATAAACAAATGTGTCATAAAGATCTTTTTAAATTCAAACTATTTCAACTGGCTAAAATACAACTCTATCCATACTGCCTTCTCTAGTGAAAAAGTCACCTCGTCTGAATCAGGAGAGAAATATGCACAGATGAAGCACCTTTGACAAGTTGAAACACTGTAAAACTGTTCTAATCAAATGTCAGTTGATTTTGTGAGAGGACAACAATGTAATGGAAGTTTGACTTGACGAAGCATCATTATAAATTAAACAAAATTTTGGCCAGAATCGACTGTTTAAAGTTAAAACACATTGATGATTTATTATTAATATTATTATTATTTATTTTATTTTTTTTACAAACACAAAGCTTTTCACTTCACAAGATGTTAAGTGATGGACTAAAATCATGTGGATTACTTGTAGAATATTGTGATGTTTCCATCAGCTGTTTGGACATTCTGACGGCACCCATTCACTGCAGAGGATCCATTCATAAGCAAGTGATGTAACGCAAATTTTTGTCAAAATCTAACTGATAAAGAAACTAATTAATGTATATCTTAGGTGCCTTGAGGGTTAGTAAATGTATAGTGAATGTTAGTTTTTGCATGAATTTTGGTATTCCATTAACAGCAGTGAGTAAACCCAACAATGAATGTATTGTGATTCAATGCACGCTTTAAAATTAGGAGAATTAGGAGAAATATTTCATATACAGTATTAAAGACATCTCAATTTTGATGCCTTTGATGTCCAAAATGACTTCAGAAAGAGTCAGGTCAGAAAACAGACAGTGATTTTACACAGATTAAACTCACCATCTACATTATAGACTTTTAGCCCAGCCAGATGTTTAGCTGCCCTGGACTTTGCAGCTGTTAGAAGGGCAGGGTTGTGGACAGAGAAATCCTTATAATAGTGTTCAAGAATTACAAGGGCTGCCCGCTGAATGCTACAGAGAGAGAAAGAGAGACAAACCGATCAACATTTTATATATATATATAAATTTAAAAAAACCCTTGTAATATTAAAATACAGGAACACACAATCCCATCACGTATTGCATTAAACGGAGTCATTGGATGTCAGATAATACTATTTTTCATTTGGCTTTGTGTGTGTGTGTGTGTGTGTGTGCACTGTCACTTAATTCTGTAGCAGCACTGGATCAAAAATGTTCAGCCAATGAAACAATGTGAGCAGGAACAAAGGAAAGCGATGGGCAGGAGAGAGGAAGGGAGAGGGGAAGTAACGCAGGGCAAAGTAGGGAGTTTCTGTAATGGATTGATTAATGAACCTTTTTCCCTTGGCCCAACCTCAACTCATTATTAATGCATTAAACAGTGCGCGCACACACACACACACACACACACACACACACACACACACACACACACACACACACACGTTTGTTTTTGTGAAAAGTGGGGACATCCCATATGCGTAATGGTTTTTATACTGTACAAACTGTATATTCTATTGGCCTTCACCAACCCTACACCCAACCCTAACTCTCACAGGAACCTTTGTGCATTTTTACTTAAAAAAAAAAAAAAAAACCTCTGTGTTTTGAAAAATTGGGACATGGGTTATGTCCTCATAAGTCACCCTCTCCTTGTAATACCTGTGTCATACCCATGTCATTATACAAAGTTGTGTCCTGATATGTCACAAAAAAAGACCACACACACACACACACACACACACACACAGTTTTGTGTACACAAGTACATAAAATATCTCAGCCAGAAAGCAGCTCAGCCATATAATCAGTGCAATTACAGATACCTCTAATGTTCTATAAACATTTATTTGTTAATATATATAGTTTGTTTGCAGATTTGATGTTTTAAACAGTATTAAAATTAAAGATCTACAATGATCCTTATGTTTCAATGAAGAACCCAATTCTAATAATAAAAAAATTTCACTGTGGTGTATATGTTTATCTATTCTCTAAAAAGTCCTTTCTGGTATCTAAATTCTTGAACACATCAATAAATAACTGGTTTTCTATAGAAATTCTCTAATGTAAAAAATGCAGGTTTTGTACAACGTTTTAGTATTAGTTGGAACCTTTAATTTGAAGTGACTTTCTTTTTCTTTTTACTTCTTTTGTATTATTTGACTAAAGAGCGTGCAACAGACCGTTAAACAGCATATTATAATCATTTTAATCAAAGTTTGGTCATTGTTTTCAGCTGGCACCTGAGCTGTCCCAGGTTATAGTGGTGAGTCTCTCCATCGGTGGAGCGCACGACACAGAGAGAAAAGCAGGGCTGCAGATGTCGGATCTCCAGCAGAACCACTGCCAGGTAATGGATGAACAGCAGAGCATCCACCAATGATACGGCAAACTGCACTATGCCTTGGTAGTTCTCATCCTGTCAAGCACATATAGTAAAGCAGTACACAAATGGAATCAAAATGACCTGTACTAAATTCACAGATTTTCTTCAAAGAAAAGACATTATGTTATCTTTATTTTCAGTGTTATAAAATAATTTAATAATATATTAAATTATTACTTTTCAACAAGGATGCTTTAAACGGATAAAAGGTGGCATTAAAGACACATTACAAAAGATTTATATTTGAAATAAAAGTTAATTTTAACTTTTGCTTTATCAAAGAATCCTGAAAAAAAAAGTATAATCAAAATGATTTCTGAAGGATTGTGTGACACTGTAGAGTGGAACAGTGGATGCTGAAAACCCTTTACCATCACATGCAGGAATAAATGATATTTTCAAATATATTAAAATTGAAAACATTCATTATAAGTGAAGTGAGTAGTTTCAGTGCCAGTAACATCTCAAACATAATTACCCAAGGTGTGCATATCTGTATTTATTTCAATATGGCTTTTAAGATGGCTCATCAACAGCTGAAACTATCCGTTTTATAAAAACTTAATTCACACAATCACAGTTCCACAAATCTCAACATGTTTCTATTGACTCTCCATGGTCTACACACATTTGCCCATACCTGCGAGTCCAGGATGCGCACTCCAAAGAACAGCCAATAGGAGAGTAGCAGGAGGAGCGTGAGCAACCCCAGCAGGGCACGGAACACTGCTATCCGGGGAAGGGATGCCCGCGCCGGTCGCACAAGCAGCGCCCAACCAGCCAGCAAAAGAATGAGGAGCTTGAATGCTAGTGAAAGAAACAGGCCCTCACAGGCAGTGCCACAAGCCTGCAGGCGCTCCGGCCACATCAGCTGGGGCAGCACCAGGAAGGACAGGGGGGTGACCAGAACCATCAGGCCCAGGACAAGGGTGAGGGCCAAAGGAAGGAAGCGTACACAGTTCAATTTCTCTACTGGACCTTCCGTGTCCTTTCCAAAGCCAGCCAAATCCTCTTGAGACAAGCTGTGGTCTGAAGTTCCAGTGACCGCTGTGGTGGTTTCGCCCCAGTTGTCATCCTGTCAAGAGGTGGGAAGGGATCAGCAATATACCATGCACATCAAAATTCAACATACTCCTAAAAGCCCTGTTATCTCAGATGCCCAAACCCAGCACTCAGGATCGATAATACAGGAAAAGACACATTTATAACTTTTGATTTGCCCACTTTTCCATCCATGTTAGACATAAAATACAGCTGCATGCAGCAATTACTGAGCAAAACAGACTATATTTAAGCTCAATTCAATGAGTTTAGGAACAACACTGCTGCAACTCTGCTATATGGCGGACCTTGCATAACCTGGTATTGTTAGATTCAAAGAATCATGGGCCAAAGAAATAACGAATAAGACAACTAACTAATACAATATAAGATAAGCATAAGATGTATGTGACTAAAGAAAAGGGATTATTAGTAGGTGTAAGAAAAGTGACAACAATTCAATGTGAGTATATCGTCTGATGGTTTCAGCTCAAAAAAGAAAAGAATTTCCCTTTCTATTACACAGTTTAGAGTTTGTACCAACCCTTGTGCAAAAATAACTTTAGGTGTCATCATCAGAAGTGAGGAAATGGCAGATGGAAAAGGTTAAAGAAGGTGTTGTAAAAGTTGGTGGAAACACAAACACAGATGCACATGAACTTTTTTTATTAGAGAAGCCCATCAGATGAATTCAAAGGATTAACCACCAAAAGTGTTTTGCTGGAACCACAGTCAACTACTAGTGTAAAATACTGCTGTAATCAATATATGCAATAAACAAATTTACACTCACATTTTTGAGCACTAAAGTCTAACACAGCTACCTCAAACTACAGTTAAAAAGATCGTATCTCTTAATTTTTTTTTATCACGGAAATGTATAATTTTACTTGACCATTTTCCACCTACTTTTGACCTTTGAAATTATACTGTTTTTGGTACTATACCTTTCAGACTTCAAAAACAACTGGATTGAAATGATTGGCTTTCCACATTTGAAATAAAATATTCAACTAAAAATGTCTATAAGCAGGGTTCATCCTTCAATAACAGTCTCACAGCTGCAAAGGTTCACACAGCAAGCCAGGCGGAAATTTTACTTTACAAACTGTTAGATTTGACTGAAATCATCCCAATGGTTAGGTTTAGAGGTGTGGGGTAGGTGTGTATAATATGCATGCCAACAAAGTGCATATCATATGCTCGCAAAAACTGTATTTTATTTGCACGCCACGTAAAGTAAAGTCATGGCATTTGCCAAGTATGGTAACCCATACTCGGAATTGGTGCTCTGCATTTAACCCATTCAAGTGCACACACAGCAGTGAGAAGTGAAAATACACCCAGTGGGCAGCTATATATGCAGCACCCAGGGAGCAACTGGGGGCTCAGTGCCTTGCTCAAGGGCACTTCAGCCATGGATATTGATGGTGGAAGAGAGCACTGTTCACTCACTCTCCCCCACCTACAACTCCTGCCAGCACCGAGACTCAAACCAGCAACCTTCAGGTAACTAGTCCAAATCTCTAACCATTAGGCCAAAGCTACCCACAGCTAAACGTGCATCTCGTATGCATACTAAAGTCAACAGCATGCAAAACACACACAAAAAAACTTGTGGTATTGATACGCATTTGCCTGAGACCAGCTCAAAGAGACAATAAAATAAGGGTTAATAAATGATAACAGACTTTTCCTTTTTGGTTGAACTTACTCTTTAACCCAAGAACAACAATATTCTATTTTAAAAGTTTATTTCATTTTACTGCAGAATATTTCCACAAAGATTCTTATTTTAAACTAGGCCTTTGTTAATTTAATAACTCTTATGAGCTGTTCCTTTGTGACCAGAGGGCAGACTATTTTTGCAGCGATCTGATCTGTTCAATTTTGTCCACAGTCCCACACTGCTGAATGTGCTTCCCCCACTGAGAGAGACAAAGGAAGCACACATCACAGCTAATAGTGTGTGTTTGCATGTGTGTTAGTGTTCTGCTTGACTCGAGTACAGCCCATTTCCCTCTCACAGAGCCACAGTCTGAGCTGTACCACAGAAAGAAAAGCAGAAAGCCAGGGAGTGGTAAACAAGTGTGAGAAACTCCTACATCTCTCTCTTCTCCACCCTCCGTCCTATTCCACTCGTTTTTTCCTAAATAAACCTACATAGATATGTTTCTCATGTTCACAATTCCAAATGAAAATGAACATAATGACTATGGAAATGAATTACAGACATGACTAATAGCACAATGATTTAAAATAATATTCCGTAGTATCTTACAGCTTTCGACATGGTTTAACTTGATTTTGAATTAATTTGTATTGAACCCATGACATTCCTTTTAACAGAGGCTGGCTTTGAAAAGTTAGAAGCTGCATTAGATAAGGATTAATAACTCATTTTGACTCTGTGCTTTTAACTTCCGTGAGAAGCGAGATAAATCAAAGCGAGTGAGTTGGGGGAAAGGGGAGGAACTAAAATAGACATCTGTCATTGGTGATGACACTCTGATAGAGGCTAACAGAGTTCTGAAGTCTATGTTGTTGTTTTTTTTTTTTTTTTGAGTGGGTTTATTGTTAAATGCATGAAATAAGGTCTGTGATTAACACAAGTTAAAGACATTTTCATGTTTTACTGTATAAAAAATACCTCAGTAATACCCACTTGCCCTTTTTAAAAACGATTGCTTGTCTTGAAAAAGGTCACTTAAGAGGTTAAATGAGACGCTAAATGTTGGTGGTGTTCAAATCATATGACTTTGGTGTAGTTCGTAATTCGTATATAGTTTAAGCTTATATTTATCTTTTTTTCTGCCGATTATTTTGTTCATATTTTAACATTATCATGATGAACAAAATGTGTAAGAATCATAAACATTGTCACAGAACTTATTTTTGCAATACTCCAAAAGCCAATGGAACAATCCAATTTTTTTTTTATTTAACTTCAGGACTGACCCACAAAGATACATCATCACTGCAGCACTCTGTGGAGGTATTATATTATCAGACAACATCATCATGTGCCTGAAAAATACTGAAAAGAGTTAAAGACCAAAACAATGGATAAATCTATGTAGCCTTTGAAAGTCAGCCAATCAAATTACCAAGCCAGAGCTATCTGTTTTATAAATAAAACTGACTTTAGCAAGTAAGGCACACTCAAACAAGGGCACAACTTGCAAACATAAATATAGACCCTTTAGCTAGTAACATGTTTGCTATTCCAAGTCATTCTGTTCACTAACGTCTAAAGTTTCCTCACTGGAGAAAACATTCCAGAGGCCCGGGCTAAATGACAGGAAGACAAAAGAAGATCAGAGCCAACATGATGAAATGACTCAGGGAAGAATAGACCTGACAGCCGTTCAAGGGCATGGCATTAACCTTTTAGCGGTGCCAGGGGCTTTCCTCATTTTACTATGATATTTTTAACCAAATATACCAGTTTTGAAAGAAGTCTCTTAGGCTCATCAGTTTGATCAATTATTTGATCAAAAATACATACATTTTGTGAAAAATATAAACATTTGAAATAACTGTGGCTTATTTTAAGATATCTTAAAATGTATTTAATTCCTTTGAAGGCAAAGTTGAATTTTCAGAAACCCTTACTCACGTCTTCACCATCACATAATTTTTTTTTGAAAACATTTGTAATATGGTAATTTGCTGCTCAGCTATTATCAATTATCATTGATGCTCAGTTAATAATACTTCTTATTATTGTCAGTGTTTTTTTTTAAGGTTTATGCTGCTTTTTGTGGAAACAAACATCATTTTATTCAGTATTGATTTATATAATATAATGCACTAAAATCTAATCAATCAGAATTCTTCCAAAGTCTTTTCAAGCAGAAATGTACAGTATTTAAACACACACACTCAGACACACACTTGCACTAATGAATGTAGACAGACATGAGGACCTATAAAAACTTTGTGTGCTTTTTGCCCCTGAGGGAGAGCCAAGTAGGTCAGAATAACTGAGACCCAGTAGGAAGTACAAAGCAGCGTCCCTTCATACTGAGATGTATGTCACTCTTATTTTCCATATCTGCCTATACCACGAAACCCCCTCCTTAAACACACACACACACACACACACACACACACACACACGCACACACACTTTACCCTCATATTCTGTCATTACCTTTTTCATTGTCTCTCTGATAATATTCCAGCACAGTCATCTCATCTTCCCTGTAACCTGACTGTTTCCTGTAAATATGTGTTTTATATAACTCAAATGCAGCTACTGTATATGCCAGAATACAACCAATGATAATCAACATCATATATATATATATATATATATTAGGCCTGTTTCACACTGGGTTCATAGCAGCAATCAGTTTTTTTGCCCATAGAGTTTCACTTCTAAGCCTATTTTTCCACTTCTAAGTGTTCTAAGAGTGCAGCAGAAAATACATTAAAAACAATATAAACGCATTTTATTAGCACATTTTACATTATTGGCTTTTATAAAGAAACACAAAATAACAGAGTCATCTACTTGACATTTCACAAAAATACATATATCTGCCTTCATTATGTTTAAACACTGGCAGACACCCGAACACCGCAAATCAGTAAATCAGAGTCAATCCAAATAATTTAAAGAAGTTTATAGAATTGGGTTCAATTGAATATAAATTACTTTTTGAATGTAAATGTGATCCACCAAGCTCATAATCACATACTGTAATTCTCAATTACACACACCTAATACCAATTGTGGTTAACCCAAACTCCCTTTAGTTTCTGTATAAAGCTGAAGCTCTTTTATGCAGCAGAAATACAGTTAGTGTGAAAGCACAATGTGAGCCTGCTTTGGCAGTAAAGCTGCAGCACCGCTTGTGTGCTGTTTATGCATGCAGTGTGAAACAGCATGAACCACATCTGGGACTTGCTTTTTACAATGGAGTGCTAGCAGGCAAGCAGACTGGAGGCTTAAAAAAACACAAATGTGAAGCTTGTGATTTTGATAAAGGACTATGAACATGAATAATATTCATTAGTTAAGCTGTAAATGACTTATTTTCTTTGAGGTTCTTTGCTTTAATCTGTCAAAACACTGAGCACTTCACAAATGAGTTACTCTTGCAGCACATAACATTCAATAAATCTAATGCATTTTTCTATTTTCTGGAGCATGTCACTCTCTGAAATCCCTGTTATCCTCTTTACTCTGTTAACTATGAGCTGCGGTCAGGATGACGCCCTCACCCCATCACATAAAGTCTCATCACATACATTCTGCACAAATGCATATGCAGTGCAGCATTAAAAACAACAAGAATGTTTGTATTTGTGCATCTATACTGTATGTAAAGTATACAATGATAAGCATGTACAATTGGTTTACAATGTTGCAATGAGTGAAATAAGGATAAGTTTAAGGAAAAGATTTACTTAATATATATACACATATCATCACATATCATTAAAATATCATCTTACAGTTCAAAAGTTTGCGATCAGAAAGACTTTTTAATATTTATAATATTATAAACATAATAGTCTCTTATTCACAAAGGTTGCATATATTTGATCACAATACAATAAAACAGTAATATTGTGAAATATTACTACAATTTAAATAACTATTTTCTATGTTCTATGCATAGCACAATTTTCAGCAGTCACTACTCCAGTCTTCAGTGGCACATGATCTTACAGAAATCAGTAAAATATGATGATTTGTTCCTTAAAAAAAAAAAAAAAAAAAAAAAAATATATATATATATATATATATATATATATATATATATTATATGTTCCATCTTTTATGTTTTTTTCAGGATTATATGATGAATAAAAAGTTTACAAGATCATCATTTATTTAAAATAGAATCTGATCAACTAAATTATCAACATGCATTCTTTAAAAAAAAGTAATTTCTTTAAATAAACTCAACATTTTTGAATAGTAGTGTAATATTAATGTAATATTTGTTTTCTAAAAATATAATAGATATTTTATAAAATATTATTATTATATAGAATATCAATATTTTATATAATATTGAAAATATTATTAACTTAAATCTGGAGGCTGGTTTACATGTAAAACGCAACATGCTTCGATTTGCTAAAATATTTTAAATATTAAAAAATGTATTTCAATATGTCTGTTTCATTTTTCTTTAGCCAAACGTCACAGCCCCCAGCTCCCAGCCCTCTGTTGCTTTACCTTAATCCTCATCCGTCTGTATAGAGTGTTTTCTGAGAAAGTGTTTTATTCAAGCAACTCAAAGGTTCAGTTTCTCTGGAGTACATTTACATCAGTGGCCCTCAAATCTCTTCAGTGTCTGACTCACCTGGGCATCTGTGGGGGCGGAGCTCTGATCCGGCTGCTGTGGCTGAGCTGATGATGCACTGATGGTGACATTTTTGTCCGAGCGGCTGCTGCTGTCTCGGCTGTGTGATTTGTGCCGATCCCTGCTGCTACGTTCACTGCACGAGAGAGACACACACAGCGATGGAGGTGAGGGAAACGCTGTCGCCATGGCGATGGGAGCGGGAAAACACACTCAGACTAATGACAGGATAACCACCATCATCATTCTCCCTCTTCATCCTCTCGCTGACATGCACTGGCTTCCTCTAGCACTGTCTCGCACATGCCCTAGCTGGAGCATCTGGTGCAAACTGGGTTAGATGCAGTGAGCTGTGACGACCCTAATCCAAACACAGCATTCTCTCTCTCTCTCTCTTTTTATCTCTCGCTCAGTCTTTTTAGTCATCGTAGCCAATGCCTGGCAAGCCTTAGAACAAAACAAAACAGATAAACAAACAAATACAAGCACTACTGCACACACACACTCAAACACACATACTATCAAACAGCATCAGACATCTCGCTCTGAGTAATTATTGACATCAGCAAATAACTACAGATCAGAGCTCATAGAAGAGGCTCATGAAACCTTCAAGATTTGAAGACTGTTTGTGTGGAAGAATGAGCCAAAATCACACGTAGAGGAGGCGTCTCGAAGCTGTCATTAACAACAAAGGCTTTTTTATGAAGTATTAAATGCATTTCAGTAAGTGGGTTCAATAGTTTTTCCTTGAATAATTCCATTTTATTTCACAGAACTTAATTTATGTATTTAGTTGCACTTAGTAAGTACTAGCAAGCATTGTTTTTTGTATGCAGTCCACGACCCTGTCAGTGTCAGTGGTCTTGTTTTTCCCCCGTTTTCCTTATTTGGTCTTTCCTGTTTCGGTCCTTGTTGTGTTTATTCTTTTCCAGCTGTGTTTGATTATTTCGTTTATTTGCTCCCAGGTGTGTCCCATTTGTGTCTGTATATTTATAGTGTGTTCTGCCCCTTATTTACCATTCGCTGTTAAAAGTAATTTCTGAGTTCTTGAGTTAGTATCCCTTGGTTCATTGAATTAAACGTCTTCTAAGGTGCTGTGCTTACCCTTCGTGATTATATTAAAATTGAATGGTACAATGAGACAGTCTAGTAAGTGTGCATGGCTACGTCACATATGTTCTCGCCCTCACCGTCACTGCACAAAAACAGTAATAAAACTTAGTTTTGTTAAAATACTTTGTATTACAAATCTTTATATTATTTTGCTTTCTATTCATGCAATGCAATGAATCACAGTCGTCTAGTCTCCCTGGCTGTGGCTTAAATTATTGGCAGTTTAGCATTTAGATAACGTCTATCCTTTCATGTCTGAAAACATTGTTTTTGTCTTACATTGCATAATAAATTCAGACAAGCTCAGTACTGACTTGTTTTCCATCATTTTCCATTTTCATGAAATGGGTACAAAGCATTGTGGGTGACTGAAGGTCGTGGAGGAAGCATCCCAGAAATCCTTCAAATTCAGCTGAATGAAGGACACAAAACGAAGGCTGCCTACCAAGGATCCTTGTTAAAATCAAAATGTGCAACTGTGTTATTTAATGAACTAACAGTTTTTTCTTTTAAATAAAGATTAATAACTACAGTAGCAGATGTAGCTATGGCTCATTATTAATTGTAAATGCATTAACTATGGTTAACTAATGAGATCTATCGTAAAGTGTTACTTATTGGTCTTTATAATTCTTTTATCCTTTAATCTTTGTGAATTTTGTGAACTTTGTGAATTTTACTTTATACATTTTTTTGTGTATTACTTTATTGTATATAACTGCTCAGTTCTTTCTGTTATAAGAAAAAAAGTTATTAAACCTGTTATAGTTTATGACAACATAGTTTTTGCAACTAAATTTCAATACAGTGATAATACCGTATACCGTGATAAAAGCATTAGCAATTAATGACAACATTAACATTTCATACAGTCATATGCCCAGAAGGTACATGTTTTGATCAATCCCAATTTGAATACCACCCTTATGTTTTTAAAACACTTCCTTTTCTTTTACAGTAAGTCATCACATATGTCAAGCCTCTGTTGCTTTACTCTAATCCTGGAAAGCCTGGGCAGAGCGGGAACCCTGGCTACTCTGGGATTTGTGTTATATTATAGAAGATGTCTACTGCTGAGTCACAGAGACAAAACAGCTGCTCCAACATACAGCAAAGTACAAGGTTATAATTTGTAGATAGACAATTGATATAGTGAGAGTCAATATAATAATATTCATTAAAATTAATTTAATCTTAACAATATATTTTAAGTAAATAAGTAAATAAATAACGAAATTTTCTAGAACTAGCTTTTTTTTTCTTTTTTTCTGCTGAAGTGGATTTAAAACACAATCACATCTTCAACTGCTGCACCACGCCACATTCTCTCATTCTTCTTTCTTTCATTACTGTCTTAAAATATCTAAATGGCCTTCAGAATACATATTTTCTTTGCTCTTAACAGTGCTAAAGTTCTTGGCACTGAATTAAAAACACTTTTCTTTTATTGGTCGGATGAAATATGCTAATTTTTTGAGATAGGAATTTTGGGTTTTCATGAGCTGTATGCCAAAATCATCAGTATTAAAACAATAAAAGATCTGAAATATTTCACTTGGTGTGCAATGAATCTAAAATATATGAACGTTTAATTTTTATCATTACATTATGGAAAATAATGAACTTTTATCACAATAAGCTAATTTTTTGAGAAGGATATATATATGTGTGTATATATATATATATATATATATATATATATATGTGTGTTGGAGTTTACCCCGGTGAACGAGAGGGTCGCTTCCCTGCGGCTTCGAGTCGGGGATAGGTCTCTCACTGTCGTTTGTGCCTACGGCCCGAACGGCAGTGCGGACTACCCGGCCTTCTTGGGGTCTCTGGGAAGGGTGCTGGAAAGTGCTCTGACTGGAGACTCCGTCGTTCTACTGGGGGACTTCAACGCTCACGTGGGCAGTGACAGTGACACCTGGAGGGGCGTGATTGGGAGGAACGGCCCCCCTGACCTGAACCCGAGCGGTGTTCTGTTATTGGATTTCTGTGCTAACCACGGTTTGTCCATAACAAACACCATGTTCAAGCATAAGGGTGTCCATCAGTGCACGTGGCACCAGGACACCCTAGGCCGGAGGTCGATGATCGACTTTGTGGTCGTGTCATCAGACCTTCGGCCATATGTCTTGGACACTCGGGTGAAGAGAGGGGCGGAGCTGTCAACTGATCACCACCTGGTGGTGAGTTGGATCCGATGGCGGAGGAGGAAGCTGGACAGACTCGGCAGACCCAAACGTACTGTGAGGGTCTGTTGGGAACGTTTGGCCGAGCCCCCTGTCAGAGAGATCTTCAACTCCCATCTCCGGCAGAGCTTCGACCGGATCCCGAGGGAGTCTGAAGATATTGAGTCCGAGTGGAATACTTCGAGGATCTCCTCAATCCCACCGACTTGTGTTCCGTTGAGGAAGCAGTGGCTGGGGACTCGGAGGAGCACTCGTCCATCACCCGGGCTGAAGTCATCGAGGTAGTTAAAAAGCTCCTCGGTGGCAAGGCACCGGGGGTGGATGAGATCCGCCCAGAGTACCTCAAGTCTCTGGATGTTGTGGGGCTGTCTTGGCTGACACGCCTCTGCAACAGTACCTCTGGACTGGCAGACCGGGGTGGTGGTCCCTCTTTTCAAGAAGGGGGACCGGAGAGTGTGTTCCAACTATAGGGGGATCACACTTCTCAGCCTCCCTGGGAAAGTCTATGCCAAGGTACTGGAGAGGAGAATTCGGCCGATAGTGGAACCTCGGATTCGGTAGGAACAGTGTGGTTTTCGTCCTGGTCGTGGAACACTGGACCATCTCTTCATGGGAGTTTGCCCAACCAGTCCACATGTGTTTTGTGGACTTGGAGAAGGCATTCGACCGTGTTCCTCGCGACATCCTGTGGAGGGTGCTCCGGGAGTATGGGGTCGGCGGCTCCCTACTTAGGGCTGTTCGGTCGCTGTACGACCGGAGCAAGAGCTTGGTTCGCATTGCCGGCAGTAAGTCAGACCTGTTCCCGGTGGATGTTGGACTCCGGCAGGGCTGCCCTTTGTCACCGGTTCTGTTCATAATTTTTATGGACAGAATTTCTAGGAGCAGCCAAGGGCCGGAGAGTGTCCGGTTTGGGGACCATACGATTTCGTCGCTGCTTTTTGCAGATGATGTTGTCGTGTTGGCCTCCTCAGACCAGGACCTTCAGCGTGCACTGGGACGGTTTGCAGCCGAGTGTGAATCGGCTGGGATGAGAATCAGCACCTCCAAGTCCGAGGCCATGGTTCTCAGTCGGAAAAGGGTGGATTGCCCACTTCAGGTTGGTGGAGAGTTCCTGCCTCAAGTGGTGGAGTTCAGGTATCTTGGGGTCTTGTTCACGAGTGAGGGAAGGATGGAACGTGAGATTGACAGACGGATCGGTGCAGCTTCTGCAGTAATACGGTCGCTGTACCGGTCTGTCGTGGTGAAGAAGGAGCTGAGCTGTAAGGCAAAGCTCTCGATTTACCGGTCAATCTACGTTCCTACTCTCACCTATGGTCATGAGCTGTGGGTCATGTTCCAGGCACGTCTCACCGGGAGGAGGCCCCGGGGAAGACCTAGGACACGCTGGAGGGACTATGTCTCCCGGCTGGCCTGGGAACGTCTCGGGGTCCCCCCGGAAGAGCTGGAAGAAGTGGCTAGGGAGAGGGAAGTCTGGGCGTCTCTGCTTAGACTGTTGCCCCCGCGACCCGGCCCCGGATAAGCGGAAGATGATGGATGGATGGATATATATATATATATATATATATATATATATATATATATATATATATATATATATATATATATATATTAAATGCAATCAATGAATAAAACAACAAAGCCCCTTTTCCCAGCAGTGCAGATCTACTCATTTCTGTGTGTATTCCAGTATTCTAAATACCCAGCAGCAAGCATGGGATTGTAATTAGAAGTTACATAAACTGGGTGTTGATGCTGAATGGGAGAGGCAGTGTGATAGCCCCTGGTGAAACATTGAGGTGTCCGTCCCCACCCAGACATTATAAATGTATGTAAATGTAATCTGCAGTTCAACTTCATTTTAAAATTGGAAGAAAGAAATAGCAGAGCCTGTCCACTGATCCAAGGGAAACTAGATGAGTGTATGCTAACAATTGTAGATACAGACAGAAAGAGGTGGTGTGTGAACAATGTTAGTTAATATTTAAATTAACATTGTTTTAACTTTCATTAGCACATCTTTTAGAGACATGTTTTGCTTTTTCCATGTGTAGAAAAAGTTAAACTAGACTAAGTACTGAACACACACAATTATGGTAAAATATGGAGAATTACAGGATAGGATTCATAACCTAATTCATCCAACAACAAAAAAAATTTTACTTAACATAATACAAATGGAAAGAAACAGAGATGAAGTGAAAAACAGCAGGAAGTTTGACAGCCAAACAGAGAGAGGACATTCATTTGTGGCTTTCTCAGTGAAGACTCATACATTCTCTGCTTTCATTCTGGAATTCCTCAGGCCTGTTTGGGCCTTTCACTGGAGATTTTATAGGAAACCAAACAATAGCGGCGCTCAATAAATAACGCCCTAATTACAGTAGGTGGGGTCAACACAGTCTAATAGCTTTCAAGTGTATATCAGTACGTTCTGACAAGGAGAGCTGGAATAATATGTTGGAAATCTCTGGATCATATCACAGCAGTTGATAATCCAGACCAAATCTGTGATCATGAGTAGAAAGTGTCATTCAAGCACAAACAATTAAATACAATAAGAAACTACTTAAACAGCAGCAATGGAAAGGAAACGAAAATGATGTAGAGATGAAAAAGCATGTTGACAACAAATGCAATATTGGTCATGTAGTCATCAAACTTAAAAAAAAAAAAAAAACATAAAAAAAGAATTAAAAAAACACTAAAAATTTATCTCAAAAATACTGAGTGAACCTTTAAAAAAGAACATTTCTTTAATGACACTGATTACCTTTTAAGAGTAATAATTCTAAATGTATATTCTCAAATATTCTCAATAATTTAATCTGAAAGTAATTAAACACATCCCGTCACTAATGAGCAACAGAATTTCACAGAATAATTGAAGCTCTAAATAAATGCAAAATCTTTTCATAGTGAAAACATTAATTTTCTGCATGAATAAGTGTGAGGAAATCTGAGAAAATCCTCAGGAGAGAGATATGGTGTACTGTACATGTATGTGCTCAGGCAGTTCAGCCCTTTACCTCTGTTTGTTTGACCCCCGTGACCTGTTGGAGTGGTGGGAATAACCAGAGTGGATGGAATCTGTGTCCATTGTGTCTGTCCGTGCTGTGACTGGTTTAACACAGCGGAGGGAGGAATGCAGAGACAGTTAAAGTGCTGACGATGATCTGGACATACATGAAGCTTCGCAAGATGACAGACTCGTTTCTAGGGGCTTCCTGTTATCAAACATGAACCTAAAAGAGAGAGAAAGAAAGACAAACACAGTCGTTTAAAAGGTTTAGGGCTATTTCATGTCAGTATAAAATAACTGCAATACAGTGCAGTAGTCCAAAAAAGGCATGTGTTCAATTCCCAGGGAAAGCAAGAACTGATAAAAATGTGTCGCTTTGGATAAAGCATCTACTAAATGCATAAATGTAAATGTACACAGCTTTTCTCCAATACACTGACAACAAATGCAGGACCAGCATCAAGAGTTCACTGCAGCGATGCCTAAAGCACTGTAAAGCACCTCTGCTGGCAAGATCAATGTGCATCTGTTTCATTATTACTCAACTTCAGCCAGTACAGAAGATAATGTAATAAATGTAGTTTGCTTGCCTTCCGCTTCCTCCTTCCTAGTTCGAATATATCTGCCGGTGATAATTTATTAAAGAACGGAAGGTATGATCCTTAGGATATCAACTGTACTTCACTATCAGTACTCAACTATTCCTTTTCATCACTATGCCCACAGAGCCCTCTCACTTCAGCTGTTGTGGAACCTATTTTTCTTCGCTTTTTGGCCCCCAGGTCTCCACCTTCAGAGAATTCTGCCTGCTTTTAGTTTCATGGTGTCACTTTAAATTTGATCTTTCAAAAAATTTGTTCTTTGCACTTTCCCACAGCATTTAAACACATTAAGACTAAGCTTGCTAGCTAGTTATAGTTTTCTTCGCTGCTAAAACTTGAATGACATGCCAGATTGCAGGACCAAAGCGGTATTCGGATTGGTTGGTTATTAAGCACCCAGAATAGGGCATATCAAAGTGATGTGACTCATAAGCCCTGGACAATAACATAAAGAGTTTAGAAAAAAAAATGTCTTTGAACTGTCAACTGTCACAAAGAGTCATATGAGGCTAGCGAGCAGTATCAGGCTTTATTCTGAGACTTCTAGCACAGACCTTGTGCATTGATTTATCCGCTCATAAATTACTAATTTGGAATGCACTCACGCTCTAGTGCCACCTGTCATCTCAAAGCAAGCAACCAACACATCAACACACTCACAAAGCACACTCACAAATACACACCTTTAAGAGGATTTACAGGTCTAAAAATTAGATCACAGCATGGGCAAATTTATTCCATCACAAGTCACTCGTATTAAACCATGATGGAATTAAATTCTGCAATATACTTTCTGCCTCTCATTCCCTGCCACATTCACAGAAGGTTTGGGTGCCTCACTTAATTAATTAATTGGTGGCAAACTATTTTGTAGATTAAATTATATTAAAAATAATAAATAATAATAATTTCTGTTTTGTTCAAAAAATGGGATTTTAAAAGTCTTTCTTTTTGCGATTCACAAGGAACTTACATATACCACATATACATAACAATTGCTCAAACTAAAATTGCATTTATTCCCTCTGACAGCAAATATTCACTCTAGCTGCAAATATTTGTATTCTTAAAAACTTTTCAAAAATTATGACCCATCAACCTCAATAAATGTTATGTAGGTATTCAAACCATTCTTTAGAAATCACAAGAATGATATTAACATCCCGCACTCTGAAAAAAACATACAAACATGTTTTGAACTTGTGGTTATTTAGAACCAATTGCTGGTTTATCTAAGAATACTGGTAAATACCTGCATGTTCTTGATCAGCGTGTG
The DNA here is from genome assembly GCF_023724105.1 of Carassius gibelio. NCBI lineage: Eukaryota > Metazoa > Chordata > Actinopteri > Cypriniformes > Cyprinidae > Carassius > Carassius gibelio. Next base: position 19,231,753 of record NC_068404.1, on the reverse strand, counting down.
GTATGTGAGTTTGCCAAGATAGCACTGACCACTTTCAAGTCTTAATTTCTCTTATCAATGGGAGAAATCTGACCTGGACAAGCACACATAGCATTCCTCTGGGGTTACCTCATAGTGCCCTGAAAACACACACACACACACAAAAAGAATTCCTCTAAAGTTACTCCATGTACACTCATATGCACTCACAGAGTGTATCATGTTAGGGAGGCCGGGGGCTTAGTATTTTTATGATATTATACACTATCATAAAGGAGACGACAGCTATTACTGCCAAACGTTTAATAACATCAGACAGATTTCACTCTTCTTATCTCAGTTTTGGCACTGTGTGTCAATCCATTACTATTCTGGAGACAATTTAGAGGTTGTTGCATATTTTACAGGGCAGCACAGGCCAAATAAATCTCTTTGTTGAAGCAGGAATGCAAGGTTTGATAGACTTTGATATGTGATCTGTCTAGATGAACTGTCTAGAGGCGGTTGAAAACTGAAATCTGTTTACAAAATTCATTCCATTAATGCAAATACACAGATTCCCAATTCAGAGTGAATAGTTTTCTAATCTTACCAGGCTTTCTCTGTGGACTTTAATCAGTTTTCAGAGTTCTGACAGAAAATAAATAGGAAAAATAGTTTTTATTAAAATTCAAAAATATATAAAGATTTAAAACTTTTATTTTAGATCCTGTGTGTATCATATATCCATGTTCACCATACACATTAGAATAGTATTTATCTGTATGCATACAGAAAAACTGCACGTTGATTTGAGAAAATAAAATCTCTCTGCTATTTGTTAATATAGGGATAACTCAACCAAAATCTAAATTCTGGCATCATTTGGTCACAGTCATATTGTTCCAAACCTCTCTGACAGTTGGAACATATGCATATTTTGAAAAGTGTTTTTCTCTTCATACAATGAAAGCCAACAGGGTTTGATATTGTTTAGGACTCCACTAACTTTCACTAATCTCAAATAAAAATTTTTGTAGATCTGGGTCTTGGCTAACAGTCTCAGACTGCAGTCTATTTCTAAATTATGGGGATAATTACAGATGGACATAATATCTTTGCATTTCATTCAAAATAATTTTATGTCTTGAACAGCTACTTGGTCCCTTTTCAAATCAGCTTAGTGTTGGACGTGAATGCTGCAATACCTGTAGACGTTAACACACACACACACGTGTGTAGAATGTATAAGTTAACACTGACCTTAAATTTCAGTCTTTTTGTCACGCATTGGCCTCAGAATACTTGACAGAGTATGAGCCATATCTGCGATACTCTTGTGTCTTCTGAAAGCTCCACATTAACTATAATTTTCTTGGAAATGAGCAACCAGTGCTTTTTTTATTGACCCTTTTGCGTTGCACTGAAGAAAGGATGTCAGTAACAGGAAACAGTGGCTTATTTTAACATGAGCTGATGGACAGTTGTTATTAGAGCATATAGTCAGAATGTAGTGCTAACTGGAGCAGGAGAGTCCCTGGAGGCTTTTACATTTAGCCATCAAAACTCAGATTTTCACAGCCATTACACCTACAAAGCTAAGACACATGAACACACACATCATTTGACAGAGAGGCCCACTCAGCCAAAGAAGCCTTTAACATATGTTCAAAGTGCTGAGTAATGCATATCATATACACTCATGTAGAAACACACATGCACAAGCAAGACTTTCATATTTGACTTGCCCTTGGTGCAGTCATGGATGATCAAAGACAGAACAATAAAATTTCTTCACCTACTAAACAAGAATACAACACAGGCAGATAGACTGAATCAGAGAGCAGAAAGAACAAGAGCAGAGGGGGAAGGGACAGGGAGAGTGAAAGGAACAGAATGGGGAAAGATAAAAAAAAAGAATGAGCAACCATAATGTATAAAAGCATGCACACATGAACAGATCATGAACGGTCATATCTTAAAAACAGTAAATATATGTGCATGTGTTTGTATAAATGCAGGTATCGTATTCATTATATTTAACTAATATATTTTTCATGTAATAGTAAAATTGTTTAAAAACATATACTAACATATGATTTTTTATATTTTCATTATTATAGAATTTCCTTCTCTCTATAATAAAATCGTAAAATAGGTATAATGTAAAAATGTGTATAAAATTATATCTTCATGTCATTAAGTCATGTAAAATGTTACAAATATTATGGTTAATTGTATACATATACTGGTCTACCCTTTATTTATACACTTATTATTTATATATTAATATGCACTAATGGTATTGCTAAGATAGTCTTCAATTTAATATTGCACTGTTCAAACAATATCCCAAATGACTGCAGATATAGTGCTCATATATTGGTCACACGGGTTTGATTCTAGCCTGCAATATATCCTAATGACATTCCTTACTTTTCATGATAATTTACTGATATTATTTTTATTTATGTCAAGTAAAAATGCAAAAACTCCAAGATAAATCAATAAATATTACACAATTATCAGCTTCTCTGCTTTGCCGTGTCTTCAATTCACCCTGGCTCTTTTCCAAGACTACCACAGCATTTTCATAGAAGTTTTTCAAATCACAAATAGGTAAACAGCGTATGTGTGTGTGTGTGTGTTTGTGTGTGTGTGTCTGCATTATTCCAAAATGGACAGAGGAAGAGAGAATGACAGCGAGTTACAGTGCAACAGAAAAATTGCATTACAGAGCCTTGCTCTCTTTAATCTGGGTGTTGAGGCCTGATGGAAATTAAATAATTGTGTCAGAAACATTGGTAGCTCTATATTAAGCCAAGACAATCCAGCCCCATACAGAACACTATCATGAACTCTCTCTTTCTCCAGCTGTGCAGTGGAGTGGAGTCCATATCTAAAGAGCAGATGTGGAAAAACCACCATACACACACCCACAAACAAAAACATCACAAACGCTTCTGTACAAAAAACAAAAAACAAAGTGTATTCCTTATTTACTAGACGGGCTTTCAATCCTTAAGTGTTTCATTCACGTGCTAGAGAAACAGCTACAAGGCACTCTTGAAGTATTTCAAGTATAAAATTGTTCATATAACTGCCTATAAAGGCCTCTGATGCCCACCATTTCCCCCATCGCTCTACATCTCACAATAAAAACACCATAAGCTTATGTGGTTAGCATAGTGATTGCAGCCAGGGCCAGCACATGAGCTTTACTGACAGATTTTATAGCAAGGCCTCCCAGCAGTTTTACTGTAATAAGGGTTGTTACACCCCTTTCCCTGGGTGCTGGCTGCCTAAGGAAGCCTTTGCTAGAAGGCAAGGGATACTAGTGTTAATGTACTAAGATACTATGTTTTGAAAGGTCTATATGTTGTGATAGACAGAATAAGATACTATGAAATTAAAACAAAAAGTGTGTGTTATAGTTTCTGAATGTCTCACCATTTCCAGCGTTTGCCATTTTGTGTTCTTCCATGGAATGTTTTTTTTTTAACAGTGATACAGGGTTTTATTTAAGCAAAAATAAAACACTAAAGTATTAAACATTAATCATAAGAAAGATCTAATTTTCAAGACATGCATAGAGCGTTTTGAATGTGTGTGTAGCAATAGAAAGGCCGTTTATAAATACATTACAGTTACCCAAACAACAATGCGGGAGCCTTGTTCCTTTGTGATGTTCTTGAGATAAAGTTTAGTGTTATTTTAGCGCATGAGAGCGTAAAACTTTTAGATAGGTCAATGCATAATTCATGTGCTGTCAGATATAAAATGCAAGAGTTGTACTGACATATTAAAAGCCAGCGTTTGCAAGTCGGTTGTTTTCTGGTGTGCAAAAGACATAAAATATCTGCTTTACAAGAAAGATTGTCTCATTACTTATTTCTAGTGAGGAGAAACATGCACGCTTCCACTGTTTATCAGTCAAAACCACACAGCATACAATACATACTGTAGCTGAGGTGCACATGCTCTGGTAAAATACCTGTTTTCTGATGTTTTTTTTCTTTCTTTTTTTTAGTTTTCATAATTCAATCTTCCATGAAAAGCAAGGCATCTTACAGAGAGTCCAAAAAAAATTATATAGCCTACATTATCTGGCAGTAGTTTCCTAAATAGACCAAGAAGCACAAGAAACTAGTCCATGTGAACAGTATGATGGACACAATCTCATTCATGTTGTACAAGCCAACAGATGGAACATATTATTGTAAAATGTGGTCCTTAACAATTCACAGCAAGTTAGGACACATGTATATTAAGAAACTGTAAGTTTATGTCCAATAAAATTAATTCATCTAACCTTAATTTTGAAGATATGCTCTATGCGACTATACAATGACCTTACTACATACTTGCATTTACTAGGCTACAGAAGAGTCAGAGAGGAAGTCAAGAATGTGAAGTCAGCCAGAAATCCTCATTAGCAGGGCCGGCCCGTGGCATAGGCGACATAGATATAGTTTTTTTTCTCTGCAAAACCACCGTGTGCCATTTTTGATCTATCGTGTGCTCGTACACCCATATATTAAAGGGACACTGAGTAGGAATTACTCCCATCTAGTGGTGAAATTGTATTTTGCATTCAAACTAATTTTGCTCTCCAGCGCCTCGCTTTTTCAAATGCGCGTTGCATCTACGGTAGGCGATATGTACCAAAAAGCTTTGACAGGATGTATTCTAATAGCACTTCGTCGAGTTTTCCTTCAGGTGAACAGGTGTGTTATTTCAAACAAACTGCAACATGACAACTAACAAACGAATGTTACATTATGAATTACTGACTGTGGAAAACATGAAATATTGTAATTAGTAGTTATGTCTAATTTATTCGTTATATTTTCTGAATTATATGCATTGTTAGATATAAAAAAAATATTATAATATAGACTGTAACACTGACTTACCTGTCGAGAAGAAAACTGGCCACTTCAGCGTCTCTTTTGAAATCTTTATCAAGCATTAGCTCTTTCCACCTAGAAAAAGCTTCCCCGACATTAACTCTTGTTTTCTGTAATCTACGGTCATGTTTCCTTTTACGGTCTATTTTTGACTGTTTTGGTTTTCTTCTCCTGTGGCGCGGCATATGTATGGTCCATAATAAGAATGCAATCCAGACTTTTAAACTTGCCGGTGCAGTTTCAAGCGCCTCTCACTGCTCTGCACCTGCGTTTCTGGCTCTGACCGAAAACGCGCTGTGGAAACGCGTTGGCTTAGTACTTTTTGTCCCTCTCTGCTATTATAGTTTTGCAAGATGGCGGAACTACATGGAAGCCTCCGTCAACCTACCCGTCCCATGTATATAAAGATAATAAATTCTTCATTTACAAGGATTAGTTTAAACATTGGCATAGGTATTTGTACACCATTGAGGGCATATTTATGAATAAAAATATTGATTTTAGATAATAAAATACCTAAAAAGTTACTTATTGTCCCTTTAAGCAAATACTGACAATTAAAATATTAGTACTGAGCGATCATCAAACTGATAAAAATAATGTTAGAATCAAATAAAATTGACAGACGAAAAATCAGATTCAACAACATTTCATGTTGGACTAATTTAAACACTTTCTGCGTCGATATGACTTAATTATAATACATCATCATAATGCTTGAATTATACATGGCGCACAAATAGTTTTGACATTTGTGTGGTCTGAAAGGAACATTTCTAAAACAATTTTGAAAAAATTACATTTTGTTAGAGAGTTTGACTCCTAACACTAGGGTTGTGGGTTCAAATCTCGGGCCGGCAATACCACGACTGAGGTGTCCTTGAGCAAGGCACTGAACCCCCAACTGCTCCCCGGGTGATGCATCATAAATGGCTGCCCACTGCTCCGTGTGTGTGTGTGTTCACTGCTCTGTGTGTGTGCACTTTGGATGGGTTAAATGCAGAGCACGAATTCTGAGTATGGGTCACCATACTTGGCTGAATTTCACTTTCATAGCCTTTTTAGAACATCTTAACATCTTAACTTTTAGAAATCTCTAAGTATGCTATTTTTCACTATATGCACTAAATGAAATGAAATGGGTATGCTAATTAGATTAACTAGCTAGCTTGCTGGCTAACACCTATACATTTCAATACGTAGCCTTTATTTTGTTGCCTTTGTTGTCTGTTAGACTATTTGAGGCATTCCATATTTCTCATATTACTTTTTGTTGTAATAAGTACTTGTCACTGTAGGCATAGTTGTGGGTTGCATTTCTCTGTTTGGGAGTATAGCTCATCTGGTTTCTTAGATATTTTAACAGATTCAATCAGAAAATACTTACAAATGTAAGTAATGTAACAAATTTAAGTAATGTTTTTTCTTTGGCAATTATTTGTTGATTTATTTTGTAATTACATTTTTGTGTTACTCTTCAGGTGACAATAAGACACATTTCTTTATTTATTATCGCTAATTATTTGCTACTTGTTTAAGTTTATACTTATATTTATTTTATGTTATGTTTTATTATAGTGAAGGTTTTTTTTATAGGTGAGGTGGTCTAAAGTCTCACCTAGGGCACCGACAGAGCCTGGGCCGGCCCTGATCATTAGGATAAGAGGATGTATGGAAAAGAAGAGAAAAAATATTCCCCAAATAGCCTTTTTAAAGATAATCAAGATGATGGTACCCCGCCCCCCACCACCACCACCTTAATTATTGTCATGAATGATTATGTATAAACAAAAGAAAGACAACTAGTCAATGATGATTAAAATGAAACATAAGCATCCATTTACCCTCTGACTGCATCAAATCCAACGCAATGTGAAAACGCACAAATGATCTGTCATTCCTGCAAACCGTCCGTTGTTTCCATGCGGACCACGTAGCTATTCAAAACAAAAAAGATCCGCGTTGACATTGAACATGTCCGTTTCTGTTTGCAATAATGCGAGAGCAACCCCCTCAGCCAAAGAGCAGTCTGTGAGGAAAGAAATGGGAACCGCAAGAGGTCTTAAATTGCGTGTAGCTCATGGGCGTAAATGATAGCGTTGGGAAGACCGGTTCATTCTAGAATCGATTCGTTCGGATCTCTCATATTAATCGTCAAGGCGATTTACCAATTCGTTTCATTGCTCATAGTGCTTCTAAAGCCCTAGCGCGATGTTTACGAGTTTTTTGTAGATAAATACATATTTGGCTAAATGCTGTTTATATTGCTGTGTTTGCCAACAAATTATATACATAATGATGTTTTTGTTTGCCAGTAATTTTGTTGTAGCCAAACTTTAATGGTAGTGTTATGTGAAAATAAATATTCTAAATAAATGAAACAATAAATAGATAAAATATTAGAAAATGTTATAAACATTAAAATAATAAGAAACGGTAAAAAGTTTTGATTGTATAAAAAAGAAAAGAAAAGAAGAATAAAATAAATAATGGAGAAAGGTGTCACTTATCTGTTGATAATATATTTTATAGTAATACATTCCATATTAGCCCTTTTTCCTTAACATTTAAAACATGCTAAAAATGTAGGCTAATAAAATTATATGAATATGGACTAATATATGTTTTACAATGGTCACTCCATTTAAAAAATATATTATATTACTTTACCCATGGGTTACCCATTACGCAGTTGTAAGCTATAGTTAGTTCCTTCTTTATGAAATGTTCTGTCAGTGAATTCCTTTGCTCTGCTGCTTCGAGAACTGAATCATTAAAACGAACCGGCTCAAAAGAATGATTCTATTGCGAATCGGACATCTAGGCATGGTTACACCACCCAAGTCAATGGAATGCCAACCATGTGCTTTAAAGAGGGGCATCACTGCCTCTAATACATCCGATAAACACATCAGCAAATAAATAAAGATGCACTCTACGTGGTGCGCGCATGATCCACCCAGCAGCATTTCTGAAGGCGACTCGATGTCACAAGACACGAGATTAATGGAGTCGTAAAGAAAATCTGTTGTTTTTCAACCAGTTTATGGACATATTACATAAAATGTATCTAAACATTGTGTTATCACAATGTCATTGCATTATAAATTACGGCTTCTTGGACGTCTCGCCAGGAAGCATCAATAATGATTTTCGTTGTAACCCTGTCATAAAGACTAGAATCAATACTCTAGGAGCTGCAATGACTTTAATCTGTCATTTTACAGACAGCAGCTGGGCGTGAGAACTTTAACAACATGCGTGTATCCCAGGGTCTTCCAAGGTGTTCACTTGTATTTAGATCAATGCAGTGAGCACAAAAGAACAGACAATATGTACAGAAGAAACTTACCCGGCGGCTACGCCAACATCCCCGATAAAATGATCTGATGATCAATACTGTAACCAAATTTATCCACTATCAGGTATTGCGACCAATCTGACGGCAGTAATGGAAGTATCCTTTACAGGCGGAGTACACAGGAGATGCACCTCGGCAGAGGATGTGGAGTGACCGACTGAGCCTCATTACAGTGTGCTGCGCTAGGGGGAGTTATCGCCTCTAATAAGACTTGTGCGTGTGTGTGTGTGTGTGTGTGCGTGTGTGTGTGTGTGTGTGAATATGAACACTTTGGCAATGCAAAGAACATTTCACCATGCAAATAAAGCAATATGAATCTGAATCACCAGTTGCTAAATAATGTATGCATTGGAGAGGATTTTTCCTGATTTCAGTAAAGGCTTTTTTTCGATCCCCTATAGCTACTTATGCTGTTTATATCATTCCGCCAGTAGGTGGAGAAAAGTTACTGTCTTTAAACGTGAGTAACTGAATCATTCATTCAAGTCCTTCGTTCAAACACACGTCCTAATTTAGAAACACATCAAATGACCTTCGTTTTGAGTGAGTCAGTGGATCATGCAATGAATCGGTTAGTTAAAAAACAGTGATTCATTTAGGAACTATAGCTAACTGTGTTTTGTTCTGAGAAATATGGTTGGGTAGGGCAGTTGTGTCAAGGGTACTCTATATTAATTGTTTGTTAAAACTAAAAGCAAAAGGCAAAATCATAATTGTTGGTTCATGGCCTATATACAAATAAACTCGCAGCAATAGCACACAATTGGATATGTATTACAGTTTTTCTCAGTCGCTTTGGTGCATTTTTCAAAACAGAAATGAAATTCTCATAACTACTTGTACAACCTCCACATCATTTAGTCATTTATACACATCATAAAACCAGTTTCTCATTCTTTTGAACAAGTTGCGATTGCTTTTGTACATTCATGCAATTGATTATGCACATTTATCTCCGGTTTCCTACATTATCAGTTGCTAATGTCATGTTGCTCAAAATGTATTATATAGTTTTCTGTGCATTAGTCTTACCCCTCAAAACATCTAGTCTTTAGTTCATCGTATAAGTCATTAAATGCAAAATGGTTAATCTAGTTGTCATAAACTGCCAAGCACACTTTTTATTTTTATTTTTACACATTATTATTAGACTTTTGTCCATTTGGCTTGAATTGTGCAAGTGAATCTTGACTAATGAAGAAAATGTAGATGATAAACCAATGATAAACCATTTCTCTGAAATAGCTCAAAGGTTCATCTCATGAATCTTCAGTATAAAGCTTACTGTAGACAGAGGACAACACAAAAGTTACAAATTCTGACAATTTACTTATTTTCATCTTTGTGTCCATATTTCTTTTTCCTTTTCTATATCACAATGACATTGTAAAGGTTGTTGTTGTTGTTTTTTTTTGTTTTTGTTTTTTGGTCAGACTATGTAAAAGTGTAACTGGGAATTCTATCCAGTCTCTTTCAGTCAATATCCCACATACAGTAATGTGTAAATGTGTACGTTTGAAATGGATATATGGCATACATAAGCATATGGCATATTGTTCAATACAGAGGTTTACATCAGAACATCCTTCCAGAGTACACTGTTATATTGACAATATGACTAAGCAATTTGACTGTCTTATCCATAAACTATGACACAAGGACTTGTCATTCTGATGGCACTGACATGTTCATTGACACAGATATTTATTTTTGAGAGATGAACTAAGGATTTTGAGCAAGCGACTGGCTTTTGCAGGTAATCCATGGTGTTTTGCTATTTGTACGAGTTGTTTTGAGAATTGCACTTACTGTTTTGCAAATCTCAAGAATGATTCGAGAAATGTACCAAAGCGACTGAGAAAAACTGTAATCAGGTCAAATCTTGTCCATGTCTTTTGCCTGTCTCTCTTTCTCTCTGTTTTTACATCTTTCTGTCTGTAGTTTTTACCGACTTCCTGATGATTGCATCCAGCTATCATACTCCATAAAACTGATGAAGCGAGAGAAATGCAGAGAGAGCCATTAAATATAGCTCCATCCCCCACATATTCTCTCGACTGCTCATGCCACTTAAAGCTTTCCTTCAGTGTTCACTCACAATAGTTGCCAAAATAATGTTGTTGGGACTGATGGTCCAGAATCTCAGAAAATAATCAGAAAATTATCAAATATAGGCTGTACATTAATATTAGAATGTCTGCAAATACACATAACCTACTTTAGAATTGTGCATTGCTTATAGGCCTGTGTCTGTGTAATAGTGTTATCTTGGATAACTGTGTCTGCTAAATGACTAATATATGTGAGGACTGACAAGTTGACTTGTACTGAGAACCTTTAGAGTGATATCTAAACAATTCATTTTCTCTTTTTCAATTGTATTTGCTTTTTGATTGATAAACTTCAATGCCGCGCCTCCTATTTCCCAGTCAGAAACAGCCTTTTAAATCAGTCCTTGCAATATTTTGTGCTGTTCATGTAAAACGTTTTAGAAAAAGCATCTGTTTGACATTCTTTTTTTACACTCTCACAAAAAAGGTACAAAAGCTGTCACTGGGGCAGTACCTTTCAAAAAGGACACTTTTGCTTTTTTAATTAATGACCCAGAAGTAGTGTACTATCTTAATTACTTCTTTGTCATTTTGTGTTTCTTAACTTTTTTTCACTGAAGAAAAAGTGTACTCTTTTTAAAACCTAGCCTATTACTTCTCATTATTGACCAATAGGGGGCAGCAAAGTTTTGTTATACATTATTTCACTTTTGGAAGCGAGACTTCTATAACTTCTAAGCAATTTGAAACAAAATCACTGTAGTTGATTGATGACAAATAAAGTTAAAATGTAAAACTAATAATATGTGATGTATGTATCTTAATTTGCTATCGTTACCATTTTACAGGCCTACCAGATAAATGAAGTGACACTGGGTTTGTCCACTAAGAAGCACTAGCGAGCAGCTTCCGATAGGTGGCATTTGTGTGTGTGTGTGTGTGTGTGTGTGTGTGTGTGTGTGTTTTTCTTTTCTTTTTTTAATCCTGTGGATTGAACCACTGACTGCATTACTGCACATTTTGTATATCTCCAGTAGCCTATTATCTGATCCAGTGGCTCCCAATCCTGGTCCTGTGTGTCAGAGAAGAGAGACAACAAACGTGCAGTGTTGGGGGTTCTCCAGTTTTGAAAAAAATAAATAAATAAATAATAACAATAATAATACAACTTTAAATTCACTCCGTTAATACAATAAATAAATAAATAAAAATCACTTGATATATTTTATTCTCAAACGCAATAGCGTTCGTACATTTACCAAATAGTTAATGTTACAAAAAAATAACTTTATTGTGTTTGAAAGTCTATTTATTTTTTCTTCAAAATCTCTTACAATAAACCCTGCAACCTAGTCTGTTTGATCCTGTGCAAATATCCAAAAGAAGGTTACAAATCTGTAATCTTCAATGCATGCGTCAACAAATTCATGCGCTGACTATGTCAGTGTGTCATTGTGTGATGAAAATCTGATCATTGTATGTCTGACGCGTGCACAGATGGTCCGGCAGTGCGCGCGCAGCCGGGTCGCATTGTTCTGAGTGTGACACTTTCTATGCGCTAGTTAATGAGAACAGACTGACTCTAGTTTTCCCCTCTAAGCGGTTTTTTCTATTCTTTTCTTTATAAACCCCCTTAATGTCGTCTTCCTCTCATCCGTCCGTTTCCATCTGGCCACAAATAATTTAACCAAACTGACAGATTGACCCGGGATAGACAGACAGACAGACTGATAGAAAGACAGACAGACAGACAGACAGACAGACAGATAGACAGATAGACAGATAGACAGATAGATAGATAGATAGATAGATAGATTTTTACTATGGAGATTTTTAACAGATGGAGAAAATATTGTATAGGCTAGGCCTATAGCTTAATACGTGGATTTTATTTGATCAGGATTTAATCTCTTTTTGTTTTATCATCTAAGACACTTGTAGAGACGGCAGATTGGCTCTTTGCTTGAAGGGTCAAAGTCTAATCTGGCTACCTGAGTTTAAGGCCAATGTATTCGACCCTTCTCCGTGACATACACCCAGACATATGGCGTTACAGCGGGGCTGAGGGTCATTCATTAGATAATCCACTAACGAGACTTTTTCACGTCCAGAGCACACAAACTGATCAGCCCGTTTGCCAGGGCGAGGAACATAATGTAACTTCTGGGATGTGTTTAGTTAGCCTAGAGCTTAAGTGTAAACCTAAAATATTTGTTTTCATCTAAACACATTTCCACAAACTAACAATGTCTTTACTGATTGAGTGAAACAATCAAATTTGAGATCGACTGTAACCCTTAAAGTTGCATCATCATCGGCTGAGTAAAAATCTTTAATGTGAAATATGACCAACTTGGACACGTACACGCGCACATGCTCTCTTGCTCTTTCCCACGGGACGCAGCAGAAGGGTCGTAATTTGGTTGCCTTGGCCCGTCTGGACGAGCACCTGTCTCCTCTCTGGGGAGAAAGTCGCCTTTGGGCCGTGAGCAGAGCGGACTGAATGTGTTGTGTGACAGCATGAAAAGGTCTTTTTTCATGACTTTTTTTTTTTTTTTTTTTTTTTTTTTTTTGACAGTGAATTTCATAATGTGAGCCTATAGTTCGTTCATTTCAGGTTTCTGAGATGACGTGCGTGAAAGTATATGAACAGAGAACATCATATTGGCACAATATCTTTAATTTCATTTTGTTTTATACAAAAACTACAACAGACGAATCAGCGCTTAATTAATATGTTTACTATTTATTCTAAAATAGTTATGAAAAACTGCGATACAAACCAGTGTAGCTACTGGCTATTCCACTACAAAATGACAAACAAAACCCTGAATTAACAGGGTGATCTTTGGATATGAGGCAGATGTGAGATCTTTTGTTCACTTTAAAATTCCCCAAAAGTTCACAAGAATCAAGTAAACAAATAATCTCTATAAATAGTTTATAAAAGAAAAATAAAACTACTTTGAGATCATTTTTGGTCGCAGCAAAGAGAGCGTCGATGGGTAGCTTGTAGACTTGGAAGGCAGGCAATACGCTTTTTATGTCTATGCCCAAATTATTTATCTGGCATTGATTATGATGTATTTAATTAGTATAATTGTACTCTTAACCACCCCAAGTCATCGGGTACCCAAAGCGCTATCTATGAGCACTTTGTAAACAAAATAAAAAATACAGCAATAGATCCTATCCGATGGGAAGTGCTTCTCGTTATCATAGGACAGGACATCAACAGCAACACCATTAGCTATATTAATAAATGTAGTGCACACACAGCGAAGGCCCTCCTACTCTTAAGAAAACTGCCAATGAAAAGTGCAAGTGAAAACCAACAGTAAACCCAAACTCTGCGACATCAGTCTAAAATAATAAAACATTAAATATTTACATTTATACGTAAACACTTCAGATATGCTATTTTAAGGACACTCGCATAATTTAATTTACTTCATAAATAAATAAACAAGAACATAAAAATTAACCACCAACAAGGTTACGATTTGTTCCAGCACATAGAAGTAGCCTATACATTTCTCCACACGGTTGGTAGCCTGTAAAATCAGCTTGATTTATAACAAGCTTGCGAAAGATAACTATTTGTTTTGTTTGATGTAGCCTAATGAGATCCAACCCGTCAAATCTCTCCACAACTTTTGCCACAAACGTGCTCATATGATGTGGGATGTTGAACAGGATAGCTAATCTTTGAAAAGCTATCCAAAACTACACTAGCTATCAAAAACAACAAGCTTCAGTTATTGCGACAGCCTACGTAAAATTTCGGTAGCTAATGTTTTATAATAGGCGTAATTAAAATACTTTCTCCCATCCCATTGTTCCGATTTCCCTTTTCTTATTTAGTGGGACAACAAAACGTAGCCTCTCTCTCTTTTAATAGGCTGTTTGTGTGAAAGCTGGAATATGCAACTTCTCAATGTTTATAAAAGTAGCTATTATTTTTGTTCATTTGTAGGGTTTTGTTATAAGGTACTGGTAAATGTTCGTTTAAACGTCCAAAACGTGGTTAAGATAAGAAATGTAACATATAGCTAGGCGAAGTATTTCGATTTTTGACAGCTTTTTGTCGGGTGGAAGTGTTGGTAGCAGCTTTCTCAGCTCAGCGAACGCTACGTTGAACGCTTCCACTCGGATGCGCTCGCGCGTGGCATGCGCAGAACGGTATTTGGCGGTCGCGCGCCTCCTCCGTCTCTTCTCCTCTCTGGTGAGCGCGGCTGGCACGAGTGCGCGAGTCTTGCCATCCTCGGCCTCTAAGGGCTCGTGGGCCACACACTCCACCTTCATGACGTTCAGACATTCCTCGTCCGGTTGTGTCCAGGTGAGGTCAGGATCCGTCTGATCGGGACTCAGCATCATTTTCAGATCCGTTTGATCAAGGCTTCAGTGGTGCACTGATTGTTAACTGCCCTGGTGAATTAGACACAAAATGATTTGTTTTTTATAAATATAAAAAAAATCTGTAGGCCTACATATTATAATAAGTTCAACAAATACAACGGTTATATCTCATGAAATGACTAAATCATTGTATTTAGACTCTGTTTTTAAAAGTAACACTGTAGGCTATTGGTTTCTGTTACTTTAAAAACAGTTCAGTAGCTACTAAATGTTGGTAAATGGTTGTCAATGTGCATTTTGCAATTTAGCTCACTCAGCCCACATTACCCTCAGTAGATGATTATAAATATTCACCGGTTCCATGCAAAAGTTAATGGAAATCAAGTAGTCTATTGTCATAAAACCAAAGTCATAGCTGACCATCTGTCGCAAATGCAAATGCAAAGCCTATAGCTCCAGATGACACAAGGGTGCGTGAATCTCAAGACATAGATTCAATCACAAGGAATGTTTTTAATAAAAAGAAAAAAGGTATAAGATGGTTGATGTGTTTAATGTTTATTTTGTATATTATATGTTCAGGATACTTTTATTTGAGCGTTGCAGCTAAACACTGTAAAATGCCTACCCATTACAACTGAAAAATGTACATTTAATTGCTGTTTTAATTTTGAAAGACAAAACCCCAAAGCAGTGCAAAGGTGACAACCTGCAGTGATTAGTTATTTACACTTGTTTAACCATTTGAAATATGGAAGATCTAATTGAAATCCTAAAAACAACGTGGACATTATTGTGACAGGTTAAACGGATGAATACAAAGATGTTGTTATCATAAAAAGGTGTAGGCCTATCACTGTACAAAATTGTTTTGCAGAGCTGCTTTTTTATAGACTGTTGCTATGGCTAATAATTCAATATAATGGCATTTACAACATGAAGATGAGGGAAAAGTATAATCAACATTTTATGAAATTGATTTGAAACTCACCTCTGTTGATGATGAATTGGATGAGAATCAATTTATTCCCTCAGATCCCTTTTATCAAGTCTGTTTTCAGTCACTGATTCATGTTCATCTGTCCATTGCGCTTTCTGAATATTTATTTCAGCATCAGCGTATTTTAGTAATACTTTCCTCGTCACTAATTTCTCGCAGTCTGCAACGATGATTTGTGTTGATATATCATGAAATTCCCGTAAGCAGAGTTACAGAATGGATATAAATATCAGGACCGGTAACGCACGCTCGGAGATGTGTTGCCCTCTGACCCGTGTGTGGCTAACAATGGACACGCGTCCTCAGATAAGATCGATTAGATATACGAAAGTATCGTCTCAGGCTGTCCTTTCTGTTTCCCGTGGATTAGGACAACATTGCTCCAGTCATCCTAACAGCCACGCGTGCTGGTCCTCGTGCCTCGGATGATTTGAGAGATAACATCCCGCTGGCTCCCTTTAAAGTCTCCCTCTCTCGCTCTCTTGCTCTCTCGCTCGCTCTTACAAATCATTCACTTTATGCACTTATCCACGACAGTCACACCTCCGTCCCACCCCCTCTGTTCTCTCTCCTTCCACTCAGCGAGTTCTTTCTCGAACAGATTGAAAGGCGCGCCTGAGGCTAGAGCTGGACGCAAATGTTTGGCAGTAACGCATGGGTTGTACGCCTGTGTTAAAGTGGTGCAATTGTTTGTAAAACTTTTTGTAATTTTTTTAGCTAAATTAAGTGGTAAGTTGTTATATTTTAAGAAAATACATTTTTAGGGTGACGTTTTGAATGGCAGGAGTATCGCGAAGGCTATAGCAAATTTTATACATTTTTATGACTTAAATTGAGAGACATATTTGAGGAAAATACTAACAAATTATCCGTAATACAACATGGATATTAAAATGAACTGCCACAAAGCAAAGCTACAAAGATAATTAAAATGGTGTAAATTTCAAAGGAAATTGTTATGTGATAGTATACGTGAAACTAAGTTTTAATCTAAAAACCATGGGCGGACAAAATTTTTTTTTATTTTAAATGTTATTTTTAGCTACCTGTTTACAAAGATGTTTTTATTTTTATTTTTATTTTTTACTTTGGATCCAACTATAAAATTTGTTTGCCTTACATGATAGTCTATGAATTTCATGAAGTTTATAATTTTAACAAAATCTAAGCTGTCCAGAAGTCATAATAATGATTTAAGCATTGATGGGCCACAAATATAAATGTTTATTATTATTACTATTGGCATCTGAGGCTCCACGAGGAGCCTTTAACATTCACAGACCCAAAAGGATAGTAAAAAAAGTTTCTTCAGATTTTCACACACACACACAACAAAATGCTCTTTTAACTGTTTTCTGAAAGATTCTTTTTGGGGAACCAGAAATAATTCTTCTGTGGCATCACTGCAAAACCCCCTTTTGGAAGTTTTTTGTTTTTAAAAAGTGTAGTACAAATATTCTTTGATCAATTCTTTAATTTTCCAGTAAAAAAAAAAAAGAGTGAGAGAGAGAGAATGTTAGTAATGATTTGTTGTGAAGATTGTGTGATTACATGAGTAGAGATATGGCCTTAAAGATGCTGATTTGGCAAAGATATTTCCCATGAAGATATTTCTCATTTCTCATAGAAAGATATTTCTCATAAAAGTTTGGGAACAGGGGTGTTTAATGTACTGCCAAACTTCCTGTGAAAGAACTGTAAAGAGTATTTCACTCCATAGTCATATCAATAGCAAATAGATCCAGCTAAAGATCGGTAAAATGAATGTATAGTCCAATACCAAGTTTGATGAGAAAAAAAAAAAGCTTTAATAGAAAATGAAATCATTGGAATTCTCCAGGATCCACAAATCATCCTCAGACTGATTATGTTTTAGACTATTATTGATCATGGCCAATGAGATGTATTAAATTCCATTAAAACCCCTTATTTCTGTCCTCTGTTTGTGAATAAAGTCAGCTGGTCCGTTATTTCCTGCAACACACCCCTCCCCTCCTCACACATACACATATAAATACACAGAGTCAAATGTGAGAAAGAGGCATATGGCTTCGAGTGTCACCCATCCCCCCTCTGCTGCCCTTTTTTGCCTGGTGCATGTGTTCAGATCTGGGCATTGCTATGGGAAGGGGGCAAAGACCTCACTGACTGAATTAAGGTCTACTCTATGTGTGTGTGTGTGTTGGGGCAGCTGGCTGATGTTGCTGGAAGGATGGAAAGATGGATGGGTGGATGGAAGGATGGAGGCAGGATGTCTGACCCAGGGCCAGTGGAGGGGTATGAAAATAATAAGACACAGAGAAAGAGGAAAAAACAGAGGGGAGGACATGGAGGTAGAGAAGTACTGGGACTATGGGATGGGATATTTTGACTGGAAGAGTCAAGTGAAGATCATATGCGTTTTGGGGAATATTATGGCATGAATCACTTTGTAAAGGCTTTGGTTTGTATAATTTGGTTTAGTCAGATTATGCCGTCACTGAAGGAAACGTGTTATCCTATGTGCTTAGTTTCAGGAGGGCTGGTGGAGATCATAAGTATTGATCTCTGTTGTTCATGGTTAAAGAACAATGGATTGCAGCTCATTTCACGGCTTAATTCAGTCCAAGTACGCGGTCAATAAGAATACCTTCTGCCGGGCCAAGCTGTGAGGCATGTTCTTTTAAATCACATAAAACAAATTTCCAATGCTTTATTGTGGTGTGTAGTGCAAAATATTCCCCATCTGCATCATCTCCACATTTATCCCTTATGCATACAAAAAAAAAAAAAAAAAAAATTCAATAACAGTATAGCTCATATAAACTGTTATTCAGGTGGATATATTGACTAACTTACATTTTAGACTCAAAATAGGAAGATATTTTTTGTTCCACCAAAAACTGTACTGAGCAGCTAGTGCACAATTAACTGTAATGCGACTCTGAACAACACACACAGGTGCTTCATTCCTTTATGAATCAGTGTTTTTGAAACAATCGGTTGAATCAATGACACCTTGACTCACTCCTAAAGACAGTCACTTGATTGGCATATCAATGTATTCTTCAAGAAAGAGTCAATTTACCACTAATGCACAGATTGACAGCCTGTATAAAAAGTCATAATTTATGTTGTACTGTATAACTTAATATGAAATAGCATATTAGCATACTTAAAATATTTTTTCTCTGAATACGCCGTTCAGCCACACTCTTAAAAACAGTTCTTATGTGGCACATGTGGTTTTGTGAAGAACCTTTCACTTCCATGGTTCCATGGAACTGTTCACTGAAATGAAATCTTTGGGGAACCCAAAACGGCATTGCTTCACATTTGAGAACTGGAACTAACTGTATAATGTGGGACTTATCTCATATTATTTGGCATTCAGTGGAAATACTACACCTGATTAAGCAAATGTTTGCATGCCTGTTCATAGTACTGTGGTGATCTCAATAGCTTGTCATGGAGGACAAATTAATTTAAATGGAATTTTAATTTAGAAAATCATTTAATGACCTGATCTCATTAAGATAAGTACGTAACTTCTTTACTTTTAGGAGGCTGAATGCATTTGAACAAGGATTGCTATACCGAGGGTAGTCTAAACTCAGCTGCGTGACTGACCCAGGCACTGGAAGCACCCATTACAGCCCCAATGAGAGCCAGCTGCAGCTCATCAGCACAGGACACCTGAGCTCAGCCCTGCTTGGACATACTGCCCTTTACACACAATAACACTGGTTCACACAGAAGCACAATGTTATGTACATGCACATGCATGCATAGGCTTCTCAAGGACACCATCTAATATGGTTTTAGGGGTTATTGTTGGTGTTAATCTGACAGGAGCACAAAGAGTTACTATCCGAGAAAGAGAGACGAGAAAGATGAGCGATGGCATATATTTTCTTCTTTCTCACCTCTCCAGGGTGAGCCCAGATCAGAACACCTCCTCCTCCCCCATGAATTGGGATCAGGTGGGGATCAGCTGGACCTTCAAGAAGGGGGGCAGAGGGTTTATGTGTGTGTGTGTTTTGGTAGTGGTGCTGATGAGCAGAGGACGGTAGGGTGCCAGGCCGGCCGGGGGCCAATGTTGCACCTGTGAGAGATCCTGGAGGCAAATCTGGTTATAGATGCATGGATATGATTGGAAAGGTCCATCTCTGCACCTGCACAGAGAAGATTGAAGAGTTTGACAGGCCCAGAAATCAAAAACAGCAACAACCTAACTTTGGCTTTCATGATACATCCAAGATGTGCTGGATGTGTGGCTGCACTCCTGGGCGGGAAGAACCAATTGGTAAGTCCTTTCCCCCCAAGAACAATCTTTGAGGTGTAAATAACTGAGACAAAGAGGGAGTTAAGAGAGTACCCAACATCTTTCTCCCTTTTTGCTTTTCTCTGTCTCTCTCTTTTTCCCTCCCACTTCGTCTCCAGGGACTGTACCAGCCTGGCTTGAACTGGACACCATCTGCTATAATGTGACAGAATGGAACCCCCAAATACTTTCATTTAATTCTGCTTTGTGAGTGTGAGTGTTTGTTTGTGTGCACATGAGAAGAAAGCTATTATGTTTTTTTTTTTTTTTATCCAGCATTGCTTCTGTAAATAGTATACATTGTATACATACTTGTATACATCCTGATATAAGCACATGTACACTAAAGGAGTGTGGGTCATGTCTGCACCCAGAGTTTGTTCCCCTGGGTACTTTGTTGAATTTAAAGACCATCTGTTTTTCTCTAACAAGCTTTCTCTTTTTCTTTTTGTTATTTTAACAATGTTTTGTGTGTTTTATTTGTTCAAAGTGTGTGTGATTAAATTAAAGTATTTGCTTTTACAGGCCTCTAATATTATAAGAAATGTGAAAGAATCAGCACCATGGACAGTGCTGGAGAACCATATGCGCAGGCATTGCCATACTGAAAGGATTAGTTTTGTTTATTTATTTATTTTTACAGAGGTCTGTGAATGCATGTGCTGAACTTCTTAGGAGCACAACAGGAAGTATCAGATTTCACTGAACATTAAGTAGGCATGAATCCTGTTTAATATGAAAGAGTAAAGCCACGAAGCACTTGTGAAACTCAATTTCTAATCCTTATGGTGGTTTTGCAAATGCAAATTATTTTCTATTAAATGCTAATTATTCAATTGAATAATTTATTAGCTTCAAAGCTGCTAGAGGGTATGATGGGAAACGAAAGCATTTAAAAAATGTGTCTGATAAAATGTGTCATACTATTATATTCTAAAGTCAGAGCATGCTTCTGCTATACACAGTTGTTTGATATTATATTCAATAAAGAGAAAAAAACAGAATGAAAATGAAAGATGTTAAACTTGCGTTTTAGATGTAGCTTTGTCATTAGCATGTTTAGAGAGAGCCAATTCTGGAGGGGATATTTTAATATCCCATCAGAGCCTAATCTACGAGATGAATTACTGAGGATCACTTTTTCACCCCTACATAACCTACATAAAGGCAGTGTTTTGTCTTAGTTGTTGCTCTACGATCAAGATTGATCTCTCCATTGAAAGCTCAACACTCCACCTACCACCAACAGGACAACTCTCTCATTACACCTACTATATTACAAAAAATCTTACAGACCACCAAACATTTGACCAGTAATGTACATATTTGTACATTATCTGCTTACTGCATGTAGAATGCATGCTTTATTCATATACAATCTAAGCACAAACACTGGTCACCGTCGACTGTAATATTCTTCCCTGAGTTTGAAATATGACTGTATCCTATCGATCGTATGTCGTAGCACGGTGACTAGACTACCAGAGAGAGAATACAGCCTTGAAAAAAGTGAACTGAAGGAAAAACAACTTTGGTGGTCATAGTGAGAAACTAGCAGACAGAGTGAAAGGTGATGCAAGGACAGATCGGTATTATTTTAAAGCAAAGTGACAGATTCTCACAAGCACATACATGTGTCTGTGCCTCACTACCCGTGTTATTGTTGAGTGTTTGATGTGGACTTGGCCTCATCTTCTTTGTCCATGAGACTCTGTTACTTTTCTCTCTGCATTCACATCATGTCTCGTCTCTGTCATGCCTGTGCGGCCGTGTGTGTTTGTGGATGATGGGAGTGGAATGGACACATGGATACGAGGAACTGGTGCCTTGCCTGAGGAGAGCTGTAATAGCAGCTGCCAGTGTGACTATCTATCTATCTATCTATCTATCTATCTATCTATCTATCTATCTATCTATCTATCTATCTATCTATCTATCTATCTATCTATCTATCTATCTATCTATCTATCTATCTATCTATCTATCTATCTGTCTGTCTGTCTGTCTGTCTGTCTGTCTGTCTGTCTGTCTGTCTGTCTGTCTGTCTGTCTGTCTGTCTGTCTGCCCATTCATTGATTTTTCTTTCTTTCTTTCTTTCTTTCTTTCTTTCTTTCTTTCTTTCTTTCTTTCTTTTTCATTTGGCTCTTTCACCTAAAAAAAATCACACTATTTCCCTTGGGCCTTTCCTCTACGACCATAATCATCCCTCTAATGAAGAGTGGCAATCCCTATGATGAAGGCCCTTCCCCCCTTTCTCTCCTCTTTCTCTCCCCAACCCCAATTTTACTGTCTGTCCACTTTTTTTTTTTATACAGGTGACTGGGTGTTTTGATTGGGTGCTGCTGCTTCTATTTTGCAATATAATATGGATCAGCTGTCACGTGATTGGTTTTTGCACTGGCCTGGAGTATCTTTTCTACTTTTACATGGCTATTTCCCTGTAGTTTAGACCCCCTCGAGGGATGTGCCATAACTGAAACACTGTGTGAGTGTGTGTTTTGTGTATTTATGATGGAAATATATGAGTCTTGTTTTCTTTTTGTCTCTGAGGGGACAGGTTGCTGTGGTAATGATGCCTAAGGGACAGGGGCAAGATGTAAATTGGGTGATCATCACAGAATGTAAAGTGAAATCTACAGTGTATCACGGGAGTCTGAGTAAGAGAGACAGACGGAGTGAAAAAAGAGAGGGGTCATGTCCTGCAGGCGCTCAGGGTCTAAGATGCTGAATTTCCCAGATGAAAGAGAAAACAGGGCCTGTGTTTTTTGTGGGAGTGTGTTTGTGTGCCTATGATACAGTCAGACTATACAGCATGTCTGGACATGACTGCTCAAAGTCCATAAACTTAATTGGCTCTCTCTTGAGATTATGAGTGCTGGTTAATTGGAAAAACACCCTCACTTGCATTTATACCTATATATATTTCCTCAGGAAAAAAAAAAAAAACAAAAAAAAACAATTGTTAACCATATTTATAAATGCTTAATTAAAATAAACAATTAAATACATAAATACATACAAAAATGTAAAAAAAAATAAAATAAAAAAATAACCGAAGAAATATCAAATAAATTAGCCAAATCCATTCAATTATGAAATTTTATATGTCTGTTTATTTTTCCCTTGTAAAACATTTTTATTTACTGCAATATATACAGTATATATATATATATATATATATATATATATATATATATATATATATATATATATATATATATATATATACACACACACATACAATTATTAAATAATAATATAAAAAATAGCAGTGGACTTCAGCTTGCATGTTTGGGGAGCTTTTTTATTCTCGGAAGCTGCAGGCAAAATGTGTACTTATAACAAAGAAACTGCAATTTCTGGCATCACTAAACATGCACCAGTGGATATGAACAGCACCAAATACTGTAATGCATTTTTTGAGAGGGGAGAAATGGGAAGAGGAAAGGAATATAAAAAGTATACATTTTTACTTGCACGTGTTAAAGTACTGGCATGATTTTAATAGGATAGAAGTATGATTAATTTCAGTGGACATTGGAAATAAAGTATTAGACAACATAACCATATTGTCATGTAAAAAATGGCACATATAACAACAAACATATTTAAATCTGTCTCATTTAATCTACAGAAATGTCAGCAAGAGAAGCTTGTCATGAAGGGGAAAGGTCATTTCTGTGTACTTATTTTTCTCTCCCACACTCTGTTTCTTTTTTCTTAAGCAGCCAATGATATCTCAATGTTTTATTTTTTTCTTCATCCTCTTCCTGAGTTTGTCCAGTTGCCAGGTAACCCTGGGTCACATCTGGGGTCTAAATCGAGCACTTTCTCTTCCTAGTTATCAGAGAGCAGGGCTGTAATTTATTAGTTTGATAAAAAAGAGAAAGGTATTATACAGCACCGCCAATCTCCACAGAGCTTGTTTGGAATTCATGCCCTATCCCATTTCCGGTGCATTCCTTGCGGCATCTCTGAGCCATTCATCTTCAAATTGACCACCTGAGCCAGGTTTCTGCATATTCAGTTGGAAGAAAGCACACTAGGTTTGGACAGCCAGCCCTGTAGATTCAACATGTGCTGTAGCTTAATGGAATTAGGGTTTTTAAAGGGATTTTTGAAGCAATTTTTCATTTATTTATTTCATCAATATATTATGTCTGCGATCGACATTGAAGCATATTTCTGCCACAAAAAAATAAATACAATACAATACAATAAAAAATAAATAATAATGATAAGGAAAAAAATAATGCTTTGGTAAATCATAATTATGACATATAAGGTTGAAATTATGACATAAAAAAGCAAAAATTATTTATGCCATAACTATGACTTTGTCAAGATTTTGAATTCTATATAATTGAGTCTTTTTAATTAGCTTTTTAATCACATAATTTCAACTTTTGTGTCATAATTGTCACTTTGTAGGTCATATTTATTACTTTTTAGGTCATAATTTCGACATTTTTTACTTATGTGATAGCTATGAACATAATTGTCATAATTATGATTTTTTTTGGATAATAATTACCTTTTTAATCACGCAATTTTCACTGATTCGTTTTATCTAAATTTTGTCATAATTATAGCTTTTGATCTGTTTCAGCTTGTCTTTATGTCTTAATTATGACTTTTATGTCACATTATGTATTTTTTTACCTTAATTTTGTCATAACTATGACTTTTATCTGAATATTTCAACTTGTCTTATGATGTCATAATTGACTTTTTATGTCATAATTATAACACTCTGTCATAACTGTGATTTACCAAAGCATATTTTTAGTTTTTCGTATGTGGTAGAAATATGCTTCCATAGAGAGGAGCCGCACTTGCCCAAAAAGAAAAATAAACTGCCAGAGGGGTGTTGCCAAAATGGCTGCAGAGTGGACTGACTTGCTTTAATAGATGGGGACTTTAAAATTAAAAAATTATATCACCAACAGTCGTCACCATAAATAGCCAACTTTAACTGAAAATGAATGACTTCCGGCAGTTTGGTCAGCGCAAATGGCCGTATGTGTGGATGCTCCTTGAAAGAGTGCCAGGGATCTGGAAGCAGTATGGTTGTGAAATGCCAGAAAGACACATACTCTGGCATTTGGGAAGGTGCACAGATGCAGTCCGTGAGTGTTGAAGGTGACAGACAGCCAAGAAGAGAAGCACAGGGATTTGTTTAAAAGCTTCTGTCATCCTCCCCTGAGTTTCAGATATGTGTCTCTGCTTAAATAATTAATTACTGGGAAATGCCGTGGAACCAGTTATACATAACAAACCACACAATCCACCACAAAGTGCAAACAAGCAGACAAACATCTTATATGAGAACGTTCGAAACTGTTCTTAAGTGAGACCAAGTCCAGAAAAGTTATTTCCTGTCTTAGCAGCAGATGCACATCCGCAAACTTGCCAATCAGTTCAGAACTACACATATATAAATGAAATTATAGAACATATTACACCTCCAAAGCTGTGTGTATGCTGCGTAAAATTCATTTTGAAGCATTTGCACACCTGCTCCTTTGTGGCTCTGGCTGCTGTTATGATCACAACTTGCAATTGGCTATTTATAGAGATCTCCTGCTCCAATCTGAGGAGCAGATGATGCATCTATCACAAAGAGGTGTTTATGAAGAGGGTTAACCGTCCCAGGTCCCCAGTATAAGTGGCGCTTGAATTGATGTCCCTAGCTGTGAATTAGGACACACTAAACTGACAGGTTTCCAATGATTATGGCAATACTTTGATTAGAGAGAAAGATAAACAAAAACAAACGCACCTGTATTTTCACAGGAGAAGTGCGACCGAGTCCCGCGAGACCTGTAAAATGGACGCCCAGTTTCCACCTCAAGGCAATTACGTGCCATCTGCTCTAGTCTGTGTCTGTTTTTCGGGTTGTTGATGTAGAATTACGCGCTTTAAATTGACATAATCCATGACGGATTGTGATTGACGGCCGCAGAATTAATCATATGGCTAAAGCGAGTGGTCAGTTACTTTCAAAGACTAAAACGAACACCTGGAGTGCATACCATCAGCCAAAACTGAAGACACAACATGATATGACGCTATCTATTATTTCTATTCTATGGACAGGTTGGGAAATTTTTCTTGCTTGACATTCTTTTCCATGGTTTTGCGTCTTCTGTTGTAATTGTGGTTTTATTGGATATCAAGCCTCCTTTGGCAGTGAACATCTGGGCATCTACAGCAATAACGGCAACATTTACGCTTGTATCTCAAACACCTGCGAAATCTCACTGAGATGTATGAACATATTGAATTTATCTCATTTGAATATGTAATTTTTTCCTCTTTGGTGCGGGAAGAAGTACAAATCGATTTTTATTGTTATATTATAAATGCTGTTGTTGTTCAAAAGTCATTCATTACATAAGGAATCCTAAGAATGAATTCTAACATATTCCACCTTATTTTAGAAGTAAGGTTTTTTTTTTATTATTATTTGGCAAACTTCTGATTTATTAGCCACTATAGGCCGAACTAGAAGAATAAAGTGCAGTAAACTTTAAAGCTTTTTGAAAACCACTGTGTTTATGGTGGTGATAATGAATTAAATTCTCATGATAACATATCAGTTTGCAACACAAAGAATCTTAACAGGTAAAATAACTGGAGGCAAATGAAACCGGAAGCCTTTCCCATTCAAGTTACGAATGATTGTGTCCCTTCTTACATTAAACACAAAGCTGATAGTTATTATACATTTTCTGATAATCCGTTTATTTGAATGATTTATTTAGCTGTTTTTCAGCTAGATGAGAAATAAAGCCTCTTATTTTTCTTTTTTTTTTGCATCCGAGACAAACCTGAGGACAACGGCGATCACCACTAGTGGGTAACACTATACACCCAGTGGTAGGCCCAGTAATTTGCTACCACAGCAGGACCCGGCGCAAAAATGTAGTTGAGACAGGCCCTGATACACCACCACCACACAGAGAGACAAACAGAGAGAAGAAGAAGAAGCTGTTTCTGTATTCAATATCACTTGAATTGTTATTAAGCAAGATAAGACATGCACATGCTCTGAGATGTGTTCAAAACAAACACACTTACTCTCTGAGGATTTCATCAGAGTGTCAGACTCCAAAGCAGGAGTGGGAGAGTGGGTTTTCACTTTGGCGCCAATTCATGGCACCAATGAACCAAGTTCAGAGTCATGATAATACTAACAATTTAAAAGGATAACTATGCACTATAGTTTGGTTGAGCCAATGTGAATTGGTATTCTTCATTTGTTGCTTAATTGAAGAAGAACATTACCAGACTTACTCAATTAAGATTGAGATGATTATAAACTGCACTGCAGTATTTTGATTGCTGACAGCAGATTTCCTGTTCCAATGGAGTTTGCAGTCACAGAAGCACACCAAGCAAGGATAAACAGCACTGAATTCACAGAATCCAGACTTCCTACATTCTTGTAATTTTCTTCACCAAAACACAAGAGTGTGGTAAGGAGACTAACAAATAATGAATTCTGCATGGCAGGAAAATTCATATTATGAAAACCAGGCCTGGCAACAGCTTTAACATTAAGTTGGGCCACAGGAATCTTTGGGTGGACTATAAAGTTGCTGGATTTCTCTCTATTGTTCCTCTGTGGAGTTGTTTTGGAATTAAGAAAAACAACCTATAGTAAATCTTAATAGCACAGATATATGAGGCATGTACCTTCAAACTGACTTCCCTTCCTCTGGTAACTGTGAAAGTGGAGTATGTGCTGCCACCCAGCGTCTCGATAGAGTTTCACATCTGCAACTAAACGCTAACAGTGGCGATATATATATATATATATATATATATATATATATATATATATATATATATATATATATATATATATATATATATATATATATATTATCTTTTTGTTAAATGAAAAAACAATACTCTAAAAGTGTAATTATTTTCCTTTAATGTATCTCATAAAACTGCACTCATAACAGTACAGATTGTCTTCTGTATCTACAAGCCACAATTTAATTACATTAATGATACTGTTCAAATGTGTTTTTAAAGTTTTTGAAAGAAGTCTCTTCTGCTCAGCAAGGCTGCGCGTATTTGATCAAATGCAACATAATATTCTGCAATATTATTACAATTCAAAATTATTTGTTTGAATTAATATAAATCTTTTATAACATTCTAAACGGCTTTACTGTCACTTTTGATCATTTTAATAAATCCCTGATTTATAAATGTACCCCAACCATTAAAACGGTATATTTTATGTATAGTTTAATATTTTACAAATATCCTCTACTTGCATTTAATCTCTTTTCTGATCCTTTGTTTCTGTCTTTATTTGCTCTTCCCCTGTCTCTTTTTTCTCCTTTTCACTTTTCTCATTCCCTCCTGCATTCTTCTCCTTTTCTCCCAGGCTTTCCTCTCCTCCATCACCTTCTCCTCTCTCTCCTTCCACTACTGTCTCCTCTTCATCTTCCTTCTCCCCTTCCCCTTCCCCTTTCCCATCCCCAATCTCCCTCTCTTTTACCATTTTCTGCTCTTCTATTTCTCCCTGTGCACCCTCGGCCACAATTCCTTCCCATCCTTCGGTCTGCAGTTCCAGTTGTTCCACTCTTTGCATCATTTTCCGGGCAGTAGACTCCAATTCAGCGATCAGCCGAGCCAGTTTGGTCTGCAGGGCCTCTAGGCTGGCCTCTAAGCGCTTCACCTTGTCCTCCGTTTTCTCCACCTCTCCCTCCCGTTCGTCTGTCTCTTCCAGCATCCCCATCTTTGTCAGGATCTGATGACCCTTCTCCTCCAACAGGCGTTTGGCTGCAGGGTACTCAAGAAGTGTTTCAGTCAGGTCCTCTTTCGATAGGCTGAAGAGATCTGAGTAACCAATGCTGCGAATGTTGGCTGTTCGTCTATTTCCTGATTTGTTACCTATACATTAATGAGAATTTGTGTCATATATGGTGATTCATTATGTGTCTACAGCTAAATATTATTTTATACAACAAAAGCAGATAGTGTTTTTACTGCTGAACTGAAAAAACAACAACAACAACAAAAAAAAAAAAAAAAAAACAGCAATAATGAAGTCAATCCACACAATGGTCTCCGTAGCAAAATTATATTGCATAACACAACCACAAACGACAGAAGAAGTCAATTTTTATTTTTACAAAACAATAAAAAGGATTTTAGTTGTTGTTGTTGATGGAAATTATAAAAAATGTTGCCATCACCATGATGATGGTTAATACTGTATGTTGTTATTGAATATAAAGAATGCAGTTATACTTTATGTATTGAATACTTTACTCATCTTTATCATTTCCTACCTTTGATATTCAAGATACTGATTTCTCCAAAGAAGTTTCCTTCCCCCAGAACAGCAAACTGAGTAACTCCATCATCTGCAACCACTGCCAGCTTCCCCTCTTTAATGATATACATCTCATGACCTACATCTCCCTTCTTGCATACATACTCTCCTGGGCTATACACCTAAACAGGATAGCAATGATTAGTGTATGTTTTGGAAAATATGCTAACAAATGATACCATCTGATAATAACAACATTATAAATATAACATTGCTGAGGTAAAGTATAAGTCTCAGTTCAACTGGCTCTAGTGTTAGACTTAATCCTGTCCAGGTGTGCCACCTGTTTCTAACCTGGGGGGTGAGTTTAAGTACCAGCTGCTCCAACAGACTGGTCTCACAGTTCTGAAAGATGGTGACTTTGGACAGAGTGGGCAGATGCACACTCACTGCAATTGCTGTCTGAAGTGTGGTTGGAAGATGCTGAAGAATCTCATTCTCCCGTGTGATCTTTCTGTTCCAGACACATGACACATAATAATGGAAGAGGAACAGCTTTAAGGGATTTAATGGCATGTTACAAAAGAAAAGGGCTAAAACTAGTTCTGAGAAAAGCTAGCATGTTTTTTTTTCAGTTGCCATTTAATGTGATATTTTGCAGTTTAGCAATCTTTTATATTTACACTGCTTTTCAAAGTTTAGATAGAACTTGGAAGAAGTCTCACCAATTGCATCTATTTGATCAAAAATACAGTAAAAAGTTAACATTGTGAATTATTATTATTTAAAATAATATTTTGAATTTAAGTCTCTTTCATGATTACATTTTTAAAGAGCATTTGTTATTTTTTTTTGTAACAAAATATTTACTGTGACTTTTGGTCAATTTAATGCATAACACTGAATAAAAGTGTTAATTTCTGAAAATATCTCACTGACACCAAAACTTTGAATGGTAATGAACCCTAAAGTAGTGTATTTAACATACATTTATTTCACACTAAAATTAGTTCAAATCTATTAACATATGTACTTGGCATCAATTGAGACTTAGTGATATAAAAATGATAATGAATCTTTATTTGAAGTACTATTTGTGTACAATGCACATTTCTGAATATTATGCCTAAACTGTGTTTTGTAACACCATTGATGAGGACTGTATGATCTTTGAATAATATCAGTCTTTAAATGCAAGATATTTCAAGTGTACTATAGTTGGAATAGTTCCACTTCAGCAAAATCAGATATACAGATATACTCAGTATATCTTTAGTTGGACTTCAGCACTACTTCTGCGCAATTAAAATGCAATTAAGTACAAAAGTACAAAATTAGTTGTTCCAGTTTAGCAGACTTTTAGTACACCAGTTTAGTATACTACAATTACAACTGCAGAGTAGCCTTTTTTTAAGCACATACACATAAATGTAAATGTAGTATACTTAGCATAAAATAAATGTATTTCAAATACGTTTTAATATTCCAGCAAACCCATCGTTTCATCACAATTTCACCATCAAGTTAGGCACATCAACCATAACTCCTTCAAAAACAGCTAGAAGCCTTGGAGTTATGATTGATGATCAGCTGACTTTCTCAGACCACATTGCTAAAACTGTCCGGTCCTGCAGATTGGCTTTATTCAACATCAAGAAGATCAGGCCCTTTCTTTCGGATCATGCTGCACAACTCCTTGTTCAAGCTCTTGTTCTGTCCAGGCTGGACTATTGCAATGCCCTATTAGCAGGTCTTCCAGCCAGTATCAAACCTTTCAAATTAATCCAGAACGCGGCAGCAAGATTACATTTTTATGAGCCAAAAAAAATACACGTCACACCTCTGTTTATCAATTTTCACTGGCTTCCAATAGCTGCTCGCATAAAATTCAAGGAATTGATGTTTGCCTACAAAACTACCACTGGCTCTGCACCCATTACCTTAGCCATCTTCAAGAATCGGCTTAAAACCCATTTCTTCCATCTTTATTTTACCCTCTAACTTTTAACACTCACTATTCTAATTATATTCCTAAAAAAAAAAAAAATCTAACTACCTTTCTAATCTTTTTGAATTCTATTTTATTTTCATTTATAATGCAATTGTGTGTGTGTGTGTGTGTGTGTGTAAATACCTCTGACACTAGCTTGCTCTATTCTTTTATTATTCTATCTTTTTTTATTATTCTATCTGTTTTTTCTTTTTTTTCATTTATTATATTATTTAAAAGCCTATGCTACATGTACTGTGTTAACCTAACTGAGACTTGTTATAGCACTTATATATCATTGCTCTTTTTGTTATTTTTGATTGCTACAACTGTCCTCATTTGTAAGTCGCTTTGGATAAAAGCGTCTGCTAAATGAATAAATGTAAATGTAATATATTTATTTTTCACTAAATCTGATGTTGCTTGACTGTCTTTAAATTCTGCTGTTTGTGATTTTGCCAGAGTCAGACTTTTGTTGATCCTGGAAACAACATTACTGTCCAATAACATAGACCTAACTCTATCCCTACCCCTAACCCTAACCATAATTTATCACAAAAATCAGAGGGAAATGATAGCTGAATAACAGGGGTGGTTGATTTGGATGTTGTTACAGGAACATCACATTCACCCACACACTATAAAGGAAAGACCCACTTGTTGATGTGGAGATGCTGGTACCAGTCGTTGACGCGTTTCTGCAGCTCTTTGCTGATGCGCCGGCTGCGTAGGTAACCCTTCACCAGCTCATGATTGGGGAAAAAAACGTTGTCACGATCACGCAAGCTTGATATCACGTCCCCCATGCTCCCCACGACAGAAGCAAACACTAGCACGGCGATCAACATGTCTGCGACTAAAAACAGATACTCTTCTTCGCGTTCAGGCGGAGGAGTGTCACCCACTGTGGTGAGGATGAGAGTGGAGAACCAGAAGCAATAGAAGTACTGGCGTCTCGTGGCAGCAAAGTCCGGGTCAGAGATGTTGGGATAGACCCAGGGATCCGCACCGAAGCCTATGTAATTAGACAGAGAGAAGTAGACGCAGGCGTTCCAGTGGATGAGCACGAAAATATACAGCATGAGTTTGGCGACGCGGAAGGTGTTTGGATAGGATGTGCGTGTTTCCATGCGGTCCAGGGCCTCGTTCATACGGCCCGTTCGCAGGAAGCGGTTGACCCGAACTAGAGGTGTGTGGATCCCCAGATTCAGGTAGAGTAGATCAGTGGGCAACAGGGAGGCAATGTCCCACTTGAATCGAGAAGAGCGCATGTAACGCTTTTTTAAAAGGGACAAGTCTCGCACCAGGATCCCCTGCTCCAGAAAAGCTGTAAAACAGGAAGGTCTTTTATTATTTATATTGTGTCTTGAGGTTTTCCAGTTGCGATCTGAGGAATCACAAATGGTGCATTAAGTTCCTTTTCATATATAAAGTGACAAAAATGTGAAGTCATTCACGCAAACTTGAAAATTAAATAAGTACTACATTCAGACTGATAGGACAAACAAATAAAGCAACAAGATGCACACTTACCTGTGCGAAACCCAATAACTGTGTCAAGCACATAGAACAAGTCACAAATATAATCCAAGGTAAGCCATGTTGCCACAAACTTCTCCTCAATGGCATAGAAGCATGTCCTTTGAACAATACACATATATTTGAACAATTTTTCATACCTGTGTTGACTTAATGTAGCAAATGAAATACTGTTAGGACTCTGCAAATGTGATGCTATTTTAAGAACTAATATATTAGTGTCTTTGTTAATGTTCTCAATTCAGTTATACAAGATTTTTCTAAAATGCTGTAAAAAAATAAATAAGTGATTTATTAAACCATATACAGATGTAGTTCAACACCAATCAGTAAAACCTCAGTGTTTTCCTACCTGAATATTATGATGACCCAATTGTAGCAGATAGGGAGTATCATAATTTGTAACCATGTATAATAAAACTCTTCAGATGGATCAATTATCCATTCCTTCCATCTGAAAGATTACAAAATTTTATGTTAGTGTTTTTTGTATAGTGTACTTTTTTTTTTAAAACCAAACCCCTTAAAATGACAAACAACTGTATTTGTGTGCATGTGTGTGTATTTGGTGCATTGCTGTCAAACTTAAACTTAATCTTTTTTTTTTACAGTGTAATATTACAGTAACAAATTTGACAACTAAACATTTGAACTAAAACTCACTTTAATTTTGTTGTCTCATCTTTCTTCTTCTCTTTTGGTTCTTGTTCCTTATTCTCTTCCTCTTCACCATTCTTCTTCATGCGTTGCCATGTGAAAAGCCTTGTCCAGCGATTCATGTTCATATTTAGTATTTACCAAGAAAATATGAAGCTAAGCAAGTTTATAACAACATTACAAAACAGATGAAGAAAACACAACCATTGTTTGACCACATAGCTGTGTCATCATAACAACAAGCAGCCCCACCCATATAACACAGGTATTATGTGATGCTTATTGCCATGACACCATTCCTCTGGGGGGCGGGACAGGTAAGCAGGTTCCTCCTGGCTCAGCAATCTGTTGGAACAATCACATTTCTGAAAACTCATAACTGAAATGGACAATAGTTAAAAAAGATCCATCAAGTGTCTGAAACCTAAATATTTCAGATTACAAACTAAAAATAAAAAATAGCTCTATTATGTTTGAATACTATAATATATGCAGTGTAAGCATAGTATTTTTTTCAGTGTATTAGTATCAGACAGGAAAAATACATCAAATTGCCACTTGGCAGCAGCATTTATACCAATTTTTTTTTGTATTTTATTTTTTTCTGTACAGCGGTGGACGCATTTTCATCCACCACGTGGCCAAGTCATGAATATTAATTACGCACCGTGTCTGGTCGCCTCTTAAAGGTTACGAACCAACGCTACGTCATCACAATCTTATAAAATATTCATGCACCACTTTATCAATTCTCCAATTTCCCCGGCGGTGGCGCTCCGAGCAAAACAATAGACTTCTTGGCCGCCACCCTCCGGCGTGACGTCACAGCGTCCCGTGCGCGTGGGTGTGTCCGTGGAATCTGAGGAGAAAGATGGCTGCGGGACGAAGGGAGAGGTTGACAAATCTGAGATTCGCTGTTTGAGTATAGACAGGTTACGGCGGAGGACGAAGCGGAAAAGGACACTCGCTTGCGTAAGTGTTTTTTTGCTCAGGTTTTAACTGTCGAATCGCGCTGTGTGGTCTGGTCACCGTTCGTTGTTTCCCGCTCGGCTCGCGAGCTCAACGGACAGCGTCAAATTAGATCTGACCCGCTGCGAGCTCACTGTGCGGCTAACGGTGAAACTCTACACAGATGAGACGAGAAAAATATCACTGGCAGTGGAAGAAAATATGCGTAAACTATGCACCATAAGCCATGCTAATGTTGAAAGCGTCAATAATTAGGTTTGATTTGTGTTATCCACTTGACATAACCGCACAGAATAACGGTTCGTAACCGCTCGGTTTCTAGTTAAACGTTATGTGTTTAAAACGACACATCACTGCGTGGGAATGTGTAGCGTGACACATAAGTAACGTTCTCGTACTGAAAGCGAGAAAGACCGAGCTGCATTGGCATAAACTTCAACACATGATTGGTAGCTGGTTAGGTATTTGTAGGTCTGCTTTTTCTTGATTTGAACAATTAAAATGATTTTGTTACAAGTGATCTTTGACCTTCATGATAATGGTAATTGGTGTGGTGATTCCAGTTTTAACCTCTAAAATGTTTGTTGTCATAAATGATGAACCTTCGGCTTCAAAATGACTTATGTTGTTGTGTAACCTGAGTAAGTTGCTCAACACTTTGCTGTGGGGCAGGTCATAATTATGGTGCATTATTTTGATCCAAATCGTATATAATCACGTGGTCTGTCCTTTGTAACTAACCTGTTTTTAAATGAGTCAAACCTTAAGTCTGATTATGATAGTTTATTCCCTCGGATGTGATTTGTGGTAGAAAACAATCTCTCACGAATATGATTATGGCTACAACACTGGGTGGCAGCAAGGGAAGTTGCTCCTTTGAGGTGGAATGTGTCAATCATATAAAAGCCTGTTGAGCACTTTATGAAAACTATGCATGAAGTCACTGTATTTATCAATAAATGTGAGAGTATGCAGTCTTCCTGGTCCCTGGATTGATCATATGCTCTCTTTTTTAATAGGATAAAATGGCAGGTTTTGCATGGACATTATTGTCAGTTTTTGAGAGGTCTGCAGAAAAGTAATGATGCTCAAGTAGGTTCTCAACCTTATTTCTGTTGATAGTGTATTATTAAATGTTTAACAGGTTTAAGCTTAGTATTTCATATTTCAGGTGTAGGTGCTGGGATTCTTCTCAGCCACTCATTTTTGATTACTTTTTATCTAAGACAATATTGATTTATATTCTCATCATTCATCTTATTATAAATTGTGTAAATCATTTTTTTGCAAAAAATTTACTTGGAAAAGCTGATGTCTATAATGATTAAGACCGGTGTTGTTTTAGTATAATTGAGAGTTTTTTTTAATAATATTTTTATATTTTTTTCATGTTTCTGTTTTTTTAGTTAAACATGTAGTAATTTTGTTGCATGTGTTTTTGTCATTTTTTTGTATGTCCATATTTTTTTATACTTTTTTTTTTCTAAGAAACATTTTTATCTCAAATTAAATGAAAATTGCCGTGGCAGCTAGCGGAGTATAATATGTTTAAGTTTTTTTTTAAAACATTTTATTTCAAATCCCATTATTTTATTTTTATTTTTTTTTGTTGTCTGCAGTAGCTCTGATTCAATCATACTTTTTACTCCATGAAGTCTATATATAACATCAGCCACTAGAGCACCATTTCTGTGCCATAAAATCATATCAACTTTTGTGCTCTAGTGAAGATGTACTTCAAACTCTCTTTGTCTGTCTGTCTTCACCCCGTCTGCTGCACAGACACATACAAACAATTGCTGGAGTCATTTTGACCTGTTGTGTTCAGGTTTATTTTCCTTCAGAAAATGCTGCAGCAGTCCTAAACTCAATTTCAAAGTCGGAATGACCGAACTTTGAACCCTTGATGATTATAACCCAGGGAATGCACTCGTTCTCTCTCTCTCTCTCTCTGTTCTGTTGTTCTCCTTATTATTTCCAACTGCCAGTGGTCAACACTCTCTAGTTGGGATTCCAGTGAATTTAGTCATTTATAGTTTTGTATGATTCACCTTTTCCATTTTTACCTCAATTGGTATAAATATGAAGCATGCCAAAAGAGAAGTAAATGCATGGCCTAAAACTTGGCTCATAAGGAAGTATAAGCATTTGGTGGTAAGGACTCGTTTCAGATGTCCTTTCTTTTAAATAACCTTGGCTCAGATTTGCAGGGTAATGTGAATCTTGTAGAAAGCCTCCTTGTTTAAGCACACTACTGTATATTTAGAGGTTGTGCAGGGCTCTAGACTAACTTTCTGCACCGGTGCACCCAAATTTTTGACTGTATCGCATTTTACACTCCGTTTTTACAAGTTAACTTTTTTTTTTTTTCGCTGTCCATATAGGCAATATTGACATGTAGCCTAAATGATTAACTAACAATCTGGTCAACATAAAGTTCATTATTTGAAGCACAATTCTACAAGAAAGGTAACTTACTGAAAAAGTGTTGGTGCTTAAAGTGCTTCACTGAGCTGAAAATTAAACTTAAAACATCTCAAGATAAATGTAATAAAGAAAATCTAAATTAAGTGTTTTAAGTGATCTCATGGCTTGATGTCTTATGGACTATCCTCGATTGTAGTCACATGCCCCTCGGATGACCATCTCCTGTAGTTTGGCCTTGATCTTTGCCCTTGGCTAAACCAGCTGGACACACTCTCTTTAGCAGCTAAATCTTCCAGACTTGGCCCCTCTACACTGATTCTGATCACATCTTCACTGTGTCTGAATGAAGGATGATTTGAACAGCTAAACAGTCCCTAACTTATACTACTATTTCATCAAAATAGTTCCGTTTTGTATGTAATAGCAAAGTGATTGTTTAGTTTAGTTTTTTATTAAGTTAATATATAAAATGTTTGGAGCATTTTTTGTTTGTTAAATATAAGTGTTAGTGTTTTTTTTTTTTTTTTTTTTTTTTTTAAGTAACGACCGAGCTACCAGTGGCAGACAGTGAGCCTATTTTTGAGCCATTTAGCCTTCTCAAATCATCATGACTTGTCTAAAATAAAATCTATAGATATAAAATAGTTGAAGCATATAACAATATTTAAACGTTAGACCCAGATAAATGTGCACTATATTAAATAGTTTTTGCGAAGACGCTTCAGTACAGATGCCAGCGTGATCCCTTGCATTTTTTCAGTGGATACGCTGTCATTTTTGCACATAAAGGTAAGAGTAATACATCATTCGTAACTGCAAAGGGTTTACTTTTATTTGTGTGCAATCAGAATTTTAACAAAATTACACTTAACACTGTTGAGCTGCTCTTGACAGTCGCGGTAGCATGGTCTAATGTTGTTCCCACCAGCGTGGCAATTTTGTTTCATCTCTAATTAATGGATGTCTAAAATATAAAAGTAAGGAGAAGTCTAAAGCAGGCGGAAGGCCCGGGCCGCATCTGAACTATGACGTGAAAAGCCCGGCTCAAGTGGCGTAAAAAAAGGGGGTGGACCATCGGATTTGGGATGAAATTCAGGGCTCTAGTGTCTGTTGTTGAACCTCAGGGAGACTTTTTTACCCCCTCAAACGGCTGATCGCACTGGTCTGAACTAATATGTTTTTAGTTGCACCAAAATTGGTCGCACTCTGGAGCCCTGTAATGTGTTTTGTGCAATGTCTTGATCGAGGGTACAGTGATTATTGAAGAGCATAACTGTTATCTTATTAACCCCTTTTCTTTTTACTTAGTGGTAGCAGCACAGATCTTTAACCGTAACGATTAGGTTCGGTCAGGGGTGTCAAACTCTTCTCTCTTGTGTGCACTGGGAATCATATTTTTCAGATAACACTCATTTTACTTACAGCATTTAGAAAATAACATGAAATGACAGTGGGCAAATGCATAAAGCACAGCATAATTTGAATAGGTTTAAAGTTTAAAGCAGGGTTTGGCAAACTTTTCGGCATGAAGTGCCATTTAAAAAAAAT
Source organism: Carassius gibelio (assembly GCF_023724105.1). NCBI lineage: Eukaryota > Metazoa > Chordata > Actinopteri > Cypriniformes > Cyprinidae > Carassius > Carassius gibelio. The sequence continues at coordinate 19,193,377 of NC_068404.1, read as the reverse complement.
TTGGGTTACCCACTGTGCTAACAAACCCCCTCCCCATTTTAATGTATTCTGTAATTAAAAAGTACATACACATTTTTAAATGATATGATAAAAAAAAACAATTTGATGCAAATAGTTTGGGGAATATTTTTTAATAAATAGTAGGGATGCACGATATTGGATTTTGGCCGATATTCGATATGCCGATATTTTCTAAATAATTTTGGCCGATGCCGATACCGATATCGATATATATACAAATATATACTGATATATTTACAAATATATACTGATATATTTAAACTTTAATTTTACTGAAGAGAAATCCATGTATCTCTTCTGTACTGATTCTACCATAAATGTATTATTTTACAAATGTAGACAGACATTCACATCTGAAAAACAGGTCAATTATTTCACTTGGAGAATATCGGTTTGGCTCATCGGCAGAAATATTCATATCGGCCGATACCGATAATGGTCATTTTAAGCTTTTATCGGCCGATACCGATGTTGTGCCGATATTATCGTGCATCCCTAATAAATAGTTTTAAAACGCTGCTTTAATTGATGCACATGTGCACATTAGGGCTGTGTATCACCAGCAAAGTCACGATACGATACATATCACGATACAGAGGCTACGATACAATATATATATACAGGACTGTACTTAATTTTACCTCAGTAGAATTTTATGTTTATGAAACACTGCATACTTTAGGGCCAGTGCTAACTATAAGCAGTTGACCTATGCAATATGAAGGGCCTCCATAACTGTACCACAGTACTATATAGGTAATGGCATATGTTTAATGTTTCCATTGGGCAATCCCCACCAGGTACAACATTCTGATTGTTGCATTTTGTTTTTAAGCCCATAAATAGTAATTTACTCATTCTAATACATTTATATTGTAATGTACTCATATTAATATATATTTATAAAAAAAAAAAAATCTTAACATTGATGGTAGGTAATCATTGCACAAATGAATGCACTCTCTACTTTTTACAAATGAAATAAAAAGTTGTAAACTAATGTGCTGTTATCTGTATCTTACACACATGCTCAGTCACTCACACAGATCACGCATTGCATGCAATCAGACATTCAGGAACAAACTTTTTAGCGCTGCCCCGCATATTTTTATAAACTAAAATTGCTTAATCGCTCAAGTGCTACATTGTCTTCCTCAACAAGGTGCTGGTAAAATCATTGTTTCTAAAGGAATTAAAGCCACAGCTTCACTGTTAATAGAGAAATGTGACAAAACTTTGCAGAGACTTGACAAAGACTGTATTTCCCCGTATATGTAAAAAAAAAAAAAAAAAAACTTATCATCTACAACATGCTGGAACTTGTTTATAATATAATTAATGTTTAGCATACAAAACATGCACAAAGCGCACTTGCATTTGTGATGAATGAGAGTGTTATGCAGGCTAAAATTTATTTGTATGGCATATCTTGCACATGCAATAGATTGTTTCACTTTAAATAAATTTGTTATGGCTGTGCATTATACGTGCCATATAATGCAAAAATCACTTTTATAAGGTGTTAGAACACAGATGTGTAGCCACAAACAACCAGCCTGTAATGGTAAAAATCCACTCATCGTTTTATAATCGCAAAAATCATAAACGGTCTCTCCACACGAGCAGTTCCAGACTATGATGATAATCTGTGAAAGTCCCGCCCATTTGTGATGCCCTCTGCCATATTAGCATATACGCAGCTCTGAGTGAGAAGCTGTGGTCAGCCATTAAATTTTTCTTGCTGTAGCTGCTGGAGGTACAATGCAAGCGCCAAAGATCCACTAAAAGTGTTGTGTGTTGGGATGCACCAACGAACATAGGCATCTCCATAGACCGCTGACTTTCATTTTCAAAGGAAATGTCCCAGAAAAAAAAACGCAAAAGTCCTATACATTTGCGCTAACATTTTACACCGGCCTCACAAACGAGGGTCAGTTCAGCGCTGGAGCTGTGTAAAGATTGCTTCTGAAAGAGGGATTGATACCAACGGTTCGTGCGCAAACATCTCCAGACAAAGTAAGCATCACGCATCATATTTAAGGGGTCGACCAAAATGTTTTTTTCAAGGCCGATACAGATTATTACAGATCAAGTAAACCGATAACCGATATTTTGAACTGATATATATATGTCTGGTGTACAATGAAGACGACGACGGCGAAAAATATTCGTTAACAAAAAAAATTTCTGTGACAAGACGAGACGTTGATGGGCTAAAAATAATATTTGATCAATTTAAATACACAACACAGAATTTCTGAGGGAAAAAAAAGTGGCACAGAAGGCCACTTTAAGAAAAAAATTAAAATAAATTAAGTTGTTCTATGCATTCAAATAATTACACATGATAAACAGAATTTGCTTACAATAAAAAAAAAAAAAAAAACATTTAATAGGGCCCTAAACATGTAATTTTTGTTAAACTTTTAATAAATTTATGTGCAAATTTATATTTCATGATTTATGTTTTTTGATTAATACAATTTAATTTAGTTATTAAAAAGGAGTTGAGAAAATTTAAACACATAAAAAAACAATTTGGAAAAATTTAAACCAAAAATTTGATTTTTAAAAAAAATGGAATTTAGGAAAAAATCAAATGGATTTTATAGGGCCCTACATGATTCAGGTGTTTCCTCTGTGTCATTACTGCCTGGGAGATGATCTTTAGGTTTAGCATGATTGTCCTCTCCAATGATATATTGATTACTTCTACAAAGCAATTTCTGAAACACTTTGCATGTGCCCGTGGTGAGTCACAACTGTTTGTATTTGTTCATGTTTTAAAAGACATAGATGTGAATCTTGATATGCCAGTAGTGTGCATCTGTGGTGTTTGTGGTTGCAGGGTTGATAAAGAAATCACAGTGAAACACAAGGAGCTGACTGTTCTCCCTTGGGCATTAAGCAGTCAGTAAGCAGGCAGAGCTGGACTGCTCAGATATTCGCTGCTGTTTAGTCCCATTACAGCACCACTAGTTGTGTTATGCTGGATTGTTGTAGCATGCAAAGTATTTGTAAAAACACTTTGTCTCCGTGAGTTGCCAAAAATTTATCTTGGGATTTGAGAAACAGGTGAGTGACAGTGTCAATAAGGTAAGACCAGAACGAAGCACACAAATTATTCTTTGCATTGGTGTGGCAGCTAATATTATTTAAAGTCTTAAACTCAAAAATAAATGAATATCTTTCACAGTATTTGTTTTCTAGTAAAAATAGCTTTTAATCAAGACACATTAACTTAAGATGTCCCTCAAAATCCGAAATTTACTGGAAATTTTCCACCTTTTTGCAACCTTTAGGGTGAAGTCATGGCCTAGTGGTTAGAGTGTTTGACTCCTAACAATAAGTTTGTGAGTTCGAGTCGCAAGGCCGGCAATACCACGACTGAGATGCCCTTGAGCAAGGCACCGAACCCCCAACTCAACCCGATTTTCGATTTTAATCGATTTTTTTTTCTATTTAAAAACAAACTACATCCGACAAAGAAATTGCTCAAAACAAATGTACTCTTTATTTTGTTCTGATTTTCACTTATGCAGTTTAATCTAAATTTCCCCTTTGTGCATAAGTGTAACAGGAAACAAGCCTCAAAACATGCTTGTAAACGAAATGGCAGGCACAGCTTATCAGTTTTCTAATAACTTACAGTGACACAATGCACCTTCAAAATAAATTAAAATATAAATAAAAAATAAAATTGTGTGTCCCTCTTTGATAAAACACTTTTGGTTAAATAAATGTAACAAAAATGACAAAATTAGATCTATTACAAAAATACATACTTGTAACAGTGGTATTCATAAAGTGCTAAAAAAACTTTAAACTCATTAGCGTTAGCATTACAGATAGGTCTGATTTACGCACTGTTACAACAGTCATTGTTTTTTTCTTTTTACATTGACATTTGAGTTCATGATTTTAATGTTGTTTTTTGTGGCACACTAAAGACTAATGACAGACTGTTGATCTTTGAATAATCTCATCTGGTCACCCTAACGCTAGTGAAGTATAACCACACTTTGGAACGTTTTGCCCTCTCCGCCATCGTCACTCTTTATTATTAAGCGTGAGTTTTCGTTCTGTTATTCGTGTGTGTGCGCCGCACTCGTTCTTGTTCTGTGTGTGTGTGTGTGTGTGACTGACAGACAGCCTCCGCAGCGTGCATGACAGATTTCGCAGATCCCACAGACAAACGACTTAATATGGTTGCACATTAGAAATGTTTGGTGAGATAAAATGTGCACAATAACATTATTCAGAAAAAATACATAGTATTAAAAAAAATTTTCCCTCCAGTACCGAAAGCACACCTGTGTAAACGGGGCTAGAGTTGGGTCCGAGTCCACCTTTGTCGAGTACGAGTCAAGACCAAGTCCTCAAACATCGAGTCCGAGTCCAAAAGTGTCCGAGTTGGACTCAAGTCCGAGTCCTTAAAGGCCGAGTCCGAGTCGAGTCCGCCCGAGTCCAGAAAGTAATTAAATTAAAAAAGTTTATAAATTGGTATTGTGAATTTTTACATTCTATTAATATTTTAACCTTTCAACCCATTAAACCAATGGCAATATAAAAATGTAATAAAAAAATACCACTGTTACATCTAGTCATTGCCATTGAACATTTTTATTTTATGTAAACAGAACTAGTTTCCTATCAAAAAAGGTTTCAAAGTTTTATTGTATTACAAGTGCATGAAAATACAAATGAACCTGTTTTATTATTGTATCACACTATTGTCCTCCAGTTAAAGCTGACATTTCAATTATTCACTGCCTCTCCCCCACATTCGACAGAGGTAAAGTTCAGCCAATGAGGAGATCCTTAATGATGACATTATGAATTTCTTGTTGTCTTGGAGACCTTGCATTATAAAGTTGCACTGCTTGTTTGGTGAATTCTGGTCTTGCAAATCCTGCAATGCTGCGCTGTGCAGCATCTGTTGGTTGCTGCTGCTGTCTTTGGTAGTCGGTTGCATCAGTTTTCGGATCACCAGTACACTGAACCGAAAACCGTTTCTTTCGGACACGTCCGATTTAAGAACCGATGAACTGATGATAACTGCGCATGCGTGTAATTTTTCAAGTATTTTGTTAAACATCGGAAATTGTGCTAAAATAACTAAATTTTATATATATATATATATATATATATATATATATATATATATATTTATTATATATATATTTATTATATATTAAATATATATTTATTTATTTATTTATTTATTTATTATATATTAAATATATATTTATTTATTTTTTAATGCATGTTTCTAATCTGTATATTGTAGATTATGTATGGGCCAAAGGGGTTTTCAGGGAAGTTGGACAATAATTAAATCTCTAAAGACTCTATGTTTAATAGGAATAAGGGATGATTTATGAAATATCAGTACTGTATTTATAGTTAATGATGACACATTCACAAATTGAGTTTGTAGTAAACAGAACGTGAACACGAGTAAAGCAGCTGATGATACTGAACTGCAGCACGTGCAGGTTAGAGCGGTTCTCGTTCTCGAGTCAAGAACCGGTTGCATCGGCTTTCGGATCATCAGTAAACTGAACCGAAAACAGTTTCTTCTATGTTTCTTTTGGACGCGTCCGATTCGAGAACCGAGGAGCTGATGATACTGCGCATGTGTGATTCAGCGTAAAGCCGACTGACTCATAGCGCGTCTGAACCGAACTGATTCTTTTGGTGATTGATTCTGAACTGATTCTGTGCTAATATGAGCGCGGGTAAACTGAGGGCTTGAATGAAGGGCAATCTGGCGAAACGTAAGTTCATGTAATAACAAATACATCGCAATGGATTATGTATAGTAAGTGGATCATGGTTTCTGCGCTGAAGACACCTAATTGATTTACTTTTTTTCAACCGGTTTATTGAATCAAACCGTCCGAAAGAACCTTGTTCGCGGAAAAGAATCGAATTTTCCCATCACTAATCCACATTGATATCCAGTGAGTGATGTGTGTGTTTCGTCTGCAAGCATGAGATGATATGCTACTGCTGCCTGCCGATGTGGTGCAGTAAAATGACAGAAGGGGAGACATTCATTAATTTCTCATCTCAATTTTATGCTGGTTTTATTGTTACACATGATGCGGACTCGACTGTACTCAGAATATTTTCTGAGTCCAAAATGTTCAAGTCCGTGTCAAGTCAGAGTACAAATTCACCCGAGTGCGTGACAAGTCCGAGTTCATTCAAAATTGGACTCGAGTCCGGACTCGAGTCCGAGTCCAAGTTCGAGTAACCCAACTCTAAACGGGGCCTTACATTTTCTTACTTTTTTTTCTCCTTATTAACACTTACAGAAACCCTGTATCTGAAACCACAAATTTCTGATTATGAAACTGCTTCATAATGTTCTTGAGAGTAAAAGCTGAGAATCTTTTTTTTTTTATATCACTGCTACTACTGCCACTACTTTTTTACTTAAATGTGACATTTTTTTATTATAGACTATGAATGTCATTATATGACTGTTGTTTTTGCAGCTGAATTGTGCTGAATATAATGTGTGTGTGTGTGTGTATGTGTGTGTTTGTGTTGATAATAGACATGCCAATATCATATCACAGTGATGAATATGCATTATACTGTTATCGTGGACACTTTTAAAATGCAGAGAATAATTATATATTAAAAATGATTCTACATTTTTAATTGATTTTAAGAATACTTTTCCCATCAACTGATCACAATGCACAACATGGCTCTCTTCTGCATCGTAGAAGCATGTAGTGCACTCAGATGTAAACAAGCACAATGAGAAGCATATGGTGGAGCGTGTCAAAGATGCTCTGGATGAAAATGCACATTCACTTTCCGACAGCAGATGGTGTTAAACTGCAGAAATGCAGCCGTTACCCCAGAAACCCCAAAGGCATTTAAATTATTTAAACAGCCATTCATATTTTTGCATTCACTATGGTGTTAATCACAGTGTCAAATAATTGAATATTTAGACTTAATAGAAAGAACTTCAAAAAAGAAAATTTAATTTAAGAAATTCGTTCGGGTGTGCAAATAGGCCTTGAAATCATCTAGTGTGTGGCCAGCCTTAGTTAATTCCAATATTTAATAACCCATTCTTAAAATCAAAAGTTGCAACGGTGTTATTTAATGAGCTAAAATGAACTAAGAGTTGTATTTTAAAATATGAAGATCAATAACTTGTTGCAAATATAGGTATTTCTCATTGTGAAGAAATAAGGTTAACTAATGAGATCATATTGTAAAGTGATACATACTGTATTGGTCTTTTTGCACTTTGATCTGTGTAAAATTTGTAAAATTAGTCTACATTTTTTTGTGTATTGCTTAATGTAGGCCTATTTAAATGTTCAGTTATTTTTGTTATTAAAATTTAACCTGTTATACTGTATTATGATAACACTTTTTTTGCAACTAAATTTCAGTATTGTAATAATACCATATACCAGTGGTTTCAGCTGGTAATACCAGTGGTTTTTCAAGCGGTGCCAGCCCAAGTTATATTCTGTTCATTGCCAGTTCATTTATTAAAGACAGTTAACAATCTAGCTTCTGAGTACTAAGTTATTAACCCAAAAAGTTAAAAAAGTTTGGGAACCACTGCCATATACCATTATAAAAGCATTAGCAATTAATTGCAACATGAAAATTTTAAAGTGGGATAACCCTAGTTGATAACAACAGTCATTGCTGCTGCCACAAAGTATGATTTGGCAGTGATGTAACAAATGAGTGACTTAAGCAATAACTGTGAGAGAGACACTAAACATATTAAAGGAGCTGTCGTACTGCCTCTTTGCTGGCTAGAAACTGTGCACTTGTAAGTAGATGTTGTTTGACTTGATCTGCAACATTGGACACTGCTGTAGTTGAATTTGTCCTTGACTCATACCATCCAATTTACAGTACCAAGAAGCCTTTATATCCCCTTGAGTTTGTGACACATGGCTCCTCCCTTGTACAGGGGCCCTTCCTCAAAGAGACAGCCTCTATAGCATTATGTCATTGGAATTGTGAACTGTCTTTCTTGGGATAAGGGAGTTTCTTGTCAGGGTCAAGGAAGGTTTTAAGGAATGGCTGGGTGGAGTGTCTGTATGTGTTTGGTGCTTCCTTGAAAATGGATTTTGAATTTGTTTGCATTTTTTGACCCATTTCTCAAGTCAGCTTTTTTCTCCTCCCTTGTTGTTTGTATTGAAATTAAAATACTAAAACAATATGAAGCGTCACTGGTTTTGATAATGCAGGAAGTGTTGTTGCGTTAGTTAAGACCACAGGAAGACGTGTGTGTAACCTAACAAAAATACTACTGCTGCAGATGTTTTTTTTGCTTGTAGGTTTTCAGAAATGCCAGATAAATGCATAGATGAATATACAGTAGGCTTCCACTTGCAGTATTTAGACTTGTGAGTGCTTCTGCCTGTTGTATTATGGGTGCAATTGTTTCACCAGACACACCATATTGATTAGATGGTGAACCTGATATGGAGATCTACTAGTGTGCTGCATTCTACTATTGCTCTTTATTTACGATTAAACCTTTCCTTCCTTTCTGCTTTTAAGCCTTAATTATTTATCTCAGGGTGCTATGCAAACAAATTCTGTTTATGAGCAAACAAATTATTTGTATGTTGTAGACTCGTCAAAATAAAGTGTTCGAGAATATTAAACAGACTACTAATACTCTAATGACTGCTAGTTGTCTTGCAGTTGCAAAGTTAGTTACTGTTAGTAAAATGTCTAAAGTGGACTGTCAAAGTAAAGTGTTACTGCAACATCTTCATGACTCCATTAATATTCATACCCTGTACCATAACTTTGCTTCAAACATGCATGCATGATGTGTTTTTGTCACAAACGGCAAAATGGAATGAACCGATCCAAGGAGTCTTGTTGTTCATTTTGCTTTTTGCAAATGTGAGGAATGGGCAAGATGTGTAATAAAAAATTTTTTTTTAACAGGGTCATATGATGAGTTTTCAAGTTTTCCTTTCTTTTTGGAGTGTTACAAGCTGTTTGTGAATAGGTTAAATCCCCAAAGTTGGAAAGACTAAAGTCTCAAACCCAAAGAGATATTCTTTATAAAAGTTAAGACTCGTCTACGCCCTCCTAAAATGCCTTGAGACACGCCCCCATGTCTACATCATTGTGTGGGAACATTTGCATAACACTGCCAAATGTTCACAAAAAAAAGAATGCCTAACTTTTATTCTTGCTGTAGTATTGTTGCTACAACTGCCATGCCGTGGAGATGCTGTGTGTTTTGTTGTGAAAGCAAAACTACTTTTTTTTTTAGTCTTCCAAAAGAGGACACGACTAGAAATCAGTGGTTAAGTTGTATCTACGACACTATACCTGAACAGTTGCTGTTTCCTGGGAGAGTAGCCTACAATGCCAGTGTTCTGACAAATAAAGCTGACTCACATTCTGTAAATACATTTTCATGGAAGCCGCATGAAAGTTTTTACAACTTGATTCAAAAGCGAGTTTTGAGTAGTGTAGAGTAGTGCTTGTTGTTTATAATTTCTCAGATCACAAATGCAGACAACGTTTTATGTATATGTGGCGTGATGCAACACAACACGTAAAAACAGACCAAAAAAAAAAACGAAATAAAAATAGAATGTACAATTCATTATAATCAGTAATTATGTCCCCACTGGATGCTACAAATTATTCTTTAAGAAAGTTTTTTTTTTTTTTTTTTTTGTCGCTCTGGACACAGCTTCACAGTATGTGAGGGGCGTAACATTTCCGTCACACGCTTGAGGTATTCAGCCAATCACAACACACTGGATAGCTGGCCAATCAGAGCGCACCTCGCTTTTTAGAACAATGAGCTTTGGAAAAAATCGACGCGTTTCAGAAAGGCAGTAATGTGGAAAATGAACTTTCAATGAACTAACCCTTTAAGCCACATAAACACATTTCATTACACCAAAATACACAAAATAATGTTCTTTTTTTAGCAACGTCATATGACCCCTTTAATAAAATTCCATAAATGGTGCTTTTTAATTAAAGTGAGACTGTATGGTACAGTGCAAAAGTTGGGGGTCTATACAGTAAAATAAATAAATACATTTTTAAAGTCTTTTATGTTCCCCAAGGCTACATTAGTTTGATCACAAATACAATAAAAACATTAATATTGAAATTGAATTGAAATTTTCATTTAAAACAAGTATTTTATATAGTATATTTAAAAATATATATTTTTTTGCCTCTGGTGGCAACGCATCCGTTACTCCAGTCCGTTATGTTTGATCAATTAAATGAGAACTTGCTCATCCAAAACCTTTGAACAGTAGAGTGTATATTAATCATATTATCACACGTTTTGATTCTCAAAATAGTTGCAGCCCTCAAGAATAAAAAAAAAAAAATGTTTTTAGTCCTGTGATGTAGGGGTGTCCCCGACTAAGGATTTTCATAGTCAAATCTGAATTTTCGAATCTTGCTGATATTCAACTGATGGTCGAAATATATGTTTGGGGATGGGGCAAAATACATTGAGTCAAGTCAGACATTCGACAGCCATGATTACTGATGTTAACACACAGGGGAAATGTGAAATAAATGCCTCGCAGATACAAACGGGGTAAATAATGTTTTGATGTTTTGATTAAAAGATAGTTAACACTAAGCATCAGCAAAATCCTAACAATTCAAAATTTTTACAGTAGTGCTCTCATTATGAAAGGTAGCCTATATGACAGTAGTTATTAATGTTCTGCATTTCTGTTTTGAGAGGCACGCGCTGAAGATGACCAGCAGAGTAGGGCTGTCAACGAATTTTCTAAATTCGAATATGTATTCGAATAGTTTTAAGAAAACGAATTTCGAAGGTAAAAATTAATATTCGAATTTCAAACAAATGTGGGAAAAAATGCCCGCGGTGGTAGAGGCGTGGTTGTCTGCTTTGCGAGTGGGCGCGCTAGCGCGCCTGAGGGTTCAGAACAGGTCACAGGAGTCGCACTGTCTGGCACAGAATCACTGCTGAAAGTTGACGCGTCTTCATGGTAGATGCCAGCAAGTGCAGAGCCCAACTCGACCGCTGCAGAGAAAATGAGGTAAAATTGTTGACCTGCGAGATAAAGTTGTATGCAAGCTATTTAAGATACAGTTAGCATTTCATTCAACCACTAGCAACATGAGGTCACATCTCAAAAATGTGCACCCAAATGAGCATGGCATAATGTGTGGAACTCCAGCTAAACAGTCACGTCTTGACTCTTAACGTTACTTTGCATCGCCCGCCACAAGCTCATTGTCTGCAACACGACAAGAGCCATAATGGATACAATAATTTTGTTCATTTGTAAGGACATGAGACCGATCAGTATCGCGAATGGGGCAGGCTTCGGGGAGTTCTGTCAAGCAATGGATCCGAGATTTTATTATTTATCGTTAAATGTCAAGGAAAAGTTCCATGTTTACCACAGCACAGCTTGCTCGGAGCATTGAATGTCAATTCTATATGCTGTAAAACTTCAATTAATATTAATAATATTTGTTTCAATCACTAAATGAAGCCTGCTATATTTGGGACAACATTCGCGACCTTAAATTGCTTGCACAAAACTCTTGATCAGCACTCAAAATTTGTTTGTTCATGTAAACCGTTATGCGCAGAGAACGTGAGGGTGAGAGAGCGTGAGGTCTGCAGTCTTAGCCATTAGTTGATTTCCTTGTTTTTGTGTAGGTAGTACGTTGTCGTATATGTTTAAACTTAAATAGACTACCTATACAAATAGTTATGTCTCTTTGTACTATTGTGTCCTGTTATTGACGTAATGCGTGTCATTGACAACATTCAAACAGATGTACGAATAGTTTGAATATTCATGTTTTTTTTTAGAGGGAATATTCAAACATCATTTTTGAGCAATTTTGACAGCCCTACAGTAGAGTGACGCATTTGATAGCAAGTTTTTAATCAATGGGATTAAACTCATAATTTCATATAAAATATGCTTTGTTGTTTATACTACATAACATTAATATTAAGACTTATTGGCTATCTGCAAAAAGAGCCCTAATGCACATGAACATATCTGTGGGGCTCTGAATGCGTTCTTCACGAAACAATGTGCAGAAACAGCAGCTAAACTCTAAAAATTCACAGCGTTTTATTATAATGGTGTTCTCATGGTATGGGTGTGACAGTCCCAGTCATAGTTATTAACATTCTGCATTGTAGTTTGACCTGCTCGCGCTGTGCGCTGAAGAGATATCACCGTAGTACTACAATGAAGCGCTTGACTCAAAACCAGATGCATCTTATATCAGGTAAATAATTTATCCACAATATATATACACCGGCTGAAATGTTTTGAAATCACTTGTGCCCTACCTGATTGAAAAAATCCAGTCTCAGTCCGTGTCAGTTTGAGTCTTGGTAAAGTTTTAAATCCCTGCCGCCAAGATGCTCCTCTGTCCGTCACGGATTATGGAAAGTGAAACATAAATCTATAGGGGTGGTTGGATTTATTCACACACTTTAAAATATTTATTTGAAGATTCTTTCTTTTAAGATTCTAATTCATGGCTTAATCATAATAGGCTGCATATTAACTTATTGGGAGTAAACCGCAAGTTCTATGTGAAATAAGACATTTGATCGCTCTGAGTCAGAGTCACATTAGTCAGAATGGCATAATCATAAGACCCCGCGAATATTCAACTATGAGATTGGTAGTCAAATCAGGCTCCTCGAATCAAAGCATCGAATCGTTGACTATTTGGGGTCACCCCTACTGTGATGGCAAAGCTGACTTTTCACAATCCATTACTGACATAAGTGTATATATTAATCCCATTAATATGTATGTTAATCAATTCTCAAAATTGTTGCTGCCCTAATAGAATTTATGGTATGTGCCTTGCCCTTTCTATCTCCCTCAGAATATAACCTTTATACTGACTGGCTGTACTGTTTTTGTTTTTACCTGCAGCTGTGAATGTGTCATCAGTGACCTCTCGCTCTCTTTCTGTCCCTGCAGGTGTGTGTGGAGGAGTCTATGTATCGGTATGGAGTATAGTGCTGACAGCAAACTGGTTGACAGGAAGTGCAGACTACCCTCGCATGCTCACACACTGATCACTGGTGTACAGTGACTGTTGCTCGAGATTCCATCCTGTCTGTGATTTTACCTCTATTTCTTCAAACTGGACTCTTTAATTTCTTGATTTTTGGACGCCTTTTGTGAGCAGCCTCACCCCCCTTCCCCTTTTCCCTTTTCTCTCCTTCTCCACACTTCTCTTCCCTTTCTCTCCTTTATTCTTCCCTGTTGACCTTTTGGTCAAATTTGGATCACCCGTACACTAAGATGAGTTGGTTGAGTCGTTTAAATCCAAGAGGTCCAGGCACTCGGACCGGTCGACATGCAGCCCCATCCAGCCCATGCACTGCCGACCCTGAGACTTGTCTTATGGTGTTTGAAAATCACTGGAGACAGGTGAGACACAGCATATTCTTATTTTCTTTCATAACGGTTTTGTAAATAAACTCCTTTAAACTGCAATCATCGAAATAGATTTTTGTGTTTTTACTTGTTAACAAAGTATGAACTATCAGTCAGAGGGCATTAGGCACTTAGTAGATTGTGTGCAACAGGTTTTACAGCAAATTTTTGAATGTTGATAAAACAGAGTTTGAATTCATGTATCAAACATGATGATGTGGGCTTTACAGGATTAAAATCAATGCTCTGCATGCTGCTCTGACTAAGAGGCTCATAGTTGCCTTTCCATATTAATAAGTCAAAATCACTTTCTTGCTTTGTAATTTGGAAATGTGTGTATTGTGTGAAAACAAATACCTTTATAGTTTTATGTCTTTAGGGCATGTCAGTAACCTTTTATGCTCAAATATAATACATACAGTAGGTACTCCCACACATCATCAGGTTTTGCTCCTTAGTGTATGTCAGTGCTCTCTTATTTGGATTGTTTTCTACTACATCAATAGGGACACCTATTCCTCTTTGACCTTGCCACAAATAGAATTGAACTGTTCCTTGTCTTTTTGTCAGGTGTCCGGGGTGTTGAAACTGAGAGAGTCTTCAGTGGGCGGTTATGCCGATGATCTCACTGCAGTTCGCAATCACACAGATCAGATGCTGTGCCTGCTAGCTGAAGAGAGCCCAGCAGGGGGAGACATTGAATCACCAGGTTAAAACACTCTCCTGTGAGCTGCATGGAGCATACATTTGTGCTGTTTCACAGTAATATATGAAACACTGCTTTATGTGACAATGGATTGTGAAATGTCTGCAGCAATGGGTCCTATTCTGGAGATGGTGGTGGCAGAGAACATCCTTGATGAGTTGGTTCAATGGCATTTGCGCCGTGGTCTGGATCCAGACAGCCAGCTGGAGCTGTTGAAATTGTTTGAGATGCTGATTGGACAGTCACATCAGCCCCTGCTCCTGCACAGTGCAGTGCTACAACCGCTCCTAAGCCTGCTGGGAGCATGTGTGGATCCCCAGCTGGGCTGCTCTGCTTCCCTGGAGTCCAGCCTTGTACTGCTGCTAAATCAGGTGTTTGACAGGCAGATGCTGACACCTGTTTGAACCATTTACTGTTAGTCATGACCACGCCTGCACAGAACCTGCTCTGCAGACTCATCATTTGTGCATTTTCCCAAATTTAAATTGATTCCACAGAATTTTGTAGATTACAATCATTGAACCAGTCTTTGTCCTTGAGTTCCATTAGTTCCAGTGTCAACATTTTTGGAACAGCATTCACAACCAACCAAATTGAGCTTACAACTTGTTCACCTTTCCCCTGTAATTTAATGTTTAGGTTATTGTTAAGTTTTGGGTTAGAGGTCTGGATTGGGTTAGAACTTATTTTTCTGACAGGAATGTGAATATGTGATTACAATTCCATGTTTTTTTTTCTTTGAACGGAAATGCTCTAATTAAATATTTGAAAAAGCAGGTGAGAAATTTCACATGAGCTCAAGCATGAAGTCATACAGCTGTGATGCATAATGATTTTGTGCATAATTGAATATGAATGTGTTTTCCTAATTTGTAGCTAAATAACGTTTGTTTGTGTCAGGTATGTGTGTGCATGGCGAAGGAAACTGCAGTTTTGGAGTTGATATTTAGGTGTGGACCGGTACAGCAGGGTTCCACTAACCTGCTGATCTTCTCCCTGTTGGTGCCATTTATTCATCGAGATGGTTCTCTGGGGCAGCAGGCCCGTGATGCACTGCTGCTCGTCATGGCAACCTCTGCCAGCAACCACGCTGTTGCACGTCACATCGCAGAGAACTCCTACTTCTGCCCAGTAAGCCTGAGTGTGTTGTGTATCCTCCTGTTTTTCTCTTAGCATGTCTTTATTAATATATCCTTTCTGTTCATGTTATGATGTACCTTTTTTTGTCTGTGCCATGCAATTGAAATGTTGCTTGTTAATTTCTTGAGTGCTTTTTGGAGCTGTTTCAGTGAAGATATAAAGTCCTTTAGTATTTTCTTTGGGTTGCATTGGCTACTGTGGAATGAAAAGGCCATTTGTCATCTGCAGTTCTCCTCTGTCCTCTTTTCTCTTGAGAATAATGTATGAGCGTTCATCTGACCCACTTAACACATGCAACTGGAGGTTTCATCTAGGACTCTATGCTGCTGCAGTACCTCTCAACATTTTCCTCTCTCACTTTATTTTTATTTTTTTTACTTTGTGCCACATATATCTATTTTTATGCTAGAGATGCATAGGTCTTGCTGGCGGTTTCTTTGGTGGCCTGTTCTGTGGCTCTAGAAGACTTGAAGTTCCAGATGTAAAATTAGCCCTGATGGGAATGATGTTCTTCACCATACTTGAGCATTAAGGGTTTAACCATTATTCAGTGAATGTTCACATTTGACAATCCAGTAATTTAAATAAAAATCCTTATGGTTAGGAAATTGCTAATTTCTGAATTTTTTGAGTTTTGAAGATTAGATAACAATTATTCCATGCTTCGGAGGGAGCGGGATGAACAATATTTTTCCCTCTAACACCATTTCTACACTGGACGTAAGCGGCGCGTTGCAACAAAATACAGTAGAACCTATTATGCTCTCTACACTGGTTGCGGCCCAGCGGCAAATCCCCGACAGTAAACTGCAGCTGCGTTCTGTTTATGACTTACTGACACAAATTTCGAATTATTTTCAACAGTCACTTTCCGCTGTTGCAGCACGACACAACTGTCGCAATAAAGGCGAGAATATCTTTGTTTAAAAAAAGAAAAGAAAAGATTATTCGATTCTCAGAATTGAAAATCTAATGCCAACTGACCGAACCGATATTTGAATAATCAAATATTCTGGTCCAGCCCTACAAATTAGTCTCCATTTTGGAGACAACATTTTGCTCAATTTTAATTAAAGTGAGTGTGTCATTATTCCTTGCTAAAATGTTGGAATAACAACACCTGTCTTGAAATAAGAACTGTACTTGTGTTTTAGTTGAGCAAAACTTTTTTTTTCATTCATGTTAGAAATTGGTGAACTTTATGAAATAATGTTGGCACCTATTGTTCTGTCTCCCAGGTGCTAGCGACAGGGCTGAGTGGACTGTATTCATCCCTGCCACGGAAGATTGAGGTACGGGGCGATGACTGGCACACTCTGCAGAGGGAGGACTGGATGGGCGTCTCCTCTCTAGTGCTTTTCATGAACAGTCTTGAATTCTGTAATGCTGTAGTACAGGTGGCACACCCTCTTGTGCGCTGCCAACTGCTTGACTACCTCCACAACGGCTTCCTGGTTCCAGTCATGGGCCCTGCCCTGCACAAGGTGAACCACACTGAAATGGGCTGAAGATGTGAGCCATATTTGGCATAGATGGCAGATTCCATATTCACTCATTATAAAACAATGTTATGAATAGTAGTTTTCTCTTATTTAGATTTCTTCTCTCTCTTTCTCTCTCATGGTTCCTCTGTCAGTCGTCAGTGGATGAGATGATAGCAAGCACGGCATATCTGGACTTGTTTTTACGCAGTATCACAGAAACTTCCCTTCTTAAGACCTTCCTGCGCTTCATTCTGTTGCATCGCCATGACAACGACACCATCCTTGATACACTACTCACACGCATCAGCAGCAATTCACGGGTTAGTTTGGCACACGCTACAACTAGGGTGCATGTACAGATAGAAAAGACACTGTTTTGTCAGTGCTGTAGACTTAGCATTGAGGAAGCAGTATATTCCTGGGAATGTGGAGTGACTAAAGTTGCATTGTTTTTTTCCTCTCCTCTCTTTGAAGCTGTGCATGGTCTCTCTGAGTCTGTTCAAGACATTGCTCAGTCTCAACTGTGAAGATCTCATGCTCCAGCTTGTTCTCAGGTATTTTGTGTGCTTGGGTGTGTCTCTCAATTTTCAATCAAGAAAGCCTACAAAATAAGTTTTGGCTGTTTATAGATTTGGACCAAAAAAAAAATAATTATTTGTGTAAAAAATTAAAAGTTTATTTAATGTTCGTTTCTAGGTATCTGTTGCCATGCACACATGTAATGCTGAGTCAGCGAAGGGCAGTCAGAGAAACAGACCTTTATGGCAAATCAGCTGACAAGTTCCTTTCCCTCATACCAGAATGCTGCCAAATCGCTGCAGCGCCCTCTAGTGAGCGGGATGATGAACCTGCCTTTTGGGGAAAGGGTAAGTCTGTGTCGGTACATTTACAGATGTGCTTTTAGACTGCGATGAAAAAACTTTGCCGCAGTTCATGCCTACGAAATGTATTTTCTCTCCGTTTTTCCTACAGTGTTAGGTAGTCCCACTTCAGAGTCACCGGTTCACCCAAGACCCAGCACTCCTTCACGTCTCGCTCTCTTTATTCGACAGCAAAGCTCAGGAGGCCAAGCCAATCCCCCCTCGTCTGGCTCGGAGAACGCTCCCTCTTCTCCTCGTGGTAGTGTTTCCTCCTCACTTGTTTCCTCCTCACTGTCTCCTGACAGCCCCATGCACCAACTCCAAGACGCTTCAGAAGGAGAGACTGGCTACCTGGAGTACCTGCGTGATGCTCGGAAGGGTATTGAGCTCTGCTCCTGGGCCTGTCGAGACTGGTCAGCCCCTTACGATGGAGAAAATCCCTCTCCAAACTCTGCTCTTCCTCAACCTCCCCCTCCTATGTCCAACCCCTCCCTCAGTATGGTACAAGAGCATTTCTCCATAATGGACCCCGCTCAGCAGAGGGCAGCAGTGGTGGCTGCAGCACGTGCAGAGTGGAGCAGTTCAGATCGAGATAGTGGAGAGTGGGATGTTACCATCAGCAAGAACTGTATCAGTCTCACACCCCGCAGTAAGAAACGCAGCCTTCTTCCCAGTTCTATACCTCTCCAGTCTTCTTCTTCCACATCAGTCTCTACAGAAATAACAGGTGCTGTGAAAACCGTATCCCAACACTCTCATTCGGCACCTCATCCAGCACTCTATAATGGTATGGGGCAGGTGGAGCTCACAGACAGTGTGGATGAGAGAATGGACGTTAAGAAAGTGAAAAGGGACTCTGATGTAAATAACAGCGTGGTGGAGTCAGGGATGAACGGGTCGATGGGTATGTGCCCGGTTGACTACAATGATTTCCATGTAGGATCGTCAGTTAAATCATCTCAGGTGCAGGTGAAGCCACATCTGCAACATCAAACCACTGTGCCCTCTTCTACCCAAGAGTGTCTGCAAAGTGAGAGCCAGAGATTATCTCCTGTTCCCGCCTTAACCGAGACTTCCACAGTTCCCTGTGAAAGCAGGGGTCCCGAGTCCGTTGAGCGTCTGATTGAGGAGTTGCTGGAGCGGGCGCCGTCTGAGCCATTGTCCAGTGACTCGAAATGCCAGGGAATCAGCATTGAGGCTTTTCACCAGGAGCTGAGGGAGCTAGAGGAACGTGTAAGGGAGAGGAGGGTTCTTTTACACAGCTCGGAGGAGTCCTCTCGGGAATCTCACACTGCTACTGCTCCCAGCCTGACCGATGAGGACTGTCTTCCAGTGGAGACTGAGCAGCTCTCCAGTGAAACGAAGCCTGACAGCTCTGCCCCTGGGCTGTTAAGCCCCGCACGACCCCTCGGACAACCTCTTGCTCAACCGTACACAGGTTCTCGATGTAGAGATGACCAAATTAAAGATTTGAGTGCTTATGTTACTTTTGCAAGTTCAGCAAGTGCTAACCATTAGTCACTGGTTCCGCTTCTTCCTCTGTGTAGGTCCATTTATAACAGTCCTGTTCAGTAAACTGGAGAGTATGATGCAGAACTCTCTATATGTGAACATTTTGCTGACGGGTGTTGTGTTCCAGCTGGCCTGTTACCCTCAGCCCCTCCTCCGCTCTTTCCTCCTCAACGCCAACATGGTGTTTCAACCCAGTGTTAAATCACTCATTCAGGTAATGCAGCAACGCATAACGAAGAAATATGACAAATCCATCTGCGTGACCGCTTCATATAAAATATGCAAAGACTGAATCACTTTCAGTTGCTCTTTTTGTCGGTTTGTATATTTTCCGATCAAGATACATCAACTACTTAAAAACACTTTTTTGAGGTCTTATTGTAAAAAAGAAAAAAAAAGCTGCTTAATGTTCTATGAATAAAGTTGGAGTAAGCAATTCATTTAAAATTTGATTTGACAGGAGCTTCAGTGTATAAGAAAATGCATTACATCAAAAATGACTCCTTTTTTCTTTCTACTCTTCAGGTGCTAGGATCAGTAAAAAATCGCATTGAAGCATTTGCAGCAGCACACGAGGATTTCCCTGCCATGTTAAGAAAGGCTCACCGCTTTCTGGTTGCAAGAGGAAAGTTAGACTGGTCGGACTCGCCCATGGGAGTGCCCCACCTCCGTCGTTCAGACTCATTAAGTAGGTGGATTCAAGGGAATTAACTTTCTCAGGAACAAAAACAAGAGTTCATGTTTTTTGATGTGACATGTTTTTGTGACTTTTGGCTTTGTAAAGGTTTAATACACACTAACACGTCTTATCACAAAATAAGCCTTGAAGGATATTTTGAAAACCTAAATATATTAGACCTAAGTATAATAGATAGTATAACAGAATTCCTAATGAACATTTAAAGGGGTCTTAAATCTGGGAACAAAATGCAGAAATTATAAAAATTCATGATTTAATTTATTCTGATTGCTGCACATAAAAAGTCAAAATATGGCTTTATTGAGCATTCTACAGTGTTGTGTTTTCAGAGCAGTTCACAGTCAATTAATACCTTGCATTAATGCAACTGGTTATGATCTGCTTTCAGTGAATTAAAAACAATATTTACCTCATAGGTTTTATAATGTAAAGTTGTAGATGGTTGCAAGAGTGCATACAGATAAGCCCCCCCCCCCAAAAAAAAATAAAATAAAGAAAGAACTAATTAATTGCACATTTTCTTCTGAAATTAATCAGTTAATCCAACCGAACCGTTTTTAAATTTACTTTTATATTGCAAAAATGTCACATTCAGCCTTCAAATTAATGTTGAAACAACATAAAGATAGTATTTTTTTTATATTTGTTCAATGACATCTTTTTATTTTATGATTGAATGCCAGTATCACTGATACAAATACTATAGATGTCTCTAGGAAATAGTTTCCCCCATAATATTTAACCATTGACTATAGCCGTTCAACGTTACAGTATAATTGAGAGCTATCAGTTTCAACATTTATTAGAATTTACTTGAGCCTGAAAACTGAATAAAGTTATGAAAACATGAAATGCTAAATTAAATATGGAAGAATGCTTAAATCTACAAGAGTTATTTATCTTTTGTTCTTTGATTAACAGACATCTCAGCAGCTGGGTTATGAGGATATTATGGCTACTATTACTTTAATAGTTGCCACTGCTAAACATGACATGGATCTGACATGCATATGTTCCACGTCTAAATAAATGCAGTTCTTGTCAAGAAAAAAGACACCGAAGCAGCAGTTCTAAGTTCGGTAGACAACTAGCTCTGCCCCTGCATATATTTTTTTTATATAATTTCCTTTAACGCTAATTTTGACAGCAGTAATTTTAATATATTAGAACATCAACCATTTGAGTAAAATATGTCTTCAGTATTTGCTCTGTATAAATGCACATCATTTTATTTGTGCAGAAGACCGCTCTAAGAAGAGGTATTAAAGTCTAACATTTGATTTTAAAAACTCTTCATTTACCCTGAGATTTTGTCATTATATTCATTCAATTTAAAGGAGACATTTCACTTACCTTTCTAGTCATTTGTGAAATGGCCTAAAGATGAATTATAATGCACATGGAAACTTATTAACTTATTTATTTTCTCTGTCTCTTTTTCTCTTCCACAGTTAAAAGCCGAAAACCATCTCTGGGCGATCTTATACTGAGGCACACCAACAGTCCTACGAGAGCTCGACATGCAGCTCAGTTGGCCTTTGCCCATGTGAGAGACGGAGGGCAGTCTCTGCACAGTGCTTTGTTTCGGGGAGGTGCAGTCAGCGGGGCCTCTGGCCTGGAGAAGCAGGCAGAGGCACTAAGGGTGAAAAACGCAGTCTACTGTTCTGTTATTTTCTCTGAGTTTCTCAAAGAGCTAGCAGCTCTTGCACAGGAGCATGCTGTAGCCCTGCCCTTCCCACCTAGTCAAGGCACTGAGGAATAACACCAGGCCAAAATTTCCTCCATACTTGCTTTATCCACTGTACCTGGCACTGAGCTGTAGACCATGACATCCCTGAGATTTTCAAACAAACAGTCTTTTTTTCAAGGGACATAATGCACTCAAAGAAACCGGAAAACAAAGATTATCATAAAGGTAAAGAGAGAGGACATCTCTTGTTAATAATCTCATGTTCATAATGTCTTTTTTATTATTATTATTATTATTGTACAGGACCATTTATTCATTAAGCTTTAGGAAATTGTGCATATAAATCTTGTATATAGTCTATATAAAATATCTATGTGTATAATGATTTTTGTACACTCAGAGAGACTTGCATCCTTTAAGCTGGAGGAATTTGGCCGTAAACTTGCACTCCCTACGTTTCGAAGTCACTTCAGAGACTAGCTAATTCAGACTCACCACACGTTTCTTTTAAACCTTTATGGAAGTGCCATTTTTATTTTTTAGCAATGTTGAACGGTTATTTTCTCTTTTATAGAAATATAGGTTTAATAGTTCACACCCAGATAAATCTGAAATAATTATCTGGCCTTTTTTAATAAAGGACTAGATGTCAGATGCTGTTTACCAATCACAAGCTGGGTAATAAGTCCTCGTTATCGCAACAGAATTTGACATCTCTGAAAAATCCACAAGTGACAAAATGCTCAAGTTCTGCCAAACTCTAGCACAAATCCAGCACAAAACGTTAGAGCCCATAAAGAGGGGAGAGGGTTCATTTTCCTAAACTCCGTCACAATAAAAACCTGACATTTTAAGCATAGATGGAAAGTTTTTATTTTCATTCTCATGTGTTGCAGCAGCACATTTTTTAGGGTGAGTTTCTGGCTGTTTTAGGGAAATGCAAATGGTACATCCATCTAGCGTCACATTACACAGTTTTTTTGGGAAAGGCACTGATTTTTCTGCCCACAAAGATTTCATGTACTCGATGTTAGCGTCCATTTTGGCGTCTGACTAGGTGCTAATGTCTTAAATATTTGACTGGTATGTGCAAAGAGAAGCTTGATTAATAATTACCTGTCCCTTTAAGGAGTGAGCCAAGTTATGTGAATCATAAGCCATCTTAGTGTTGAATCAGTGTTTTGTTTCTGTTCATTACTTGATTTTGCTAGTGTTATGGAGAATCAGCCGTGATGTGTGCATAGTGGAAACGCCATGGCACTTTTTAATTTGTTTATTGCCAAAATACTTTAGACACTTTAATTTTCAGAATGGAAGTTGGGACATGCATGTGTACCAGATCTGTGAGTGTTTTTAACAGTGAGTGTGCATGTTTTTTTTGTTTTGTTTTTTCAGTATTGTTTTTGCCCATTGTGTCTTAAACACAGTTCTGATCTGAAATCATCCATCCAAGAGCTTTTATCATGCACAAGCCAGATGCACATTACCTCAGTTTACTTAATTTTCTTTCGTTGCAGTGTTTTTTCTGCTTCACTTGTGTTAGTTCAGTAATTCAGTTTGATCAAATATGCTTTTTGATCAGTTTCTTCTAGATGTAAGAGCAGACAATTTGAAAGGCGGTTCTATATTATTTTTCTAGCTGCTAAATTTTCAATCCATCCATTTTCCCCTCCTTCTCTATCCACCCATCCACAGAGGGTCTGTGTGGAACATTATTTTGATGCTTCTCTGCTTTTATTTGAAATAGGAAATGTTTAGCATGTAAATTCCATATTTAAGAATAATAGTAGACCATGTTAGTGTCAAAAAATAGTTTGTGCTTTCCTTGAAACATGCTCTGATGACTGTGTGGGTGAGAGATGAAATGGAAAGGATAAAGAGCAAGAGGTTGAATGACGAAACGGTACATATGGTAGGGTTCAGTTATCTCTATGGAGACAGTGGTTATTATACTTTCTTTTCAGTTTCTAAGTTAGAAATCAAAAAGGCCTATACAGTTGATGTGTCATAAGATACCAATGCACAAGAAATGCAGTTTTATGATGCAATTATTTGTTTGATGTGGAGCAGATAGGAAGGTGTTTTTTTGTTTTGTTTTTTTAAACCAGGAGCTCATTGATTGTGTATGCTTGTTGAAAATTGTTTGTTTGATCAATATACATTGCACAGTTTTTAAGTTGATTTATCTGTATTTGGTTTTCTCTTTATTTTTCTTTCACTGTCCATTTGTTTGAATGAAATGACTTCTGCAGCTTGTTATCTATGCAAACTGGTTTCCGTGTTTCTGAGTAAATGAAGATGGTTAAACCTTTGGGGACAAACACAAACTAAATGTACAATCCGAAACCCCACTCTTCAATAGTTGACTTATCCCTCATCAATTCAGTAATCTACTGGACTGTATGGAATCTCATGCAAAATTATGAATGTTATCAAAATATTTTTTTATATATAAAATGGAGGAGGAAAGTGGAACCGAATGGAGATTTAAATCAACGATAAAACCTTCAAAGACAAACACTAAAAGGGAATGTTTTTATTAATTTATAAATGTTTTACCTGGCAATACCTTTGGCTTCTTTGTCTTTATTTCTGAGAAGTTTATAAAAGTGAGACCTTCTGTTGTTTGTTTTAATTTAAATGTGGTTGATTGTAAATACATTAGAAATAATGATTAAAAAATGCATGTGAAATGGGAACAAAATTATCACATATGCTAAATACACCATTTAGACTTTCTCTGATCTGTTGTTTGGACTTCGATGAATCATGATTTTAAAAATAAATGACACTGACTGTGTTTTGATGGGTGCGTAGACTGGTTTTAAGCCGCAGATTATAAGACACCTTAAATATTGGCTTGTCAGAAAAATGACCCAGTTTACTCTGAGCCATCATGCTCATCATTGGAATTCTCTTCCTCCCTTTTTCTATCATCTCTTCCTAATCTTCTGATAGAGTGCTTCACTTGAGTAAGGATCTGAAACAGTGCTGCTGTAAGGAACAAAGACTTCACGTCTTTCATCAGCTTTGGGTTTTCCTGAAGAAAAAAAAAACAATGCAGCAGTTTTAATAAATATATTAAACAGCAAAAAGTGCTTTTAACATTGATAATCAGTGTTGGGGAAAGTTACTTTTAAAGGTAGTACATTATAATATTGCATTCCTCCCTTAAAAAAAAAAAAGTACCTACGTTAGTTATTTTTATAGAAATTAATGCAGTACATTACTTAGTTACTTAAATCTGGGCAGGAATTGCTTGGTTATTTTTAATACAAAAAGTTATTTTACAAATCTAAAAACCTTTTTTCATAACCTAAGTGAAATGAATATGCCTCAGGCTGAAAGAAATGTAAATTTAGGTCTGTACAGTAGATGGTGCAGCTCAAACAAATTGCACAAAGAATATGACGCAGAAGAAGAAAGTTCAACATTATTCAGCAATAACAAAAATGTTTTTTTGCTTGGTTTGGTTGAATTGGATCATCAAAGGTCAGTAG
This sequence comes from Carassius gibelio, assembly GCF_023724105.1. NCBI lineage: Eukaryota > Metazoa > Chordata > Actinopteri > Cypriniformes > Cyprinidae > Carassius > Carassius gibelio. The sequence continues at coordinate 19,168,295 of NC_068404.1, read as the reverse complement.
CAAAGACATTGGTTAATAAAATAGGAATAAATACAAATTTGTCTTATTTAACATTGAATTATTGCAGCTTTGTATAATATACAGTTTGCATTTGCATGTTTTTATTAATTTTGAGGAATACTGAATCTGTTTTTGTTCGAGTGAGATGAGTAAATGCATGTTGCCATTTATGGTGCTTTCACAGCTGTCGCTTTTACCCGAAACGGATTCATATTATTACAGTGTTGCTTTTTATTCTTGGTGCAGTTTGCTTTCACTTAGCAAAGTTTTTAAATAGAGCAAAATTGTTATTACAAGTCACATGCAGGTAAACTGTCCTCTCATTGGTCAAAGTTCCACAGTTTTAAATTCTCCAAGCATTGATAATGCAAGAGCTGGGCTGCCATCAGTCAGGATGTGTCCCAGAATTGATTGAGAGCATGCCAGGGCAAACTGCAGTGGTCCTGGAAAAAGAAGGGTCAACACTGCAAATTTGATAAATTAATATAATTTTCAATAAAAGCCTTTAAAACGTATGGCATTCTTTTAATTATACGTCAGCATACCATAGTAACATCTGACAATAAGATCTAAAAACACTAGCAGTAGACTTTGTGAAAATTAATATTTGTGTCATTCTCAAAACCTTTGGTCGATCGTTCCACCACCTGAAATGATTTGTGTGATCACGATAGCATGAAGTGTTGGATGGAGAGTAATCACTGGAGTGGCATGCAGTACAGTGCTGTGTGTCACTTGGCTATCGCAGTTTATCCTAGTCAAGGCCTACAAGTTGATGTTTGATTAACTAAGGTAAATGTTTTTTATATAATGTTTCTTTTTTTCCCCGAATAGCATTGTCAATAAAGTAAGCTTTTTCTATCAATTCTGTGGCGTGGACCGGTGCACCCTTTTTCCTCCATATATGTCTAGTTGAACCTCTTTTAAAATAATTGGAGGTTTGTTACAATAATAATGTCTATCGAGCTCCAAATCAGCATATAAGAAAGATCTCTGAAGGATCATGAATCAAATATTGTTCTCTAACAAAGATGTGGCAAACTGGCCTTGATCTGAATGAAACATTTGAATCATCACGCCTTCACGACTTTTTGTTCTCGCATACATTTGCAGTTTCATGCTGACTGAAATGACTGGATGGAGTTAGAGTTACATAGAAAATCCAGTGAGGTGCAACCCCAAACCCCCCACCCCAATTAAACTCTATTAAATGTGGTCAAAGTCATATGGTGTGCCACTTCACATGGTTTTGTAATTGAGCCAATTAATTCAGAAATATTACTAGTATATTCAATATCTAAGGTGGCCATTATTCAGATATGACTCCAGCTGTCATGCACTTGATGAGGCTGCAGCTTTGTTCACTATTATTGCATGTTGAAATTTCAATCAAGCACGATTATTTAAGTTATTTTAAAGTTAACTAATGAACAATCGTGAATACGTGCGTGATTTCTGCCATCTTTGGCATCCTGAGGTGCCATAGGCATGTACTGTACAAGAAGAATTTCATTTCAAGATCCCCTGCAGAAGCAAACATTGAAACTGTGAACTTCAGTCTCTGGGCTTCATCAGATGTCTTGATTAGTTAAATGCACTTCAGAGATATACAGTGTGAAGAGCACACTTTGATATAGTTACAGCCAGTGTCTGTGATATGTGAAAGATCCTCAAACTCCCACATGATTGCCATCTTGTTGATTAGACATGTGACTCATGGAGCTGCTTATCCAATAGCTGATCTTTGTTAAGGTTTTTTTTTTTATTTTTATAATGTCAGATTCACTCTGTTATGTAGTCAGCTAGCTGAAAGCGTTATCAAGATTTGCATATTTCGAGGTTTACAAGTGCTTGCTTGTTTTTTATTTATTTCTTTTTTTTATGCAAATCAATTCATAATTAAATAGTTTCAAAAGTTAATAAGATAATTCAACTTTATATTTTTTTTAATAAATTGCATATTTTATAAAGCCAGAGAAATATTAACACAATACTTGTTTGCTCTATTGAAATGAACATATAAGGTACTGGAGGAGTGTAGAACTTGCAGGCCCTAAAATTCTTTTAATTTTACATGGTGACAAAAAAAATACCTTCTTCATGAAAATTGTGTTTCAGTTTAGCTCATGATCACACACACCAAGGTTACTGGTAGTTAAGTAAATTAGTTCTGTACCGTTTCCTAGCAACAGTGGGGCAACTAGCAAGAGAAAAAAACTCATGCCTGTGGGAGAGGAGGTTAGTAACAGAGGAGCAGGTGACAGCCACAGGTAAGACTTTCAGCTTCAGTTCAGTTTGTAGAATTAAAGACCTTTTTTTTTTTTTTTTTTTTTTGCATTAGTATTATACATTCAAATACCTTTTTTTTTTCTGGTTAGTTTTGTGTTGAAAGCTGCTTTTGAAATACGCTGATGTTTTTGTTTTCTTCTTCTGGCCATATTAAAGTGGTTTTAAAAAACAAACAATGTTTTAAATGATTTACAATATTTTTAAAGAGCAGTTAACATCTTTGTGAATTACTTATGTTACATATTTTTGGTTATAAATAAGTAGTTGGAAACTATTCATAATGTTATCTGGCACTGCCAGTTTGCATTTTGTTAAGTGGAGTGATATTTATAGTTAATTGTTTTTGCATAAAGATAGATTTAGTTTGGTATAATAACTTTTTTTTTTGCATGCTAAAAATAGTTAATTGCTTTTCTTCTCTGGCTTTCTTGTGCAAAACCAATATGCAGAGTTCATCTGCAGCAGCCTCATAGATAATGTAAGAGGTAATGTTAGAGGATACCTACAGAAAAGACACAGGAGAACACACAAACACATGCAGCATATCAAATGACTTCGCATGCAGTGTTACGCTCATGCAAATGTCTATTCACATTTCTGCTGCGATGCAATGGTTTAGGCTCCAGTGTTCTAAATTCACATACAAGAGAAGTACCAAGACTTCGGAAAACATAGACAACACTGACATTCTTTTTATAAATCATCTTTGACTGAATTTTCTTTGTCCCATTACAATTGCCCACTTTCTTAAAAAAATAAATAAATAAATAACTACACACGGAGAAAAGTTTGCTGATTTGGCAAATAAAGTGACTAGAAACAGTCCCTTATGTCATTATTTCAAATATTCTCCTGCTTGGCATGTCTTGCTGACATCTATATTTCTGCATTGTCCCTCCTCTCTTTTTTTTACCGTTGTCTCTCAAACTGAACCAATCAGGACTAGTGCTGTAAAATATTATTGCATAAAGTATAGGCTCTATCTCTAATTGGATGGGAAGAATGGAAATATTGTACTACATTACACAATTTCGCTGATAAGCTTTTCCTTAGATTCAGGTATATTGCTATTTACCCCACTTATAGTGTGGTTTTTACTTATAGTTTTCAAATCTAAGTGCAGCTGCATTATGTTTATCATGCATCTCAAGTATGCACAGTTATCAAACATGAATATTCATGTCCTCTGATAATAACCTAATTTTCTTTACTTGCAGTATCTCTTCCTCCCACTACCCATGCACACTTTGGACTCGACTGCTTTAAACTGAATCATGAATTAAGTATTAGAGCGTTGTGCTGATGTCACACTGGGCCTGAAGAGCTGAGATAGAAGGCTGCAGAGTGAGAACACAAGTGAGCAAGGGAGAGCAAGTAGACTTCTCGGTTTTGCGATGACATTTTTTTTCTTTTTAGTCTATCTTTTGCCTCCCACATATATGCTGTCCTCCTTCGTTCACTGCCTGCCTGGCTGAATTTGAAATGCTAATAATCTCCTCTGTGTTAGAAATATTCTGACTCTCTTTCTTCTATCTGTCTCTCCCTCTCCTTTGCTCACATTTGTCTGTCTGCCACACGTTCTCTGTGTGTTTTCCAGTAGTCTTCCTCTAGCCATTCCTTGGTTCCCTCGATTCATCAATTCTGTCAGCTTCTCGGCTTTCTATCTGTCAGTCAAGGTCAAAGCTTTGTTTATCACATGCATATCAGTACAGTGGAAAAGAGATACTTTCTATGCATTACTTCAACATGGAAAGTTATTAAAATAAGTAATATTAATGCTAACACTAAAAATAAAAACAAATAATCTGTAGCAAAGTAAAATGTTCCATATATAGCTGATACACCAGTAATATAAAGGCAGTCAGAAAAGACAAAAAAGTGCATTGTTTGGTCTTGTTTCACTGTTTGCCCTCTCAGATGTGCTCGGCAACTGTTCTGCAGGACAGCAAACCATATCAAATTCCAGAAGTAAGCCGCTTAAGGTTTCCTACTTTCAGTCAGTTCAACAGCCTGAAACAATGGCTTGAGTGTTGTGTTGTTATCTCCAAGAAACTTCTTAGCTATGACAATAAAAATGGGTAAGATGAAATGACTTCTGAGATATACTTATTTAAATGTTGTAATAATTCTGAAGTTATAATCCAGCATATATTTTGATGTAATAACTGGTGATAACAGTCATAAGTTATTTGGATAATAACTGTATCGTAGTGAACTTACATTATTCCTGCACTACTGTCACCTCAATACTTATTTTAAAATATACATCTCATTACTGCTATATTACACATAATTATATGTTATGCTAATTATAAAAATACAATTATTTAATTGGTGTATTTGTTATTTGTGACCCTGGACCACAAAACCAGTCTTAAGTCACTGGGGTTTATATGTAGCAATAGCTAAAAATATACTGTATGGGTTAAATATATTTTAAAATTATAGATTTTTTTTTAATGCTAAAAATTATTAGGATATCGAGTAAACATTATGTTCCATGAAGTTATTTGGTAAATTTCCCACCATAAATATATCAAAACTTCATTTTTGATTGGTAAACTGCATTGCTAAGAACTTCATTTGGACAACTTCATAAGTGATTTTCTCAGTATTTTAATTTTTTTGCTGCCTCAGCCAAATATTGTCCTATCATAACAGACTATACATCAATGGAAAGCTTATTTATTCAGCTTTCAGGTGATGTATAAATCTTAATTTAGAAAAATTGACACTTAAGACTGGTTTTGTGGTCCAGGGTGACATTTATTTATTTTTACTGTGGTATCTTCATGTTGTCATGGCTGATTTTGTCATGACTGTGGTTGCAGCAAAGCAACTGCATCTCTTTTTTTCCTAAACAGTAACGAGAGTATTGATGATGCACGACAAGGTGTTTTATTCACATAAGTAGGTCTTTGCATTTTATTTTTTTTACTTTTAGACTCCAATATGACAAGAATACTTAATACAGTATAAATTAGTAATAGCGGTGCCATATACTGTAAAGGTCAGTTTCAAAAGATAGCTGTTGACATGCTTCATGAAATGTTGATCATGTGTTCCAGAACATCAACTGCAAGCTGGATTTCTTATGTACTTTTTCCACTTGAATGTTTTAGAAATGTTGGCTAATTTGAGTGTTTGCAAAGTTGGTGTTTGACAGTAACATTAACAAAATGAGAGCATCAATGAATTTTCATAACCTGTTTGTTTTGTGTTTAAATGTCATATTATGACATTTTCAATTATATTTATTAAATTAATGTCATTACCATGTACTTTTTTTATTGTAAATGCCTTAACATTAAATACAAATTTGTGCAATGAAGCTCATTTTTCAAATGGACTCAGTATTAAACCCTTTTTCTCTATACCTCTCCTAACAGGTCCAATAAGGTCTTGATACAAGCCTTCTCAAATAGCCTCTACAAATTCTCTGCAAAGATGTCTACTGGATCTCCAATGAGCAACAAGACTTCCCCTAGCACATCTCCACAGCCCGCTCTAAGCCCATTAGCACAGTCAGACATAGAAGGTCATGAAGACCCAAAGCCTACTCCTGCAGCCTCTTCGTTTTCCTTACCGTGTTGGGCTACCCAGGCCCTATGTGATTTAGCAAGATGTGAAACAGACCTCAGGCGACTGAGAGAGCAACAAGTGACTGAAGCACAGATGGTAAGTCGAAGAGTGGAGCGTGCACTGCTTGGAGCTCAAAGGGAGGAGCGCCGTCTACTGGAAAGGGTAGAACAGGATCACAGAGACCTACAGCTCAGACTGGAACAGGTGCAGAGGGACAATGGAGCAGCCATAAGGGTTGGACAAAGATTGGTTGACCAGCGGTTATATAAAGTCATTAAACTTAGAGAGCTAATAAAGATATGTGGTGGTGGTGATGGTAATAAAGATCGAGAGGGGGATCTGAAGCGGGACCAGCTTCTTAAGGGTGTTGCAGAAATAGTCCAACCTTGGGAAGTCTCGCTTGCGCTCAAACGTGTGTCTTTTAAACCAAGTGCACAACCAAACACTGTAACCTTTGGTGAGATCAAAGTACAAGACCACAATGTCCATTTTCCTGTTGGGGGCTGTGGGTCGCAGGGTCAAATGTGTTCCCTCCATGCCAATGAAGCACGCTGTGGGGCTCAAGTCATTGGAGAGGGCCAGAGCACACCTGATGGAACAAGTCCTGGGCTAAACCAAGTCCTATCTCCTGTGCCTAATCCAAAGCACTCATCAACTAGTAGTGGGAACTTGAGGGTTGTCCGGAAGCTCCGTTTGTCAGCCCGAGGTGATGAAGAATCAGGGGAAGAGGTGAAGTGTCATTCCCCACAACTGTGTCACATTTCCCCTAAACAAGTCCCATGTGAACGGGATTCATCACAGGAGGATGAGTGTGAATCTCCTTCATCTGAATGCAAAGGAGATGAGCTCTTTTTGGCTGTACCACCACTTAGTCATGGTGAGTCAGAGGGTGAGGATTTTGCCCATATAGAAAATGGATCAATCGCACAGTGTGCTTCACAGAGAGCAAGAAGGCAACACGAACTCTCTCCATCTCCAGAACAAGGTCACCAAGAACAAGGTGGCTGGTTCTTGCATCACTTTGACCATAAAAATCATGCCAGACAGACTGGATCTACATCACCGCAGAGCCCCAGAGAGATCAGCTCTAGTCAAGGCACCAATAACCACTTCCTTCGTGGCAGGTCTTGTTCTCAATTAAGTGCATCCTCAGATGACCACCCACTAAATCGTGCACCATCCCCTGCAGACAGTGTAGATTCTGGGTACACTTTCATTGTCAGCTCCCCCAGAGATTTTTCCAACTCCCTGCGTCCTACTGCTCGCCTGTCCAGATCAGCCGCTGATCTTTCCTACTGCAACAGACCCCTCAGTGAAACCAGAACACACCAGTCAAGCACATGGAGTGTAACTAAGAGCCATATGTCCTCACTCTCAAACCCCAACTTCCAAAAACGAAATGAGGTATCACAGACTAAATCCTGCCCTAGTCATGGCAACTTCTCTCAAAAGAACACCCGACAGCAGGCTTCTTGTTCCAGTACAGTGTCCCGTTCACTCTCTATGTCTGTTATCGATAACTCATCTCAGAAAAGACTGAACCACTTCACATCTGGACGGCAGAATTCTCTAAATGAGAACAGACTGCGTGGAGAAAGGAGTGAGCCAGCTCTTCTAGAGTTAGAGGAGGATGCCGAATCATTGGGACGAGAAGAAGTGCGTCTTATCCGTCAGTTTGGTAAACAAGGCTCAGGACGTGCTGATCTCACGTTGCCCAGTGGTGTCCATGCAACCCCGCAAGGTCAACTATTCCTTGTGGATTGTGGGAATGCTCGTGTACAGGTAACTGATGCTCATGGCAATGTCCTACAACAAGTGACTTCTCCAAGTAATGAATTGGGAGGCTCCTCACGACGTTGTCGCAATTACTTTGATGTGGCTGTTAATGCCAAGGGTTTGATTGCTCTGAGCTGTGCTGCTGAAAGGGCTCTCCTGATCCTTAGTCGGCATGGGCGTCTCCTCCAAACATTTGGAGGAGGACCCTACATTGCAGGAGTACCTCGAGATGAGTTGGAAGCACCGAGGGGAGTGACAGTCACCCAAAGAGATGAATTCCTAGTTGCAGATATACGAAAGGGTACTCTTACAGCACTAAAACTCGAACCTAAAACTGGTTCCAGATTGGAACGCACTCTGGTGACTGGTTTCCACAGGCCTTATCTAGTTGCAGCATGCTTGCATTCTGGTCTGGTTGCAGTGTCTGAGCGCGGCAGTGAAATGGGGCAGGAACCTTGTGTCAAGATTTTAGGACCAGGATGGGACACCCTACGAATCCTGGGTGTTTGTTCTAGCTTAGGACCCGTACTCTCCTGTCCCTGGGGCCTCTGCATTGATAAGGATGGGTCTGTTTTGGTGGCAGACTGGGGAGATAAACACCGGGTATTTCTATATCCCTCTGAAGGGGCAGGACGAGTGATTTTGTCTGATGGACTGAGCAGCCCTCGTGGCCTTGCACTTTTACCTAATGATCTCCTAGTTGTGTCAGATAGCATGCACCACTGCATTAAAATTTATCAGTACAAATGAAAAGTTACCGCAAAGCTTGAAATTCAAAAACTGGTAAAACTTTAGTATAGGGACCAATGCTCATTATTAACTAATTGCTTATTAGCAGGCCCACTGATAATATATTAGCTGTTTATTAGTACTTACAAAGCACATTCTGTATGACCATGTTCTACATCCCTAATCTTGTTCAGTACCTACATTTTACAACTACATTGATAACTATTAATAAGCAGCAGAATTGGACATTAAAATAAAGTGTCACTTAATGAGATGATTATTTAGTATGTATATATTATTATATAATATATATTTCATTTACTATTTGCTGCCAGTACAATATCATCTTGCATAGTGTATAGCAATGGTTGACAATCTACAATAAGCAAGAATAGTAGTAGAGATGAGTAATATCTGTATTTAGTTGTTAACATTGAAATCCCTCAAATATACATGCCAAATAACTGCTTAATGTAATCCTCAGTAATACAGTCTTATAGTTACCCATCAGTTTTACTTCCACTGCAATCCACTATATATATGTGTGTGTGTGTGTGTGTGTGTGCGTGCTTGTGTGTATGTGTTTGTATACATATAGTAGCTAGGTTCACAAAACACTTCACATAGTCACAAAAGAGCTTGGAAAAGAAATGTTTTATTTACTTGTATAGACAAGTCAGACTGATTGCATATGCTCATGCTGACTAACCTAGGGTTTTGTGTGTTGTGCTTCGACATTGTTTCGAATCCCTGGTGATTTTTCTTTATATCGCACTTGTTTGACTTTTTAACCTTTCCAGCAGGAGGCAGTAATGACACATCAACATGTTAATGCATTTGGAAAGGAACTGTTCATCAGTGAACTCCAGACTGAAATGAATAAATAAAATAATAATAATAATAATGCGCAAATAAATAAAAACTTTCCTAACATCAACACATAATGGACAAGCCTCCTGTTCATTGAAAAAAAAAAACTTTTCAAGGATGATTAGAAAGGATGCTTTCTAAAATATCTAAATTTATATGTCTTTGACTGTTCTTAAAACATCATTAAAAAGGTTTTCTATTTGAGCTCTTCTGTTCATCATTAGTATACTTGGCCCTTGAATAACAACAGGAATGTAACTACTGAACGTGAAACATTCTTGGTATGACTGTAAAATCTTAAAAAATGAACCAGACCAGTTGGAATCTTTTAAATAATTCTGGAATTCTTTCCTGTTAGCTCTAGAATCCTTTTGAGTTCTGTAATGACTTGCTGCATGAGTGAGAGTCTCTCAAAGCTTAACAAGGAATGTTGACTAACACACCCAGTCTGCTATTCCTTTTCTGTTTGATTTTAGAACACGTTCTCTTGGCTTGGTCCCAAAATGGATAGCTATAATCTAATCAAAATGACTTCTGCTCACTTCTTGAAAGGTCAACACAAATATGCAGACATATAAATAACATAACATATATATATATATATATATATATATATATATATATATATATATATATATATATATATATATATATATATTATAAAAACTTGATATACATTTTTGTGATATCCTTCCTCTGTCCTAAAAATGGTTTGTTATTCAGCAGAAAGGTTTTCCTCTCACTTGTTTATGCTGTCAGAGGATGTGGTGTCTCCTTGTCGGTCAGGAAGTGGAGCCTTGTCTTTGACTTTGTGTGGGACTGAAGCCGGAATTAATTAAACTAAGGTTTTCATTACAATTCCACATGTCCCTTTTTTTTTTTGCCTCATGTGCAATGAAAGCCCTTTAACAGTAGTTTGAGATACTTTTATAGTAGATTATATGTTTAGTTGTCAGGTCACAATAGTGTGAGATGTGGAATTGTGAGAAAACACAAGGCAGATGAACTTCCCAGAAAGAGAAACCCGTTCTACCTGTTCCATTCTTAAATTGTTTTAGGAAGTTAAATGTATCAGCCTCTTACATTGACTATTTAACCATAAGCATTTTAACAGGTAACATTTCTTGCATTCCTGTAGCTAAAAATAGTAGATCATGTCTTTAGCAATGTCAAGGTCATGGATTTGATTCACAATGAATGAATAAACTAATCAAATGTATATTTTGAATGCAACCTGAGTCGCTTTGAATGTTTTGTAAAGCTAGATTCCATCTTAGTAAAGATATTCTGGTGTGCATTATTATAATCAACAGGAATAATAGAAGAAATAGTTTTAAACCTGTGAGGTCCCATATAATGGTTGCAATGAATAAACCTTCTACTAAAGAATGATATTCAGAAAGGAATGTTAAATGGCTCTTAAAATTCTCAAATAAAAATATATCCTGCAGTGTCTACAAAAGAGATAAAAAAACACCCATAAAAGAACTGGGTGCAAGTTGTCCTTCATTATAGAGGAATGCCTGAGTTTGCAGTTTATCTACAAACCCCAAACCACATCATCCCAGATAGGGTAAACACTAGTTATGTCTTGAAGAAAAAAAATACAAATAAATGAAAGCACACACAGATAACCTACTTTCAAAATGAAAATGATATGCTTTAAAATGTTTCAGCAGTCTGAGGAATTAGAATGTCTCTGAGAATTTAAATTATATGATAATGACATAGTAAATCTTTTGATATTGAGTTTTTGAGGTCTAGCTTGTTGCAACAGTAACAGTTTTGCCACAAGTGCATATTTGATATCCACATGCAACCTATAATAATGTGCTTTTGGATAAGAAATAATTATTAATATGGAGCAGGAAGTCTCAATTGTTTGTATTGTGCATGTCTTAAGGAAATGTACCATTTTTTCTCAAATAATTAATAAATATTTCTTTGCAGTGTGTGTTTGTGTGTAAGTTTCTTAAATATGGGTGGCTAGTGTGGGTGTTTTGTGCTGTACATATGGTTACAGTGTGTACTGTATATTACAGTATGAACAATGTCTGTATCTGTGCCGGCTTGCCTGTATGTGCAACAGGCAAAATGCCAACTGAGTGGCATTTTGCATGTTGTTGCACACAGCCACGGTTGTTTGCTTTGAGGGGATTTATGGAAGTAGCAAGTAAACTTTAGAGGAGCAATAAAAAATACCCCTCACAGCGAGAGATGAAAGTGAGTGTGTGTGTGTGTGTGTGTGTGTGAGAGAGAGAGAAAAAGGTCGGTTGGCACGACAAATGTTAGCCATTACTGAGAATGTACAAATAAGGGAAGGCTTGTTGAAGAATGTGCAACATTTTTACATTTAGAGTATGGGACAAATATAGGCTACACTAACTCAGAAGGACAGAAAACAGAATTCTTGAGCCCATAGATTAAATTTAAATGGCTTGGCCCAAAAGTGTCCATCATCACCCTCATCTTTTTCAAAACCTTTTTTTTTTCTCTCTTCTGTTGAACATGAATGTTCAGGCTTTTCTTTTCCTTGCAAAATATCTGTCAAAGTGACTGAGATGAAGTCATTATAAACTGAAAATGTTTCCTTTCAAAGCTCATTCATTCTTCATGCTTTATAACTTGGTGCATTCAAGAGACATGTCAACCATATTTGCACAGAGTAATTTCTGTTGAGAGAATCGCCAAGAATGAATTGCGACAAAAAAAATTTAGTCTGCGTCTAAATAGTTTCTTACACCATGCTTCTTTCCAAATAAATGACAATGACTGAATAATATTTTGTGATGAACTATACCTACTATTAATCTTTATTTATGTAACTTTGTAATGTAACATAATGATAGCTTATTTCTCCACATCATCAAAGCACCATTTTGGAGAATATGAGCTGAATACAAGCAGTGTATGTTCTTCTGTGTGAGCCACGCTGCACGGATGCGCCATTTTCATTCTCCAAAATGGCGCCACGTTGATGTGGAGAGACACAGAGGAGACCAATTGTTGAATAAAGTTATTTTTGTTTTCATAATGTTACGGTTGAACCACTGAAAGCAGATGGACTATTCTAATGATGTCTTTCATACTTTCCTGGACCTTGATGGTGTAATTTACACACAGTAGCAGTCAATAGGACAGTCACAAGCCTCCCCGGTTTTCATCTAAAATATCTTAAATTTGTTTCAAAGATGAATGAAGCTTTTACGTGTTTGGAACGCCAAGGAGGTTATTAATAACAAAATTTGGAAGTAGAGTATCCCTTAACAAATGCTGGAAAAAAAATTGAATGCACAAATGGTAATTCCATAGCGTCATGTAAACTCATATAAAAACTGTATAAAAAAAGTTGAGAAAATGCAAAAGTTTAAACTTTAAAGAGTTTTAACTTTTTGTTGTTTAAACTGAAAACAATTCAAAGATTAAAAAATCTGCTGAAGCTGTTCTACTGAAGCTGCTCAACTTTAGATTTTGACAGTGTCTTTACTGTGTCTATATGAGAACTGAATAAATGTGAGGGACAAAGGTGCTAAATGATCCATTTCATGTAAACCAAAGCGATGCCAGGTTTGCTTCTTTCTTGTTCCCACACAAATTTGCACACAGACACACAAAATCATATACAGGTTTAATTAGTGCATCTCAATAAATTTTAACATACAAAACAGTATAAACATTATAAATTACCTATGGCAAAATGTAAAATTCACATCACTGTCTCCCGTCGCACCTCCTTTAAGTTTTCAAGACTTTCCACTTAAATTTAGTCATCCTTTGATGAGCATGCATGGGAGTTCATATCTTCCTCTATAACTGCTTGTAGAACATAACTTCTCACTTTCTTTTTCTGTAACTTCTCACTTTCATCTATTTCTGTAATTCAACTGGAATAAAGCTTTAAAATAAAAATTTGCCTTGGTGATAGGTCAACTGGTTCGCTTGTTGACAATATGACATAATGTGTCATTTAAAGGGGTCATATAATGTTGCTAAAAATAACATTATTTTGTGTAGTTGGTGTAATGAAATGGGTTTATGCGTCTTAAAGGAAAATACCACAGTTTTTCTATATTTCTCTATGTCTGTCCCTCAAATTAAACAAACTGATATGCACCTTTCCCGTCTCAGTGCGTGCACTCAATCGCTGTAGCACACCGTGCCACTATGATATGCTTAGCTTAGCACCATTCATTCCTTAGGATCTAAACAGGGATGAATTTAGAAGCCACCAAACACTTCCATGTTTTCCCTATTTAAAAATGGTTACATGAGTACTTACACGAGTAAGTGTAGTGACACAAAATAAAACGTAGTGATTGTCTAAGCGGATAAAAAATTATAACTATAATGTCTGGGCGGAAGAGCACCTCGGTGCAGTAATATCATCACTCCTGAAAACGGGGTACGGGAGAGGTACGTATCAACTCATCTAAGATGAGAGAAGAACATAGTGGAACATGGAAAGACAGAGGCGTTTTCAAAAAACATTATATTCCACATAATGTACATTATTGTTTCTCCTTTATGCCCCACCTTTCTGAAACGAGTTGATTTTTATAAAGCTCATCGTTCTGAAAAGCGAGGTATTCACTGATTGGCCAGCTATCCAGTGCGTTGTGATTGGCTGAATAATTCAAGCATGTGACAGAAATGTTACACCCCTTACTATACTCTGATGCCGTGTGTCCTCAAAACATAAAAACCCATTAAAAACAAGGCCTTTGTTGCATCCAGTGGGGATTCATTCTCGGAACATTCATTCACAGATTTGCATTGAGCAACGTCTTCACACATGGACAAGTGTGACATCATATACCTCTGTAAATAAATACAATTCAAATTCACATATCGCACACTTCAATGCACTTTGAATGGAATATATACTAGGACTGTGCAAAAAATTGAATGCGATTTTCATGCGCATCTCATGAGTAAAGACGCTCCTGTAATTAGAAGTGTATCACCAGCACATACGTTCAGATCAGGGATGCCAGGTTTTCAAAACAAATCCTGGCCAGTTGCTGCTCAAAACTAGTCCAAAACTAGCCCAAGCACGTTTCTAGGAGGTTCCCTGATAAAAATTGCTTCCCAGGGTTAAAATATAAGTTTTTTGGAAGGGCTGCCTTGATAAAATTAGCATTTTAGGCACTAAATATCACGTTATTGGTATTGGGGTTGCTTCAAACCACAGGCATGAAAAACAACCACAGACTTGGCAACATGGGTTCAGGTGGAGCAGCAGTTACTACACAGAGCCGTAGTCTACCAACAACTAACACAAAATCGCTTTCAAAATTGACAAAGAATCACCTGCAATTTTAGCAGTGACTTACGGCTCTGTGTAGTAAATGCCAACCAGTGTTGCCAAGTCTGTGTTTTTTTTTCATGTCCGCGGGTTGAAGCGACAATACCAATAATGTGATATTCAGCCCCTAATATGCGAATTTTACCAAGAAATATAGTTTTGAGAAGCAAAAAACTTATATTTTAATCCCGGGAAGCAATTTTTATTGGGGAACCTCCTGGAAACGAGATTGGACTAGTTTTGAGAAGCAACTGGGCAGGATTTGTTGTGAAAACCTGGCAACCCTGATCTGAACGCACATACTGGAGATATACTTCTAATTACAGAAGCATCTTTACTGATGAGATGCGCATGAAAATCGCATTCGATTTTTTGCACAGCCCTAAATACGTTAGCTTCGAAATGGAATCATGGAGGAATATCCTGTGATGTCCACTTTGCAGGGCACATACATTTAAATAGAACAAACATCTGAAGCGACAAGAGAAACATACAAAATGTGCAGAGCGGGACGTGAGGACTAAAATTGAGAACCTCTGACTTATACTGTCTTTTAACGTGTTGCATTCCATCACGCTGCGTAAACATAAAACCATGTCTGCATTTTTGATTGGAGAAATGACAAACAACAAGTGCTACTCTACACTGCTCAAAACTTGCATTTGAATCATCTGTGGCAAATACTTTAAATATGTAAACGTACTTACAGTCTGTGAGTCAGAACATTCGGCATTGTAATCTACTCTCCCAGGATCAGGAAACAATTCACCATGAAATGCGCTGCACACATCTGAATATTTGGGTTGAACAGTTCTGGAAGAGTGTTGTAAATACAACTTAACAAAATATTTCTAGTTGTGTCCTCTTTTGTAAGACTAAAGAAAGTAGTTTCACTTTAACAAAGAAACATGCAGCATCTTTACAACATTAGAGATCTATTCAACACAGAGAATAAAAGTAACACCTTCTTTCTTTGCATGAACATTTGGGTGGCATTATGCAAATCTTCCCACATCATGACGTAGACATGTGGGGGCATGTTAGAAAGAGCCAGTTTAGGAGGGTGTGGCTGACTCAACTTTTATAAAGAATATCTCTTTGGATTTGAGACTTTAGTCTTTGCAACTTTACAGATCTTCTTTATGCACCAACAGCTTTTAACACTCCAAAGATAAAGGAAACATTTTATTTGCATCATATGACCCCTTTAAAAAAATTACATAAATAAGGAATTGCAATTATGGACACATCTATGTTCTGAAACAAATAGTATATTTAATTTAGCACATCTTTAAAAGACATAAACATTGCTGATGACTTCCATTAGTCATGAAAACATATCTGGAGTATAAAGCCACTAAGTGACAGTGGCGCTTTGAAAAAGCCTTTTTTTTTGGTCCCAGCAAGTTCAAGTCTGTGAGTCTGAGCAATGTACAGCAGGTCACCCAAAGTCTGTTCTAAATGTAGATTCACTCCAATTTCAACAGCATTCTTATTAGCTCTTATAATTCGCCAACATAAAACAAAGATGGCACTGCGGAGCCACAATGTGTAAGAAGATGAAAGAGTGAATAGCTCATTAGTCTATGAAAAATTGTCATTTATGTTGAGTTATGTGCACAGAAATCCCTGGGGTATGTATATGTTGACTTTTGCAAATGCATAACACAAGCAGAGCAAATATCCATACGTGTTCATCTTAATGTAAAAACATTTTCCTGTGATTGTATGACAGAGTATGGGAGAGTGCCAGTTGACCCCTTTGTGACAGCATGAGGAGCAAAAGCTCTGGAATGTACACAGCTTGAGCCTTTGAACTCCAGTTCCTCTTTGCTCTCTATGTCTTTCCCTTTTCTTTTGTGCTTTGGGGTCAATGGGTTAAAGAGAGGTGGAGGTTAGTGTGTTACGACTCTCTCATCTGCCATCTTCCTCTACTCATAACACCTCCCACACACAGTACAGTGATTACCCACACAACCCTCATCTCCTTGAATTCCTAAATGTCCAGGTTTGCCTACAAAAGACAAAGTTGTCATTAGAATTCCAGACATTCCAAGTCACAATCATAAAGACTGCAGCTTAAAAGCAAAATGTGGTTCACTTCCATCTGGCATATCTGACAACTGCCTGATAAGACACATTATGTACATTCAAAGAAATAACCCTGTCTTTGATCAATTAAATAAACTTTACATTTACAAGACAATCGACAAATTAGAATTAAATCTAGACAAATCAAATGTTCTATATTTTGTGAAACATAATGCCTCACCTCAGAGAGGGGTTTCCCGCTTGTAAAGTGCTGCACTAGTTGGCCCTTCAAATTGCAGCTTAATTGCCTGTTTAAGATTCAGCTGGGGGTCAGTAGTTGTCATGTTAAAGACAGACTCATTAGATAAGGCACTATTTGGGGAAATAGCTGAAAGGTCAATGGTTGGGGACTTGGATGTCATTTGAATTCCTCCCCAATCCTCTTTTTGTGCATGGGATTGGAAGTGAAAATGTGGGTACCCCAAAGGGGGGCTTTCCCCAATTTTTGTTTGTCGAATTGGGCCCTCTTGGTTTGGCATCACCCCTAAGGAAGCCATAATGGAGTTCCACTTTAGATCTACTCCACCAGCTTGTTTGAGGTTCTTCTCCATCACATCCTCTATTATGTAAGGAGTTTTAGGTTTTAAGAGGTAGTTGCCATTCCCCGAGTATCCAAGCCCTTTTAAGGGTTTGTCTGAGTCCAGGAGTTCAGTGAGTGTGTACTGTTCATTTGTGGGACTGCTCTTTGGAACAGCTTTTTGATTGTGCCTAGAAGCTCTGCCCTGAAGACTGGCTGGATTGGAACCAGGTAGAGGCAAGGTGGATGGCCGACTGCGGCAACGAGGAAGGGAATGTTGTTGAATTTGCTGGATGAAATTTAGGCTGTCAGCAGGCACGGTCTGTACTGTGGCCAGGGAGTGGCAGGTGGAGGAGGAAGTCTGTGAGGCAGGCATGGAATGAAAACGCTCTGCAGTAGAAGCTGGAGAACAGGAGGCAGAAACTGAGGTCGAAGATGGAGAAGATGTGGCTGGGACTCCATCAACACCCACTTCTCCTGAACTAATAGATGCTTGGGTCTTGACTGTGGCTGAAAGATAAGAATTGTTGGGAGCACCACTAGGTGTAAACGGTATGAGACCTGAGAAGGGCTTTGCGCCATAGCTCTCCAGAAGTCGCACAATTGTGAAATTACCTTGTTTTCCTGCTACCTTGACTGGGCTGCGGCCATAACGGTCGACATGGTCTGGTTCTGCACCTTTCTCTAAAAGCATGGCCACAATTTCAGCATGCCCCTCCTGAGCAGCAATGCTAAGGGCTGTGGCACCCTGCTGTTTGCAAGCCAGATCTACATTAAGACCTTTAGCCCTAAGCAGCAGCCTGCCAGCAGCTGCATTCCCTCTCCAGGCCACAGAGTGCAAAGGAGGCCGACCATCAAGATCTCTAGCATTTGGGTCAGCACCATACTTCAGCAACAGTTCAATACCTTCCAGATCTCCTCGCCAAGCTGCTACATGTAGTGCAGTTCGCCCTTCTGCATCTTTTGACTCCAGAGGGACACCCCCTTTTTCAATGAGTAACATGGCCATGTCTAAATGACCCTCCAGGACCAGCAAATAAAGAAGAGGTCTTCCTTCAGCATCACGGACATCAGTGTCTGCCCCTCTACGCATCAATAACTCCACAATCTCCCGATGACCCTGGAGAGCAGCCGCACTGAGAGCAGAGTGTCCATCATATGCACGATGATCAATGGGTGACTTTCGATCTAGAAGTAGCCTGACTGTACTGCAGTGACCTTCTTGTGCTGCTAGTATTAGAGGGCTCCGACCCTCTACATCAAGCTCACCCACACGTGCCATGCTACCTTGCTCTGTCAATATTGCACACACACTTTTGTGACCTTCACAAGCTGCAGCATGCAATGGAGTCCAGCCCAGGTCATCTTTGTGATTCTCATCCAAACCCCTGTCCAACAGTGCTTTTACAACTTCAACACTACCCTTGGCTGCAGCCAAGCAGAGAGCAGTGCGGCCTTCTCCGTCGATGCCATCCACTGCTGCCCCCCAAAACAGCAAACGGTTAACTGTGCCAGCATGCCCCAGAGCTGCAGCTGCAAGAAGAGGAGTGATAGCAGATGGATGAGATCCAGAACTTTCATCTACATCAGCTCCAGCTTCCAGCAGGAGTTCAACCACTTCCTCGTGCCCTTCGTAAGAGGACAGTAGTAAAGGCGTCATTCCATCTCTGTCCTTATGTTCTGGATTGGCACCTCGCTCTAACAGAAGGCTTACAACCTCTCCATGCCCTCGTCCTCCAGCTGCTGATGGCACACATAATGCAGCAACAGACAGAGCGGTACGTCCATCCCCATCCGCTAGATTCAAATCGGCCCCAGCATTCAAAAGGATCTCCACTGCATCTTTGTGACCCATGTAGGATGCAGCTATTAGTGGAGTACGTCCCTCACGGTCTGAGCAGTCTACTTCAGCACCATGATCAAGAAGGGTCAACAAAATTTCTTCATGTCCACCCCATGCTGCTGCTCGTAAGGCTGTCCGGCCATCTGAATCACAGCCGTCAATCTCTGCCCCTGCTTCCAGAAGTAGACGCACAGCTTCCTTGTGGCCACCCCATGCAGCGGAGCGAAGAGCAGTCCATCCCTCACTGTCTACATGCTCCAGCAGGGCTTGTGCTACAGGACTCTTGGTCCCTTTCTCCTTCACCCACTTTAGCAAAACCAGCAGTACACCAACATGGCCTTGTCTGGCAGCAAGCGTCAGTGCAGTCTGCCCCTGGTTGTCATTCAGTAAAGGGTCTGCTCCACGGCACAACAGCAATGCTGCTACATCTACAAGTCCAGCATGGGCTGCGGCTGCCAGTAAAGTCCGTCCATCTGATGGGTCTGTACAGTTCACACTGATTCCACTGTCAAGAAGTGCTCTGACAGAGTCTTCCCTTTGTAATGCTCGCCGAACTATCTTGCCGCCTCCTCCAACACAGTGTACCCTGACACTGGAGCTATTGTCAGTTGAACAGCTTGCAGGGTAAATTCCACTTTTCATTAGGAGTTGTAATACATCTTGCTGAACTAATGCAGGTGTATACTTAGAAGAACAGTCTTTTCTGGCACCATTAAGTGCTGGAACTCCAGTCCATAGCAACCACAGTGCCAGGAGGGCTGGTTCCCCTTCATGGACTCCACTGTTGAGGAGGTGGTGGGCCAGCTGGCAAGTGTCCTCTGTACCCAGACTACTGGCTCGAAGAGAGAGGGACATGGCCAAAGAAAGGTGACCATCCTTCACACAACACAGAAACTTCTGTGTGCAGTATTTAACATCAGTTAACCATTCTGCAAAACTGCTATGAAAGAGGAGTTTACTGCCCTCAGGGCCATCTACAAACAGAGATGTCAGAGCCCCCATCTGTGCTTGGAAGTCTCCAATCCCAAGGTAGAAGTCACGGCTTTTGGCAATAGTATAGAGCTGCTCAGCTGTTAGTGGTTGTGGGGATGCCAAAAGGATATTCAGCAAAGGCCTAATATGGACAAACAGCCTTCGAGGAAAGAGGCGCTGACATAGCCAAAGGTATAGGCCATTCAGTGTGCCAGGAATGTCCCGAATTTCTCGAAGTCCAACTAGACCATGTGCAACACCATCTAGTACTCGCTCAAGAAACAAGAAACAGCCACCGCTTTTGATGTGCAAAAGATTAAGCATTTCAGCTGTCTCTGGTGTAAGTTGTCTTCTCAAAGCCCCATCCTGGTCAAGCCTGCGAAGGATATATTGTTGTACATCTCGTACAGTTGCAGGCTTTCTTAAGTCATCCAGACACAACCTCCTAAAACCTAAAGGGTATAGAAGCAAGAGATAAAATAAGACAAAACAATTTTTAAAGCATCACAATGATTTTTTTACGGTTGCACAATTAACACGGAGAATGATTTATACAACAAAAGCTATGATTTAATTTTAAATATATTTAGTTGGCAGCATATCTCTGAGTTGTATGTGTGAGCTACACACAACTGATCCGATTACTTTTAATGTGCATTATGAATGCAGTACTATTACTCTAGTTCATTGAATTTTTTTTGACATTTGTGTAATTCCAAACTTTTTTTGGCAACTTCAAGTTACTATACAATTGAACAACAAAACCATTTGTCTGAATAATTTCAATATGTTTTTAGCAAACTGCAGTTATTTGTTTTCCAGTCTTTTCATCTCGTAGGCTGAGGAAAAACATAATGGCCCTCGAGGCTTTCCAAGCCAAAGTTAAGGACCTTGAATTCAAATGTGTTTATAAAAGCAGAAATATCCACACAACGAGTGGATATGAGTGTGTGGGACCCTCATCTCATAAGACCAGGTCATTTCATCTAGTAAAAAACAAAGTACTACAAAAGCCATAATATATTGCTATAAGCAAAAAACAAAGAAAAATGAGCCACAAGCTGTTGTGACTGATGTTTGGGAATACAGAATGTTTTGGTGGCCATACAAGTGTGGAGAACATCATTAATTTGTGTCTAAATGGGTTTCTAAACAGAACATAAAGTCCCTGTATACAGTCTTAACTAAGATAAACAATGCTCAACACTTCAAGAAACCCGTAAAGCTAACCATCTCACATTTCACTGTGCTTATGAAGTGATTTGTGCATCATCTAAGAGTGTACCTGAGAATATCTTGCAAATGGCTTTGTTCTGGCGGCGTGCAGAGCAGACTAGCAAGATCCAGGGGGGCAGGAGCTGTATGTATTTTAGCAGGAGCTCTGCAATAGAGGAACTCTGAGTGGCCACAGCTCCTGATATTGAGCCTTCTCCAACTCCATTACCTCCACAATACCCCGAGTCCAGTGAATCAACCACAATAAACACACTGTGAGCAGGTGGTGTCAAGGACAAGAGGGGCTCTAATACTGCCCTAAAGAAAAATGAAAAGGAGAAAGTGTTTAAAATAATAAAGCATTCATGTGCATAACCTAGTTACTGTACCACTGCTAGTATCATCTCATCTTTAACCACACAGACAGATGATTTTTAAATTAAGTCAATCCAGGGAGGAGGAAGGAGAAGGAGAAGAAAGGAGGGACATATTTCTCTCAACAACAGTGAGTAAATGAGGAATTCAATAATTTTAAGAATCACAAATAGGAAAGACATGTCATCACATATGAATGAAAGTCAATTCAGAACTAAAACAGAGCTTATCCAAGAAGGAAACAAGTGCACAAATGTGACATTGTTTTGTACAGAATGCAATTATAAGAGCGATTTATTTGGAATTATATACAAAATGCTTGAAAAACCATCCAATGAACTCCCAGCTTTTCAAAGTTGTCTTATTCTTTAGCATTTTTTTCTTTTTGCCACTTCATCTGACTTGAGGTGTGGTTGCAGAGGCATCGTGACTCAGTGTTATGGAAGCTCAGTGATTTCCTGTTGCTTCCAGGGCAAACAGACGGTGTGAAGGTGCTGCTTCCTTATCAAACTCACATTCACATTTATGTGTTGCTCTTATCACTGACCCACTTGACTCTGGTATGATTGCCCTTTTAATCAACACTTAAATGTGATATGATTTATGATAATATGCTTTCATCTATCCAAGATTAATATGCAGGCAACTAAACAACTTGTCGGTTGATTTCCCAAAACACCAAGGTACTCTGTTAGTTTGAGCATCATGATACAGCCAAATAATGATTCTATTAAAACTTACAACATCTTTCATCTTAATATTTTCCAATACATGTAAAATATACTATTTTCATAATCCATGAGTAAAAGTCTTGTTTTATTGAAAATGAATTAAAATAATACTCAGCCTAATGGAAATACTACATTCTGTTATGAGTCAGCATAGCTCATAGTTCTGATAATAATTAACATCAACACTTGTTTTCTTTAATAGTATAGCATTTTAAACAGCACACCTTATTTTGTCTGTTTTGGTTAAATGGTTCAGTATCAAACTTCCTGTCTCATACATCCACCATAAAATACATAGTTAAAAGCATGCCGTGTTTATCGTTTCCTTATCTCCAACACGTGGGCTCACACAATTTGTTGAGCTAATGCCCTTTTAACATGCTCACAGATCACAGCTTGAGCCGAACCACCTAATAAATGTTCTTCCTGACACATTCTGTCTACAAAGACAAGCTATGGGCTTGTCTTGACCCCAGGAATGGTCATGCAAGTTAAGTCATCAAACAGAGAAGGGTTAAAAGATCAAACCTAAAAGAAGAGTTATGTGAAACTTTTTATATAGTGAACAAAATGGGAGGTTTAAGGTTTTTGGCCAAGGCCAGGCAACTGAAGGTTAGGCTACAGGATTTACAACCAACCACTGCTTCAGCTGGAAACATTTGCAAGTCCTAACTGCCAAAATCAAATGAAGTACAAACTTGAACTAAGAAAAGGTTACCGTTGCTTGGCAAAACATTTAGTCATTTAATCTACTTACAATGCAATACTCTAAAATAATAACAATAACAACCATATCTCTATTTATAGAGCCTCAAAATGATGAACAAGTCATAATTGTTTCCTGATGACAGAAGTTCATGTCCTGATAAAATAAACTGTCCTCATCCTTGGTTGCCTTTTCAATAAACAGTGTTAATGATAACTTATTTACGTCAGAGAGCATGTTGAATACAGCAGGGACTGATGCTCGCATTTCACTCCTAAACGAGCCCTTTTTACATTCTCTTGCCAGGACCAAAGAAAAACATCACAACAGTTTGTCAGCATGTGTAAGGCAAATGTGGAATGTGGGCCTGTACGTCAGATCTGTAAGAGAAAACTGAAAGAACTAGTGTAAGAGCAAACACTGAAAGAAGATAGATAGAATAGAGAAAAGTTGTCAGTGCGGCGACCTCACCGAGGGACACAAACTTCACAAAATAGTGGCACGACTCTTGGTCTTCACCCCCCTTTTTCCCCCCGAAGGCTGTAAATAGCGTCATCCATCTGCACTGAACGCTGGGCTATTGTGATAACTGTGAATAGGCGTCATTATTGCGACGAAAGGAATAAATAAATAAATATATGTGGCAGAAAAGCAGAACAATAGCCCCTTTTCCTGCTTTTGACAAAGTCTTTCTGAGGGGTATCAGACGAAAATGAAGGAGGAGAATATAAGGGGTGGGAGGGTTTACTAGGAAACAATAAAAGAAACCTTGTTCAAGCAAAATGTCACTGAGTGCATTTACAACAAACACTAAAAACATCAGCTTACTATGAATAACCAGAAAACGCAAGAAAAAGTATTAACATGATTTTAAAATTTTAAATATTTTCCCCCTTTGGCTTAAACAACCAAGTATCACAGACCAAAATGCACTCTTTTTTGTCTTTTAAAAAAAGACTAAGAAAAAGTTGTGTGGATTATATTCAAAACAAGTGTCTTCTGCAATGACGCTTTATTTGTTACACAAATGTCACAAATTGAAGGTATAATTTATTATTTGATCGATTCCATGTTAAATGCTAAAATGTTCTGGAGCCTGACTCTCTGTTAGACAAGAAACATAGCAACATGTCTAAGTCATTTAAAGGCCCCACTGAAGTGTCATTTTCCTTGCACAAACAATGTGAAATACAGAGGGAGAGTGTAAGGTACACCAAAGGCCTAGCTGTGAAACATCTGGGATTTCTCACAGGAGTAATGCTTGGAGAGCAAACATGAAATGCTTGGAGAACTAAAGGCTGACAGAAATGAGTTCAAAGGGATCTTGAACGGTGAGTGATTTGTTGCAGAGCAAAAGCAAGAGAAAAATGTGAGAAATTCAGAGAAAGAAAAGTGTTTTTTAGATATACTGAAATAGTGAATTTCAAGATTTGTCTTCTATATTAAAATGTTGTAATTTATACATTAGATATAACTATATTCGAGAAGAAACTAAAGTACTTACTGAAAAATAAGAAGTAGTACTATTATGGCAGAGTTACATAGGCCATATATTGATTATATATTTTCTCCTCATGATATTGCATTTATACATCTGGTTCTAATAACATTATCATTGTATTTACTCCTTAACTTTAAATATAATTCATTTATGTGTTCATTCACATAATTTCCTACAGTTCAGAAGAAACTAGAAGGCTATCTAAAAAAGAATCTAGCTTTTAACTCTGGTTTCTATCCAATTATGACATTGTGATGTATAAACCAACCTCTTAAAAGTGTCATCAGGTTCTCTTTGGCAGTGGAGGGGCTCCAGTAAAGCAGCAATAGCAGCACTGCTTATGGCTTTCACATAGTTCGGTCCCAGAAGTGGACTTTCCTTCAGCTGTTCAACCAGTCCCAGGACAAATCTCCACACTTCAACACTGCCTGCATCCTCTCGCTGGCAATAGTGCCAGGACAAACACCGTGATGCCAGCCCTGCCGCCCTGCATGCTTCCGACTGAGGCCAAACCAGTTCTGTGAGCAGGGCTGTCTTACCCGTGCCCGGGCCCCCAGTCACTAGGACCCCTGGAGAGACACGGGCTGTTCCCTCCGCGCTCTTTATGGAGTCTCGCGCCTCTAGGCATCTTTGTAGCTTCTCAAGGGCCCATTCTCGGCAGTAGAACCGCCGGCCCCGTAACAAGCTGGGTAACATGCTCCTCATCTGGTCCTCAGGAGATGAACAGGGAAGGACCATGAGGATTTACCTTCTTCCATAGTCCCCAACAGAACAATTGAAGCAGGTGGCTCTTGGAATCTCTTCAAACAACTTGCACTGATGTTAAAAGAGAAAAAGCAGAGGGGTTTGGTTGGGCTGTATGCAAATGTTCGCTACTGGTACTGCATGGAGAATCAGAGACAGTGTCCTCAGATGACTGCTGGCTGCAGGTGTGTTTGTATTTTGCAATCGCGTAGGTCCAAGTCATGCTGCTAGTCAGAAGCCCTGTAAGACAAAACAAACATAAAGCTTGATGAGAAGGGTGTAATTCGGTCAATGTTTAAATACTTTCTCCTAACCCAGTTTAATATGCAGATACCAGTCGTAATAATAATATATCTCATATATAAAATGGAGCTCAAATTGCTTCAGAGGTCAGAAAAAAATAGTGTTTACACCATTCACAGATTCATTTTTGAGTGGCTTACTGTACGAATGTTTTCTTGGCATAGTCTACTGTAATGTAGATCTCTTTTAATGTAAATCTCAAGCAATATGGAGGAGCTGCATTTAGCCATTATGCTCCAAAAACATGGAAGCTTTTACCGATTGAAAACAATCATTGTTTTCACAATGATTAATTACACAATTAGGTGATGCTAGCGGCACAGAAATTACACACTTCACCTTTAAATGAAAGCTTGGCATTTAACTCAGCCATGACATGTGAGAAGGAAAGGTTGAGATGGAAACAGAAATAGAAATAGGGGTAGAACATGTCTGTCAATCTCCCATGAAAGTGAGAGCTCGGATATGCAAGTGAGTCAAGGTGCTGACCCAACCCTCAACTCAAACTGTCCTAAGCAATAAAGAAATAAAGTTAAAGAGA
This sequence comes from Carassius gibelio, assembly GCF_023724105.1. NCBI lineage: Eukaryota > Metazoa > Chordata > Actinopteri > Cypriniformes > Cyprinidae > Carassius > Carassius gibelio. The sequence continues at coordinate 19,142,205 of NC_068404.1, read as the reverse complement.
GATCAAGAAAGACACTGAGTGAAAGAGAAAGACAACACAAAATCTTACCTTTGAAATGTGTGGTTTCATGTTTTGCCTTTATGTTTTCTCCATGGCAGTGTTCAGTCTCGCCTCAATGTATTACTCTCTTTTCACGTCTTTCTGTTGCTCCTTTCTTCCAGCTCACAGGTCTTATGGTTTTAATGGAGAGACTGAAATCTACTCCTTTCACATATTCTTCTCGGCTCCCAGCTGCTTACCGGTTTTTCTAGTCCTTTATCTCCTCCCCTCCTGCTCCTTAACATGTCAGGGCATGAAGTGAAATAGCTGACTGCAAGAGAGAGAGAGAGAGAGAGAGAGAGAGAGAAAGAGAGAGAGCACATGAGTAAGGGAGGAGTTAGGCTTTGGGGTCAAAGTTTAAACACAGATGCAAGATCATATAGTGTTTCTCTTTCCTTCTTGCTTTCTTTGTCTGTACCATTCTCTTAAGAGAGCTAGAACTCATGGACAGGATCCAGATTGTTGCTCTAAATATACCTCACATGTCTGCAATTTATTAGAAGCCAACAAAACAGAAGTGCCTTCAGTGAAAAGCAACCTCATTACAGTAAATGCAGTGCTGACAGTGTATTTTTTTACACAATGTCTAAATCAACAACCAACTAATCAACGACATATGGTGGGGGGGCGGGTTTGGGGGGGACAGTGTAATGGTTGTAGATACAGGCTGTCTGCCCAGAGGTCACAGGATCAAATTGTTATTGTTGATCCATGAATCCTCTAACCATTGCATCCTCAAGGGAAGCGCCCATCCCAAGATTGCTCCTGGAGGACTCTCCCTGTAATTACTGTACTGTGGGTATCTCTGGATAAATTACTCAATTGAATAAGTAGTTGAGTAATATATGTGTTTTAACTATGTCAGCATACAGGGAGTGGGACTCATTTTCAGCCCTGGAGTGTTGTGCCGAATTCTGCATCCCAGCCAGATTATGCACCCCCGTGTTGGAAGTCTCTACCTGATGGCCTCAACCCAACCCCACTCCATCCTAATCCTAACCCCTCCCCCAGACATACTCCTTTACCTACCAATACTAGGGGGTGCATAATCTGGCAGGGTCCAAATTTCGGCACTACACTTGTTCACACAAAAAAGTGCCAGTACCCCAAAGACTTGAATACAGATGTGCAAGTACTAGTGCATACTGGCCCACTTCAAGCACTGGGGGTTGTGTGTGTGTGTGTGTGTGTGTGTGTATGTGTGTGTGTTTGTAAAAAAATATAAAATATTTTAAAAAAATAAGATATATAATATGAATATATATATTAGTATATCATTCTCAATTTGAGATTCTCGTGAGATCCGATGTGTCATGATGATATCCTCGCAAAACAATTTGCAGTGTTTACATTAGAGCTGCAAGATTAATCGTTTAAATATGGCGATCTCAATTCAAACACCCACGCAATCTTATTTCTGATTGACAACGATTCAGCTATGTCTACTATGACTGTTTCACATTGCAAGTGTCAGTGGAGCGCGAGAAGCACATTTTGTCGTTGCCCATGTTAATCATTCATGCTGCCTGCAGCTGATCCAGAAAGAGCAACCACACATCATTATTTCTGTGTTACAGACATTTAGATAACATAAGTACTGGGATAAAAGTTTATATTTGGGTATAACACGTATTCTCTCTACAGTAGCGATTAAAACGAAAGCATCTTAAAACGTTTATGAATTGTAACGCAATATCCTCTTCCGCCACGAGGTGGCGACAAACCATTTAAAAAAAAGTATTTGTCATTGAATTATTCATTCAAAAGATTGTAATTGAGAAACAGAACTTTATGAATTGAGACACTTTTTGCTCAAATTTATATTATATATATATATATCATGTTCTCCAATTCATAGGCCTATATATATTTACATGTTGTTTATTGCTTCATATAATTCATTAAAAAGAAGTTTAATTTCATAAGGTACAAGTTGATTTCAAAATGCATATACATTTTTAGCTTTTTGTGTTTTTCAGTTGAAAAAAAGACTATTTTCCCCTATGTTTCATCATTGAAGATTTCCACGTGTCTCGTCACACCTCTACTCATTAAAGATCTATATATGACAGATATATAGCTGTTACTTACTATCCCTCACCTGTTTATAATTACAGTTGTGACAAACAACACTGTGTTTCTCTGTGTTAGATTAGATGGGTAGTTGACATGTAAACCCCAGGAGTGACAGCATTGTTCTATCTTGTGGCATACTACATGTATCAACAGAAATGGCATGGCATTTTAAGTAAAAATGGTTATTAAAATATGAAGACTGAGTTATTGAACTTAGGGTTGTGAAGAGGTGGAACATTTCTGGTAAATGTTTCAGAAACAAACCAGAAATTTCGTAAACTGTTGGAAGTGTGCTGAAAAATGTTCACACCTTGCAACCCTACTTGAACTGTGCTCAGATAAGGGTATTTTCAGGTCGAGGCAAGTTGTCACATGTTTTAATGTTACACATGTATACACTTTATTATAGGCTACTTTTTACATTTTTGCTGTCTCAGGAATTGTTTAATGTTTCATAGATGCTTTGCTGTTTGAATATTGCTGATAGAGGCTGTTTAATGACAAGTTTCAATCTGACAGCCTTTCCAGTAAAAAGTTTTGTGACATAGCCTACAGTGTTAAGAGAACTGCATCATAATTCCCGGGCAATAACAGCTGAAGTGTTATTGCCCAGGGCTGATCATAATGCAACTCTGCCTTTCTAATATGGAATAAAACTCAAAACAGTACTTATGCTTCAGCCTTCTTATAATTTAGATGAAGTCTTTATCAAAATGGCAGGTTCAGTCCCTCCCGTAGTAATCTGAGGTTACGCATCTAGAGCAAAAACACACCTAGTTGACCTCTACAGGTGAACCTCTCACCTTTCTGAAACAACCATTTTTATCCATTAGACTACACCAAGTTCAACTAAATTCTGTGAGATAAATGATCCAGGAAGCCAATATAAGAACACAGTTGATCGCAATAAAAAGATGTAGAAACCTCACCTGTACACTCGTTTTCCAGCGTTCTGAATAGCGTTTAATTCAGCGGAACTGGAGACTCAGTGCAGGTTACAGGTGCCGCATCTTCATCATTCTGACGCCCACCGCCGCACTACTTGGACAGCAGCCAGGAACCCTAAGCCTCTGGATCCTTCACGACACAACGGGAAAACTGAATAACCGGTTCGTTTTTCGTCAGAATGGAAACAGATCCACGCGTGTCCACAATATCGCTCCAAGGCACATCTGTGGTCTGGTCGAATCCACGCACTAAAACGCGTTGCTTTTGCACAGTGTGCGGTGGGTGTTTGGTTACAAGAAGCAGGATGTCATTGTGCGTCGTGCTCGTCGATAATTCCTGAAGATTTGCACTAAGGCAAATGACTTAAATGTCCGCAAAAACAGAACAGATCTGGCGTTGCTCCCACCATGGAAGTCTGTGGCAGCTCTAAGTTTTCATGCATCTTGATTGGTTTATTCCGATCGTGATCTCACATACAGTCCACGAGGGGGCGCGTTTGTTAAGAAGTATTAGATAGATTCATGATGGTTAACCTATTGGTAATTTGGAAATATAAATAGACACAAATATAAAAACATATAATTGGGGGGTTACAATGAGAGCCGGAAGTTTGTGTGAAATTCACTCTCATAAATGTTTTTTCTTTGTTTACTAAAATGAGTTGTTGAAATATAAGGATATCATTTTATCTTGACAGCTCTTAATTACACAAATTGTTACATTTTTTCACCGTTTCTGTTGAGAATTATGTAGCCTCCTGAGAATGTTTTGACCTTTCTGGCACAGGCTATTCTTTACAATAGTCTTTTTTTTTTTTTTTTTTTTTTTCTAGGATCCATCGGAAATCCTCTGGTGTGATTTTTTTGCATTTGCAAGGCAGGACCAGGAATTCAGAGAATAATGCTTGGAATAAATTCACAGCCGGCTTCCTGACAGTAACACACCTGCACCTAAAGTTTACTTCCTCTTTCATTTCAAAGTTGGCAAACTGTAGAAAAAATGTCTATAAAGTTTTCAGTCACTTTGATTATAATTATTATATTTTCTAGATAGGCTACAGCAGATTCCATTAATGCTGTAATTAACAGGAGCAAGGAAGATATATAATGCACACAGAGAAACATAGATTGAAATTGATCTGAGATGTTAAAATGATTGCATCTGGATCTGAGCAATGCATTCGGCTATTTTCCCTCTCGCATGAATCAATTTTCCCTCCCACACAAGCCTATAACTTAGCATTTGCATTTGTTGCCTGCGGAGCTCTGCTCAATATTACAACTTAGAACAGATATATTTTCTTAAGAGAATGGAGCAGAGATGGTTCACCTCACAAAGGATCAAATCTGTGGCCGTTCTGTGTAACACAAGGCTATGTAAACATTGAGCAGACAAAGTCCAGACATGCCAGATATGAGATTGCGTATTAACAGTTTCTGGATGCTGTGACTGAGCACTGAGGCAAGTTCAAGGCTGTAGGGGATGATAATGTTACATAATTTAACCAACAGGGTTTTTGTTATTATGCCCAGACACCGCTGTAATACACTCTGGCCATGTCAGGAAAACACAGTTGTGTCACTTGTGTGATCAGCTTTACTCTCTGTGCCCCAGGTGCTTTCAGCTTTCTGGAGTCAGCTGTGAGTGATAGGGCAGATGGCACAGTGTCTGTATCTATGTTTTTTTATTTTTTTATTTTATTCTGATAGATTATTACTTAGCTTCATTTTGTTCACATAGACTGATGATGTGAAACTGTTCTTTTCACAACCTCTGTTTGGTTTGCTTTTTAAACCTTGACCCCATGTGTTACTTAACCACTTGCAGTGGGCATTATGCATAATGCTCTTTGCTTACATTACTTGCCTTTTGCTTTATGGTTTGACAACCTCACACTACACAGAATGTGTCAAGATGAAATATTACACTTTTGAAAAATGAATAAAAATTAATGATTCAAACTGTCGGTTCCTCAAAGAATGTTTCTGTAAATGGAAAAAAAAGTCTTTAAAAACTTTTTTTCATTATTTTTTTTTTTTTATTTTTTCACTAAAAAGAACCTTGTGGAACGGAGAGGTTCTCCATAATGGGTTAAAGGTTCTTTATGGAACAATATACATCAGTGAGGAACTTAATTTTATATATATATATAGGCTTATAAATAAAAATAAGTCAACAATATTTATGACTTTTACACACATATTAGTGGCTTGGAAGCAATATTTTGGTAGATGCTACCTTCAATGTAACTTATTTAGGGGCATTCATTTTCATTGATTCATTTTAACATTTGTGCAATGGACGAGCAGTAAACAAAGCACAGTTGGTTAGGATGCTGAACTGTCTTTGTCCAGCAAGGGGAGCCACAGTCTTTTAACCATTGTTTTCCCAAGCCACAGTTCGCTGGTCAGTTGTTCGCTGGTCAGCATTGTTAATTCCTTAGACAAACTTTTACACCAGAGGTTTAGACCCAGTTGGTTCTGTGGTGGGCAAAACGTTTTCCAAAACTCCTCTATGTGCTGCTCAAGGCTACGTGACCAACAAGGAGAGTGAATGAGAGGATGGATTGAGGTGCTGTTCTGTGTGTTGGTAACATTTAAAATCACTCTAATGTAAGATGGAAATCGAACCATTTTCAAGTTTTGTTGATCTTTCTTTATCCTGCTACATCACTGCCACTACGGAGCCCCGCACATGACATGCAGTAAAAAAAAAAATAGTAGGCTAGGCTAAATCATGTGCACGATTTACTAATTTGTTTCCTCAATGTACTAAAACGTGTACACGATTACTATTGCGTTCCCTCGATTTACAATTTCGTTCACTCGATTTATAAATAGTGCGCACGATTTACTATGTTAGGGAGCGCCGCACATGACATGCAAGAAAAAATAATAGCACGATTTACCAATTCGTTCCCTCAATGTACTAAAACGTGCACACGATTACTATTGTGTTCCCTCTATATCGATTTTTCAAACAAAATATTTTGGCAAAATAAATTTGTTCATATTATAAAATATTGTTGATAAATATTTATTTTTCTATTTTTATTTAGTAATGCATATTATTATAAATTTATAATTATCTATACTTTTGAGTATGGCTTATCTCAGACTAAACATGCATGTTGCGAAGTACATCCCAGTTATACAGTTTTAGTCTTTTTTGAAGCACATACATGTATTTCATGTTCAAGGTCACACTTATGTAATTCATTAGGGCCAGAAATGCTGTAGAATGTTTCTACAATAATAATAATAATATGAATATGAATATAATTACTTGTCTGTTCTATTATGTCTTGCAAAAATTTTTTTTTGCAAATCTTGAAATCTTACAAAAGAATTAATTGTTCCAATTAAAATATTTGAAATATTAATAATGACTAAATTTTAAAATGGTTGCATAAATAAATGACTAAGGAATAAAACAACAGCAGCAACAACAACAACAACAACAACAACAAAACATAGTGGTCTGGATGTAACCCCAAGATTTTTATATGTGAAATTTCATTACAATTAACAGTATTTATTGTTAAAAAAATATAGCCTTTAGAAATGGGGTTGCTCCTTACACAAAAAGGGATCAGCATTTGGGGGTTCTGTCGCATTATAACCTTTGGAAACTGATCAACTAAATTATATAAAATAATTTGATGTAACAGTTTGATAAGCAATTTGAAGTATTTCATTTCTGTATTAATTTGAATTCAGCAACACACTCCTGCTCTTAATACAGTGCATACTGCATTGGTGTGATTATTGTACCTGCTTCCACGAGTATTTTGACAGAGCAAAACCCTGTTAATGATCACCATATCAAACTAAACTGCAGAGGTCAGCATTTTTTATTGATTGTCTGTGTTATTTGGGAAAAAGGTAACAGCCCATTTTATTGGGTTTTCTAGAAAATTCAGTCCTATGCACAAAGCAACAGAGCAAACATGCATTTGTGCTCACGTAGATTTTTCATCATCTTTTTATCATCTTTTCATCAGTAAATTCTGTTTCTGCAAGCAATTGTTCACATCAGTAAAATAACTGCAAGAGACAATTTATGCATGCTTTTCAATTTAAGGTTCTTTCAAATGCATATTTAGAATTGTAAGAAATCTCCCAACAAATTGAAACAATGGGCCAAAAATCTATAGAGCCTTTTGAGTAATTTTTTTAGAGTGACCAACCTATCTGACAGCTTCATAATTTTTACACTATATGCTTTATACATTAATGTGACTTTAAGATTTAGAATTGTAAACTGAATGAAATTAACATGCCTCCATGTTATACTGTTACCAAAAAAAAGAAAAAAAAATGAATTTGTCAATAAAAAAAGGAATAAAGTGCATGCAATTACTATATACAGTATGAAATACTGTGTACACTTCTGTATATTTCTAAGTAAAAAAGTAAAAAAAAATCCTGCTAGTGCATGTATGAACTATCATGCCACTAACTGCTGACCTGCAAGGGGTTTCTGATAATACTTCATAATACATGCCAAGTCTCATTAGACCATTATACATATTTGCATTGCTCAACTGGTGTTACCTGTATCAACCCAAATACCTCACCAGAAAATTCCTTGTACCTTGACCAGCTTGTGGATGGGGGAGTCAGGGGAAGCGTGCAAACGTGCATTTGTACGTGTGTTGTTTAGTGTGGGCATGTAACTGAATGTCCCTTCCTACGCTTTGTGCAAACGGGGGTGTACGTGTCATCTTCAGCGTGCTTGCGAGATAGTCTCTGATGGAGGGTATAAATTGGGAACATCAGGTTGTGCTGTACCTTCTCCAGCTGAGCTCTGTCTCACCAGAGGACCCTGCTGACCATGAAGCTCATTCAGATGCTCACTCTTTGCCTGGCTCTCTCACTGAGTCTCGCTGCTCCCTCGTGAGTATACACACACACACACACACACACACACATCCCAGTCAACACATAGTTTGCAAAGGCTTAAAATTAATTATAATACTAAATAATGTGCAAATAGCTATTGTGTTACAAGTATGCAACTTTAAAATATATTATTAATAAGGAGGAGATCCCCCCTCACAATGTAAAGTGCTTTGAGTCCCTAGGAAAAAAAACCTAATAAATTATTATAATTATTATAATAATAATTACTTTTTTGCAAACATTTTTTGCAAGTTTGAAGTGTTTTTATGTGTGCACCAACAATTTGATTTCTTTACTTTTAACTGCTTTGTCTGTAACTCATTTACAATATGTTTTATCAAAAGGGACTTCACAGATTAAAAACACATTAAACAATGCACATGAGCCAACCATTGTTTTCAGTAGCCTATGCCACAATGGCAAGATTAAATTATAATGTATATTAATAAAAAATTTAAAACAACTATCTAAGACACATATATTTTTTAAGATTCTCTTTTGTTACGAATTACCTGAACAGCTTGATGTCTGGTTTTCCCCAAACAAATTACAAAACACAAATTGTGTTGTAATATTTAATTTTAACATCCACTTCATTATTGTTTTTTGTGTTTAGGCATCATAAGGAGGATCATGTTCAACAAGGTAGGTCTTGTAAATGGCAAAATTAAAACAATTTCCCTAAGTGGGCATTAAATGAAAATATATATTAGCATATTCAGATTTCATCAAGACATATTTCATGATAAAACTTTTTTGCTTTCTTTCCCAGATGAACCTCAAGGACACCAGCATGAATTGCACCATGGTGCTAATCTTGATCGCTGTGGAGGAATGGAGTTTGATGCAATTGCTGTGAACGAGGAGGGAATCCCTTATTTCTTCAAGGGTGAGAGATGGTTGATCAGATCTATCTATCTATCTATCTGTCTGTCTGTATGTCTGTCTGCCTGCCTGCCTGCCTGTCTGTCTGTCTGCGTGCGTGCGCGCGCGTGTGTGTGTGTGTAATGACGTTTCTCTTCGATTTTTTACTGAAGGCGACCACCTGTTCAAGGGATTCCATGGCCAGGCTGAGCTGTCTAATGAAACTTTCCCTGAGTTGGATGAACATCATCACCTGGGACATGTGGATGCTGCGTTCCGCATGCACTCTGAAGACAGCCCAGAACACCATGACCACCAGTTCTTCTTCCTGGTAAGTTTAACATTCTCTTAAATGCAGTTTCTAATCCATTGTGATGTTTGCTTTATGTATCAAACATGTAAACAAACTTCTTCTTTAACACCATTAAAGGACACCAAGGTCTTCAGCTACTACAAGCACAAGCTGGAGAAGGACTATCCCAAGGATATCTCTGAACTTTTCCCTGGAATTCCTGACCATTTGGATGCTGCAGTGGAGTGTCCCAAACCAGACTGTGCCAATGACACCATAATATTTTTCAAAGGTATTATACATTGTGGTCTTTTACCTTCTGCATATGTAAAAATGTTAAGGAAAACTTGTAAGGAAATTAATAAGTATGCAAGGTTTTGTTTTCTTTAAATTCCTTCATAATCCACCAAAGGTGATGAGATCTACCACTTCGATATGAAGACCAAGAAGGTTGATGAAAAGGAATTCAAAAGCATGCCCAATTGCACTGGAGCCTTCCGTTACATGGATCATTATTACTGCTTTCATGGTCATCAGTTCTCCAAGTTTGACCCAATTACAGGAGAAGTCCAAGGCAAATATCCAAAAGAGACCCGTGATTACTTCATGAGATGCCCACATTTTGGTAAGTGCAAAAATGAACATGCAAGTATTTGGATGGAGAAAGCAATTTAGCATTACAGAAAAAAAGAAGAAGAAAAAAAGAAGAACTTGGAGTCTGGTGTCTCTCTAGGACAAAAGACCACTGATGAACACATTGAGAGAGAACAGTGCAGCCGTGTCCACTTGGATGCTATTACATCTGATGATGATGGCAGCGTATATGCTTTCCGAGGTGAGTTTTCATCCAGACAGCATAATAGTGACGAGTCTCTTTCAGGTTATATTGTTACGCCAGTAGGTGGCGTTTATAAGGGGAATCAATCATTTATTCAAACAATTCCTTCAAAAATGCAGACCCTGCATCTCAATTCACATGCTAACTGACTTAAACACTATTCAAGATTAGTAAAAATACAATGTAGCTGGCAAAACCACTTGCTAAAGAAAACCACATATCTACCGCCTTTAGAATAGCAGCATGACTGTGATGACATGCAGCCTATGGAACAATCACAACCTTATATTCAAGGAAAAAAGCTCTCTTTTCCTTTCCTTAAATATGTATACCAATATAACTATGCAAGCCACTAATTTAACAAATGCCATTTCAGAAGATTCACTGACACATTCATCTGTAAAACAAATTCTTGTTTCTCTTCCCTAGGGCACCACTTCCTCAGCATAACTGGTGATAAGTTTCATTCAGACACAATTGAGAGTGCTTTCAAAGAGTTGCATAGTGAAGTGGATGCAGTCTTCTCTTATGAAGGCCATCTCTACATGATCAAGGTTCATTTGTGCAGTAAATGACTTTCAAGAGACATTATAATATTAGATGTCTCTTAAACTATTGTACTCAGTGAAGTGAAAATGTCTGCATTAATCTTCTCATATGTTCTGCGCCATGTGCAGGACAATGAGGTGTTTGTGTACAAAGTTGGAGAGCCACACACACACCTGGAAGGTTACCCCAAACCCCTGAAGGAGGTCCTTGGAATTGAGGGTCCTGTAGATGCTGCCTTTGTGTGTGCAGACCATCACATTGCTCATGTCGTCAAAGGTATAACATTGGCATGTTTGTTTTGTAAAATACTTTAAATTGCCTATCCTACGTACAAGTGCTTGTCATCTACTGACAGAAAGCTTACTGTCTTTTCTACTTCAGGTCAAACAGTTTATGATGTTGACTTGAAAGCCACCCCACGTGTGCCTGTGAAGGAGGGATCCATAGCACACTTAAAAAAGATTGATGCGGCAATGTGTGGACCCAAGGGCGTGACAGCTGTGATCGGTAACCATTACTACCAATTTGGGAGTCCCATGATTATGATGATGGCCAAAATAATGCCTGAACAGCACAGGGTGTCTCAGGAGCTGTTTGGCTGTGACCACTAGAGGGAGGCATACAGAGAAGAAGAGGAGTGACCTAGACTGTGCAGACTGTGTCTCTTAAAATAGCCACGGTAACTGCACTGACTTGGATTTTTAAGCAGTAATATATCCACTTTGCTCTAACTTTTGTCAAACCTGATCTCAAAAAAAAATTCCTACCTCTGAAGTTCTGTTTGAAAAATCTATCCCGCCACAAGCATGTGAACATATTCAAGCAATCCTGGCTTTTGCTGCCATTACACCATGTGCTAACTCATGTATTTGAGTCTATTGCCAGCGACCTCTTCTTTTTTTTTTTCTTTTTTTTTTTTTGAATCTCCATCAATATGTAAGACTTAAATATTTTACCATGGTCTTTGTTCTCTGTGGTAAATAAACAATCTTATATAATGTTCATTGATCAGTTTATTGTGGATTCTATTGTGTGCACGTGTGAGTGATGTGAACATACACTAAAAACAGTGCTAACAAAGCCAAGTTGTGATATATTTGGCATATGATTCATCCTCCTCTCTCCCTTGTTTTATCCTGTTGTATCCCTGTCAGATACAACAATGGCAATTTTAAGACAGAAAAAAACTCTTTCCAACACAGTTACTGGTACACCTGTCATTATGAGGACTTTTCCATATGCATAATGTTTTTTATACTGAGCTAATAATATTTAACCACACTCGTCAACATTCTCTCAGAACATGTTCTGCATTTGAAATTAGTGTATGAATAATTATTTATTTTTATGGGGACAGCTGGATGTTCTCATAATGTAGGTGGTAGAAATAATGAATATATTTTCGTTTGATATATATTTAAGAATGCTCTGGATCTGTTTTATAAGGACTTATATAAACACACCTTTAATGTCAACTAGTACGTTTAAACTAGTCAGCACTTTTTGTTCTTAATAAAAATAACCTATATAAACGTTATACCTATGGGATGTAATTGAAAGTTATTAAATGTCTATAAAAATATATAAGCTATATTTTTTTTATTAGTAGTAGGAGGAGGAGGACGTTGGTCCCCGCAGCATTCACATGCCTTGATTACATTCTGTCTCCCATGTCAATTGCACAGTAAACTGCATGCAGCTATAGCTATGTGTCTGATGCAAAATTTCAATCCAGTTCAGACTGTGGGTGGTGGTTTAGTATGCAAATTTATTCAGAAAAATATAGAAAATGAAACTACAAATCATAACTTGCAAACAAAATTATTAAGTATCATAACCATCTTCAAATATGGAAAATACAAATCCAAAATTAATATAGTTTTAAAAGCAATCCATATATGATGGATTGTGCCCATCTAAGATTAGTAAAAAATTATTATTGTATCCAAAAAGCATTCAAACTGCTAAAATACAAATAAAAAAAAATTACAAAGTACATAAAAATACTAAGTATCTCAAAAGTCAAAGTATTAAAATTCAAAGTGTCTAAAGTCAAAGTATCTGAGTTGAATAAACCTGTAAAAGTTCTAAGTCAGAATATTCAAAGTGAGCCTGTAATAAAAGTAAAGTAAACTGAAGATGCAAAAGCAAGAAGAGGAATCAAAGATGAGAAATTAAAGTCTGACCAAGGGATGGTGTCTGCACCTCTTTTATATTCCTTCAAAACAAAAAATCTTGTGATCGAAACTGAAGTCATGTATAGGTAAGAGATATTGGTCATTTGTCTCCAGTCTACACAAAAATACCAGATGTGCCTTGCGGTCCAGTTTCGCTTACACATTTTGGAAGATTGAAGCGTCTATGACAGTCAATATTTAGAATTAATTTCTTCGAAGGGAGTAGGCTCAATTAAATACGGGGTCATAAATACATCAAGAGAATGTGCTTCTCATTAAAAACCCAGACATAGCAAAATAATAAATAACCTAAGATAAGAAGCCTTTTGGAATTTAATTAAGATCTACTGATTAATCTGTCTCTCTTCATGGTCTACAGGGACCTCTGGAAAGAACCTGTTATTTAAGCTAAGGTGTATTTGAACACGTAGCAAGTAAAAAAATGGCAAAAGTCAGAAATTCAATACACCAGTGTCTATTGTAGCCTACTGCTGCATACGCCAAACTAACTAGAACTGTTCAGAACTTTTTCTAAACATAATTGAATACTTTCATTTTGTACGAATACAAAACAAAAAAGAAGCAAGCATGCCATCAGTATTCAAGCAGACACAAAGCGATAGACCCTACTTAGAAAGCAATAATTTAATTGAGAATATTTTTATTATTGGATATGTTTTTTGTGATTAGGCCTATGCCTGTATATATCACATGAATGCACGAATGAATGCTTTGTTTACAACTGTGATGATTAATGCTTTCAGGATCAACTAAACACTGGGTTTTCAAAAGTATGTGGCAAACGTTTGTGGCTTAGAGTCATTAAAATCCATCTGAGAGTTTTACACACCGTTATTGTGGCGACAGTCCCATGCCCCAAAATGTGACACTAAACGAAATGAACTGTGATTGGATGTTTGACTGTAAAATGTGTTTTGTTCTAATCTTATTACTTCATCCATGGCTGTATAATTTTCTGAGGTATATAACTCCTCTTCATTTGTGAATGTAATTAAGTCTCCTTCTCCTTCTGTGGGCCCAGACGAGCTGTTGATATTGTTCAATTCTGTTTGCTCAGATATCTTAGATGTAGTGGCCTCATATAAAGTTAAGAAACCTCAACTTAATCCAACTCCATGGCTTAATAGCTATACTTGTTCTCTGAGGCAGGAATGCAGGAAGGCTAAACGGGAATGGAGAAAGGATAAGCTACAGGTTTCTCTTAAATTTATGAGCCAGTGTTTTTCAGACTACCAGGCTGCTGTGAGAACTGCAAGGTAAAATTATTTATCGAGTGTCATTGCACAGAAATATAATGCCCCTGCAGCCTTTTTTTCAGCTTCTCAATCCGAATTGATGTTATACCTTGACCCACTCATTGGAAGTATGTGAAATGTTTCAGACATTTTTTTGTGGAAAAAGTGAGAAAGATTAGAACTAGACTGTCTACATCTTCAGTTGAGTCTGTGATATCACCAGCTTGTTTTGAGCTCTTTGAACAGGTGTCTCTGGCCCAAGTTATGGACATCATTATGTGTTTGAAGCATAGATCTGGTTGTTGCGATGTGGTCCCTTTACATCTTCTTAAGGAGATGGTTGATGATGTTGGGCTGAGTATTACTTCTATTGTTAGCAGTAGTTCTCATAATGGAGTTGTTCCAACAGGCCTTAGCAGGTGGTTATTAAGCCACTTCTTAAAAGCATAATTTAGACCCTTTAGAACTGAAGAATTATTGGCCTATCTCAAAACTACAATGCCTATCAAAGATTTTAGATAAGGTGGTTTAATGTCAATTTTAAGTAGGTATGAGATCTTAGACAAACTTTAGTCTTACAGTCAGGTTTAGGGCAGGTCACATCATTGAGTCTGCACTTTTAAGAGTTGTTAAACGCCTGTTACTTGTGGGGTCCCCCAGGGTTCTGTTATTGGCCATTTTTTCCTTGTTACTAAACCTCAAGTTGTTCTAAACCTGAATGAGTTTCTTTCTGTGACAAGTCCCACATAGTCTTACACAGTACACAGCCCCACAATGTGTTATAACCTCAGATCACCAAGATTCCTTTTATTACCTGGACCACGTCACTGCAGATTGATGGTGCTCAGATTGGTCATCCACAACCGTAATCCCAACAGTCATGTTCTTGATGAATTCCTGCTCCGAGCCTGTGTGCTTAAATGAAAACAAAGAGAAGCATTAAAATTTGTCTTACAATCGTAAAGCTTAAAGACTCCAATAAATGTGGATTTATAAAGTAAATAATATAATAATGTAGTTCCTGTAGCTCAACTGGTAGAGCGTTGTGCTATGAAGCGCAAGATTGGGTGTTTGATTCCCCGGGATCACATGATAGGTAAAAATTGATAGCCTGAATGCACTGTAAGTCACTTTGGATAAAAGCGTCTGCTAAATGCATAAATTTAATTTAATTTAAATGAATTTAGTTACAACTATGTCCAAGCTCTACAATATGATTGTCATTTCCATTGTCTGCATAGCATTTTGATGGATACAACTGCAAAAGGTCCATCCACAAGATTACGGAATTCTGCACCAATTCCATTCCAAAATATCATAAACATGAAAAACATAAATCAACATAAATATATTTTTTAAAAAAATCTTTACAGAGAAAGTCAAATATATTGACAAGTTTGTTTTAACTACCAAAGCCCAATTTTACCATCCAACCGAGGCTCACACAGAACTATAACAAAATAAAAGGAAATTTAACACATTTAACACATTTGTGTCTATCCTTATTGTATTGTATGGCTATTTATACAAGATATAGCTATAACATACTTTTATTCAAAAACCTATAGTTTGAACGTATGCAATATAAGACTGTATATTCATGCAGCATTACAATGAGTTCTGGTGAGGCATTTGCACCAGTTTATGCATTCTGCATAATTGTTAAGCTTCTGCTGTAGATCTGTGTATATTTGCTGTACCAATATGAGAAGCTTAACTCAGAATTGCAATGGGGTGTTATTTTTCACGTTTGGCCAGTTTACCACACAGAAGTTAAGACCATGTTTGTGCAAATTCTCAACTAACATGTCATGTCCTTGAAACTGCCTCACACTTTGTTTTACACTCATAAAAAATATATGAATTTCTGACTGTTCATTATGATCTCTGATTTAATATCAATATAAGAGCCACATAGCTGGAATAATAGTAACTAGTAGAGAAAAGGTCACATTTGTTTGAATATAGATAGCACAAATTTTCATGTAAGACATTTATATGTAAAAATGCACCTGTTCGTCGAAGTGTTTTGTTAATGCTATGTTCTTTATAGTTGTTTAAGATAAAAATGTCTAATTGTGAAAGATGGTAGTTATTAAAATCAATTACGCGATCAAACTGTATATATAGTTAATAGCCTACTATTGTTGTTCTTTCATTATACTCTACACGTTTGGTCTGTGGTACCGTTCGCCACGTTCACAATGTAGACAAGAATGTAGACGCTAGGTGGCAGCATGTGTCTATGTTCTTCTGTATGTCAGTGACTCCGAAGAAGACGGTCTCCTCACCTCTCTTTGATGTCCCTCCGCACCATGTTTGCGCTGCGCTCGCTGTCCCGTTCTGCGCTCCTCAGATACACCGCTGCTGCTCAGTTTCATGCGACTTCAAACTGCAGTGGCGCAAAAGTCGCTGTTGTAAGTAACATTATTTGCTGCTGCTGCAGATGACTGTCATTGATGCTGTATGTCAAATTACCCAGACATATTTATTGTCCCATTTTAGAGTAGCCTCGTAGAATTAATAGGTCTCGTCGAAAGTTTCTTTATTTTTCGTTGAGAGATTTAGGTTAGTCATTGGTTAGTTTTGGTTGGTTCACGTTACACTGATTTAGTCTACTCGTTTGCATTAAAAACAAACAACAACAAAAAACATTTTAATTTTACGTGTACGACATAATGTAGAGTCACTGGCCGACTGTCATTATGTCAAAATAAACCCCGACAATGTAATCAGGAGGTACATCGCAACAATATTACAGTTACAGATTAATACTGAACTTAACATGTAACGGTTTTTAATCATTAAACGAGACGCAAGATGGAGCCAGTTGCATTTGTATGAAGGAACAGCAAACAACCAAAGACTGTAGAAATACACAAGTCGAGTAACTGTTTTTTCTACAGCGTTTGCTTCCTTCTCTCCAAAACGCATGCTGACAGCAAAGCTGTAACTTCATCTTTGCTTTTATTAGGTGCTGTCAGGATGTGGGGTCTATGATGGCACTGAAATCCATGAGGCTTCAGCGTGAGTATACTATTTTTATGTCCCTCTACTATTTTTTTCTTGAGTCATTCAGTGAGTTCACAGCAAGCTGTATCCTTGTGAAGGACAGACAGCCAACAGCTGCAGCATGGGTTTCATGCTACTTTAATCAGTATTAAGAACTTTAAAAGCACAATTAACGTCATATTTCAAAATGTTCTTAGTGAAACCCTTTTCTTTTGTGTGAGTACTTAGCTTTTATGTGTGTTTGTGTATGTAGAATCCTTGTGCATCTAAGTCGGGGAGGTGCAGAGGTTCAGATGTTTGCTCCAGATGTGTCTCAGATGCATGTGATAGACCACGGCAAAGGTCAGCCTGTGGAGAACGAGTCAAGGTGAAGTGTTCTCAAAGAAATTCAGATTTCAGTGTGATTACGGTGTATCATTATATACCTCTGCAAAACTGCACTTTTACGTACTGTTACTTGATGAGTTTAGGGTTAAGGAAAAATCATGAACATATTAATAATCCATCTTGCTCAACTTTTCTTTATATAGGAACGTGTTGTCAGAATCAGCACGTATCGCAAGGGGCAACATCACTGACCTGGCGAAACTAAATGTCAGTAATCATGATGCTGTCATCTTTCCTGGTGGTTTTGGTGCAGCTAAAAACTTGTGAGTGATGTGGATTATTGTGAGAAATCAGACTTGTGTTTTTTTGAAGAAAATATTAAAAGATAAAACCAATACTAAAACCTTTTTGAATTAACTTCTTTGTTATTAGATATATTTAAATTGGTCACTAACATTTCTGTTTTAGTCTTTACTTCTGTTATCTGTATTTTATAATCTTCGTCTATCTTTAGGTCAACATTTGCCATTGATGGGAAGGACTGTAAGGTGAACAAGGAAGTTGAGCGAGTTTTAAAGGACTTCCATGATTCAGGAAAGCCAATTGGGTTAGTTATTATAAATCACTATCTGTATAGACCTATGATTTGGGGTCTTTTATTTAGTTTATTAATCAAATCAGATTTTACGGACTTGTTTTGATATGTCTTCTGGGCACCAGGTTGTGCTGTATATCTCCCGTGCTGGCGGCAAAAGTTCTTCCAGGTGTGGATGTGACGGTGGGTCATGAGGAGGAAGAAGGTGGGAAGTGGCCATATGCTGGTACTACTCAAGCCATCACTGCACTGGGAGCCAAACATACTGTCAAAGAAGTCACTATATCCTACTTGAACAGTTTCTTCTCTTCTCTTCTCTTCTCTTCTGAAACCCATTTGCACCACACGCTTAAACTTAAATGTGAGATAAAATGTCATTGTGAGATAAAAAGTCAGAATTATGAAATGCAATATTTAAATGATATAAATATCATAAAGAGTAATTATTTTGAGATAAAGATGAATTAAGACTTATTCACAATCATGAGATATAATTATGAAAAGAAAAGTTTATGCCATAATTTCAACTTTTCTTCTCTATTATATTATATATTATAAACATTTGTGTTTGTCTGAATTACCCTTAACCTTTGATCCTCACGAAGCCCATGTGGACAAGAAGAACAAGGTGGTGACCACACCAGCTTTTATGTGTGAAACTAAGCTGCACTTGATTTTTGATGGGATTGGTGCTATGGTGAGAGATGTCCTAAAGCTCAGTGGGAAGTGAAAACTCTACCAGTATATCAGTATTTTCAGATTCTTTACATAGAGCTCGTTAGTCATATCGGATCTGTATCAGACTGATTAAATGATAAAGAGTAGCCTATTTCTTGCTGTGATTTGCAAAACAAGACTGAAACGCTTGACAGACATTATTAATCAATTAAATCAAATATATCTGCCCGACAGTGTTAAATGTTATTTTGTTGAATATCCAGCAGAGGGCACTCTCTGTATTAAAAAAAAAGTAATGTGCATATAGAGCCAAGATTTTCTCAAATTTGGAAACTTTAACTTGCCATGTAGAATAAACTCATCAGTTGTTTTTTTTTTTTTTTTTAAAGAGATTTCAGAATACCAACTTAATAGACTGAACCAGTTAAAAGCTTGACCTTATGTCATTATGTCCTTATAATGAGTTCTTATGTTAATTAAAGTAGGCACAGTCTGTGTTGAAAAATGAAGTTTGAAATGATGAATAAAGTGAATTTTTTTTCTAAAAATGATTTTTTTTAGTGGGTAGTTATTTATTAGTATCAATTTTAAATCAACAATACATCATGTAATGAAGTATTTACTGAAAATCTAGATTCTTTAAAAGTTTTTATTTAGTTAATAGTTGCTAAAGTGCCCCGTAACTGTATGTTGTTTGGCTGTGTGTGCAGAATTTAATTGTCAATGCTTTTTAGATGCCACTTGAATTAATTGAACATCAAAGATACATTCCCCTGACTTGGCACAGTTTACCCTTAATAAAAGGCAAGTTGTCTTTAGACCACCTTATTTTTGAATATTCAGATTTCTTAAATCAGAATATAGTTCATAAGTTAAATTGTAGTCATTATATTTCTAATGGTACTGGCACTTTAGTCTATTTTCAGTAACAAACATCCTATAATTGTATTATTTCTCCTCGCCTATATAATGATATTAGTCAAAATGATCATAGCTTTGCCCACCCTCCCCTAACCCAAAGAGAAAAAAACAAAACATTATAATAACATATAATACATCTGACGTACTTAAAAAGTTCAAATAATCATGCTTAATTTCTGAAGTGATTATGGTTACTACATCAGGTAGTGGAGGTTTAAAGAAGTGTCCTGGAAACTGATGAGAGGCAGAAAAGGAAACGTAAACTCTGCAGTGCATTGGACCTCCAGGGTAAGATTTGAGGAAGGGGGTTATAGAGGTATGACTTTATAGGCAGTGCGCCTATAATATAGGTAGTGCGCCTATATATACTTTTTTAATTGAAAAAGTGCAGTAAAACAGTAATATTTTGAAATAGTGTTAACATTTGAATTAATCATTATCTATTTTAATATATTTTAAAATGTGATTTATTCTTGTGATGGCAAAACTAAATTTTTCAGCAGCCATTACCCCAGTCTTTAGTATCACATTATGCTTCAGAAAACATTGTGACGACCCACAATATATATATATATATATATATATATATATATATATATATATTTTTTTTTTCTTTTTCTTGCCCCCTAATGTCGATCTGCTGGTTGCTTTAGACCTTGTTCTTTTTGTCAGGCCGGTTCTCAGACCTGGGCATCTAGTTGTTCTGTTCCCAGGCTCGACACTCTTTGATGGGGATTTCTCCCACCCACCTCTCATCAGCCTACCCACTTCCCACAGCCTTCCAGAGAGGCTGGGCAAACAAGACCTCGTGTTCTGCCAATTTGTCCATACAAAACACAGGGATTTGGGGACGTACAGACTCTCTTGTAGACAAATGGTAAGTATTTCCCTGGCAGCCTGCAATCCCTCACCCCCACCTCTGTCTACACATAAACACACACTCACTTGGTGCTTTCTCTACACTCTTTGGTTACTGGATTCTTTACTATGACTTTCTTTAACCAGCCCTTCTTACAAAAAAAAAAAAAAAAAAATCCCTGTACTTGCTAAGAAGGTTTCAAAGACAAGTATATATATGTTTTTTTTATTTTTTTATTTAATTGTTGGTTTTTACTGGTTACTCATCATGGCTATGTTGTTTAGGCTGGGTTACCAGTAATAAGCAGTAACAGATCGAAATAGACCAGCATTGGCCAGCTAAATTCAGATCAGATTTTTTTTTTTCCAGATATCATCTGGGTACTGTCTATACCATGTCCAGTAGCATTATGAACTTAATACTAATACTAGTAAATGGTGTAAAATAGTGCAGAAATAAGTATGTAACCCTCTTACTGTAGGTGTCTGGGTTCCACCTGTTTTCAGATAAAATGTCTAAATTGTCTGTGACATGTTTGGGGTTCTTGCAGCCCTGTTGGATGTAAATGGGCTGAGGTCTCAGTGTATTATTGTGAGTGGGGCAGTCTATCAGAGACAGGACTGAGGCCTGAGGCTCCCTGGCATCCTGATCAGAGGATTAGCAGCATACAGCCACAGGTCAAGAGCATGCCAGTCACACACACTCTCTTTGACACACACCCACACTTGTCATTTCACTTTCTCTCACAAACACCTTCGCTTTCACACACGCACGCCTGGAGAGAGCATTTCTCAACCTCTCACACTTGTGCAGAAGAGGCCTGTTTGATAGCAGGCTGCGGATTAGGTTCTGTGTTCTCTTTCATTCTTATTCTGATTGGCTTATACTCTTGAGAGTGCTTTTTTTTTACTACAGTACAAGCCAATACAATGAAGGGGGATTTTTTTCTCATGACATCATATTCTCCCATCCTCCCACATGTGAAAGTTCGTTTCAGACACAGCCTGGTTTTAAGTTATTTATTTTATTCCTCTGTTTTCAAATTATAAATATTATTGTGCTTATTACAGATATCAACCCACAGTTCTACTTCATACTTTAAGCACATATGGCAGGTGGTCAAAGTCTTCTTCAGGAGACAGGGGTGTGCTGGTGTTTGACCAGAGAAGCGTGTCCTGTCTGTTAGTGTACCCCTGCACTGACCCCTGTCCATCCCTCAATAGTGCAATGCCTTGTTGCCCCCAGCATGAGGTCCCAGCATCCCCTAGTTGTGATAGTGGGGGGCACACAGCGAGGGGCCTTAGAGGGGATGCAGAATTAGCAGCTAAAATGGTGAGTCACATTTCCATATGCATGCCACTGACAAGTGTTATACTGAAAAACCCGGTACCAATACGTGTACAAGGTGGCCCAATGCAACAAGATCGGGGGGAAGAAGGAGGCGCTGGGGGTTGGGCTTTAAAGGGTGCAGCAATATTGTACTAATTCGTGCAAGAGACTCTCTATCAAAGTGAAAGACTTACGGTAATTAACGAGGGGTGAGGGGAAAAAGAGAGGAAAGAAAGAGCAGGAAGAATGAGTTTGGGAGCAAGAGGGACAGAGATGCTGATTTTGACGTTTAAATGCTGTGTTGATTAGCATATGGTGGTTTGTCCAGACCCAGTATTTATCAGCAGAATTGAATGTGTGTGCGGCATGGATGTGACTTTGTCCCCCCTAAATTTACAAAGCCATCTTTTCAGATACAGCCTCCCCCCACACCCAAACACTGCCTCACCTTTCAATTCCTTTTCTTACCCCTTTTCTATGGCCAATGCAATTGCTCTTTCTCAATGGTGTGAATGTAGAATATAAAGGTTGCTACCAACGGCCAGGCAGATTGTTTTTTCATGTTCTTTTTTCTTTATTGAAATATCAGTCTTGTCCAGAAAGTACAATGTGATCAGCGGATATTTACTTTTATTCTTGACAAAAGTAATAATACTAAAAATGCCACAGATTTGAAACATTAGCTCCACAAATATGAAAAATGCATGATAAGAAAATTAAAAGTGCATTCTGTAATTAATAAATTCAGTTATCTTTGGTTTTGGTCACAGTTAAATTAAGTGTTAAATAATTATTTCTAGTTCAGTTACGTTTTATTATATTTTTATTATTATTTTATTTATTAACTTAATCTGATAATTATTTATTGTGTTTATTATTACTGTTATTGTTATTTATTAATTTTTTTTTTATGAAATGATTAGGCATTTGTGCCATACACTGCATGGCCCCGCTTCTGTTCTCACTTCTCAATTCTCAACATTAACTGACTTTTGCTTCAATAATCTATTAATTTACTGCTTATTAATAGTTAGTAAGGTAGTTGTTATAAATTTAGATTTTGGGTAGAATTATGAATGTAGAATATGGTCATTTAGAATATGTGCTTTGTAAGTACTAATAAACAGCCAATATGTGAATAATAGGCATGCTAATAAAAAATTTAATAGTGAGAATTGGTGATTATACTAAAGTGTTACAGGTAGGGATCTAAAATATGGTAATGCAGAGTAAAGCATTAATATGTGCTTTATAAGTACTAATAAACAGCCAATGTGCTAGTAATGTGCATGCCAAAACGCCACTGGGGAGTAGTAAGAAATGGTCCCTAAACAAATTATTTGTATTAATTGTATTTTACATGATTCCCCATCTGTGCAATGATCTTCTCGTAGTAAGGTAAAGTATTTCACACTTTTCTCTGAGACTGAAAAAGAGCAGAGCAGGTCACCCAGTGTGGTGCCTCTCATCTTTTGTGTGCTGGTTTCCTCATGCCAGCTTTCTGCTGTCACATTAGTGCATGTCAAATACACAACCTCACATGCAAATTAAATCTTACACTTTTAGCTTTTTGTTAGCTCAGAGGCTTCCTTTGCTAACAGGAAGTACTTTTTAGTCTTTCAAACCGATTTGCTAAGTGTCATCATGTTTGTCTTTCCTTTCTAAGTGTCTCTGAGGGGTGTTTTGGAGCGATTGTTTACACCTGCTGCAATGGGTAAGTGGGAGCAAGAATCCTTCATCATATAATGAGCTCCTGGCAGAACCTCACCACTGAATATTTCCCTCTGGCCAGTGGAGTAGCAAACCAGATATACAGTTATATCAACCATGTGTGATTGTGAAGTTTGTGTGGGTATGTGTTAGACGATCAGTGAGAGTGGTCAGCCTGTTACAAGTCAAAGTTCATGGTCATCAATGGTTGAGGTAGACGGCTCTCCATCTGGTGGGGACTTGGCCTCTGAGGGTCAGGGCTTAAAAAGTGTAAATGCAAAGCTTGTCTTCAAAAGTTTTTTCCTGTGTGTGACCGATCAAGTATGTAAATCACATGTTCGTGTGTGTCCTAAAGGCCTCTTCAGTTTACAGTGTGTTTAGACGCAAATTTAGCTCACGGCTGTACTGAATGCTGTAATCACACACAACAATACCTGTCAAACCCTTTGACCATTCACAAACACTGCACTCCTCTCTTTCCTTCTCATCCTGGCAGGTAGATCTTTGGCACTGCAGCTGCATGTCATGAATTGAATGAAAGCAGGCACTTGAGCAACTATGTGTGCACCAAGTAAAAAGGTGAAAAAGCCTATTAAACCTTACCACAATTATTGCACTAGCATTGCCCAATTACATCCAGCTCAGTGATAAGATGAATCGCTGATCATATTAATTTTGTCTGTTGAAAGCGGAATCGTTTGCTTGACATGTAGCACATTTGGTTGCTCTATGTTAACAATACGTCTAACTTATTAATCACATAATTCTGATAACACCTTCTGTATTCTGATAAAACCGTATATGGGTATGCTTCATAGTTTAATATGCATGTTTTTGTCAAGTTAATGCACCTAAATGTAGTATTTTCTTTTTAAGTAATTGTGAAAAATTGGTTAATCACAACATCTCTGTCTCCATTCCACCCACTTTATCACTCAATTCTCTCTCTCTCTCTCTCTCTGTGGCTGTCACTGCAGCACAATGTAGGAGCATTAGTATGCTAATGAGGTGCGGGGCGACAGGTGGCCTGCTAGACAGCTCAATTAAGCAGCTCGTTAAAGGCCAAGCTAACGAAGCGGCCTGCACTGCAAGCCTCAACAAACAATGTGACTGTGCAGGCTACAAATTGGTGAGTGCTAGTTGTGTATGTGTGTGTGCACGTGTGTAGCAGGCAGGAGGCAGAGAGTTGGAGACAGAGACCGTTTTAGGTGTGTGAGTAAATGTGTAAGCAGTGAGTTGGAGGGAGAAACTGATTCAGTTTGTGTGTTTAGCAGTTAGCAAGGCTTTGTGATGGACACAACTAATAATAGCTAATAAGAGGGGCTGTTGCTTTTGCTCCTCAGGAAATTGAAAGAAAAAAAAAAGTAACAAAATGAATTATCATAAATAAATCACTTAAATACAGACCTTCCTAATTTTTTAATAATTTTCCTTCAAAACACTTACTCGCAGTAAACTGTCCCATACTTTGTTAAATGTTTTCTGTGGATACACACTGACGCTGTACCTGTAACAGATGTAAAAGTCAAATGAAATTAGGCACGAATAGAAAAAGTTAATAAAAATGTCCTTTTTTTTTTTTTAGAACATAATCTTTAGTTTTAAGAAAACCTTTAAGGTTAAATGTTATAATTAGAAGAAAATACGTTTATAAGCCCCGACCTTACTGACTTCCAAAATCATCCTAAAATAAAACATTTTTATTGGGTGATTAAAGATATGGTCACCAATATCTTGTGTATCCTCAATGTTTAAATGCATATTAATTGCTAATACGTTCTTATCAAGTTACATAAGTGTATACATTTATTTGATAGATTGATTTGTCATATATAAATCAAATTAGGGAAATTAGGGATTCACTGATTTTTCAAGTTATGGCTGATAACTAATGAATATACAGTAATAAAATGTTAAACTATTTTGACTTAATACTGTACATTAAAAATAAAACGCAAAAAAAATCTTATGTGTGAATTTAGGCATTATAACATTATGATGCACTATGAAAAATATATATTCATTATGAAATCTGTTAAAGATTACATTTAACAGTGTTATTAGATATCAGTTATATGTCAGCAAATGTAATTTAAATGTAAAAAATAAAGTAAACAAGTATGTATAATTTAATATCTAATATAAACCATTAATGTTAAAACGGTAATCAAATAGTTTGTACTCATATAGTCGGTCACTTTACTCATATACACAGTACCAAGTTTAATATGCAAAATAAGCACCAGTGGTTTAAGGTTATGTTTACAGTGGAAAAATTAAATCATGTTTTTAAAGATCATTTCAAACAATGATGTCTGGGATTAAATGCTTAATGATTATGTTCCTGCATATGACATGAAGAAATAAACATCTCTTTGTCTGATCACCCAGCAAATTAACCAGGGCGGGGAATATTTGAGCAGCTCTGGGACAGTATCAGAAGCCGCTGCAGTTTATGGTGGAGGAGCATTGTTTATTGTGGCTAGATAAAGTTGTAACACAGACATTTTAATCAGTTTGTAACACTTAGCATTTGAGCCTTATTATCCGGGGTGTGTTCACTGGTGCGTGAAACAGCAGCGTTTGGGTTCATAACCCGACCCTCCTGTCTGAGTCTCGCTGGCATAAAGGGATCATGAGCTCTAATGGTTCAGGGATCTGCCCAGCAAACGAGGTTAGGTATGGAGGAAGACAAAAACACAGGGGCTAAACAGAGCCACCCCATTCGAGAGCAAGCTGCTGCAAA
Organism: Carassius gibelio; assembly: GCF_023724105.1. Lineage (NCBI taxonomy): Eukaryota > Metazoa > Chordata > Actinopteri > Cypriniformes > Cyprinidae > Carassius > Carassius gibelio. The sequence goes on along the minus strand of NC_068404.1, from coordinate 19,116,085 downwards.
GCTGGCCGACTCATGAATATGCTAATCCGCATTTGCCCAAATAAGTATGTAGAGAGGGAGAGAAGGAAAAAAACAACAGCACTCATTAATTAATAAGGACAATGAGCCTTTAATGACAGTTTTGACGCTGTTGGTGAACAAGTGATTGGGGCCTGAGAACGAGAGGTCATCAGAACGAGAGGAAGTGACACAGTGATGGGCGTTATTGTCAGAAGGAGAGGTTTTCTGTCCTAGGAGGGCAGAAAAGGTGATCGGGGATGGACATGCCGAGTATAGTAAAGACAGAACTGAGCCATGAAAGAGAGCAAGAGAGCGAGACAAACAAGCCAATTAGACAAGTAGACAGCACAGAGGTCAGGAAAGTTAACTTTAGATATAAACTGGCTTGGAGGGAGAAAAGGGGACACTTCAAGGATATAATAATATTTTTTGAAGAATAAAGTAATCTGAAGCTTTGCATGTCATTATTTTATGCCACTGTGCAATGTGTGCAATGTATGTGCCTTAAAATAATGACTGTTTTCAAACAGGTTTCGTCAACACACTCCCTGACTGCCATTGGTTGGAAAACATATGAACTTGACCCAGTGTTCCTTTAATAGGCTGATCAGGATGCAGAACATTTTTTACAGTTTTACATTTTTATCAGTTGCAATATTTATTATATTTTTTTAGGTATTATGATTATATTATATAATTTTCTCTACATAGTTACTACATAGTAACCATTTGATGCACAACAAATTGACAGCCTAGATAGCATTGTGAATGTATACAATATTGCAAGGAAATGTTTACATGGTTGCCACTACATTTTATAAAAAATCAATTGAATATTGACAGAATATCTTCCATCTATTTTGTCTTAAAGAAATAGGCAGGAATTAACCTGTTGTCCTCTATGATTCCAATCCTTTCCAACAACAAAGTACCTGAAGGTGACAAACAGTAGTAAGCAAAAAAAGAGGTGGATAAACTATAAATTCTGGGTGACCACATCGGTAAGGTGGGCCACTGCCTACCGGTGTATGTGTATCCTGATGACATCGCTATAGGCTATAATTTGATATTACTACCAAGGGTAACACTGGTTGTTCCCTCACATAGGTCACACAATCACTATTCAATTCATACATTAATCAAAGTTCTTGTTAAAGAGACTCAAGAAGTAATAATATGGTTGAAATCTATAAAGTTTACTAAATGACAAAACCGAGAGTAATTTTTTTTTTTTTAAGAGAGACCGAGAGGGAGGCTTATATCCAGGGGTTCCAATGCAATGCACTTGTACATAATAATTAGGGATTTTGGATTATTTTCGTAGTTGATTAATCGGTTTAATATTTTCTCAATTAATCGATTCGTTGTTTGGTCTATATGTCAGAAAAATGTGGATCAGTCTTTCCCCAAAAGCCCACTGTCACAGAGGAGAGAAGACACTTTTTGAATGTAGGATATCAATTACACACTAACCACAACTAAAGTGTAGCTACAAGTGTGGTCATGCTTCATTTCAAATTTGAGGATGATATCTCTAAAATTATGCATTTTATAATTGTAAGACCATAGGCGTTTCTCAATGTCAAGGATACTTCCTTGGCAGGACTGGTCCTTCCAAGTCACTTCCTTCAGAGGCTAGGCGAGGCTCCTCTTTAGCATTCGGAGAACATGCAAATGGTACAGGCTAGCAAGTGCACGTCATTGCATCATTACTTCAGTGAAAAGGTCTGCTTTCGGCACTGAAAATAGAAAATGCGCTTAAAAAATTGCCGGATATCCATTTTTGAATCTTGATGCAGTCTGTTGCGTGTCGTTCATGAACGTTTCGTTCATTTTGAACGAATCTTTAATATGACTCGGGACTACCAAGTTTTCTCAGAGAGTGATTCATTCATTTTGTGTTGACCGCACATGCGCATTACGCAACACAACATATGGGTTCTGAATCGACAGGTGAGGTATGAGTCTATTATTCTTCCTGTCAGTCCCATAGAGATGGAAAGAGAAAAGATTAGTTAATTTTGTTGAATGAGACTCAAAGATCCAAGTCAGTAAAATGATCCGAACTTCCCACTACTACTGGCAACACTGCAAGCAATTGGTCAACACTGACAGTTGCAGCGCAAATTCGTCTTAGGTTTAACAACAAACAACCTATGAAACTAATAATGAACAATATGAAACTAAAATGACATAAGCTTAATTTAAAATGGCTTAGGAACTGTAGGCTATTTAGAGGTGGATATACTCAATTTAGAAGTGGATAAACACTTTGGAGGTGGGTAAACGCTATTTCCGATTTTTGGGAGGTGTGTAAACGGCGTTTACATGCGTTTAGCCTCCACTACATCCCTGGTGACAAACCCATAAAATTTTTGCTGGCACATTATGCTACTGTATGTTTCACGAATCAAGTGAAAAATCTCTCACATTTTCATCAGTATTTGTTCATCAAATTTGCCAATATAAAATTAGCAAAATCTGACTTAGAATAGAAATTAGACGAGATGCTAATGCCATTCACCAGCAGCATTTCAGCATTTTTGTGCAAATCCCTCAGGCCTTATGGTGTTTGATTCACAACAGTAAAACCCAGACTTGCATTCAAACACACAATCTCTTTTTGATGCAACACATTTAAGCATTGCATCGAGGCCTGAAAGGAAGACAATGGCTCAATCTTTTCAAACACCAGAGCAGCACCACACACATAAAGATCAGAGTAAGTTTATGAAGTAATCTCTCTTCTCTCTAGCTATCACCCGAACCCTCCCTTTCCCCCTCCCTCTGTGTTATGACACAGTAATCTGTGTCTCTAGCAGCTTGAATGAATAGGCGTATGAATGGCTGTTTTCTGCCTACATGAACCTATTTGAGGTGGATCAACCATATGCCCATGGACATACACACTCAATGACAAAGGCGGATAGCAACAGGTCCTCTCTAACACAAAGTGCCGTGGGGCTGAGGGCGGCGGGCGAGACGAGGGGTGCATCTTAACCTGAGACGTCCGTCCAACACACACACACACACACACTACCCACTGAATGCCACCCACACTGCAATATGGAGGTGCGACATTGATACAAACACAGTTTGTGAAGATGATGCTTTGTTGTGTTGTTTTTGAAAGGTCTTGGTTTGTGCGGGCGATGTTATTGTGTATTTAAAATGTATGGAGGAAGCGGGAGGGACAGTAGGAAAGGCAAGCACTTTTTTGGAGGGGGCCAATCTGTTGCAGCTCTGGATGAAGTCTTGTGATGGAGAGACAGTGTGTTAAGTGACATATGTAACACAGAGGGACAAAAGGATTATGGTCCTCTTCTCGTTATCCGTGTCTTTGGACAGTGGGATTATCATCCGGGGAGTGAAGATCTCATCTCTTGTGTTCTTGTATATCTTATCTCTTGTGTGGGGTGGGAAAGCAGGGGTGAAGGGGGATCCCTGGAGAGCAGGCTGCTATCAGGATTTACATATTCAGCAGAGATCAGAGCTATGTTCTCTTTCTTTCACTTTTCTCTCGTATTTTTCCTCTGTCTTGCATACACATGCTCGAACATGCAGAGATATTTTATTTTACTGTTTCTGGATTTTTTTTTTTTTTTTTGCTTCTAATTTTTCCACATTTATTATGATATTTAATATTTTTATATCATATGCAAAGAGGTTCAAAGACCACATATAAAAATGCTTGTCCTTTTATATTGTTATATTATATTATATCATATTATAAAACATTTTTAAAAAAAAATATGCATTTGTCATGTATTATATATTGCATTTTAACACTAAAAAGATTTACAAATAAATGCATCAATCTGGCATGGAAAAAAATGTAATACATATTAATTGAAAAAATTACAGAAGGAGTGCAATGGAGTAACTACTGTAGCGGAGGACAAACGAAGTTTAGCTGAGGTGAAGGGGTGAGACAATGTCAAAGAAAGGACAACAGCAAGAGAGAGGTCAAGAGACGTGTCTAATGAAGGAATGCACACAGAGAGATGAAAACTAATGGAGACAAAAGATCTACAGAGTGATCGAGAGAGGGAGAGAGATGGCTATGGGGTTGCTGACGCTGTTGAACTCATCGTCATCTTAATTGATGAGGTCATACTGGGGACTATCCCCAAACTAGAGTGTCCCCCGGGAGGTCATCACCAGGTCATCCAAAAGTCAAAGTGAATTGGAGAGATGACATAGCATGTAACTTTTCTTTGTTTTTTGCCATTGTTTGTTTGTTTATGGGGTTTTTGCATTTAACTGAATAGATAGTTTAGACCAGACAGGAAAGTGGAAGGAGAGAGAGGGATATAGGGTCAGGACAAGATGCAAGCTGGATTCGAACCTGTGTCCCCTTGAGCACAACAGATATATCTATGTCCTGACTTTCTATGTGCACTACCATCTTCACCATAGAAAGTGAAGTGACATTCAGCCAAGTATGGTGACCCATACTCAGAATTTGTGCTCTGCATTTAACCCATCCGAAATGCACACACACAGAGCAGTGAACACACACACACACACACACACACACACACACTGTGAGCACACACCCGGAGCAGTGGGCAGCCATTTATGCTGCGGCGCCCGGGGAGCAGTTGGGGGTTCGATGCCTTGCTCAAGGGCACCTAAGTCGTGGTATTGAAGGTGGAGAGAGAGCACTGTACATGCACTCCCCCCACCCACAATTCCGTCCGGCCCGAGACTAGAACTCACAACCCTTCGATTGGGAGTCCAACCCTCTAACCAGTAGGCCACAACTTCCCCCTAATAGCTCCAACTTCTATGCATTTCGATCAACAAATATTACTACTTGCTGCTTTAAAATGTCTTTAAATGAATTTATATATATATATATATATATATATATATAAGATATATAAATATAAAAAAATATTCTTTGGTAAAAAATATTCTTATAAAATTATATTCTTTATATATGTATGTATGAAGTAAATTAAAGATGCAACAGATAATAAAACCCTTTTCCCCCTTTTTTTTCTCACACACATACAAAGGTTTGTTTTGAAATTGGGACAGAGTCTTTGATATGCTGTCAATCAAATGTTCTCTGCTGGAGGAATTGCTAGAGTGTAGGTGTCAAAGTAACCTTTGCAACACTGGCACACACACACACATACAGTATAGAAACAAATAGACTCGCTCAGCGACAACACACTCAGTAATTGCTGCCTATTAAGGTCTTCGCTTCTCTCTCACACCTCATTACAGGCCTAAACACACACTGCCCCCTCATTACAAATTGCTTGCTAAACACACACACATATACAATTCCCTCATTCCCACCTGTCAGTTAAACACTCAACCTGGCAAGCGTGACCATTGAGAGTTGGGTGTTAACTTGCTGATGACAGTGTGAGAGGTGTGGGCTCTGTAACCTCATTCCAATACATGATAGAAAACTGTTATGCATGCTGCTGGCCTTATGTGTCTGTGTGTGTTCTGGAAAGTATTTAACGTGGCATTTTTCAGAATGGTACAGTTCTCTTGTTGGATTAGGGTTGACTTTGAACACCCTATAAAGAAAATGGACTCTCATACGTGTACCTCACTGTTAGAAACGGTTTAGTGTGTTTGCATCTGCAAAAGCAACAGGTTCAAATCTATTGTATGAGGAAAAAGCTGGTGATGTGAGTGCATAAAAATAATTTTTTATGTATATGCAATAATTCAGTGATTTAGTTTAATCAGTTTCATCATCATAATATTTGTTATCATAACTATAATATCTCCTTCTTGTACTATTGTTATTCTCTGCAATGAAATGTGCAACCTTTAGCAGTGGGGGGTTTGTTTGTTGTAAATTGGTGCAATTCGCTATAGACCCTAGTCCTTTTCTCATTCTCTCTTTCTGAAGGTGAAAGGAAATTGAATGTGCCAAAAAGAACAGATGGGTTGTTGAGAGGAGAATAAAGGAACAAAAAGTTGCTGCAAAACCGAGGAGTATAATCATGGTTATACCACTGTATGTGTCAGATCAAAAGGGTATGACAAAGTAACTGCTTTATATTACAGGCACAATCCCCCTGGAGTAACCTGGGATGAAGTATCTTACAGACACAATGATGATAATTCATGGCTCGTTCTTTTGAAAGACTTGAATGAGCAACTTTCCAGTGTCAGACTTGGTTTAACCACCCCTTCATTAATGGTGTCATTTTTGTTTGTTATGATCATTTAGAAATGAAGAAAATTTGATTACTTATGTCCAACAGTTTCATTTTTTAATGTCATTTTGAAGGAAACTGGAAGAAGAGCATTTTGAAACAAATCATGGAAGCTTGAAAAGAATGGAGGAAAGGAAGTTCAGTCCAGGGTGATTATTGATGTCAAAGTTATGTAATTGGCCATTTTTATTAATATTAAATACAAGAAAGAGAGGTTTTATTTTGATGCAAAGACTTTGCCATTGACTTTCTAAATAATTTGGATAAAAACAATATAATTTGCAAAATTGTGTTCCCAGATGACTGCATCAAGATGCAAAAGCAAGTAATTCCAGCTTGTGCATTGTTCACACAGTGGCTATGTCCTAATGTGTTGTTTGTCCGTGTCCCAGCTTGCGATAGTTTGCAGATCCTCTTCAGAGTACTTCAGATGACAAGGGACTCCTCTTAAAAACACAAGCCTCAACTCTTCAGTTTAAGAGCCAGGCAGTTTGCCTCACTGTGTGTTTCTTCCCCAGGAAACTGACAGATGCCCATAAATTATTTGCCTTTATTTTTTAAAGCACAGCTCATTTGCATCAATTTGTAAGAGGCGGGGGAAAGTAGTGAGGTGTTTGTAACTTTAGGTATGTATATGCAAGTGTGTAAAGGGGGGTCATCTTAGGTGGTCAGTGGAGCCATTCTTTTGCCCTAGTATCCTGTCATATTCCTTGAACCATTGCAGACTCACCATTTCCACCCACACACAAACCAGAGCTCAGATGCCTCCCCGCTAATTAGCAACAAGTCAGAGCCGCCCACTTCTGCAGGGCAGTAAATATTCCCACACACTTGCACAGACATCCCTAACTCGGATACAAGACCTGCGTTCCTTCTCCATTCTTTCCCCTGCTTTCTGATTTTTATCTCCTCCCCTTGTTTTGTTTCCACTTCTGCAGCCATCAATCATCCCATTGACCTATCTTGTTAGGGGAAACTCACAGAAACGCCCCCTGGCCCCTTCCAGGTCTCAATCTCGTCCCACACTCTCTTTCTTTCTATTATGTACGTATGCATTGGAGCCCCAATGTCCATATCTGACTTATAATTTCACACTCCATCCCGTTCTCCTTTTTGCGGTTAGTGGTCAGGACAGGGTTGTGGCCATGGGCCGGACAGGGTCGTGGGGAGGTGTTTGGGGGGGGGGGGGTAGATTTAGGGAACACTCTGGGTGGTACGGTAGCCTCTGCGACGAGTACAATGCCTCCTGTGTCCCTATGTGACACACACCCTTGTTTTACAACAGGGGAGGAGACACCTTCAATGCTCCAATGATGTGAACCACCCTGAGCCTATTCACAGTGACAAACGGCCACTGCTGGCCACTGCTGGTCCCTGCGACAAACACATGCACAGACAGACCGAGACTATCACACTCATAAACACGGCTTTTGCTTCATGTTGTGTTTATTTGCTAAACTGTCTTGGCAAAAAAAAAAAAGAGACTACCTAGATGACATTAATATGCACACTCAGATTCGAGACAGATGGAATAAAAGGCTTTCCTCTACCTTTAGCGCTTTCTCCCTCTCTTTTCTCTCTGAAAGAACCTTCTTGGCTGGCTCTCAGTGGAGTTGAATTGGTATGGCTTTAATTGAATCAACTAGCTCTTTTCTTTTGCCGCACTTATGAGGCAAGAGCAGCCAAATGGCTTGATGACAACGTAATGGCAAAAGAATGAATGAGCGACGCTGGCAGTGAAGTGAAAACCCAATGGCATTCCTTCGCATCTGCACTGATGCACAGTCGCACACAACACTAATACTATTGCTGAACTTAACCAAAACACAGGAAAAAGTAAGTTTTAGCGGAATTTTGAGATTTTTGTGAACTTGTAGATTCTGTTGATGTCATGATGAGCAATGTATACAATATTATATTTAAATAAGCATTCTACATAAGCAGTTACAAAACTTTTTCATCTGGTTATATATGTATTTTTAATGAAGATTATAGGTTATATATATATATATTTCTTTTCGTCATAATTAAAATACAGGTGCTTCTCAATAAATTAGAATGTTGTGAAAAAGCCTTATGAGGATTGTCAAGCGAAATCTATTCAAGAATTTGAGTGAACTTCACAAGGAATGGACTGAGGCTGGAGTCAAGGCATCAAGAGCCACCACACACAGGCGTGTCAAGGAATTTGCTGAACCACAGACAACATCAGAGTCGTCTTACCTGGGCTAAGGAGAAGAACTGGACTGTTGCCCAGTGGTCCAAAGTCATCTTTTCAGATGAGAGCAAGTCTTGCATTTCATTTAGAAACCAAGGTCATAGAGTCTGGAGGAAGGGTGGAGAAGCTCATAGCCCAAGTTGCTTGAAGTCCAAGTTTCCACAGTCCGTGATGATTTGGGGTACAGTGTCATCTGCTGGTGTTGGTCCATTGTGTTTTCTGGAAACCAAAGTCACTGCACTCATTTACTGTACCAAGAAATTTTGGAGCACTTCATGCTTCCTTCTGCTGACCAGCTTTTTGTAGATGCTGATTTCATTTTCCAGCAGGATTTGGCACCTGCCCACACAACCAAAAGCACCAAAAGTTTGTTAAATGATCATGGTGTTGGTGTGCTTGACTGGCCAGCAAACTCACCAGACCTGAACCCCATAGAAAATCTATGGACTATTGTCAGGAGGACAATGAGAAACAAGAGACCAAAAAATGCAGATGAGGTGAAGGCCACTGTCAAAGAAACCTGGGCTTCCATATCACGTCAGCAGTGCCACAAACTGATCACCTCCATGCCATGCTGAATTGTGGCAGTAATTAAAGCAAAAGGAGCCTCTACCAAGTATTGAGTACATGTACAGTAAATTAACATACTTTCCAGAAGGCCAACTATTCACTAAAAATGTATTTTTTTTTATTGGTCTTATGAAGTATTCCAATTTGTTAAGGTTGTGATTTGGTGGATTTTTTTTAAATGTGGGCCTTAATCACAGTTAAAGGAACCAAAAACTTAAACTACTTCAGTCTGTGTGCACTGAATTTGTTTAATACACGAGTTTCACAATTTGATTTGAATTACTGAAATAAATTAACTTTTTCATGACATTCTAATTCATTGAGAAGCACCTGTATTTGATGGGTGTTGGCTGACAAAATACTACAGTATTTTAGACCCTTATTTGTTAAAAGCAACTTTTTTTTTACACCCATGGGATAATGGGATATTAAACCCATTGATGTGCTGTAATGTAGCTAAATTAGTTATGATGGGAAATTAAACAATAGAAAAGTGATTGAAAGGTTCAGACAGTCCCACACAAAATCTCTTTGTGTTCTTTTTTGTCTGATCTTCCATATGCTAGATTTGGCCGGCAATTTTGAGACCCATCACAGTCTGTCATGACAGCTTTCTTTCTTTCTTTCTTTCTTTCTTTCTTTCTTTCTTTCCTCAGCTTCCAGCGGAACATTGAGAGGATGTGCCACCCATTTTTTAAAGATGTTCAGGTTTTTGGTGAACAATTAGTGTGAGGCTGACGGAGATGGTCTCGACCCCTGGTTGCTGCGAACATTATAGGGATGCAGAGGAGGGATGGAGAGATGCGTTCCTCATAAAGAATCCTGCTGAGACAATAGAACAGCACACAGGCACTTGGGGAACAGAAGGGTGACACAGAGGGCAGCTCTTACCCACAACAACTCTCCTCCTTTGAAAACAAAACCCCAACCTGTTACTGCTTCAATCTGTCTGTGGGAGGGGATGCTCGTAATAAAGCTGCCAGCCCCCTTGTTAGGCATCATGAGGGTAAGTGCATGTGTATGTGTCTGAGTGAAGGAGTACAGGAATGCTCTCTTTCAAGCGAAGTTTGGGAGTGAGAGCTGTCACTCTTTTTTTCATATGCATGTTTTTTTGTGTTCTGTCACATTGTTTAAAGCAAGCAGATATGTGTGTGTATATATATATATATATATATATATATATATATATATATACAGATCAACAAAACACTATATTTATTCAAGTGGTAAAATATATAGAGCCAAATGATCACTCAGGATTCATAAATAATAAATAAAAAAACCTGTATGACTGGCTTTTTATGTGTGAGGAATATAGATCTAGATGTGAAAGTCATTTGGCTCCAAAAAAAAAAAAAAAAAAAACCCACTGAGTTTCACTGAATGGACCATCCTTTGTGTTCTAAAGAAAGATTATCATGAGCGTGAGTAAATGATTAGAAAATATTTTTTGGTGAACTGTGCCTTTTGGTGTAGATTTTATAAGATGCAAAATTTCTTCTTGACATCAGCTCCGCATCCCCCCTCCTTCACACAAGAGCACATATACAATCACGTACCCCTCTACTTTTTATCTTTCCCTCTTGCAGGATCAAGGGAGCAGGTTGTGGTAACATTTGTAGCATTTGGCTGCAGCAAATCCCACAGCTTTTTTTCTGAAAAGAAGCAGCCACCTTAAAAGGGGGGCTGTCCTCCAGTGAAGACCCTGGTCTTTCTCCTGCTCTCAGCCTGCGCTCAGCGGTCTGCATGCCCCTCACCATCGCTTGCAAATCCCCCTTTATCCGCTGGCAGCCAGATGGGGTGGCAGGAATAATAGGCAGAGCCTGATGAGCACCATTCAATTTGTCCAGCCGTGTAAAGGAGCTTGTAAGCCGTTCCATTTGAGCAGGGTGTAATAGTAGCCAGGGGAGCAGAGGCTATGTTAAGACTTAATTACCTACTAATGGCTGTTGTAGGGACAAAAGACTTGTGTAGACCCCAACAACTTACACTCCTGTAATAGAGGAGAAAGGCTGCGAGAGGAAGGGGTTGGGGGAAATTGTTTGAGATGTTGTGGCCAGAAATTTGTGATATGCATGTGTTAAAAATGTCATCAACACAACTGTGTTAAAGGTGTGTATGAGGTGTGGATGAAAAGAAAAAGGAGAAAGAAAAAGACTTTGCTGCATGTACTTTGATTTTCTTTAGAAAACATTTTGTCTCAAAAACCTGTTAGAAAAGGTTTTCTTTTTTTTCTTTTTTTTTCATTGTTTTTTTCTTTTTCTTTTCTTATTCTCTTTTTTCAGTTTGAGGGAAGATTAGCAGGATTAAGACTGACTCACATATGCTGCTTATCACTATTGGTATTCAACACAAGCCCAACTGCCACCCAGATGGGGAGAGAAAGAGAAAGACAGAGGGTGAGAGGGAAAGTTTTCCTCTGATATTAAAGCATTGCTACACTGAATCAGAACTGTTTGGAATAATTGTGGAAGAGAAAAAGGCTTTTTAGTGAGAACGGGAGAAACCGTTAGATGGTGAGAGGAGGGAATCATAATGGATTTATGATGGAAAATAGTTCAAGGGGTGCAGGATATAGAGTGGGGTCCAAAAATGTTAAGACTATATATATATATATATATATATATATATATATATATATATATATATATATATATATATATATGTTTTTGGATTTTGATGATTGTTTAAGTTATAATGAGGGGAAAAAATCTTTAATATTGAGCACTCACCAATCAAATTTAAGCAAATTTGTGAAACTGACCATGGATGTCAACTGAAATGATTGTCAGGTTTTAACTGTAGTGTTCATGAAGGGGGAAAAAAATTATTACATTTATTTTTTTAATTCAATATTTATTCTGATAATATATGTATAATTATATAAAGATTTTTTTTAATGTACCCTTTTCACTGACTGGGATAATGCTTTCCCTAAGTTAATAACATAAATTAAGAGGTTTTTCTTATGTATTGTACATTTATAAAGCTATACTTTGTGTTATATATTTTAGACATTATTTCAGAAAACTTGTGAATTTTGCTTTCTGGCGTTGTAACACATCACTGTAGGAGTGATTTGGCTTAAAGTGTCTGCTAAATTCATAAATGTACATTTTTCTCTCTTCCACCACCATAATAAATCTCCCAATTTTGTATACATCTTTTGGTCATAGAAATGCTGAAATGATCTTTTTCTTTTGCTATTGGAACAAATGGATTCACCACAATAAAAGTTTAACCAACAATGACTTCTGCTCCTGAGAAACTTGGAAATGTAAAGATGCCCATTCATTTATTTATTTATTTTTTTTTCACAAAATAACCCATAAAAATAACTTCTGCTTTACAGAAAAGAAGAAAAATGTGCCGTGACATAAGTTAGATGTAACATGAATATTCAGGAATCATGAACACATACAGAAACAGACAAGCTTCCGAATACTGTAAAGTACTGTGTTGAGTTTTGGGTTAACTGTGCAAAAAAAATGCTGAAACTGAATTCCAGCTGGATTCATTAACGTAAATATGACTGCAGTTACAGCTCTGGCTAATTTAGCTCTTAGGGTTAATAGTTTTTACACATATACACACCTCTGCCCACCTCATTATTGGAATGTGCACAGAAACGCATCATTATCTCATAAAGGTAATGAGAAAAGAAGAGTCTGGCTCTGCCAACAGGCGGAAATTAGTCTCCTTCTACACTCATCCACCAGGCTTCATTCATTCAACCTGAGGTGGCAAAAGCTCTTGTGTCTCTCTCTCAATTTTTTTTTCTGAGGCAGGCTCTCGTTAAACAAATAGCTTTTAATTAAATGACTGAGTGACACTAAATGTAGCCAGTTCTGTATTTTTGTAATTTCAGTTGATTAAATTTTCTGCACCTGAACTGTGAAGTTTGAATAAGCTGTAAAATGCTGTCTTGAAACTGCATTGCTTTCTAACTTTTTTCAGTTTTTAAGCAAATAGCTACAGAAAATAAATATTTAGATTACAATATATGTACATATATATGTCTAAAGGAATAAAAACGTATCACTTTGCATCAGTGTGCATTTTCATTTATTTAAATAATTACATCTGCAGCAGTGACAACGGGTTGACATGAACTGGTCCACAGAAACTTAAGTACACTGCTCATTAGGCTTTCACGCAGCACTTATGTAATCAGTAATGTGGCTAGTGTTTATGCCATAAGTCTTATTTAAGCAGGTCTGTAAAAAATGAGTGTACATCTTTGTCATTGGCTCAGTGTGATCTAAATCAAGTGTAATGACGTCAGCGTTGCATGCTCTTAATTAGCCTTAATTGGCAACATTCTCGGCGGACTACAGTTACCAAAGTTGGGATGAATCGAGGGCAGACCAACCCCTGTCCTTCTCTCTCTGTAATTGCTCCCAAGACAGTTGTCAGTCAGTGTGTTGTGTGGGTGCGTGTGAATTGGTGTGCATTCTTCCCCGGGTGACATTTCAGATAATTATATGCGCGAGGAATAAACTGCAGCTCTGACAATAGGGCTCTTTCTGTACCCCCCCCCCCCCCCCCCCCCGTTTCTAATCCAGACAGTCGCGGCATATATTACCATTTTGCTACACTTAACAAGTGAGATTACCGGAATCTATAATGAAGGAACTGAACTACAACTTCTCTCTGACACCGTCGGTTTAAACCAGCTCATCTACATAAGCGTATTTAACGAGAGTAAACAAGCAAACAGACAGACGGGACTGTTCGCACGGGGAAAACAACCAAACAACGAGAGCTCAAAGATGCTTCAATGGAAATATGTTAAAGACCTTGATCTGGTGATGTCTCCCCTAAACTCATTGATGCGTCTGTTAGATCACCTGTGGAGTCAGAAGAACACAGACATTTCCCGACACTTTTGATCTATCTATCTATCTATCTATCTATCTATCTATCTATCTATCTATCTATCTAATCTTAAACCATACATTTCGCCACATATCTGCGTTCATGTCCAATTAATTTCCATATAAGCGAAATGTAAATTGGTCATTAACATGGCGAGGAGTAACCCGCCTGTTTATCCCCTCCTCTTCTGCACCAAACAGTAACTTCTGTTTGACCATATTGGACAAATTGAAATGTTTCAGATCATAACCGTTAAAACCATTTTACACGCCTCGTTTATAACGATTTAAATGCGCTTAACGGCTGAAATCAGTCAGCTGTCAGGCCCCCGCATGGGGTCACCGGGTTAAAACAATATGAGCGCATTCAAACCGCTAAATAGTGTCTGCTACTGACCGCGCTCAATCCTGCGGGAAGTAGCACACGATCACCAAGAAAATCTTGCATCGGCATTATGCATCTATCCGCCCCTCAAACCACTAGCCATTATATAGCATTTTGCAAAGCTAATTAATTAATATGAATCAAGTGAGAAATGTTTAACTAATACAAAATAGTTAATGTTATTTATTATTTATTTAATAATAATTTCAAAAACAATGTTAAATTATGCATATATTAGTTGATAGTTCGGTTTAGCCTATTTTTTTTCAGTGTCAAACATGCACATGCAGTGCATTTAGTGATAGGTAAGTTAATTAAATTATCAAGCAAAGTTCTCTTGAGTTTTTATTTGTCCACCCATGCATCAGCTAACTTAACAACTTAACTTAAGTAGCCTACAGTCTAGAGTTTGTTCAACCGACTCTCTGTAATCCAAACCCAACGAGGTTCTGTGAGGATGCACCATATGCGAAGTGTGTCTAATGCGTTTAATGAAGCCTCAGTTTTTTTGGTATGACATCAGGTTTTAGGACCCCCACCCACTGGAGCTCATTGGTTCTTGACGGGCTGTCGGAAAAGCGTTGACATTGTCCCGGTGACTTGCCCCCGGGTGATGGGGAGGAGGGAGCTACTATAAAATAGCCCTCGTCACTCTCGGGCGTGCCAAACACAAACGGTGCACGAGGGAACTGGAATAACGAGTGAATTCTGCAAAGGCACACACAAGCACGCGCTTGCACCTGCTACCGGTAAGTCTAAATATATAGAAAATAATGATTAATTTGTATAAAAGTATAACAGCAATGTAGCCTACACTAGTAAAGGCTCGCGTTATTTAGACGATTAAATCATTTTCTCCTTGCAATTATTCAGTGGGGTAATTTATTATAGTTTGATATAGGCTATTCGATAATCGCTCATTTTTTGTCATATTTATTTTTATAATTTGCTGAACTGGAAAACTGCGTAACAAACTTTACAGCTTTACTTTTTGTAAACTTATTTTGGAGGTTAATAAGAATATCTAGGACATATTAGGACTTTAAATATGTTGTAGGATACCGCATTTAATCACTTTTAGTTTTTATGTTCATATTACATTTTTTACATCAACTTTCAGTTTTTAACCATTCCCTTCTTTCAAAGGAATATTGACATCTTCGAGAATCTAAGAGCGCACTGAACACCATGGACTCCGACACGAGCCGAGTGTCCAGTAGACCGTCTTCTCCTGAAGGCGACGATCTCTTCCTGTCCGCTGTCAAGAAGTCCGTGGGTTTCTCCGGCGCCGTCTCCTCCACGCAGAGCGATTCTCCTCCGGAGTTAAGAGGCACAGACCTGCGGGGCCTCTCCAGCGCCGACGAAGACGCGCTATCTCTGAAGATGCTCTCCAAAAAAGACCGTAAACTTCTATCCGAGTCCGAACTGCAGAACATGCGCCTCAAGATCAACAGCCGCGAAAGAAAACGCATGCATGATCTCAACATCGCCATGGACGGGCTCCGAGAGGTCATGCCCTATGCCCATGGGCCATCCGTGCGCAAGCTCTCCAAAATAGCCACCCTGCTGCTCGCGCGCAACTACATCCTTATGCTGAGCAACTCGCTGGAGGAGATGAAACGGCTCGTGAGCGAGATCTACGGAGGAGGGAGCGGCGCTCATCACACCGGCTTCCATCCGTCCAGTTGTGGCACTCTTACGCACGCGGCGGGCGCTCCATTACCGGGTCACCCCGCTGCTGTCTCGCACTCGTCTCACCCGGTGCACCATCCTCTGCTTCCACCAGCAGTCTCCACTGCCGCATGTCTCTCCGGCCCTGGTCTCTCAGCTGTCAGGCCGCATCACGGACTCCTCAAGGCACCATCAGCCAGCGCTGGCGCACTCGGCGCTGGTTTCCAACACTGGGGTGCGGGGATCCCGTGTCCGTGCAGCATGTGCCAGGTTCCTCCGCCTCACGTGTCCGGTATGAGCTCCGTCAGCATGCCACGACTGACCAGTGACTCAAAATGAAGGACTGAACTTTGATAAAAAGAACTTTGAGGTGCACCAGTAGACTTTTATATATTAAAGCTGTATTATCTCGTGTTTGTCAGTTTATTGCTGAACGATTGTTTTTGGAAATCACAAATAGTTCTGAAGCGAAGAAAATGGATCAAAGCCACTAACATAGAGTTTTCTAACACTTTATAGGTATTAGGTTTACTATCCATGTGCATTTCTGTGTATAACGTTTGTGAAAATGGCATACCTTACTCTCTTTAGCCTTCAAACACTGGACTGCTAGTTCCAAAATAAGTTTAATGCGAAACAGATTTATAGCATACAATAAAGAATAAATTATAACTTACAATTCATGCTACAGTTAAAGAGGGCTAAATAGTTTAATGAGCCATTAAAATTAGACGAAATTATACATTTAAAGAAGTCCTGTAGCTTTGGAAAACATAATGGGACTGCACTGTGTAAATATGTAGATGTCATTTGTACAGTTTGAGAGATTTTATATTAGGCTACCTTCCTCAGTTTATGTTTGGGGTCAGAATTCATTTTCCAAGCGCTGTCTGAAGATGCACCTGTTCATTCCTGCACTGTATCTCTCTCTCTCTCTCTCTCTCTCTCTCTCTCTCTCTCTATCTCTCCCTCTTTCTCCCTTTAGTTTTCTGGCTTTCCATCTTTATTTTAATATCTTTGTTCTGCACAAGCTTACCCGTCATGGCCGATGCGAAGAATGATCAACTTTTATTTTTTATAATAAAGTGTAAAATGATATTTATTTACTTTTTTTGACGGTATTTTCAAATAAATGTGCTGTAAATGTTTGAGTCCTAACTGTAAAATAAAAATGTTTTAAAATGATGCATTTATTTGCTTGCTTGTGCTTAATTAACCTATTTTTTTCCAGTATGCAAATTCACACATAGGTTATAAAAAATTAATAAAGACGAAAAACAAAAATATAATATCTATCTATCTATCTATCTATCTATCTATCTATCTATCTATCTATCTATCTATCTATCTATCTATCTATCTATCTATCTATCTATCTATCTATCTATCTATCTATCTATCTATCTATCTATCTAGCCACCTACTTACCGAATCCCCAATACGTCAAAAAGTAATATTAGAAAAATAAATTACAGCAGCTGATTTGTCGAAATAAAGTGGTAGTCAATTCTCGGAAACAAATAATCACTTATTCGCTCGTGTAAAGAACAAACGTGTGCTCAGACCGACACCCTTTACTTATTGTAAACTGGAACAAAGAACAGTTCGTCTAAAAAGACTGAGAATATACAATAACTTACTTAGAGCTTACATTAACACCCAAAACCATACACTGTTTTTATTTTAGATAATATCTTTTATAATACAGTTTAATATTCTTATTGTGGTTTATATTTTATTTTGTATTTTAGGCTAGCAATATTTTCATTAGGAACAACTAACGCTTAATAAATTCTAATCTAATTTTATTTAAGAATATATATATATTTCAAACGCATTAATTTATCTGAACAATGATATATTCGTGATTTATCCCAACTGAATGATATACATATTATCCAGTATTATTTGAAAGTATTCATACAGGCAATTTAAACTAAGATGCAACTGAATGCCGAGTTTCTTTTTAATTAACAAAAACAGAGAGAAAGAAAATGATGTAGCTGTTGATCATTCAGATCAACCCTATTAAATGGATTTTTAGTTGTTAAATATCCTTCATGCGTTCGATTGCATTAAAATGACTAATTTGTTTATCATAACTCGGTTATTCTGAACTGTAGGCTAGTCATTGATTAAGTTCCGACATAGATTGAGACAAAATATAAATCCAGGTTATGGTGAGACGGAGAACAAGTTATTTGTGATATGATGAATGTGTCACAATTACTTTTCCCGTGATTTGGCAAGCTCTGGATCTCGCCTTAATTTCTTCACTTCACTTCTGTGTCACCTGTGAACACCCTTACCTGTCAGCCAGGGATTCTGCTGTTGTGGGCAGCTTTCCAAATGATAAGTTGTAGATTTTCTTATTCATTTTTATGAAGCATATTCACTTCATTCTGGAAAAAATGAGATAACCTTCATGTTTTTAAGCCTCAAGGAAGGGATCGTTTATTTAGAATGCAGGAAACGCATTTGAAGTCTTGCACTACACAAAATATGCACCGAAAAAAGGAGCTGCGATATGGAGAGAATAAATAAAGGAGTATTAGGCGGAATACATAACTAAACGCCAGCAGCTGGATGGCAGATTGCTCTTTCTGTTGCAATGTTTTCCAAGGGATATTTGATCTGGGACGATATGGAGTGAAGCTGGCTTTTGAATATTCATATTTGCCACTTGTTTATCTGTTTTAAAATTCATTATATTATATTATTATAATTCGTTATATTATTATTTTTTCACAACAAAGAGGGTCATTTTTATTTTACATGGATTAACGTTAGCTGATTATTATAGAAGACAGTTTATTTATTCACTGTTTCATTTACATTTTTTATTTGCCGAATTATGGATGCATTGTGGGCAGTTTAATAACATCATGCCAACGGAAAAGTTTAAATCAAACAAAAATGGATCGTGTACATCAACAAATCTACGTAAGTTTTTTAAAGTTTCAATGAAAAAAAAAAAAAAAAGTTTCAGTATTGCACCCACCCAGCAGCAGTCAGTGTAATAGTAATTTCGACCCCAGATTGAGCTCCATGAAAGCAAACAGGCTGCTGATGTCTTGTCTTCCTTCACTAACATCTGCTTGTTAGTAATTTTCAGCCGTCTCACCCATTTGCTCCGCGTAAAATGCAATTACTCCGAAAGGTAATGAGAATTACATGCTATCACGTTTCCAAATTAATCAGAGCAGCACCTCCCCCGCAGAGCCACTGACTGAACACAATCCACCTTCACAAAGATCCCCTCTTACTCACTGATTTACTGACACATATTTACAGATACTAATAGGCCTTAACTAATAAATCCACATAAGTGTGTCATGAGCTTAATGGTAGAACTAAAAGTGCCTACTTTAATAGGTCACTGCATACAGATCATTGCATAGCAGATCAATCAAATGTGATGTCAGTGTAAATTAACTGAAGCTATAAACTGTTGCATTATATAATGTAACAGTGTTTAGAAAAAGTATATGGCTATGAATGAAACTTTTTAAAATAGATATGAGCGCATGAGTCTCATGCATAGTGATTTCACAGATTGTGTTTAGTGTTTTAATATTTATGTGTGTGGTGGTTTTAAACTCAGATCTTAAAGCCATTCTTAAATCCTCTGATTCAGCGCAGATGTTGGGTCATTCAGACGCAAACACTGGGCCTTGTTAGCCCAAAGGATTAGAGCGAGAGGATTGAAGAGATGCATCAAAGGTGGTGGAAAAACACAAATAATGTGGAGCCAAAATAAACAAATAAATGAAGTGCATCTGTAGCATTGTGGGACAATAGAAAGTAACAAGAAAGAGAGATGGGAAGAAGTAAAGTTAGCTACTCTGTCTCCCTCAAGTCCTAAAATGTGTCCTTCTGCTTCTCAGTTTCATTGATCCATCATCGTTATAGTGCGTGTCAGTCATTTATCACATAATCATTCCAAGAAGTGCATTTTAGAGGAGGAGCAGACGGATGATTTGAGGAACCCATACAGTGGCCATATGAGACCACACCTCCCCTGGGACGAGTGTTTATCTCACCCTCCATCATCTGTTCATCCTTATGTAACACACCCCATGGAGTCGAGAACATCTCCATGTAAAAGACATTGTATTATTCGTTTAGTTGGTTGGGATTTGTTAAGTGTCCTGTGATGATTGCATGATCAATCAATCGTGAAATCATCTCATGAAGGAACGTGAGTAAAAACATTAAGTGAAACAAGACTGGCAAGAATGTGGGTGATACATTCTACTGCATACTCTATATAAACTTTTTTTTCAGTACATTCATAATTTACATCACAATTTAGTATTCATATACATTGTTACGGTAAGGAACCATTTCTAACTTTTTTGGTGTAATGTATTAAATTAAATATTTTTAACGAGGGAAGATCAATTAATTTAGATGTTTAGATTATCACATGTAGCACCTTAAAAAAAGTTTGTCTTTTTGTATTAAGCAGTGTCTTAATGTTAAATACAAACATAATTCAAGCGTTAGTGTCACATTGATGTGACAACATAGTTCTTATATTTGTAACATTATAAAATAAAACCCAATAAAATTACCTATAAAAAATACATAATAATCTATTATCTAACAAAAATGACCTTCAAATTACCTAATAATCTAAACCCAACATTTGGAAAACAAAACAAACAAAACAAAATACAAAACCTTTTAATTAGAACGTGGCCAACAAATATTAAGGTTTTAAAGTAAGACAAAGTTTTTTTTCAAATTGTCTCTGTTGCAGCTAGTGCTATTGGACTTTCGGGAGTGAGAGAGAGTAAGAGAGAAAGCATGTATGTGCATCTGTGTGTTTGTTTGCAGGTCATGAGCTGGGGTGCTGTATATACGTACACATCTATGATTTTAAAGCCAGTGCACTCTCATACAGGGTGGATCAATGTGTTTACTGAAAGAGACTAAGACAGATGGAACAGAGGGACCGAGAGAAAGAAAATAGAGTCAAAGGAGTGTAAAATAGATAGAAAGATGTGCATTAGAAATGTTTGAGCGGTTAAAGAAAGAGGGGATAATCCTGTAAGGGGCTGAACTCTTGGATATTCATGACTGGCCGAGTGTGGATGCGCTGTGAATAGAGGACAGGGCCTGGACAACTTAACATCAAAGAGCACCATGGGAGCTGCGCAGGCCAGTGAGGGTTTGTGTCTGCTGGATCTTTTATTTGTGGCTTTGTTGCAATCCAGCTGAACCTTTTCAGAGGAATGATCTTATGAGCAGTGTTCCTAAAAAAACTGTGTGTGTGTGTGTGTGTGTGTACCCGATAATCTCTAAATGACTTTGTTCTGCAATCTGATCCTGTTCTGGCATATGCCTCTCTTCTTCAATCCACTGGGAACACACTCTCATTCGCTGTCCTTCTGCAGCACAGAATCATATTAGTAACTTTAAAGAGTAAGAAACTTTCTCTGCCCACTTCTGTTGTCACACACACACACATGCTTTCATTCATGCTCTGTATTGGTGAATTTAGATGTGTGTGCATGTGTCAGGCCGGTTGATGGATGGTTGGGTGATAGAGGTGTTCTGCTCTCAGTTTGCATGGGTCGCCTGACTCTTCTTTTCTCTCATTTATCTTCACTTATTTTCAGCCGCCACGACAAACGTCTGAGAATCCATCCTTCATCGGGCCTGCGCTGCGTCAATGGAGGGCAGACCGGCGCTATAGTTAACATTCAACACCAGAAAGCTAAATTAGGACATTTACTCTGTACACATGCTATATTCAAACAATGGAACATCTCAAAGCCTTGTTGCCTGTAGCATGAGTTTAGAATCTTTGGCTGGTTAATTTTTTTCCCCCTGTAACCTTTTACCACTGGTGACTTTCTGCCCTTTAGCCTGTGATCTTGACTGTGGGCGTGCGTGTTTCTATTTGACTTTGTGTGTGTGTGTGTCTGGCTTGTTCTTTTTTCTTGTTGTCTTGTTGCCTGTTTAGCTAGTCAATGAGTTATTCCTTGTCTTCTTCTTAAACCTAATGCGCTGTCAGCTCATCTATCATATCTCATGAGCCTTCACTTTCCCTGGATAGGAAGTTCACTCTGAAGTCTTTTTTAAAGCTAATGAGCCCATCTCGGTACTAGCACAGGGTAGCTATCAACTGAATGGAAAAAGACTGGAATCTCAGTGTTTATAATACTTCAATAACTTCATGAAATCTCCTCCGAAGTCAGATTTTAAAAAATGTTGATTTCTAGATTGTTGTTGCTTTTTATTCTAGCTGCTTGACAACTCTTAAAGGAAAGTGAAAAAAAAAAAAAACAACAACAACAACAACAACCTTAAACTGAGTGGAATAACATGGTGTGAATATGGGTGACAAATTCTGCTGCATAAACTAATTTTCTGCCTCAATACATTTAGATACAAATTTATGTTTTTTTCATCAAGCAGTTCTTGAAGAGAGGAATTTGAAGAGAAGAGAGAATAAACCAAAAAAAGTAGGGAAAAGAGGTAGAATTTATTGTAAAGTAACACTTCAACTATTGCAAATAATATTTTATTTTGCCCATTTGAAGTATTTGTGAAAAATATTTTATAAAAAAAAAAATGACTCACAAAAACACATAACCTATATTTTCAAATGAAAACAGTGAAATTTGGCAATAAATAAATAAATAGAAGTTTGCATCACTGGATATTACTGTGGGTTGTTTGACATTTCTATCTTAAAGCAACTGTCCAATATTAAATGCTTACAGTACATCGCACTCTGTTAAAACTGAAGAGTTGCATTGGAATTCATCTTTGGTTTCCATGAACATTAAAGCTCACCTTATTTAATTTGCCTGATCTTAATCATTCTGATAAGCACTATTAGAAGCTGAAAAAATTAGCTGAAACAGACCATCCTAAAAATGAACAAACAGAAAGTTGTGTAATGAAATGTAGCAGAGCAGCATCAAGAATATCAAATTACTGGGGGACATTGGGAGTTCAACTTATGAACTGAAATCTTCTTTAATTTTGCACAACCCAAACACACAAAAAGGAATACTGCCTGAATATTGATTATTATATCAATCTAACAGAATCCTTGGAAAATGTGGATGGGATATATAGTAGTGTCAGTAGAATGAGTCAGTAGCAAATGAATAAATAAATACAAATTTAAAAAACCTTTTGTCTGGGCAGGAGATATCCTTGAAATAGTTACTTCACCCCCACAATTTACATGTCAAAATTAATAAAGAAATGAATGATGAAATGAACTGACGAAACTCAACGGTCTTCGCATTTATTCCTAAATCAGTGCAATAAAAAGATCAACAAAAAGGTGAAGACAACTTTAAAAACCATGAAATGGAATTCTGCCTCACAAAAGCTTAATTTTTTTTTTTTACATGAAGCCTTTTGGCATGGCATTCTGCAATGCATATGTTCAATGTGACATGTCAAAGTGAGTGCTCTTATTAGTGAAATGTGACACACACGGCAGCTGGCACTGAGTAGCCTGTGACAGCTATAATCAGTGTGTCCTCAGCAGGACCGCTGCAGAGTGTGGCTTTTAAGAGTGATCCCCAGCACTTTCTGGACATCAGCGACTGTGTATGAT
The DNA here is from genome assembly GCF_023724105.1 of Carassius gibelio. Taxonomy (NCBI): domain Eukaryota; kingdom Metazoa; phylum Chordata; class Actinopteri; order Cypriniformes; family Cyprinidae; genus Carassius; species Carassius gibelio. Next base: position 19,092,579 of record NC_068404.1, on the reverse strand, counting down.
TTTGAATCTGTTGTGTCAACTGTTCTTTGGGCAACTTGACAAAAGGCCCATGGGGTGACACTTCGCCTCTTCTCATCCATCTGAGAAGCCAACCGTTCTGTCCAGGCCAACCTTTCCCAGAGCATGCTGGGAGTGACAATACCCAGCCTTCAGCTCATTGGTTCCGCCCTATTAACAGCTTGTAATCTTCTCATATCCATGGCCGCCGGCCCAGAGCAACACATCAAGCAGGGTTCGCAGTGCTCTAGCTCTAGACAGCTCACCTCCCCCACGTCAACTTTTTTACAGCATCTCCACCAGATACACGTTTGTGAAAGTGAACGTGAATCGTCTGAGGGAGTTTGAGGCCCTCTAGTCTTGCCCTCACACCTGCTTCCCTCCAGGGGAGAGAAAGAGAGAATAAAGTTGTGACATCTGTTAATTTCTCATTAGAACTTTTCTTTATGCAGGTTTGTTGGTGTGCGAGACAGCTCCGCAGTACGTGCAGTACGGATACAAGCTGGCGAAGGGCTGGCCAGCCGGCGGTTGAAATATCACGCTCGGCATTTAGCAGACGTTTCTCGGCGTCCATGGTCTGGTAATGAATATGGAAGCAGACCTTCTCCATTTCAATGTTACTGATTTTTGCATCAGCTTGTGTTGTGACCTTCCAAATCATGAAAAAGAGTTAGCAGTGCAAGCTGTCAAAGTTAGCACAGGTAGTCCAACTTCTTTATGCCCAATGTTTTCTTGTTGTTTGTGGTTTTGTTTCTGGGTAATTAAGCTCAAGTGTCTGTCAGTGAGGCATTGTGTTTCCACTGGTCACACATTTTGCCTTTGTACTGTAGGATCCTTTTTGCCCTTCATATTAACTCAAGAAAAGAAATGGAGTGAGGAATTTGTTGCAAAATGGTTGGTCGATAATATGCATTTGTAAGACAATTACTTGGAAATGTTAAAAATACAGAAATGCCTAAGATTGATCATCCACTCTCACATTGTTCTACTTTTTTTTCCATCAGGGGTCAGGTTTTTTCAACTTCTGTGGAACACAAAAGCAGCTATTTTCCAGAATGTCCTGGCATTTATTTTTTCATACAATGAAAGTGACTGGGACTGAAGCCAATGTTACCTGTTTGTTATATTCCTCAGGGTATCTGAAGGTTTAAGAAAATGAAATGTACAACATTTTAAGACTCTTTAATGCAAATAGTTCAAATAAAAATACATTTTATATAAGTTTCATGTAGTGAAAGTTTTAACACATCAATTCCTTTGATATTAATGGTAAATAGGGAGATATATAACTATTTTTAACAGCAGTTGTAAACAGCAACATGAAATATTTATAAATAAATATATGAATTAATACATTGATTAATTTAAGAAAGTAAAACTTACTGCTGTACAAATGTCACACTAAATTACTGTTGATTTCCATGCACAGCAACATTTAGGAATTTACTATGTAAGATTAAATTAAGAAATTTTGTTATGGATCCATGGACACTAATCTCATTTGCATTTGTGTATTTTTAAAATGGCAAGATGCAACATTAACTTTCAGTGATCTTGATTCATCCCTCTCTGAAAACCATATCATTCACAGCAATCCAGTCGTGATACAATTATATTAAGCTTTAAATATATTGTTTCCCCTTTTAGTATGGCATGAGGGCAGTTGAAACAGGTTTTTGTATAGTTGCATTAAGTTTTTGTGCATGTGTGTATTAGCATGTGTGTCTCAGAGATGGGAACCTCAGCGGTGCCAAGTGAACACCACCTCAGCCAGGCGTTTTACTGGTAACTACAGGAAACAGGCTTGGTGTGAATGAGCTGATTGAACCCCCAGGTGCAGCTCCAGAGACCCAGCCCAAGCTCGCCGGCTTGGCCCAGACGGAGCACACACTGACCCCCACAAAGACAGCCCTCATCATCCCCCCTGTCTGGCTCCATCGGTCCCTGACCCGCTCCAGCCTTGCCATGAAACCCACGGAGGCAATGGGCGCTGGGGGCAGGGGGTACGGATGTGAGCCCCCCGGCACCGCGCCACCTCATTCAACCCCCCACAAGCTGGAAGGAAGGACGGAGAGAGCGGGAGGGGGGCGGTGTTGCGGGTGGACACCAGGTTCTTTCTTTCCCTCTCTTTTTCATCTCTTCTCTCTGTCTCTATGTCAGAGCAGGTGTCCCTTTCGGCCCTCTCTTCTCGCCCTCCCTCCTTTCTGTTGCTGTTTCTTTTCAAACACACGTTCACAAATGTACAGCTGACGAACATCCCAGCTCTAATCCATCACAGGCTGTCTTTTATAGGTCAGCTAGAGGCACACACACCCCAACACACTGGCAGGTTGTTTTCTGTTGCCCTGCAGGTGCCTGGCGTTGCGATTGCTCTTTAAATTCTCTTTCCTGTCTGAGCCTACGAGTATGTGCGCATGGATGCCATGATACCATTCACCGGGACCGGGTGCCGCCACCTTCTTACCCTCCTCTCACCCCTACCAGACAAACAGGAGATTCTATGTTCTCACCTCCTGCTCTCAATGTGAACAACATGCTTTCTGTTTATGTCTCTTCCTTCCTCTCACGTTTAGAGGGAGGCTAAAAGAAAGTGTTTCAATAGTTTGGAAAAGGAGATAATTACACCGTTTGTATGTTTTACAATCAGTCTTACCCTGGGTATGTCCGGTGTGCCACCTGTGACGAGGATCATTAGGCCTTCTGTTTGTTGGCTCACTTGTTCATTTGCTTCCTCATTCAATAGCTGATTATCAATGTCATGATATATCCCACGCGTGCAAGAAAATGTCACAGTATTGCATTGATATAAGCAGAAATAAAGACAATCCCATTCATTAAACATGGGGCATGTGTTCATGATCAGGGTTTTCAACCATTGGAAATGATGATCAAATCATTAGCATGGAGGGCAGATGAGGGGGCGTCAGGAGCAGAAAGAGAGAGAGAGAGTGAAAGAGTAAGTCATTAGCTCATTACAGCAGTACTTCTCTCATATTCTTCCAATGGTTAGGGAGTGTGTTAGGCACAGTTAAAAAATCTCTATTAAGGACAACTACGTGGACAAAAGAGCAAACTATCTAATTGAGCATTTAGCATTTAACCATTGCTGTTTTCAGAAAAATTAAATCACGACTGGATGAATATGGACTTGAAGAAGTGAACTGCTTTATTGTTACTCAAATAATCCCTGGAAGAAGATCTGGAGTGTGTGGACCAAGAGCTTGAAGGTAAAATTTTTGCCTACCAGTGGGTCTGAGCAACATGACAACTGAACTTTGAAGAGATCACCCAAAAATGAAAATGTTGCCATAGTTTACTCACTTACTTTGCTCACATTGTTCTTTCTTCTGTGGAACTCAAGGGATGATATTTTGAAGATGCTTCTGTGCAAGAAAAGTCAGAGGGGTCCATAATTGTTTTGGACCCCACTGACTTTGATCATAAGAACAAAAACAGACATTTCTTAAAATATGTCCCACAGAAGAAAGTAAGTCAATCTTAAATTGGAAACATTTGGAACATTTGGAACGACATGGTGATAATAATTAAATTAAAAAAAGAGCAATCCCTTCAACACATTCTGTTAATCCCAAAGATTTCCTGCTGATTTTTTAAAATGTTTATTCTATTTTATTTTATTGACTTAAACATGTTTTCTTAATATCTTCTTTCAGAATGCAGGCTGTGTCTGGTTTTAGGTGCAAAGAGCAGGGCGAGGGCTCTTTGCAGCAACTCATGCCAAGAATTGTACGGGTAACAGGAGGATCAGGCTCCGGTGCTGGGGTTCTCCAAGGGCCTCAGAGATCTTCTAAACCCCCTCGTGAGCTTAGTGTGGAAGAGCAACAGGAGCTACGGAGAAAGATCAACAGTCGTGAGAGAAAGAGAATGCAGGACCTTAACGTGGCCATGGATGCTTTACGGGAGGTCATGGTGCCCTACTCTTCTTCCACTGGTGTAGGTGGAGCACTGCAGTACCCTTACCTCCCTCCTGGAGCCCCTCCAACCGGGCGCCGCCTGTCTAAGATCTCTACGCTGGTGCTGGCCCGTAACTACATCCTACTCCTAGGCTCCTCCTTGCAGGAGATGAGGCGTCTGTTGGGCGAGGTCAGCATCGGGATGGGCGCCAGCGGGACTGTACCACGTCTGCTGCTGACAGGAGGGTGGCCATTTCTTACCGGGCCAGGACAGCTTCTGCTTTCCCCTCTTGAGCAGCAAATGGGTGCAGCAAAGTGCCCTCTTCTGCCTCAGGGTACTCAGGAGGAGCCCTTGGCATGGGGGTCAGGCAGCATGTCGGCGAGCCCGGTGTGCCAGTGTGGGGTGTGCCGGACCCCACGGGTGGTGCATGTTAATCTCACCACACGCTTGCCAAAATGATTCCAACATGACTTAGAGAACATGCAGTTATTAATGTCTGTGAAGGGTGGGATGTATGGTTAATTTTTTGGTAACACTTTACAAAAAGGTTCATTTTGTTATCCTTTAGGAATAGTTCACCCAAAAACTAAAGTTATTTCATAATTTCCTCACCATCTTGACATTTACAGAACTGTTTGACTTTCGTCTGTGGAAGACCAATAAAGAAATCATCTGTTTTATGTTCCACAGAAGAAAGAAAGTCACATGGTTTTGAAATGCCATGATGGTTGATAAATGATGACAGATTTTTTTGGTAAGCTGTCCCTCAAACAAACACTGAGCAAAACTTTTACAGCATTTAATACATTTTAGTTCATGTCAATTTTCACATATACTAATACATTGTTAACATTTCAACGTGAATTTGCAAATTTGCATTTGGCTAACTAAACCTTTTTAAGTGTTACCACTTTTCACTTGCAAAAATGCTCCTATGTATGTTTCCCATACAGCTACTTTCTTCTATGTGTTTGCTAAGAATTAAACTCGCAATACTGAAAGAGTGTGTGTTTGTGCATCAGTTGTTTGAAACTGCAAAAGTTCATCTCTCAGCGCATTTCCTTTTTTTACATCTTGTTCTCTGTAGTAAGCATGTGCATGTGTGTGTGTGTGTGTGTGTGTGTGCTTAGCTGCATCCAAATGGATAGAAATAATTAATTGTGCACCCCTTTTGCTGCACAAGGACGGAGGCTTTCTTTCACCACAGCCTTCCCTGAACCCACCCCATTCAACTCCCCAAACAAACCCCACATCAAATCCGCTAGCCCCATAATAATTAGCCCACACTCTTTCTCCAGCTTCACCATCTTTAATCCACTCGCTCGTTCTCTGCTTGTCGAGGTAAATGCGTTTACACGGGCCAGTGTGGCACCATTCTTTGCTCTCTGTGAACTGCAAATTCAAACGCACAGAAAATGTGTTTCCACCAAAAGAGTTCACTTACAAACAACACCCTCTCCAACATCCAAACTCTGACATCAAATTACAACCTGCTTGGCGGGTTGAAAAAAAAAGAAGCAATTCTTTCAATCTCAGGGCACGGTCAAAGCCTTGAAAGGAGGTAAAAGCAATTCCATCTTGTGGATAGGGGTGCGTGAATGAGGATGCAGATTATAATCATAAGAATAATGATAAAATACGAGGAATAATCGCCCCCACTGCAAAAGGGGATTAGTCCGGCCAGGCGCATGAAAGAGGGCGAGAGGCTGAATGGAAGGAGTCTGTTGCCCATCGCCCGGGACAAAAGGAGAGGTAGATGCTATTAAGTGAGATTAGGGTTAATAGGTCTTGATTTTCTTACAAGGAGGTAAAAAAAATTAAAAAGAAGTACAGAGGGGGGAGAGGTGGGACAGAGAAGTAGGAAAGATCAAAGTAAGACGCAAAGACTTAAAACCCTTCTCTTTGCGAGGACGCACACACACACACTTTAACTTGGCACCTCTTACATTTACATATAGCTGCCTTATGTCCGCTGACAACTTGAAGAGATTACTTCACTAATTTTATCTCACTTCAGTGCTTTTCTTAAAGCCATCTTCTCCTGTCCTTCTCTCCTAAGGTGATAACTTTCTCTCTGATGATGGTGGGCGTATTGTGAGAAGGATGCAGGGGTCTGCTCTCTCTTTGTGTTCATTCTTCAGCTCATCAGTGGAGCTAAATCCAGCCAAAACAAAATGAGACAAAAGAAGAGAAAGTAGAACAGGGTGTCCTATTGTTCTCCACTAAATGCCAATGTGTGGTATACCTCACTGATATATGGCCTGAACAACCACTGAATGTGTATGTGTATGTGTGTGTGTGTTGGAGAGAGAAAAACTGACCTCTGTATGAGAGGAAAATGTTGGTCAAATGAATCAATTATGTAAGAGAATGTGTGTGCATACTTGTGAGGACCAAGTAATAAAAGAAATTGTCATGGAAAATGCAGTGATTTTCATTAATAGCAGGCTCTAAAATCATGTTTTGCTTTATTTCTACTGATATCAACAAGTATGTTTTTAATGCTTTGGTGCTGAAATAAGTTTATTGAACTAAAAAATAAATTAAAAAAATATTGCACAACTTCTTGTTTGACACGCTTACACAGGAAAAGTGGTTCATAAATAATAAAATAATTACAAAAAAATATATTTATTTTTATATAAAAAATGTATTTTAATATTTTATTTAATTGCTTTATTTAATAACAACAGAAGTCTAGCTAGGTAAACTTGTGTGTGTGTGTGTGTGTGTGTGTGTGTGTGTCAGGGCAAGTTTAAGACTGATTGAGGGCCATCCATCCTTAGCTATTGGTGAAAAGATGAGTGTGAGAAGATCTCCACTCCTCCTTTCAGAGCCTCTGCACATGTCCCAGGATTTATCTCTCTCCTCTTCGGGTTCTTTATTCCAGCAACCCGGCCAAAAAAACACCAGCCTCTTTGTGACTTATGCAGGGTTAGAGAGTCATCGATATATCACACACACCAACACAAAACACACCACACACATAGATTAAAACTGATATATTTGCTGAAGTGAGGAACAGGGGACTCTTTTTATATTCACTAAGGTAAGAATCACCATTACTATTGCTCATCCTTGCTAAATTCAAGTGATAAACTTTGATGTGTAACACCATTTAGGTTACGAGCTTCAGTGTTACAACTAAGGAGAAATGTACAATTATTGGATAGATAGGTAATTAGACTTACTGATTACAAAAGAAACTTGGCATGGCTTCATTTTGCGCCAATAAGCAACCACCCAGTACATGCTAGCAACCACAAAGCAACACCCTAGTAATCACAGACAACACCATAACAACTCCCTGGCAACCACCACACTGAAAAATAAAATAAAATAAAATAAACAATTGGTGTAGAAATAATTCTCACTCAGAAATTGCTAGTATATTTCACAAATAATTTTTGAGAAGTCAAAAGTAACAAAACAAGTTAAATGTACAATTTTAAAGTAGAAAGAATAAAATAAAATACTTTTTTTTGTGAAATATACTTCAGTAATTTCCATTTATATATATGCAATTTAGTAATTTAATGATTTCAATTTAAATAATTTGTTTAAAATAAAATTATCAAACTTTTTTGAAAAAAAAAATTATTTAAAGCAACAAATGTAATTTAAATAAGAATAAATCAAACATGTTTTTAAACACTTTTCATGCTTTTCTCATAGTATTATCTAAGAATCTTTTCAAAATCATCTTCAAACTTTTTCTCTCTTCTGCTCTCTCTCTCTCTGTCTTGTCAACGTGGGGAGTCTTGGAGATAGGAAATGCTGAGCCATAAATTGGAACATGTGAATGAAAGAGAGAGTGGGAGGGAGGGGTGGAACAGGGGACCCCTCTCCTCTTCCCACCCCTCTTATTTATCTCCTCGAGCATTAAAACTCCTGTATTCCCTCATCCATCCATTCCACCCTCCCTGCCTCCCTCTCCTCCCCAAATTCTTGCCTACTGTTCTCCAGGCCAGATCAGCCCAGTACACACACTTTACTGGGCCCAGTAATGACCTGTGCCATTAACCCGCCGATCCTCTCACACCCTCTCTCTGTCACACACAAACAGTTTTATTGGCTTCCATAACAGCGTCTCATTACCCTTATGCCCCTAAGGACTGTGAGTGTTTCAGGGTGGTGTGGCATGGGAACAGACCAGATCCCAGCAGTCAAACACTCTCATGCAGACATTAGAAAAGAAAGTTCAATGTCTTGCCAAAGACATCTAAAACCAGACTGAGGGAATGTTGTATTCCTTCAATTTATGCCTATTAAACTGGGTCTTCTGCAAAATTATGTGGCATTTTATACAGTTGCCATGAAAATAATTTGGACATTTAAACCAAAAATGTAATCATTTGATTGCATTACCTAACAAAATATAAAATCAAGTAGCATCTGCAAAAAATGACTTGTCTCAAGTCCTTTTTAGTGCTTTCCAAGTCAGTTCACCTCAAGTTCACACAGGTGTCCTGAAGCATATAACTACTGGTGATGCTCTTTACATTAAATTAATTAATGTTTCAATGGCATTTGACAACCAGAAAGTGTCTAAATACTTTGTTTCTACATTTTGTAATATATTGTATCATTTAAAACTGTAGAAATAGTTGTAATTAAAATATATATAATATAAAATAATATACAGTATAATTAGCACTGTCAAAAAATTTAATAATGATTAATAACAAAATAAAAGTTTTTGTTTACATTAAATGCTTGTACTGTGTATTTATTTTGTATAAATACACACACACACACTCACGCATGTATATATTTAAAAAATATTTACATATATTCATATATAATTTGCATCTACATATCTACTGACTCTCATTCGAGTGTTAGTAGAGTATTAGTAGACTGGTAGGTTAGGGTTAGAATAAGTTGACATGTATTTGCAAAGTTACTTATAGAATGTCTTATGCGATGCCGTCACAATAAAGAGTTAGCAGATATTAATCAGAGAGTCTACTGATATTCTAATGAGAGTTTGTTAATGTGTAGGTGCAAAGTTACTTTTTGTAGACACAATGTTCAAAAGGGACCATCAAAATAAAGCGTTATGAATATTTTAAATATAATTACAACATATTTTCCCATGCATGTGTGTGTATTTATATACATAATACATTTACAGATTCCACACACATATATTATTTAAACAAAAACTTTTACTCTGGATGTGATTAATCACGATTAATAATTTGACAGCACTAATATAATATAATATAATATAATATAATATAATATAATATAATATAATATAATATAATATGACTGAAGTATCAAAAAAATTTCTATACAGAATTTAAAAAACTGCATTTAAATACCTTAGTGTTAAGAAATAAAGTTCTACAGGGGATTTGCATTCAAAGCAAAAACGTAGACATGGTTCAGTTCTCAAAAGAGTCTGTGAAGAGCAATATAAATACACACTCACTCGCACTCTTGGGGCAGAGAGAGTTCTCTCCAGTCTGAAGAGAAGAGCAAACACACACACACTCACAATCTCTCTCTCACACACAGACACACAGTTCGGGCCGGGTGTCCCTGTCGGCGTGGCAATGACCCAGTGGCTCTTAGTTTGACCTGTGCCCCAGTGCTGCCCTGGGGTCCGGAATGCCAGTTAACACATCACAGAGCTTTCTCTTTTCACTCCCTCCCTTTTTTCTTCTCTCCTCTTCTTTATCTCTGATGTGTTCCTGCCCTTCTTGCCCCACAGAGGCGGCCGCGCAGCTGACAGGGAACAGGCTTCTCTCTTTCTCTCCCTTTCCCTCTCTCCTCTGTTCCTTCTCTTTCTCTTTCCTACTCTTTTCTGCTTAATTGAGTTGTTTGGCAGACGGGCTTGTCAACCCGCCGCCACAGCGTGGGGAGTCTGTGTGTGTGTATAGACACACACAGTGTGTGTGAGATGCTCTTTGTGCTCAACTAGACGGGTTAGTTTTTCAGTGTTAGTGCTGCTTGACTAGATATTCCACAGTGCGATAGAGACAGAGAGTAGTAAAAGAAATAACGCTTTTTAGTTGTAAATATCCGTTAAACAAAGAGTTTCATTTCGTTGCACCAATATTTATATTTTGACATTATATTAAGACATTATATTTAAACATTAATCTCTATTATATAGTAGATACAACTGTATAATAATTGTGTTATTTTGGCTGTAAGTACTGTTATCATGGTCATTTTGAGAAAGATGTTTTGAAATTCTCTGCAGAAAACTGTGAAATTATTAAAGGCAATTAAAATCTGCTCATTATATAAATGAGTGTAAATGATGCGTAAAGTGTTGTAGTGTCAGAGGAGAATGCTTTAATGTTTCACCAAATGTATGGTTTTCTTTCTTTAAAAGGCACTTAAAAAGAGCCCTCAGCTCTGACAGCCAAGCAAACGCCATAAATATACTTCATTTGAGTTCAAGTTCCTTCTATATGATTCTATGTGCAGTTCTACTTCACCACAAGAGGCTCACAAGCATATCTCTTGAGATGCAAGACAAAATAGAAGTGCACAGTAAACACTACTTGTGTGTAGCCTATTAATCACACATGCCTCCTAAAACATCGGCCTATAAGTATTTCATGTACATTTATAATTTCACTACAAATAATATTTTAATCGCCTTATTCCATTGCAAATTAGAACATTTAGAAAAATACAAATCTATAATCCATAATACTGCTTCTTCCACTGAAAAGTCTGTTTTAACTTGCTTGATCTGTGCATCTGCTCTCGATTAAGATTCTCGATTCTCGATTCTCGATTAAGATTATTTTTTCACTGGAGAAGGAGAGGATTCGTATTTTATCCGGAATCAATGTTTTAAAGTAAAAAAATAGTTAATTTCAAGCATTATTTTACGACATTAATTGATAGACTAGATTATGAATTGAACATATTGTGAAATGTTATAATTGAAAAGTGTGTTTTTCGGATTATAGTAAATAGTACATATGCATCAAACTTGTCTATTTGTCTTATTTGATGAAGTTGGCATCACCGATTCTGTTATTTCTCTGTTTAATACTGTGAAGCTGTTTAGAAACGAACTCTTTTTTAAGAAGCATGATTAGATTTGAATTGACAAAAGTAACTGATCCACAATGACATGCTTTTGAAAGCTCATTTCTCATTGTATTTGGTATGAGCCAGAAAAACCCGTCACGGGACTCGTTTAAATGTGTGTGTGCAAAGCATGTGCTTTTTCACTCAGTGTGAGTGATGCTGTCATGCCCTCTTCCTTCTCCCTTGTGCACTCTGCCACTGATCAGAGACAGGGAAGGGCAAACGCTCTGTGTGTGTGTGTGTGTGTGTGTGTGTGTGATTGTGTGTGAGAAAGAGAGACACGAGTGTTTGTGTCATTTATAGACAAGGTCTGGACTTGAGCCACCTTACCTCAGCTTTCCCCCACGCTACAACCCTAACCAAACATACACACCTCTCCTCATTTGGGAAACACTGACAACCATGCCAAGTCTCAGCACACACACACACCCTCTGGAACTGTACTGACAGCAGAACTCAGCCAGACGGTGGACAGACGTTGTGCTGACCAGCACAAACCTAAAGACACATCGGCACAAGGGCAGTGGAGGAAAAGAAAGAGAGATGAGGGGAAAGAGGGAGAGAGGGGTCAGATCCTCTCCTCTCCAGCTTGCTGGAATGCCAAAACCAGCAGGCAGGATCAAAGCACACCATGCTGCAGAATTCATAAACGGCCCAAAATCTGCAGGTGTATTAATGACATGCCATTTAACAAATGGTGGTTTACCAACATTTCTAATAGTGCATAAATTTTCGCAAGCCATGTTCTGAAGCAAAACTAAAACTATTGATAAAAAAGCTGAAATTAAATAATTAGCAAAAGTAATTCCTGTGATGGTTCAGACTTCAGTGTCCCACAATCCTTCAGAAATCATTCTAATATGATTTTGTGCTAAAGAAACATTCTTTATTATTATCACTGTTGAAAATATTAATGTTCATTAATACTTTTTGTGGACAACTTCAGTTTTTTTTTTCAGAATTCTTTAAAGAATAGAACAGCAACTGAACACCATTTATTTGAAATATATATTTTTTAAGCAATGCAAAAATCTTTACTAATAATTTTGATGATTTTATTGCAACCCTGCTGAATAAAAGTATTAATTTCTTGGAAAAAAAAAAGTACACAAAGCAATTAAGAATCCAGCAATTGCACACAAAGTCAACTTTCAATTGTCTCAGTTCAATGGAGTTCAGTTTCAGATGAATTTATTATTTTGTACATATCTCATGCTGATTATAAAGTCATTTCATTCAGCCTGTGTACAAATGTCCTTATGCTTACGGAGGGCAGTGAGAAAAGTGGGTGGTGTAAAAAAGCACTCTTTTGGAAGGGCATGGTCATACACACAGACACACACACACACACACACAGGTCACTACTGGTCTCGAACTGGTCAGGTCCGCAGGTGCTGCTTGGCTTGACTGCAGCCTCGTTTGCATATATTTGCATACTGTCAGACAGCGTCAGAGAGTTGGAGTTAACCCAAAACCAAAGAGAGAGAGAGAGAGAGAGAGAGGCAGAGAGATGCTGCTAGTTTGAACTCTAAATACAGAGAAGAGACAGGGTGATGAAGAGAAAATGAAAATGTCCTGTTATCAATATATACTTTTAAAAAGCATTATTACAGTTATGTAAAGCTAAATGGTTTGATATGAGTGTTTGCCGTATAATACAACTTACTGTCTATGGACAGCATTTCATCATCCCTCAGTTTGAAAATAAAAAGTGAATAATGCAATGCAATAAACTTTTTTAAATATTCAGCTATCAAACTGTTTGCTGATGATAGGAAAAGAACATATATTTTTAAGTATAGATTTTGACTATGCAAGTATAAACAAACTAGTAAGAGAGGTTTAGGAAAAGACAAGTTACAGAGTGTACTGTATTTGATTTTCTTCTCAATAATTTAACATATCACTGTCTAAAATGAGTCTCTGCCCTCTCTTTCTCACCTTCTCTCTCAGTTTGTCCTCTCCTGCTGAGGGACACTGATGCTTGTTTACTGCCGTGGTGTCTCTGGACAGGGAGGCTTGTAGCACAGCATGAGTCTCACACAGGTGTGAAACACACGCAAACACTAAATATTACAAAGTGAGCGAGGAAACGCGATTTGATGAAGATTCCTGGAAAGTTGATCATTATCTTTGAACGATTAATATTAAAAATGTCATAAAAAAATGAATTAAGTTTTTATATTTATAAAAAAAGAAGAAATTATACAGAATAGAATAAACAATATATAGACATTATGGCTTGTTTAGGCACTGGGAAAAAAATAATGATCACCTTTACATAATAATATTTAAGAGTAATAATAGCAGATTTTGGTATCTTGGCAAATTTGAGCAATGTTGAGATAATCTATTGTTTTCAAAAACTTTGAATTCTTTAAATTAACAATATCATTTAGCAATGATGAATTCAACCAATAAAAACCAGAGTAAAGACATTAATAATGTTACAAAAGACTACTATTTACTTTTCTCTTTATCAAAGAATCTGATTTCCAAAAAAAAAAAAAAAACATTTTCAACATTGATTGTAGTATGAAAGGTTTTATTAACACCAAATCAGTATATTGATTTCTGAAGGATGTGACACTGAAGAATTATATATCTAAGTCTTGGTGTGCATAAGAGAAAAATAATTTTATAAAATCTTTCCGTTCCTAAATTTTGCTATCGGTGAAACAATCAAGAGATCTTATTCATGATTTGGGTCTGTTCACCTGATCATTCAAAACTAATATATCTATTTCATACTGAAAATTCCTGTTGCCATACAACTTGGTGAAGGACTTGAGTGTTGATGGATGGATGTGAAAGTGTTACAGAATGACAATCGCTCTCTTTCTTTTGATACAAAGACGGGTCTGTTCCACAGCAGCTATGAGTAGCCTGACCATCTGTCAACAAACCCCCACAGTACAAACATTGTGTTTATATGACGGATTGATTCGCACACACACACACACGCCGGCACACGTTCACCTGACCGGCCCAAAGCATTACATCTCAGATTGTATTCCTGCCAAGAGTTTATCACAATGGAACGCATCTCGTCCCTGTGCAATGATATCATAGAGAACCCGCTGGGCTCTTTTCTCCTTTCTAACTCACTCTCTCTCTCTCTCTCTGTTTCTCCCTCTGACACAAACCCTCTTTCTCAATGTGTGCGTCTTCAGCCGGCACAATAAGATCTGGTCCCCATACAGCAGGCATGACAGTAGAGTATTGAAACGCTATTGGAGAAGAGAGACGCCACTGTGTGACAGAAGACAGAGAAGAGACAGCATGAGTGAGAAGAAGAGAGAGCGTGTTTGTCAGTCCTTACAGCTTATGGAGCCATCTTTCACTAAGATGCTCATTATTGCTGTGTTTGTGTGTGTGTGTGTGTCTTTTCCAGCAGGTTCTCTCACACACACAGCTGTGAACAGGGTGTAAAGGGGAAAAGAAACCCCCAGACTGCACCAGTCATCACCTAGGAAACAAGATACCACCTGCATCTTTCTTTCTTTTACACTTTATCTCCACTAAAGTTTCTGTAGATATGTAAGTTTTTCCAAAAACAGAGTTTTGTGGCTTTGCAGTGTAAAACATTATGTTAGTTATGTGATTATTTATGATTATCTATGATTATGTGATCTTATGTGATCACTAAGTTGTGGCAGTAATTAATACAATAATACAAGATTCAGCTAGATTTAAAGTAACATGTACAGCCTGTTTGATTATAATTACAATTTTAAGGTAACTTAAGCTATATTTTTTAAGTCAAATTAGCAGGACATTTTTTAGTGTACTCCATTTTTATTTACTTTGAGAAACAATCTTTTTTAGTGTACTCTTCAAAACGAGTAAAATAGAATTTTACTTTAATTTACTAATTATATATATATATTCCAGAAAAAAAAAAAAAAAAACATTTGGTTGATTCTTGTCTAATCAAATGCATTTTAAAATAATACACAACTTAAAAAAAAGTTGATATAAAAGTTCATGGTTTGATATAACTAAAAATGTTGCTTAAATATATATAAAGTCTTGGTATTAGGGCTGTGTCAATACAATTATATACAGATATACTGTAATAATTCATTCTCTGATAAAACTGCTTCAGGTTTCATATCAATGTTTTTTTTTTTTTTTTTGGGGAGTTAATTTATCTTCCTACAATTCAACTAATTAAGAAGCAAGTTGCCAAAGTAAGTATAAACTCTGAAACTGGAGTTCCTCAGTTTGGTTAGAGACACTTCTATGAGACATTATGGTTGCACTTTTTTTACAGTACGTGTACTAACATGTATTTATAGTGTACTTACATTGTATTTATCTAAGAAAGTTCTGGTAACACAAGGTAACTACATGGGGTAGGGTTAGGTTTAGGGGTAGGTTCAGGGTTAGTACCTAGTTATTACATAGTTATTATAATTACTATAATAAGTACATAGTATTTACATGAGGAACAGGACTGCGCTACCAGCATTATATATAAAAGTTAAGTGAACCACAAAAGATAGAATGACACTGAACATACCTAACATTGGAACATACCTACATTTTGATCAGTTATAACCTCAATGCAGTTATGAAATTGCGATACACTGCAGTGTGTTGATTCGTGGCATACTGTAGTATATGTACAAGTGTGGAAGTTATGAGGTAATTGGCAAAAACTGACCCTATTTTATATACCTTGTTCAAGACTACACAACAGAAAAATAGTTTTTCAAATTAAATTTTGCAGTATAGCTTTGCTGACTATAAATGGAACATCCTTGTTTTGACACAGCATGTCGCTCTGTTGCAGTACAGTCCCTCATGACGATTAAAACAACTTGATAAAATAGTTTTCTTGATTGTGTATGTTTTTAAGTTGCTTTAGCAGTAAATTGCACCTGTTAAATGAGACCGTCAACATGCGAGGTCACCGAATGGTGAATAGGGCAATATTTGGAAAGCTAAGTTCAGAAAAACAGTCAGGTTGCCACCGTGCATGCAAGCAACAGCAACAATAACAAGGTGAGACATTGAATGCATTGGGCTTAATTTCCCAAGTGACTTTCTGTTCCTCTTCTTAGCACACACACACACACTTGCAGGGGGCAGGGGGAGGATGATCTGCTTTAATAAATGTTGTCAGGTGTGTTTTGTGCTTTACCTCTAATTCCGGGTGTTTATCCGTACTAATGAACAACTCTGAGTAAGCGCAAGAGAGCTAATTGTGTGTTTATGTATGTGTAGAGGGGACATAGGTTAATTTAGTAGAAGAACATTGGAGATACAGTGACTCTGACATTTATAGGCAATTAAGGATGGAGGAAGGAGGACAAATAAAAATACATGGGTTATCTAAAAGAGAGGGGAAAGTAAGGTATGTGTTGGGTTTATGCAATTTCATGACACGCCAGTATCGACAGCAACTTATTTGATTGTGTTTTTAATAATGTTATCATCTACAGAATGAAGGTCATCAGTATTAGCACATATATTGTTTTAGATGAACTGTGATGTTCAATACCTTCAATACCAATACCAATGATCACCTTATTTCACATGGCCAAATGTATACACCCCATTTTAATTAATAGGTTTGTCTATTCCAGTGAGGACAAATCTTCATGCTATGGCAAACAGTACAATGATATTCTAGGGAATTGTGTGTCTTAATGGATGGATGGGAAGACTTTTCTTTAGCTAGCATAAACACTGACTTGCTTAGACAAATTCTCTTCAAACGGTTCCTCTGTCATGACAATAGCTAACCCTGAAAACCGACATACTGTAAGACAGTTTATACTAATGCACCCATTAGGACCCCTTGAGGCAATGCTATGGATACAACATATACAGTACTATAAGTTAACTACTGCTAGAAGTGCTCTTATTCACGTACCTGAGTGTTTCAGGCTAACAGCTAAAGGGCTTGAACTATGCCCTGTGGAAGCATGTGTATATACACACTTCTTGCTATGCTAGCCTGATTTAGCAAAAAGAAGAGATAATTAGCATAAATGTATTTTTTTCTTCTTCAGTTTTTCTTCTTCGCATGTCACAAATGGTTTGGTAGCACTTTAGCATAGGGATCAATTCTGACTATTAACTAGTTGCTTATTAGCATGCATATAACTAGCATATTGGCTGTTTATTAGTAGCCTACTTATAAAGCACATATTCTGCATGACCTTATTCTACATCCTTAATCCTACCCAATACCTAAACTTAGCAACTACCTTACTAACTATCGATTAGCAGTAATTAGGAGTTTGAGGAGGAAAATAATAGTTAATATTTAGCTGGAACTGGACCTTAAAATAAAGTGTAACCAAAGCTTTCTCTTAACTGCTGTCATGGCAGAGCAACAGTTGGAAGAAAAGCAAGTTAGCTAAAGTTATAGAGACTCAGTAATAACACATAAGGATAATTTTATATTTGTTTGTGATAGTTCACCGAAAAATGAAAATACTATCATTATTTTACTCACTCTCGTGCCGTCTCAAAACTTGTCTGACTTTCATTCATCTGGGGAACTCAAATGAAGGTACTTTGAGGAATGCTGGAGAAAAGAGTTTTGGTTACCATTGACTTTCATTGTATGGAAAACTACAGATGATTTCCAAATGAAGCACTCTTTAACAAACATCTTAGAGACATACATCTGCTGTTTGGGTCCTTGCACAAAGTATGTTTCTGGCCTAAGACTAAGAAATGTGAACAAATGTCAGCATATATCCTGAGACATAAAACCCAGCCAAACCTTGGCAAAAATGGTCACCCAATCTAAACTCACACACGCATTGAGTCATCGTGCCAGATGCCCAAACATTACACAATCCAGCACGGCTGACAGTCATGCTCGTTTCCATCGGCAACAGCTGCTGGGAGGCGATGATGTCGTGCCACACAATACGGCATGTGAGCGCTGACAAAGGCGGCACTGTGTTGGCGCAATGCCGTCACGGCCCGCTTCCTAGTTCGGCTGCCATCAACGTTTGCTTTTTTTGTTGTTTTTGTTGCTGCGGTTGTTTAGAGGCCTGTTTTGGAGACTGGTGAGAACACAAGGGTCTTAACCCCCTGGTCTCACAAATAGCCACAAAAGAAGGGTGCATTCAGCAGCCGCAAACACACAACAATGCACCACACGAGGGGGGATGTAGGTCATGGGAAGAAGCCCTGGATCTGGATGGAGATGTGCCATGGATAGACAAGGTAGTTCAGTGCGCTGAGTTTTGTGAAGGCTGTGGAACATTATGTTTACTTGAGTCTTAGTGGCTGGTGAGGAAGTATTCCCGAGATATTCACCTTGACGACCTCTCAAGTCCAGTGGGCAGTGTTTGCCCTCACTCTTTTCCACTTGAGATTTAGGTGTATTCTCATTAGTGGGCATTTTCAGTGTCTTTGTTAATTGCGTCTTGGTTCTCTCCACACCTGGAAGCTCCATTCCTTCTTGTCCAAGCTTATCCAGTCTTCTTTTTTTGGTCTCAAATTCAGCCGACCTCAGGTTTAATCTTGTTCCAGAAACTTTCAGAGCGTCTTGTACATTCTAAAGGTTCATCTTTGACTATGTTGTCTTATTCGCTCCCTTTCTCTGGTTAATTGTGCTCATAAGGATTTGCTCCCTGTCACAACTGGAGAACAGACTGTAAACAGACAGCGTGCAGCCTGCTACCATTGGCCTCCAGAGGCCCTTAAGACGGCCTGGCTGTCCCGAGGGCCACACCCACAAACACAAGTGTAAATGTACATTCAAACCCATCTTCATCTCATTTAAGCCTTCTTACTGTATATGCTTACTTTGTAATTTATATTGTCTTAGCACACTAATCGTCATAATTTCTCTATAGCTCACTCGATGTGTACAGATGTACAAGTCGGCAAGACAGAGTCAACAAGGGCCAACAAGAAACTGTCCATTGATATTGTAGCTAACAGGCAGTTTTGGGAATTGCTGGTCCCAGGATTGGAGGGTGGGGGAGGTAAGATAGAGTAACGAAGCCTAACTGGGAATTCTCATAATATGTGGCACTGGGACATAGGGGCCAATGTATTGTAACCTAACTGAGAAAATACACTTCATTATGTGTCTGTGTGCTGAGTGCAGAGGTTATTAATGTTGTAGACAACAACAGGCCTCCTGAACTAGTGTGTCTGCTGCAATAGGAGACAAATGTCATGATATATGGTGACAGAAACTGTAGAAGAAAAAGAAAAGATGTATCTGCTTGCATCAAGCCAGAGTGTGATACAAATCAGGAGTTGTATAGCTAATAAATTGTGTTCCTGTAGCTAAATTGGTAGAGCACTGCATTATCAAGCACAAGGTTGGGTGTTCAATTCCCCAGGAACACATGATATGTTAAAATTTGATAGCCTGAATGCACTGTAAGTTGTTTAGGATAAAAGCGTCTGATAAATGCATAAAATAAAGCATCTCTAATTACTTATGATGCTTTAGGGTTTTGGCAACTTTAGTCCAATACCCCAACACTCAAACATAAAATTATCCTAGCATGAGCAGAAAGAAAAGGAAATCTATACACTACAATAACATTATAGAACACACTTCCTTGTAATGTTAAGTTTCTTTCTGTGAATGATATTAGCGTATTTCTTCAACGTTTGCGCACCAGGGGATTATTAGAAACATTTTCTTTGGTTATATGAAGATCAAATTATAATTGTCTTGTCCTTTTATGTACAGATTCTATTGTTCTGTCTTTTGTCACAGACCCAGATCTTATAAAATATATCTTATAAAAACTATATCTTATAAAAACTAAAAATTTTGCTTACATTTATAAAATACGATACATGTTTAAAACTGATAATATAACCAAAGATTCAAATACAGTGAATGTTTATTCAATATGTATTTTATTAAAGTGATTGACCAACTTAAAAAAAAAGTCCACCAGTGTAATTATTGCTCATAATATTTATTATCAAAAATAAGTAAAATAATAATAATTTAATAACATAACCACATCAAATTTTTTTTTTTTTTTTTTTTTAAATAAGGTGGAAAAAAAGACCACTGCCAATTTTCACTGCTTTAAAAAATATGCTGGGGCAACTCAGGTACCTCCTGAAAAAGACAAATTAAACTCGTCTAAGATGGTGTGATAGCCTGGTTTAAGTTATTTGTTTGTCTTTAGCTCTGCCAACTTTAGTTATGACATTGGCTACTGCACTCAGCTCAGTGTGGGTTAATGACACTGGAGCAGTACTGATATGCTGTATGCTTTCATACTGAAAAAAAGCAGTTTTTCTGAACCTGATGGTTAAGAGGGTACTTTGGCACATTTGGCGCAGGATGGTACAGTCAGTGTGCTCCTGAAATGCATATGTTATAGCTGAGGGTGACTCTGTGTGTGTACGTATCAGGGAATGTGGTGATCTCAATAAGATATGTGTGTGTATGTGCGTGTTGTGTATCAGGGCATGTGGTTTCCTCAGTAAGGGGTCTTGCGAGTCCTTCAGTCGGACAGCTGGAGGGCCAATCTGTCCTCTCGCTCGCTCAGCGATGGCAGGGCAGATAAGCGGCCACTACGGACCCGACCGTTACCCCTCTGCCCCAACACACATGCACACCCACACCAGGAGCCCAGGAGCGGCCCGCAGCCGGGGGCTGACAGCTCGACACAGCCGGCTCAGCATGGGGTCTGCGAGGGGAGGGGAGGAGAGACCAGAGGGAGGGGCCGGAGGTCTGGAGGAGGCCGTTATTGCAGCCAAATCCTAGGCTCACTGCCAACTTAGAAAGGGAGAGAAAGCGAGAAAGAGTGACAGAGGAAGGAGAAACAGAAAACTGTCTCCAGATATACCAGCCAAGTGTTAAACAGCACTAATGCCTCTCTAATGCATCAATAACTTTCCTGTTGCATCTCTCCTCACACTTTTTGGATCAGAAAATTAATATGAATGTGAAAATTAGTTTTGGTGAAATAAATTAACATATAAAATAAAAGTTCACATGATATCTAGCACCAGCCTTGGTAGATCTTGTATGGGCTTCAGGGAAAATGTCACTGAAAAGAAAAAAGAAAAAAGGCTAATATATTTAAAGTATGAGGACAAAATGTCTACCTTCATTCTGTTAATCTAACAAAATATACATTTAAAAATATTTTAATTATATATATTTTAATTATATATATATATATATATATATATATATATATATATATATATATTTAAACAGACATGAAACCACACACACAAGAAGAAGAAGAAGAAGAAGAAGAAGAAGAAGAAGAAGAAGAAGAAGAAGAAAAATTGAGCTTTTTCTGAAAATTCTAATATTTGTTATTTTTTTATGGGGACACACATTAAAGTTACAGAGTAGCCTACCGAAGGAGTAGCAACCCAGAGTCCTTTGCTCCATAGGATAGATATACAGCCCCACTCACCTTAAAACTCTAGCTGTGTCCTTGTCATATTATGGTTAAGCAGACAAATCTTTTTGGTAAGCTCTTGTGTGTGTGTTTGTAAGCCTATGCATCCATACTTATAAAATTGTCTGTTTTGACCTGAACAGTGACTGACATGCATTGGTATGATGCCAAAGATGTGTGTGTGTGTTGTATAAATGCATAGCATCTCTTGGAGTGCATGAACATGATCTCAGAATGAAGCTGGCACCATCTGTCTGTGGGACCCACAATGCTATGGCACAGTGGCAGGACGTCCCGAAACGCCATCCACATACACACACAAACAGGGTTAAATGGGCAATACACAGATGTCTGTCAGACTTTGGGTTTCTTAATTGGATAACCTCTAATTTATCACTAACACTGAACATGATGTTCTGAGGACTGAGAGGAGAGGATGAAGCCATGAATGAGACTTCAGTTAATGTTAATTAATGATCAATTGTTTATATTATAAAAAACAACAACAACAAAGCTATTTAAATAGTCAATAATTATAATTAGAGGTTTAACACTTAAACAAATCATGATGATAGAATGGTACTTTGGGGATTGTTGCACATGGAAATATATCTATATCTCAGAAATGGTTGTGAATCAAATGTGCAGTTAAACAAATAGTTGTTTTTAAGCAGTGTTTTCCCCACATTATTAATCCTCTTCTTCTTCTTCTTCTTCTTTTTTATTAACTGCATTTCTTTTCCTGAGAAATAATGGTGTGTTCCTTCTATACAAACTACACAAATCTGCTGCAATGTCGCCATCTGTTGGTTAGTTTAAGTAGGCGTTTCATTGTCGGTCGATGTCTCTGTGTTTGACACTTTTGTCTGACACTGTTTTTTTTTATCTGCGAAGACGGTAAATGGGCTCATTATGTTTTTAGTTTCATTGGTTTGTGCATTAATTCATAAATTGAAAAAGAGACTCAGTATCAGTTTGGACGATACCACCGTTTTTTTTTTTTTTTTACAAATGTATTATACACGTCGCATTGCTGCAGTAATTCAGAAAAGAAGCCCAAACTAAGTATTGAGTGTTCAAGAGTCAAGAGGCATTTGTTTGTCATTTGCATAGTTAACACTGGGGAAAACTGGGCATTGAAATGCTTGTGACGAGGCTCAGACACACAGTGACAATAACAAGACATAAGACATAGACGTACATGGAGAGCACTGAAATTGAGTGACTACAGTGCCCTTAGACAGAAAGACATAGACAGAGCAGTATATACAAATAAGTGCAAGTAACAGGTACAATAGAGGTAATCAGTGTTTAGAATATATAGAGTACATAAGAAGTCCTGAGGTAGTATTATGATTACTGAGGTAGAACTATGTCTAAAAATGTCTTTGTAGTGTGACATAGAGCTATATGTAGGAAAATTAAAGTGGCAGTGCAGATGCAATAAATAAACTTAAGAGCAGCACACATTCAGATGTATTCCTGAGTAGAGCAATGTCCAAAAGTCATTGTAGAGTGTCACAGAGAAACATTAAGGAGTATTTTTTTTTTTTTTTAAGTGGTAGTGCAAGGCAAGTACAATGAAGTAAACATAAGAGCAGCATGTATTCCTGTTTTTAGATGGAGGAAAGCTGATTGTTAAGTAGTCTTATGGCTTGAAGATAGAAGCTGTTCTTCAGTCTGGTTGTCCGTGAACGGATGGATCGGAAACGCCTGCCAGATGGCAGTGTGGCAAACAGGTGATGAGCAGGATGAGTGCGGTCCTTGATGATGCTGCGAGCCTTTCTCAAGCAGCGAGTCTGATAGATGTCCTGTAAGGCTGGGAGTTTGTGTCCAATGATGAGCTCTGCTGTTCTCAACCACTCGCTGAAGAGCTTTTTGCGGTCCAAGGAAGAGCAGTTGCCGTACCACACAGTGATGCAGCTGGTCAGAATGCTCTCTATAGTGCAGCGGTAGAAGTTTGACATGATGTTAGAGGAGATGCCAAACCTCTTCAGTCTCCGCAGGAAGTAGAGACGCTGACGGGCTGTTCTCACTATGGTCTCTGAGTGAAGGCTCCAGGAAAGATCCTCAGAGATGTTAATGCCAAGGAACTTGTAGCTCTTAACTGTCTCTACTATCTCTCCGTTGATGTGAATGGGAACGTGACCCTCTCTCTGTGACTTCCTGTAGTCCACAATCATCTCCTTGGTCTTGCTGACGTTTAGAGAGAGATTGTTATCAGCACACCATGTTGTGAGTGCATTAACCTCGTCTCTGTAGGATGTCTCATCGCCATTAGTGATGAGTCCTAAGATAGTTGTATCGTCAGCAAATTTGATGATGGTGTTGGAGCTATGCTTAGCAGAGCAGTCATAAGTGAACAGGGAGTACAAGAGAGGACTGAGTACACAACCCTGTGGGGCACCAGTGCTGAGTATAAGTGAGGAGGATGTGTGATTGCCAATTCTGACCACCTGGGGTCTGCCGGTCAGGAAGTCCAGGACCCAGTTACATAAGTGACTGTTAAGACCCAGATCTTTCAGTTTGGCAATAAGTTTGGTAGGGATGATGGTGTTAAATGCAAAGTGTTCCATGCAGGGCAGAGTGTATGGCCATTGCAATGGCGTCATCAGTGGATCTGTTTGAGCGGTAAGCAAATTGTAATGGGTCCAATGTGTCAGGCAGAGAGGAGCAGATGTGGGATTTGACTAGTCGTTCAAAGCACTTTATGATGACTGATGTTAATGCTTCAGGGCGGTAGTCGTTCAGGCAGGAGACGGTTGTTTTCTTGGGAACAGGGATGATGGTGGTTTGCTTGAAGCATGTGGGGATCACTGTAAGTCTCAAGGAGAGGTTGAAGTGCTGTACATGCTCATACTTTTCATGGTCTTACTTTTCAGTTGGCCAAGATTTCTTCAAGTAATTTTCAAATTTTTTGAGATACTGTATTTGGGATTTTCCTTAGTTGTCAGTTATAATCATCAAAATTAAAAGAAATAAACATTTTAAATATATCGGTCTGTGTGTAATGACTGAATATAATATTCAAGTTTAACTTTTAGAATGGAATTAGTGAAATAAAAAAACTTTTTGATGATATTCTAATTATATGGCCAGCACCTGTGTGTGTGTCTCTCTCTCTCTCTCTCTCTCTCTCTCTATATATATATATAGACACACACACACACACACACACACACACACACACACACATATATATATATATATATATATATATATATATGTGTGTGTGTGTGTGTGTGTGTGTGTGTGTGTGTGTGTGTGTGTCTATATATATATATAGAGAGAGAGAGAGAGAGAGAGAGATTCATAAAGTATCCAAACTGCATCAAATAGCTCTACTAAAAAAAAAAATATTGTGAATAGAGACTATTATGTAAAGTAAGGTCTGTCACCGTTACAGATTAATGTTAAATCAGTAAAATAATAAGTGCGATGTGTCATCTTCATGTGCAACTTTCACACACTCTTTGCAAGTGTAACCAACAAGGTGTTGATGACTCAAAACTTAAGCGTCACGTTGCCCACAACAACAGGAACTGCCCAGCACTTGAACCTACACGTTACTCTCGACCTACACATGCAAAAGTCGAAAAACTTTTTCACAGCAAGCTAGCTGCTTGTTCTCTGTTTTTTTTTTATGAATCTAATAATAGCAATGATGTCCTTTACTCAATCTTTATCAACCCGTTACCCGTGAATCACTTTTCTCTGTGGGTCATAAACGGTAGAAAAGTATCTTCTCTATACTCTTTATTTCAGGTGACTTACGAGGTCCAAGTTTTTTGTTTTTTTTTCTCATCTACAAAATCAGTTAATTGTTATAAATCAAACCAAAATCGTGCATTAATTTGAGAGATAGAGAGAATTATTAAAAAAGTATGAAAATATTATTTGATTGTATTTGGGGGGAAAATAGAAACAAAATGGGCTATATAAAAATATGAAATTAAAATATGAAAGGGCATTTTTCAAAAAATAATAAAAGTAATGATAATTTAATCACAACCACATCACATATTTTAAAATAAGGTTAAAATGGCCACTGTAATGGCAATTTTCATTGCTTTCTTGGTAAGCTCGTGTGTATGTGTGTGAGCGAGAGCCTGTATATCCATACTTATGCTTGTAATATTGTCTGTTTTGACCTGAACAGTGACTGACAAACATGCATAGCATCTCTTAAGTGGAGGGCATGAACATGATCTCAGAATGATATACTAAAAAGATAACTTTATTAGGGAGTGAAATTGTGCTTTGAGGTGGAAACAACTGTTGCACAGTCATTAAAAAAAAAAAAAAACAACAACAAAAAATATATTTTCACAAAATGTTTAATTTATTTTCTTCATTGTTTGAATCATCACAGTTCTACACGTTTTTATTTTAAACATGATATTTGTAATGGATTGTCTGCATGGATTGTCTGCACATTTAGGGTGTACTCACACTAGCCAGTTTGAACCGTGCCCAAATGCGTTTGACCACCATAGCACGGTTCGTTTGACTAGTGTGAGTGCTCCGAAACGTGCCCGGGCGCGGCTCGATTAGCTGGGAAGAGGTGGGCCAGGGCACGGTTCAGTTGGACTTGGGCGCGGTTCACATGCAGTGTGAGCGCTAACCGTGCAGGAGCCAGGGGGCAAGGAACTCGACCGGAAGTTGATGTCGGGTGGGGGCTGCCATCTTTTAGCAGAACTTCACCTACGTTAGCATTCCCATTGACTCCCATTCATTTTGGCGTCACTTTGACAGCGAATAACTTTACATCTGAGGCGTTTAAAGACTTCGTTTGTCCATTATTTATTTCTAAAGATACACGACAATGTATAAAGGGCTCCATTACCTTCTATGTTACATTATGGCCCCGTATAAACAGTTTCTGTAAAAAATAGGCTAACGATTGCGTCATAACCACTCGTCTCACTGTCGCATTACCGTACAGACAGGAGGAGAAGCTCGCAGGCAATTAACTTAATATGGCGTACTGGCGTTACATTTTAAAATACTATACAAAATAATTAATCAGAATACTTACTCCTGCTCACTCATGACAAAGAACTCCCCGCTCAAGCTCGCCGTCTCTGCAAGATTAACGATGGCAGTTTGCACGCACAGCTACTAGAAGATTTACATCTGTCAGACAGGTTGCTGACGTCGTCAAGCTTCGTTTGAGTCTGCGCATCAGAAACGGAAGTGCTATAAAACGCGTCTCAATTGAGTTCCAATGGGGTCGCTGTGTCCATTTCTTTTACTGTCTATGGCAGGAGCACGGAAAAGGACGCGTTGCGTCACGGTTTTGCGAGGCTCCAAAACAAACATGGCAGGGAAAGGGTCGCTTTGGTCTACGGCAGAGGTGCAAAACGCATAAAAACTAAAAACTGCAAAGTCCTTGCTGCACTTCAGCTGGTACCTTGCAAACATCCTCATACGAGCAGCACGATTACGTGAAAATTTTCGCGCCACTAAGGCGACACATCTGTTTAACAACAGGCTGTGAGAGGGCTGTGGACCAAACGACACAAAATTATCCACAAAGAAAACAGAGCGATGGACTCCATTGTGGTCAGAGAGCACCGCTCTTCCTGTTTATCCCGAAACCGTCGCACCATAATGACGTAAGTGTGCTCCGGCACGAATGCTGAAACCCTATAAGTGAGTGCAGGCCAGAGGGGGAGTGGGGAGGGGGGACAATCGTACTCGGGCCCGGTTCATGGCAACCGTGCCTAGTGTGAGTACACCCTTAAACGCAAGTCATGGACTAGCTAAAACAATACAAATCTAATATTCAGTAAAGACATAGTAAAATGTATCAGAGACTGTTTTAATGTGATCTTCATGGACCAGAGAACCAAAGTAGGAGTGATGCTAGTAACAAATGACTTGCTTCTTGCATGCGTCAGACCAAGGCTGCATCTCATTGTTAGTTTTACTTGATCTTAGTGCCTTTGTTCAACATCACAGATCATGACATACTCATAAATCAATTACAAAACTATATAATAACATAACTTTGTTTATTTAAATGGGGAGTCATCTCATTTATCGCCAGTAAAATATGGAGAGCCACAAGAATCTGTCCTAGGTCCTCTTCTATTTTCAATATACATGTTGCCCCTTGGTAATATTATTATCAGTTTGTTAAATCATTGGATGACCAATGATTTTCTCTCATTAAATTCGGATAAGACAGAGATTTAAGTATTTTACTTATTGGACCTAAAAACATTACACAGAATCTCGTAGATTACCATTTGAAACTAGACAGATAGCAAAGTCCACTAAAGTGAAGATTAAAATCTAGATTAAAAACACATCTCTTTGGCCAAGCAATTTTGCATTTATATCTGAACAAATGTGCATTATTATTCTTTAGCTTGGGACAAACTAATTGATTTTACTTGGTTGAAACAGCAACTATGCTGATTATGTCTTTGTATGTTTCTCTGTATTGCCACGGTATTGACATCCCGCAGTCACACTAGGATTTACACAAGCTCCAGTCTGGATCCAGAACACCTGAGGAGAGATGATGCCAACCTCTCAGAGAACCTCAGATGATGTTAACCATTAAACAATATACAGAACTACCAAATTTTGCTATAAGTGTGATTGCATCATATAATAATTGCTGTTAATAGTGTTCATCGTTTGTTTGATTACATTGATTGATCTTTAATTGATTTTTCCATATATTTTCATAGACTGACAGTAACAACTGATAAGCTACAATTAAATATTTTAGAAACTTAATTTTCTGTAAGGTTGATTTGCAATGATTTGTATCGTAAAAAATGCTATACAAATAAGCTTGAATTGAATTGAATTGATGCTGCAGGGCAAAGCAGTGTAAACAACACAGTTGGTAGTGGATCAGTTAGTAAGTCCTTCCCAGACTCAGAAAAAGCTAAAACTGAGCAGCAGGGACCAGAAAAGGTTCCAAGAGAAGATCAAAGAAAGAGGAAAGTCAGAGTCCGGAGAGTTGTATAATTCTTCCTCATCTCTTAAGATCCGGAAACAGTATTATTGTCAGTCCTTTACAGGTCTGTATATTGCATGTTCATTTTCCGCTTTAAAGCTATGCTAGGTAAAGCTGTATAAACATAAACAAAGCAATATAAACATCCAAACATAAATCAAAATGTACTGACTGCACCTTTTAGTGGATTTCCATTATATAACATGCAAATAGAGACCATATTATGTATTCATCTGTCTACAGACAGGCAACCCCATTCTAAAGATTGTGAGAAATGTGCCTTGGGAGTTTGGAGAAGTTGTGCCTGGCTATGTTTTAGGGCGGACTACTTGATCTCTTTTACTCAGGTTGGTTTTGGGGTATATGTACAGTACAAGAAAGAAGATGTATTACATCGGCTTGAAAATCTAATCATTTCTACTACTGTTGTCAGTGTATCGTGTTGGATGCGCCTCAAAATGTACACAATGAAAACTTATTATTTGTCTGATGCCAGAACCAGCCCCAGATTTGTATATTAAAGCTTATGAAATTACCACTAGGTTTAGCCAGCTCTACACTACCCTTTATCTGCTTACAACTTGAATGTGTGAGCTTTTTTATTATCAAAAGAATTACTAAATGTCTGTGCAGATATTTTCAATGCCAAGAAACCATAAATAATACTTTATTAATACTTATTTATTAAGACACCTAACCCCAGCTGCTCCCGACGAGCTGGATGGCACCTTGAATGGCAGACACTGCAGTCGGTGTGTGAATGTATGTATGAATGGGTGAATGTGAGTCAAATTGTAAAGCGCTTTGGATGGCCATGTGGTCTGTTGAAAGTGCTGTATAAATGCAGTCCATTTACCATTAATATTTAATTCAAGGAAATACTGAGTGTTAAAATATAGAAATGTTAATGCAAGCATGTGTATGTGCACTTGAATGTGCGAATGGAATCCTCTCAGTTAGTCAGGTGTGAAACCACATCATCCTGTGTTTGCAAAGAAAATTAGTAAGAATTCAAGGTAGCAAGCTTGTTGTGACTGACAATCATGATTGGCATGACAATAGCTAGGACCGTGGACAGACCATGGGAAAACTTTTTTTTTTTTTTTTTGGTTACATCTTAATGACAAATAAAAAACACAAAATAATAGTCTCAAAAGCTTTAGATTTATTCACTATTACTAGTTATAATAATAATTTAGTTAGATTTTTTATTTTATTTTTATAGCTATACTGTTTAGGTTTATAAGCTAATTTGTATTATTTGGTTAAGACATTTAGTATGTCATTGAGAAGAGGGGAAGGTAAAGCAATGTATTTTTGCCAAACTATTTTGAAATATAATTTGATATAATTATGTCCAACACAATTCCAGTCAAAATAGGAGATTATAAGAAACTATAGCCATACTGTCACTATAGCATATCCAAGATGTAGTCAGAAGCTCTTTTTAATACCTCTCTGGTGATGCATGTGCTCTTCTCTGTCCTCCGCACCGTGAAGATGTGCTGTTTTATTTCAAAAACTGATAGAAGATGGAGTATTCTGACGACAACTTTCATACCTTTTATGGACCTTGACACTGTTATTTACTTGGCAGTCTGTGGGACAAGCCTCCAGGTTTTCATCCAAAATATCTTAAATTGTGTTCCGAAGATGAACTGAGCTTTTATGGGGTGAATAATGACAAAATTTTCATTTTGGGGTGGAGTAACCCTTTAAGAGACTTCTTTCCAGTCAGTCAATCAATTCAATATACCTAAAATGTTTAATTGTTTGTTCTTTTATGTTAATGCCATTTTATCTCTTCAGTCTTTTGAGGGCATCATTATTTGTCCGAGATATTTGAATATCTGAGATCAGAGGGTGCAAAAAAAATCGAAATACTGAGAAAATTTACTTTAACGTTTTCCAAATGAGTTCTTAGCAATATTACTAATCAAAAATTACATTTTGATATATTTACAGTAGGAAATTTACTAAATATAATAATGGAACATGATCTTTACTTAAATATAGTTTAATTTTGACCCATACAATACTTTTTTGGCTATTGCTAAAAATATACCTCAGCGACTTAAGACTGGTTTTGTGTTACAGGGTATTATTATTGCTCATGAATTGTAACAGTAAGTGTATTTGACACTTTAAATGACCATAGTTACGCAGTGGTTTAGTTATGTGTCTTAATTTCCTTTCCTGTTTGTGGTTCATTTAGGTAAGAAGTCTTTATGACTTTTGCTTCAGCCACTCATAAAGACCAAGAAGGAAGGCTGATAAAGCCAAACTGCTTTTTATTAAATCACCAACTGTCTTCAAACAGTTGGTGCATAGAATAAGGATCTGGGGCCATATATCACAAGGTCTTCTGAAGGCTTCACAGCCTTGATGATTCACAGCCTTGGCCTATGATGATCTCTGCCTTTAATAGGAACATAAACAGCTATAAATGCAGTGGTTTATTTATACATTTTGGTATAATGTATAACTAGCCTAATGTGTAACTAGCCTTTGTAATTCTGTAAATTCAGTCTGACTTATAGGATGAGGCAAAGTTAAGAGGCAAAGATTTTGGTCAAAAAAAAAAATTGTGTTTAGTGAAAAATTAAACAAATTCCAATTATGTATAACAGTAAATGTATGTTATGCTATTTTAGAGTTTGAATCGAGATTGTGTTATAACTCCATGATTCTTATTGCAACTGGAACAAGACCTGTAGAAAACACCTGTTGTAAATGGTTGTCAAAAATGGTGGAAACTTAAGAACAGACTCAAATGATAAGTCAGTATAAGACTACGTGGGCAAACTGACTCTTGAGTATGAATTTGTTCGTGGGCCAAAAGATCAAGGCCATCACAACTGCCACAGTAAACTACAGCACAGCCTTGATCTCACAACTGACTGACACCCAGCTGGGAGGTTTTACTACAGACAGTGATAACTAGAATCTTATCTAACTCAAAAATGAGAGTTCTGTTATTTCCAAGACCTCCGTTCATCTTCAGAGCACAAATTAAGATATTTTTGATAGAATTCTAGAGTTTTTTTTCTGACCTTGCATAGACAGTAATGCAACTACTATGTTCAAGGCCCAGAAAGGTAGGAAGGACATCAATAAAATTGTTCATGTAACATCAGATATTCAACTGTAATGTTACGAAGCTGCAAGAATACTTTTTTTGTGTGCAAAGAAAACAAAAATAATGACTATTCAACAATTTCTTCTCTTCCGTGTCAGACTTTGTGGCATGTTCGTGATTGTACCTTGTTTCAAACCTGTAAAACCTTTGATTGTCTTCAAAACACACATTTCAGATGGGGTAAGTTATTTCTTGTTGCCAATGTTTATTTTTCAAATCACCAAAACAAATTGTTCTGTGAAAACAAAGCAAAACCCATGTTACTCACCTACTGAGAAACAACAAAGCAACCTTGGCACCCGATAGCCGGCCTTCCCGCTATTTGAGTTCTCTCCAGTGCTGGAAAGCTGATCCAATATTTACATGGGTCCTACTTCTTGCCTTAACACAAGCCTTCTTTGTTCCACAGACATCTTCCTCTTTAGTTTTTTGCCTGCCATCTTTATCTTTCTGTCATTGCTCAGCTCGGCTAATGTCCGTCCTGTGCATTGAGCACTCTCTCATCCCCATCATGAGTAGACACACTCTTACTAATGATTGGATACAAGTTTGTTTTGGTACTCGGCCCAACTCGGCCCAAGTTTTCTAAAGCATTTTTCAAAAAATAATTTCTTGAATGTTAAAGAGGGGGTGAAATGCTATTTCATGCATACTGAGTTTTTTATACTGTTAAAGAGTTGGATTCCCATGCTAAACATGGACAAAGTTTCAAAAATTAAGTTGTACGTTTGAAGGAGTATTTTTGTTCCAAAAATACTCCTTCCGGTTTGTCACAAGTTTCGGAAAGTTTTTTTCGAGTATGGGTCTGTGTGACGTTCGATGGAGCGGAACTTCCTTATATGGGTTCACTGATCAGAGCGAGAGCGTCGTGAAAAGTCACAAAAGAAGTGTGTTTTTGGTTGCGAGGGCAAGACAACCCTGCACAGATTACCAAAAGAAAAAAAACATTAAGGGACCAGTGGATGGAGTTTATTTTTAAAGAGCATTGACGGAGTTGTGCAAGTGTTTGTGTTTGTTCCCTGCATTTCGAAGATGCTTGTTTTATAAACAAGGCCAAGTTTGATGACGGATTTGCGTATCGTTTATTTCTTAAGGATAATGCAGTCCCAACGAAAAAGGGTCACGATCATGTGTTGGAACCGCATGTGGTGAGTAAAACTGCTTCAAATATCTCTGTGTTGTTAACTTAGCTATTGGAGTGTAAGCTCATCAAGTAAACCTTGTACACCTTTAAAGAAAAAAAAAGATGACATAAAGTGGAACTTATTCATTTCCAAAACCGTTAAGTGTAACGGAGGCCAGCGAGTAGTGCTGTGCAGGTAAACCTCCCCGATCTCAAGAGACGCACTAGCAACAGACATTAGTGGCTGTAGCCATTTAGCCTCATTGTTAGTGCGTCCGCCTCCCATGCCGGAGACCCGGATTCGAGCCCTGCTCGGAGCGAGTGCGAGGAGTGTCAGAGAGGACCCGGGAGAGAGGGGTTACATAAGCAAATATATACAGTTTCAATACATACCACATAGAGACGTCCTGTTGTAGTCATTGCTGCTGCTACTCTCGTTCAGTTTCAGCCTCGGGATCTGATTCTGGATCATAAATAAACGGCTGAATCTGACTGTTAGCCATGGTTTGTTTTGGATGATGGTTTTTTCCCTCACGGTAATGTAACAGCTTCCGGACGCTCTCAACGCAAAAGCCTACTCACGCTCGTGATTCTTTAGCTCCGCCCACACATCACGCCTCCAGCGGCTCGTGTTTTTCCGAAGAAAATCAGCACAGACTATTTTTCTCTTATAAATATAATAAAACTAAAGACTTTTTGGAGATATGAAGGATGCAGTACTACTCTATAGGTACTCAAGATTAACAGGAGATTGAGTGAAAATGAGCATTTCACCCCCCCTTTAAAGGTTCTTCCTACTAATAAAAAAGCTTTTAGTCTTTGTAACAATGTACTGTCATAATCCTCTACAGTGATCACCACTAATATAACTTTGACATTAAATGTTTTCACAGTCAGACCTCCAATTACTTAGAAGTTGTTATGGGAGCTCACGATATTAGCCAGAACGAGGACAGCCAGCAGATTATTCAAGAAGACAAGTATATCAGACACCATAAGTATGAGAACGATAACAAGGAAATGTGATATCAAAGGTATTATTGGTGCTCAAATTGGGTGGATCTTATTTTTTTGTTTATTTGTTTTTACAAAACTCATAGAGATTTTCACTCACTAATATGTTACAGCTGAAGACCAAAGCTATGCGTAATGAGTTTGTGGATGTATTTGAGCTACCTAAGAACACTGAGAATATTCCTGCTCATGTGGAATGCTCCATTGCTGGCTGGGGGATGAAAAAACCCAGAGGACAAGCATCAGATGTTCTGCAGGAAGTCAGCCTCAAACTGCAGTTCAGCCTTGAGTGTAAAAACAAATGGAAACAACAATTTAACTCTGAGAAAATACTATTTAATTACGCTTTGTTCCTTTGACGTAGCTGTTTGTTGGATAATGGCTACTTGTTATTTTACACATATTTGTGGTTTGAGGTAAGAGTGGGAGGAGTTACACATCCTAGAAAGTGGGTTTGAGTAGTATTTTTGAAGTATATTTACAATTACTGCTTAAACACAGGCTGTTGCACCATGGTTCTGTATTCTTTTCTTCTTCTCCTTGGTATCTCTTTGGCTGGTAAGATATCACTTATTCATTTCTTTTCCTGAATTTATATTGTTACACTGCCTGATAATTGTAGCAAAATGCAGTGTGAATACTGAAATGCATTCTGAGCCAAATGTGCAGAAAATGGTGATTTAAATGTCTTTTATTTTTCTTAAATGCATTGACACTTACACTTAAGAGGTTTGAATTGCATTTTCATTAAATACCCTGCGATCAGTGTAGACCAGTCAACTTGCATTTGAAAATCCATTCCAAGCCGATCACGCCCCCAGCCTGTCAGTCATTATATCAAGGCTGGGCTCGGCAACAAGACGCACAATAGATCAATATCCCCCATTAACCAAACGCTTTTCTCCTGCCTCTACATCTCTCTCGTTTTACACTCTGATTGATGCACATAAGCAAACAAACAGTGCAATTCTACACTTATTTACTTGCCACCTTAAACCATGGCCACATCGGACGTGACAGTTGTAACTTATAATGGATTCAATACTGTTGTTTGTCACTCTGCTCACGTCCGTAGTAGACACGGTGTTGCCTTCCTCTCTGCAGATCCCTCAGTCTGTGTTATGAGAACTGTTACCAGTTCTGGTTGACCTAATTAATGCAGTCTAACATTACTTTAATGGATTGGAATAATAGAAATGTGCTAGTGTGTTATGTGTAAGTGACGTTAAAGAGATGGGTCTTTAATTATGTCCCTTCTTCATTCAGTGCCTAATTTAATACTATGAGAATTACTCATCTTTTTTATTGCAGGTGGGATGGAGAGTGGTATTATTGGAGGAAAAGAGGCTAAACGTAATTCCAGGCCATACATGGCATCTATTCAAAATAATAAATGTCACACATGTGGAGGGATGCTGATCAGAGAGGATTATGTTCTGACAGCGGCCCACTGTCTGAAGTGAGTATGTCTCTGGCTTCATTATTATTATGATTATTATTTAGTTATTTAAATACTTTACAACTAAAAAACATAACTACACACTTTTTATTTATTATTTCTGCAGTCTCGATGTTAACTCAGATCTGGACAACGTTGAGGTTGTTCTGGGAGCTCACAGCATCAACAAGGTGGAGAAGAACCAGCAGAGAATCCCAGTGATGGAATACATCAAACATCCTTTGTATAAAAAGAACAACGAGCAGGACTTAAGCTATGATATCATGTTACTAAAGGTATTTTCACCTTCACCTGCTATAATTCTATATTTTGCGCTTTGTCTGCTCTCTAGACATTATATAATGTTATTTGCAGCTGAAGAACAAAGCCAAGCTGAATAAATTTGTGAAAGTTATACATCTTCCTAAGAAAAATAAAAAAACACCAGCTAATGTTAAATGCTCCATTGCTGGTTGGGGGTTAAAATCCCCAAAAGGAAACGAGGCATCAGATGTGATGCAGGAAGTCAAGCTTAAACTGGAGGAGAACTCAAAATGTAAAGAAATGTGGCAGCATTACTTCAACCCTGAGATAATGATCTGCAGTGTTTCAGATGGAAAACATGCTTTTTGTAAGGTATTATATTATATTATATTATATTATATTATATTATATTATATTATATTATATTATATTATATTATATTATATTATATTATATTATATTATATTAATATATTTCTTTCCTTCTTATTCATTAGGGGGATTCGGGAAGTCCTCTTATCTGCAAAACTATACCACAAGGACTTGCTTCATATACCTTTGATGGTAACTGTACAAATACAGTATATCCTCAAGTTTATACAAAAATCTCATTCTTCCTCCCTTGGATTAAAAAGATTATTGGCTAAATAACGATGAATAAATAAATTAAATGAATAAATACATTTGATCAATCAATAAATACATTTGGATCTTATATTAAAGGTGATTTTTTTTTCACTTTCAGATTTTTTTTAATCTGCATCTGCTAATTACTTGTTCCTGCTGCAGTAGTCAAGATCTTAGTGCATTTGGTTTTAGACAGTTTGAGATTAATATTAATTAATTGAAACCCATATAAATAAAATTAACTGCAGTATGTGTTAAGACATTAGAAGGCCATAGATCACAAATGAAACATTAATTCATAAATAATTATTAGTTGTACAACAGTGTAAACACGTAGCTTGATTAGTTTTACATACTTCACACTTTCACACTTTTTGCTTTTAAATGGGTAAACTAGTTTTAAATAATGATTTGATACTCATCAAATTAGTCTATTACTGCGAAAACTTTTTTTGTTGCTCATGTATTTTAATGGTGACCTTGTGAAATGAAGCCTGGGGTTCATCATTTAATAAAAAAAATTTTTTAAATCACTGTTTGTTATAAAAAATCTTACATAATATGTTTCAGATTTGAGAAAGTTACATGAGCTCCATTGTTGTCCTTTGTAGATGAAACATTTCCAGCTAATGTGACTGTTGCTCACTAAATAACGAGGAGAAAGTGCATCAAGGATGCTGCAGGAAATCGCTCTCTATTTGCTGCTCTCCTCAGAATGTAGAATCATGTAGCAGTAAAACTTCAGTTCAGAAATATACATCTGGTTACAGAATTATGGCACCACTGGACTTCGGAACAGTGGAAACATGTTCTGTGGAGTGACATCCCGCTTCTCTCTTGGGCAGTCAGTTACCTGGAGTTATGCCAACTGTAAAGTTTGATGGAGGAATGATAATGGTATGAGGCTGTTTTTTGACAAAAACGGACCTGAGTCATATTGCGTGTTGCAGTGTTTCATAAGCCTTTGTATTTATATAGTCTTAGTTCGTACCTAAGGATTCCACTTCCGAAGTCTATTACACTATTACAAGTACTTGCTGCTTTGCTGCCTCTAGTGTCCATTTTTGTTGGAAACTGCAGTGATAATACTACATATTTTGCGTCTTGCAATTTTTTTTTTTCCACAATTACGTTTTCATCATGAGATCACGTAACGTTAGCTTAACCACATCAAACACCTTAGGGATGAACTGGAGATTGCTACCCAGGCCTTCTTGTTCAACATTAGTCCCTGACCTTACAAATGCTTTACTGGAGGAGTGGGCAAAATTTCCACAAGAATCTCACCTCTCAACAATAATCACTTCAACTGTCTGATTCAGTGGAGGCTTGTGGGTTTTAAAATAGAGGAGACACTAACTTTATTGGTCTGGTGATCCCTGCCGATTGCTATTATTAATATTTGCTTAACCACTTTAAAATGGTTTTCTGGCAACTTTTAGTCAGAAAATGTAAAGAAAAGGACACACATACAGCAAGATAATATAATTTCACTTACTCCATAAAATTCTGGGTTAAAAGAGAGCTGCCTGTTGTGCTATTTAATAAAGCCAGCTGCTGTTGCCTGTATCCATCCAGGAACATCCAGGCATGTTCTCCCTTTATTTTTTCTTTGTATATATATACATATACTTTTTGAATGACAACTTGGCAAATCTGTTGGCAATCAAATATTAAATATATTGCAACTTACAATAAGTACTTGGTACATTATCAGTACAGTGCAAGCCATTCAAACTAATAGCCAGTAATTTATGTCTCTATGATGATTGGTTGATACAGAAGGGAGACTAGCCTCCCCTGCAAGGTTTCTTTTCTCAACACTCCTCAGCGCTGAAAGTGAACACTTGATTGTGATTGCCTCTTTTTTAACCAAAGTAGGCACGAGAGCTAAACTCTCTCCTGGCCTCACCTCCCCTTCTCTATAACTTAACATTAGGGGTTGTAATTACATCAGCAGATTCGGCACATTGGTAAAAGAAAAGCGGCATTTTCCAACTTCAATAACATGTTATGGCATTACATCTATGAAATATAAAATAAAAATGCACATTCAGAGACATGAACTGAAATTAATTGTGAATTTTAGAACAATTAGACCTTCTTGTGCCATCCAAGTGGCAATATTTGCTCATCCCCACAGCCATATAAAGAGAGAAAGTGCTTTATTTTGCAGTAAAAAACAAACAGGTTTTTCTACCATTTAAAAATCAATAATGTATTCATAACTATCAAAGACATGATATAACTGGCATAATAAAAAAAATTATGAATAAATATTTTAAAATATATAATGAAAACAAGTGTTCCCCTGAAGTTGTCTCACTGGTGTTACCATTTAACAAGAATAATTTATTTTGAAATAAAAATAACACTGATGACATCACTTGACTTCATCCTTCCTATTTTCTTAATATCAATGAAAAAAAGGCCCATGTTAAAGGGATAGATCACTTTGAAATTAAATTTTGGTATGTTTTAGCTTACCTGAAGGGCATCCAAGATGTAGGTGTCTTTATTTCCGCAGTATACTTTCAATTTTGATATTATTAGGTCAAACCGTTCTTGTCTGTCAAGCATATAATGGAGGTCTATGGTCACCACCTCAAAGAGCATGCATAGAGAAGTCCAAATTAAACAATTCCCCATCGTAAGTAAACATTGATGACTTAAGACACGAAACGAGCGGTTTGTGTGAGAAACCTCTTATACACAACTACGTCCAAGTGATCTGAGGGCATGCGCGCTTCCTGGTGTGTGACGTGGCTCAGTCTGCGTAAGCGCCGGAAAGTGCCAGAAGTGATCTCTTGCATGTGTACGTCACTCATTGTTTACCATTTACCACACGATATGTCACCAATCTGCACTGTCTGATATATAATGTAATAATTGTAATTAATGAATTGGTTTATAATGTCATGATTCTGCCCTCGTGTCCTTGATTTTTTTCCTAGTCTTGAGGCAGGATCATGACAGACCCGTGTTTTGTGTACAAGCGCATGGCCTTGTCTTTGGGCCATGTGCTTGTGTTGTCTCGTTCCCTTGCCCCGCCCCCCTTGTTAACCTAGTCGTGTCTTGATTGTCCCATCTGTGCCACCTGTCGTGTCTTGATTGTTCCCCCTATTTAGATCTCCTAGTGTGCTCTGTCTTGCGTCGGTTCATTGAGATTTGTTCCCTAACATTTGTGTTTGTACCTCGTCTGAGATTATTCCACAGCTACGATTGTTCCTGAAGAAGTGTTTTGTATTACTGTGAGTGTTTATTTGTAGTCAGTAGGGCTGTAGGACTAGAGTCCGGTCTTGGACTCGAGTCCGGACTCGAGACATTTTTCTGTCGTCTCGGACTTGTCTCGGACTCGTTGCATTTGCACTCGGACTTGTCTCGGACTTGGCCATTGGACTCGCCAAGTCTTCTAGTTGGTCTCGACCGAGTCCAGCAAAAAAAAAAAAAAAAAAAAAAAAAATGTATCCTTCAAAACAAAACCACATTTGCATGATGTCGCGACAGACGCGACTGAAAACGTGTGGAAAACGCTAGGCGCGCCGCTCTCCTTATTTCCAAAGCACTCTGTAATCAGCGCTTGCGCTCCAGTGGCGTCTGCTGTTGCTGGGCAACCATGACCCGCTCTCCATGAAGATGCATAAGTTTCAGCAAATAATAAATGGATTTCCAGCTCTGATAATAGATTCATTTAAAAAATGTCTATCCTTGATCATCTGTTTCTCCATCTCAGCTTTCAGTATTGTTCCGGGAAAGGATGTGCATGACCAGCGGTGCACTTGCTGCGACCTGAAAAGTTTATATGTTTCTAATTTAATTTTCTATGTTAGATTGTGTTTTATTTACGTCTACACCTAGATCGCCTCAAACGTCCCCTTTACAATAATGAAATACTAATTGTTGTACAGTATAGGGGTTGCAAGACTTCTGATTTCTACTAGTCGATTTTTTTATAAAAAAAATGCTTGAGTTACTCGGCTACACGTGGTTCATGCTATTGCAAATGAAAACACTAAATATTTTTTTTTAATTGATAAACGCTTATTAATGTATAGCCTTATGCAACAGTTACATATATAAATTTTAAAAACTTTATAATTATGACATTACATATTTAAATTGTAACAGCCAGTATTTGTATCTGTAACAATCACAAAATGTTTCCTGTCTGCATTCGGATACAACATCGTACAGTTACTTGATAAGACTGTTATGACTTTTTATATTTTTTTCGTAGTTATCACTGAACAAGTATGTCGTGTTAAACTAAAATAATTATTAATTTCTAAAATAATATTTATCATGCAAGCAGAGAGATGTCATGACAAACGTTTAGTGATCATTTGAACACGACTGAATCCATTCAATGCGCACATTTTCAGTACGCAGAACACTTTAAGCGAGTCTTAATGTTAATGAACTTCAGTAAACAGATGAGTGTGTTCTGCGCAAACCAGCAAAAGGTAAATATGCAAACATGTAGGACAAGTAGACAATGTATCCATATCTATGTTGATTATTAGCCTACTTTTGAGAGAGAACTGATTTGGTTTTTGAGAGACTGAGACGCGCAGCGCTGCTGTTTGATTGGTGAGCGCGCTGTGCTTATTCCATTCATTCGAATCATACCGTGGCCTAAGCTTTAAATCATTGCCTTTTAAATATATACAAATACTATAACGTGTATGATGTAGCCTATTATTATAGGTAAAATTACTCTTGCAACGCTCTGATTTCTGAGAGATGCGCATGCAGAGAGGCGACAACAATGCGGTGTTTGATTTGCGCTCTTTTCACTCATAAAGTTTACATTCATTCACTTCTGGCGCTGATGCCCTGGCTCACCTGTTATCTAGCAAACACCAGACTGTGTCAGCTTCAGCCGAGTATTCAGGCAGAATTATTCCTTGTGCGTTATTCGTTTTTTAAGCCATTATCCTTGCCATTCCGAATAAGGAATTCGGCTTCAGGCACAACCCTAATTATTACATTACATATTTTATTTTTACATGCAACATAGATAAGGCCATATAGTAACAGCTCCACGCAATATTGTAATTCTGAAATTCATGTCGTACTTGCAAACACTTTGTGTGAATTATGCTTAATGCATGCTGGAGTAGTTGATTGTTTCCGACAGCGCAGAGTAGTCTATGCAAGCACTAAGTACAGTATGACAAAAATGTCGCTGTATTTATGTGCGCATGCCCAGTAGAGCCAAACGTATCCCTTCCTTGCTGTGCGCATTTGTCATATCCCGAGCTTTGCGTGTCTGTGCACTGTGTCTCTGTGCGTGTGCGTGTGTCTGGGCATCAGTCATTTTAATTTTTGACCACAGACATAATGTCAGCAAAAGCAGCATTATTAAGTAAATAAAATGAAAATAAAGTACATAAAAATAATTTGTCCTTACAGCTCCGAACTCTGTTCTAGAGGGCCAGTGTCCTTTATAGTTTATCTCCCAGGATCGGACTGGGGGTAAAACCAGTACTGATTACCAGGGCCCCAAAGGAAGAGAGGGCCCTTGAAAAGTAGGAATCTGAAATATATTTTATTTTACCTGGATATTTTCATGGGTGGGGGGCATGGGCTCCCATCAGGACTGCCTATGCATAGGGCCAAGGATCTTGTGTAACGCCCCTGTTAACTTTAACCCTAATTATACACACTTGAACCATCTAATCAAGCTCTTACTAGACACATTAATCTTCCAGGTGTGTTAAGGCCAGTTGGAGATAAACTTTTCAGGACATTGGCCCTCCAGGATGTAGTTTGGAGACCCCTGTCCTACAGAGTTTTCACATGCTTTTTGATCATCACAAATAATAATGTACAATTATTTTCTTAGAATAGGAGATATGCTTTCTCTCGCATCACAAACATTATCAGTAGTTAAGTATGTGGTCTTGAAGAGGACCCTTTTTTCTCTCATTTGGACTCGGACTTGACTTGGACTCGAAACTTTTGGACTTGGACTTGACTTGGACTCGAACCTCTTTGGATTCGGTCTTGACTCGGTCTCGACTAGTCCTGGACTTGGACTTGACTTGGACTCGACAAAGCCGGACTTGACTACAGCTCTAGTAGTCAGTGTTCTCTAGTTTTGAGTCTTTGTTTATCTTGCCTTATCAGTCCTGTTTAGTTATTTTTGTATCTGCCCAAGTTCTTGTTTTCCCCCTCGTGGGTTTTTGTTTTCCCCTTTTTGTAAATAAACCTGTTTGTGTTGTAAATCCTGTCTGCACCTGAGTTCCTCCTTGCCAAAACCCTG
Source organism: Carassius gibelio (assembly GCF_023724105.1). Lineage (NCBI taxonomy): Eukaryota > Metazoa > Chordata > Actinopteri > Cypriniformes > Cyprinidae > Carassius > Carassius gibelio. The sequence continues at coordinate 19,050,372 of NC_068404.1, read as the reverse complement.
ACATATAATGCAACTTATAATTGTTGCGATAATAATAAAAATACAACACATTACTCACTCTATTGACAGCATGCCATTGGGTCCCTCTGGCCTTGGACATCACCTCCAATTTAAACGTGGCAAACTAAACCCAACGTGCAAAACGCTGCCACTCAACAGCGGAGAAAACTCAGGATCTTCAGTCAGACAGGTGTGTGATGGGATACTGTCCTCGTCGTCGTCTTGTAGTTGTGGCATTGCTTTGCTCCATTCCATGACAACATATGCTCTCCACTTCTGTTGGCATCTCACAACACTTGTAACTAAAACAACACCAATTTTAAAGAGATCTGTCTCTCTGAGGCTTGAGGACATGCTGCTGCAGGGGACGCTTCCTCCATCACTCTGAGTACTTGATTTGTGTATTCTGGTTCAAATAAATATGTTTGTGAAAAAAGTTTAACGTTGGTCATCGATGTGTACTTACGATGGGGAATTGTTTAATTTGGACATCTCTGTGCATTCTATTTGAGTTGAGTTCTATTTTTATATTTTAAATAAGGTAACACCAATGAAAAAAAAAAATGGTACATGTGGTCTTGAAATAAATTAATTGCACTAAAATGTTTTGCCATACCAAAAGTGGACATTTCTGTAGAATGACCCATTAATAAATGCCAGTAAATACCCTGCACCTTTCTGGTGTGCACTTTCATATGTGACAAAATAGTCTCTGACCTATATACTGGCCTATTCTGTCACATATCAAACCAAACCTCAGTGAGGTTCAAATCCTGTTCATGTTCCACTCCTGATAACATCAGGGTTAGAGAGTGTTATTGTAGTTGGAGGTTAAAGAGGTTAAGCATCATTCCAGACCATACATGGCATCTGAGACAAAATAAGTGGATGATTACATACTGACTTTGGCTCACTGTTTGAAGTATGTGCATGCATCTCACTAAAACAATTGTGATTATAGAGACAAAAAAATAAAGTGAATTTTTTTTTTTTTTTTTTTTGGTTTATCAAGCATATACTATTTAAATTCAAAGCCAAAAATGAAAGCAGTTGTAGAACTGTGGTCCTCCAGAACATTGTTCCTTTTTGATGTTGAAAGTGATAGATTAGCAAACATATGCACCATTACATACCTGTATATTAATAATATATTTAGATGTATAATGTATATTTGGGATCCCTGTTGGCCCTGTTTTTTTTTTTCATCAAATAACTTTTTGATGTAACACACTGTTTGTTTGTTTTTTTGTTTGTTTTTTTGGTTCCCACATCATCGACCGCAAATAAAATAGTACGTTGATCAGTTATTGTGTATTCTCTACAGGACACCAAATCTTCAACTCTACAAATATTTTTTAAGCATGAGATTTGGAATTAAGGTACTTCTTCATTTCATTTCTTCTCTGATAGCAACACTGAGTACATAATTGAGTACAGAATTAAACTTAATGCTTCTTTACTTGTTTGGGTGACACCTCATTGTTAATCAGTCTACTGCTGTCCCCTTGGTTTTAGCAGTTACTTTTATACACACATTTATGGTTTTTGGTAAGAGTGGGAGGAGATACCACTTGTGAGTGCAGAGAGTGGGTCTGAGTAATAATAATAACTTGCACACATAATGCTTAAACTCAGAGTGTACCTCTCAGTCAACAACTGCACCATGTTTCCTTACATGTTTCTTCTCCTCATTGGTCCCCCTTTGACTGGTAAGATGTTAATCTTTTGTTCTTTCTGAATTTGCATTTTGCATAGTTTTTTCCCCCAAACATTATTTGAAAGCTAGGATATGATTTAAATAAAAATGAGTAGAATTGGAAATTTTGAAAATATAGTCACAAGTGGAAATAATTGGGGTCCAAGCACCAACGGTCCATGTGGATGATTAGGCATTGCAATTGAAATGTATCTTTTATAATGTTATTTGTTTTTTACACATTCATTTTGAATTTTAACTGATAGGTAGGGTTTGATGAAACAGGATACAGCAACACACTGATGTCACAAGGGACAGCTAACTTTCAAAAGAAATCACCCCGTTACTGTCAGACTGAAAAGGAGAGAGAGAAAAAACACTGTAAACATTTTTAGTATCATGAGATATGTGATCAGAAGATACAGTATGTGGCTCTTGCTTAACATTTACACTTATATGTGCATGTCTCAGGTCAATTTCTGGTTAGATATAAAAAATCATCTGCAGCTAAAAAAACAATAATAATAATTACCACTAGTCCCTTTTTATTTTATATATTTTTATGTGACCTTCTTTATTTGTGTTGAAACTATTGTTCAATGATTTGTAAAACTGAAACTACTAACCAAGTAAACACCCTAATACATATATTTTCAGTTCAAAAGAATACACAGCTTTTGTCTATTTGTACATTGATAATATATAAAACTGTTTAAGTTTTACATGGTTTAACAACCAGATGTTGATTGATACTTTCATGTTATTTTAGCAAGCACAAATTATATACACACACACACACACACGATAATATAGCAATACTGTGGTGCAAAAATACTGCACATAACAAATTTTCAAATCACTAAACAGCAGACAAAGTAAATCAATTAATATCTGGTGCTTCCAAATGGGTGCAGAATATTATGAAACTTGGTGGTGTGTCCTCAGAATGTCCCTTTGTGTCAAGTTTCAAGTTTTTGTTGGGCCTGACTCAAAGATTCAGTGAAAAAAAATACAGCCATATACCTTGAAGGCAGAAAAAAAGGAAGAAAAATCTTTACAAACACGGGTTCCAGCACCTTCAATAATCTGGTAATGGTGTGAGTTTGGCTTTTGTCACAGGTGGCATGGACAGTAGTATTATTGGAGGGAAAGAGGCTATAGCTTTTTCCAGGCCATACATGGCATCAGTTCAGAGTGATAAATATCACACATGTGGAGGGATGCTGATCAGAGAGAATTATGTTCTGACAGCGGCCCACTGTTTGAAGTGAGTATGTCTCTGGATGCATTATTTATGATGCTTTTAAAAAAAAATACTTTGTCTTTGTCATATGTGTAAATATGTTTTATAGTTATTTAAATACATAAAGACAATTTTGTTATCTGTTTTTTTTTTTTCATGGTCGCAGATACTTATCTATTCGAGGCAACATTGAGGTTGTTCTGGGAGCTCACATAATCAACAAGGCGGAGAGGAGCCAGCAGAGGATCCCAGTGATAAAACACATCCAACATCCTTTGTATAAAAAGAACAACAAACAGGACTTAAGCTATGATATCATGTTACTAAAGGTATTTTCACCTTCACCTGCTATAACTCTGTGTTTTCTGCTTTGTCTGCTCTCTAGAATTTATTTTCTGTAATTTGCAGCTGAAGAAGAAAGCCAAGCTGACTAGATTTGTGAATCTTACGCCCCTTCCTAAGAAAAATGAAAAAACACCAGCTAATGTTAAATGCTCCATTGCTGGTTGGGGGTTAAAATCCCCAAATGGAAACGAGGCATCAAATGTGATGCAGGAAGTCAAGCTTAAACTGGAGGAGAACTCAAAATGTAAAGAAATGTGGCAGCATTACTTCAACCCTGAGATAATGATCTGCAGTGTTTCAGATGGAAAACATGCTTTTTGTAAGGTATTATATCATATTATATTATATTATATTATATTATATTATATTATATTATATTATATTATATTATATTATATTATATATTTATATTATATTTTATCTTTCCATCTTTCCATTAGGGGGATTCAGGAAGTCCTCTTATCTGCAAAAAAATACCACAAGGACTTGCTTCATATACCATCGATGGTGATTGTACAAATACAACATATCCTCAAGTTTATACTAAAATCTCCTACTTCCTCCCCTGGATTAATAAGACAATGGAAATGAATGAATGAATAAATAAATACATATACATTTTTTATACTTATTTTAAATGTTATAGTTTTCTCTTTTAGACTTTTAACTTTTTTTTAAGGTTTTTATTTCGCACTGCAACTGTATAAATCTCAGTGCATGTATTTTTAGCTTTTTTAAGATGACTAAAATAATAATTGAGTGATAAGACTTGAATACTTTGACGTATTAATTCATTTTCGATGAAACCCCTAGAAATAACTGCCATATACATTAGACCATTTGAAGACCACATGTAGATAAAAAATAAACCAGTAATTCAGTAATAATAATTTCTTAGAATATAATCTATTTATAAATATATAGGTTTCATATATGTGCCATAATAGCTGCAAGGGCCATATTTTAATATGAAATATGGAAAAGTGTTGATTCAACAGCAAAAACATTTAGCCTGATTGCAGTTTTGCATACTTCACACTCATTGCTTAAAGTGCTTTTAAATGGGCAGAAGAACAGGACAAATACATTGCAGAATTTCTTTTAAATAAAGGTTACTTTTTCTTTGCAGGGGTTTGTGTGTGCTTTTTATTTATTTTTATTTTTTTTTATACTTATCTAATTAGTCTCTTCCTGCAAAAACCTCTTTACTCTCAGAGTGAAAATTCCCCCCCGAAGCTCTCTGTTTGTATGCAGCAAGGCCAAGGTTCATGAGTTCACGCTTAGCCTATATATAATCAGGGTTCTAAATTAACTTTTTTGATCACCAGCCAATGTGGCTGGTAACTTTCTAAAGTTACCAGCCAATCAGAATTTCCACTAGCCATTTTTTTTCCCGGTAAAAATAACAAATTACGAGTGCCGCTGAATGCATTTGATCATTTTATTAACATTGTTGGCATGAAAAACTTCCGTTTATAAACCGTGCGCACACTTTCGCAATCCGTTCCCACGGATCTGTAAACCGTACTCACAGATTCATGCAGCAAGCTCCTGTTAACATACAGTTTTATTGACTATTATTATGTGGAATAGGTTTAATAATAATAAAGGAATAATCTCATAATAGCAACTGATTATTATTGTACAATAAACCTGGCATTGTGACTAACTCTGGAGTAATTTTTTCCTCTGTTGTAAATTGTTTTGGATAAAAGATTCTTATGCATAACCTGTATAATAATATATAATAATATATAAATTATTTTTATCATTTTAATTTGTAGGCTAAATAAATGAGTACAAGAAAATAATTCATGAATTGCTTTATTTTTAAATAAACTTTGACAGTTTTGTAAATGCTTGTCTACAATTCTTTCTTAACATGCATGAAGACTTATTTTTCTGATTTTATTATACTAAGCTCCATCCACCCCACCTGCCGGAGTTAGATGCATCTTTCACTGTTAATGTTATTAATAAATAATGAGGCCGAAAATAACATTGCATTCAGTTAGAGAGAAAAGGAATGAAAACATAACCGGCATATTATTTGTTTTGTATTGCTTTTTACCCTTATTTTCTTTTTCTTTTAGCGTTTTTTTTTTCATAAAATACAGGCGGCTGTGTCTTATCCTATTGGTAATGTAATAATCACTATTAAAATAAACGCTAAAAAGAAGACTATTTGTGAATGCTGATCGTGGACTCACTGGATACTATGAAAAATAATGTTTAATAAACAGTAATGAATCTGCCGGTGGGGGCGGAGCTACAAATGCGTGTCAGTTTACAAATACAAATCCGAGGGAACGGATTGTGAAAGTGTGCGCACGGATTATGAATTCGTGGGTACGGTTTACAAAATCTGAGCGCACGGATTGGAAATTCGTGGGCACGATTTGTTAAACCAAGGTAACAGTTTATGAATTCGTGAGTACGGTTTATAAACTGAAGGGACGGATTGCAAAACCGTCGTCACGGATTGATTTTTTTTTCTCCTACAGGTGACGTGCGGGGCTCTCCGTAATATCCTCATCCCCTGCCTCGTTCCTCTTTTTGCCCCCAGAAATCTGTCCCAACCACCGCCACATTTAGTTTAATCTTAATTTTTTTCTTTAATAGCTAACTCCCTCCTCTTTCAGTCTATGCTCCCTGCTCTGGCTCCATTCGTTCTTTTTCCTTGTGTTTTCTGATGGACGCTATTCGTTTCCATGTTTTTTCGCGCTGGTTTCACTGCAAACTGCGTGCAGACAATGAGCATATGAAACGTCATCACGTAGCATTACAGCACAGTGTCCATGGGAAATGTAGGAAGTGCTGCCAGGGGGATAAATGACCGAGAACAGAGCCTCATGCATCACCAGCCGAACTGGCTAGTAATTTTTAATTAACACCCGCCAAAATGAATTTTAACCCGCATTTAGCGGGTTGGCGGGTGTTAATTTAGAACCCTAATATAATTATCTTAAGTATGATAATCCATATTTGGTGTGCTATCCAAACTCGGGGAATGGCCGTACCTAGAGTACCCCGCTCCCCGTGTAGTACTAAAATGAACTCGAAGAGAGGAGATGGGGTGGAGGAGGGATGCTGATGAACTGTCAATGGATAGAAGTCAGCTGTATTTATGCTGTGGTGTTGATTAACTTGATTTTGCTCCACGGGTGTTGATTAGGCTAAGTATCTGACGTGCTCTTCCCGAACCTTAATAAAACATCATTAAAAGGTATGAAGATTATTTGAGCCAAATTTGAGAACATTCTTAAGTTGTCAGTATGTCTACTATTCAGTCTGTCTTATCTAAAGTAGGACCTTTTGTGGGAAAGTTGTGGCCTTATGGTTAGAGTTTGACTCCTAAGGTTGTGGGTTCGAGTCTCGGGCTGGCAATATCACGACTGAGTGCCCTTGAGCAAAACACTAAACCCCCATCTGGGTGTGTGTTCATGGTGTGTGTGTTCACTTTGGATGGGTTAAATGCAGAGCATGAACTCTGAGTATGGGTCACCATCCTTGGCTGTGTCACTTCATTGACAACTAATTACACTTGTAAATACTTAAAATACCGCTTTTCAGTTTTTAAGATACAAAAGTTCTAATCCTGTTTGGGCAATGACCGGGGCACTTTATATGGCAGATCAGTATCAGAAACCATAAGAGTTGGTGCTGATATAAAGTAAAATAAATAAATCATGCTTTCTTATCTGCTCGTTTACTGAAAACAAATTAATAATTCCATACAATACCATACAACTGTAGAATTTGATTTGATAAATATATATAAACAAAGAAGTGGAAAAGAAGAGCCAAACTTATTATGCAAAATCTATACACAATTTTCATGGCTTGCTAATATAGCAAAGAATTCTGAATCATTTTTAAATAAAAAAAAATCAATAACAAAAAAAGTTAAATCTATGGTAATATTAATTTCTTCCTTCTGATGACAGGAAGATCCTGAAAATCCTAAAGATTAAGCAAAAATTGTTTATTTAATAGAAACCCTGTCATATCTCCTGGAATTATACTACAAACGGGGGAAACCATTTCCGTTACCTTTTACTGAAAAAGGGGGATCCGTGTCACCCCATTAGTATGAACAGTAGACTTGAGAAGGGAAGAGTAGTAGTATTTCATTAAGTACACATTTTTTACCATCACATATGAAAATACATACACAAATCTCAGAATAGAGATGATGATTATTTCACATAAATTGTTCAGTCATGGTAAGCCGGATGCTAAGGTTAAAAGTCATTAAAAAAAAAAAACTAAAACTGATTGGATTTTGCAAAGAAACATGATGACAAAAGAATATTCATATATATGTCCAGGTTACAAACATGACTAAACCCACCAGTCCAAAGTATATTTGTACACTCAATCATTGTGCAGACTCTTGAAATTAAAGCGCCTCCTGTCTGTGAAACTCTGCATCTAGGGAGGGAAAAATATGATTAAATAACAAAATAAAAATGCATTCCTCTACATTAAAATTATAAATGAAGTACATCTAGAGTTTGATTTAGAATCTTAGAAGTAATTCTCTAAAGTTATTACAAAACAAACCGTGTACACAAATGCAGTCACATGCAAACAGAGAAAGCACACACTCTCACCTGGCTAGGGTCTCTTGTGAAGTATCTCTTCTCGATTACCTAAAGAGAGAAAATAATAATTTACACCACATGCTAATACACTGCACAGAGACACAGTACTCACAGCAGGGAAGAAAATCATTAGGATCAGAGTGGGAATAGACATTATAGTTTCACTGAAGTCTCTACCTTGTCAAAGAATCGGCTTAGCTTAACAGCATTTGAAGATCCAGCAGCAAGATACCGTGGATTTGTACAATCCTGAGAAAAAAAGCAGGCAAAAGCTCAGAATTCACAAGTGTGAAATTAATACAAGAAATTGAAATGTTTTTCTTAATATCATATGAGTTTGGGTTAAGACATTATTACGGCACTAAAAAGCACACACCAAATTGATCTCTTCTGCATTAAAGTCTTCAGATAAAAAGGCAGTGCGGGTCAGAACATCATTCCTCTTGTTTTCTGGGATCTGATCAAATTTGGTGCCAATAAGCAGGAGGGGAACTGAGTTCTCTGCAAACTGTTCTCTGTCATAATCCCTGCAAGCGCAAAACATCCGAATTAGTTCCTTGTAACATATCTATGAATTTATAGACAAAATAAAGTATGATGTTCTCTCACTGTATTCTGAACCAGAAGTTAACCTTGACTCACCCATTTGACACAATGATGCCAGTTGGAGAGGAGTCTTTACTCAAAGCCTCCAATGACCAGGGATTCAGATTCTGGGAGGATTTCTTATTGGTCAAATCATGAACTAAAATAATGCCTAGAAAGGAAAAAAGACAAATGATTAAACATTAAAGTAGAGTCATTAGAAATATTCCATGCTTTTTTGTTTGTACACATGTAAGAACAACTTTTAATAGTGTATCTGATACTTAACCATTTACAGAATTGTAAAACACAGCTCTGGTGCTTTTGACACTGCTGGCACTGTCAACAGATCCCCCAACGTCCCAGAGTTCAATGTAGCATGTCTTCTCTTCTGGAGTGCCTTCTTTGTAGTCATGAACCTGTGCAAAGAATCAAGAGAATGTTTTAGTTGGATTAAAACCCCTATTTTCTTTATTTTAATTTTAATGACAAAAACACACTGTTCCCCATTCTGTCCAATGACCTTAAAACAGAAGTGCTAACAGAATGCTATGAAAACATACAGTGCTTAATTTTTTTTGGGGACAAATAACAAACTAAAACATCCAAATAGTATTTATTCACATAATAACAAAAATGGTCTCCTTTGCCTTTGATAACAGCTCACTACCTTGCTGTCATTGTTTATGTACTTTTTGACTAACTGGGTATCTGAATAATAAAAAATAAAAAAACACTATAAAGCACTTGACAATTATTTTCCTAATTTCTTTCACATAAAACAGCAATAATTATATTATAGCATTAAAAATAGCTTACTACTGTTACTAAAAAGCTTACACATATTGGAGGTTTAACCAATACAGAAAGCTACAAAAATATTTTGGTAATTACCAATACTGTTAGTTAAAAGCAGCAGTGGCACAAACCCTACAAAAGAGGTTAAAAACCTTACATAAATTTGTTTTAATAAATTTGTTAATCACTGTTGGCTACATAGTGAATATAGTTTCAATCTCTAGATCATAAAATGTAACAATAAAGTTAATAAAGACGAATAAAATCACAGTAATGCTCTGCAGGGACAGTCTCCTCTTGCTGTCATTTCCTGTAAAAACCTCTGATATTTATATTCAGACAATTACACAATGCTGTCTCTTCACAGTTCCTACTCTCATAAATTACTCACACTACATGTTGACTTTTAAAACTTAATATAAATGTTAAACAACAGACATTTCCCCTATTATTTGTACATACATTTTGTCAATAGAAATGCGTTATTCAGTGCTCTAACTTGATGCGACCGGCTGCAGTTGTACGTGCACTATGGACAGACCCGACTAATCAATCATGAGAATCGTTGTCGATGATTTTCATTATCGATAATAATCGATTTGATCTATTTATTGTTGCAGCACTAGTTTATATGATAATGCTATATATATATATATATATATATATATATATATATATAATCGCTGCGAATTTACACTGTACCCTGACGTCCACTGAGCAGCCCACAGTCCATGAGGGGTTCCCCAAAACTTGATTCTGGCACAGTAAATGTACAAGAGAGGACTTCCCTACTCCTGTAAACAGACACAAAATAACACTGATCAGAACTGCAATACCGAGGCTCAATGAAGAAGTGCTTATTTTTAAAAGAAAAAAGTAAGTTACAATATCGAAAGTGTGGCTCCTCGTGGCAGATATTATCAAATAATAACGAACATAATAGTAATCCTAGAGAAATCCAAGCAAATGTGGCAGGCTAACACTTCTAACTTGAGTCGAATCTTAGACAACATGCTTACATTTTAAATGTACATTCACAATATCTTTTGTGAGGTTACAGAAAAGCAAGGTTGACATATTATTTAGATTAAAAAATATATATTACCGGAATCTCCTAAAACCAACACTTTCACCCTGTCCAAAGATGCCATTTCTTTCCGGAAGTTGTTTTACGCTGTGCTGTGCGTCCTTGTATAAGAACAAAATAAAAGTCGCAGAATTACGTGAAGAATGCATTGACGAAGAATGTACCAAGCTGTGAAAATCAAAACCAATAAAACGGAAAGTATGAATTAAAAATAAATAAATAAATAAAGTTTTGTATTTAATGCTAGCCCTTGTGTGATATGTGGTTGAAGTTGTATTATTAGCTTCGCTTGCTTGCGTTTAATATCAACATTACTTGGCTTACCAGTTCTTATAATATAATATAATATAATATAATATAATATAATATAATATAATATAATATAATATAATATAATATAATATAATATAATATAATATAATATAATATTAGATGGGTCATTATGAAACCTTTTTCAATTGAACTTTTATAACACTTCCTTTTTAAAAAGAGGCGGGACTTGTGATAGAGCAGGAAGAGGCTTTTTTGATAGACATCACAGAAAGCAGTGGAAAGAAACAAGGACCCATGGCTGTTAGAGGAATGAAATTATCGAGTGTTTGTTTTCTACTTTTATATCTGATATTGGCAGTACTGGCCGGGTGAGTGAATATCGTGTTGTTTTCAGGGTCTAGGTTTAGTGTATTAAAGCTCAGGGCTCTGGCTGGTACACATGTTTCACTGTGATTGGTCTACGCCACTCTCCGTGCATCATGCTGCTGATTGCTCGCCATAATATACTTGATCTATAAAATATTTATATAAATAATAATAATAATAATAATAATTATTATTATTATTATTTTCCAAAATAGGACAGTGTTTTTTTTTTTAAGTAACGTTACCAAAATTGCTTTAACGAGGCTGATAACTTGTCACTGTTGCCACAAGTTTATATAAATGTCACATTCCTTATTTATATTCATACTGCTGTACTCTTACTGATTTCCCCAACAAGATGTATTGATGTTAAATATTTGGACATCATGTCAATATTGCTCATAAGCTTGAATGAATGAATGAACTGGTGTACGATTGCAAAAAATGTGTATTTTCAGGAGGGATTTCTACAAAATTCTGGGGGTTAGTAGATCAGCATCAGTTAAAGACATTAAGAAAGCCTACAGAAAGCTGGCACTGCAGCTTCATCCAGACAGAAACCAAGATGACCCAAATGCCCAAGACAAATTTGCAGACCTCGGAGCTGCTTACGAGGTATGATGTTTATTTTTTAACAAGTCCTTCGTTTTTGTTTTGACCGTCACGCATTATGCTGAACAAAAATATTGTCTTTACGTTACTGGATATTAAAGTGATTAGGATAATAAAGTATTAGGGAATGACATGACTTCGTTTTAATGCGAATTTTTTTGCCTAACTTTAAAACAAATATTTAGATGCTTTGTGTCACTAAAACACTTATTTACAGACGTATTATATTATTCTTAATAAACCAGCAATATAAAGCCAGTGAATCTGACCAGCATGAGTGTTGCTGTTAGAAACGAACTGATGGAGCGATTGGATTGGTTGGAAGAAATGTGTGGCCGCCTCTGATTGGTTGAAACGTCTGCTTATTTATGACGTGGACCTGCAATGTAGCTACTAATAATAATGCACGGTGTATAAAAAGGATTTCATATTACATTATAAATGATTACCTGTTTAATTCCAAGTAGTCATTTTTACTTTATGATAAGTAAAAACTGATAGCCTGAATGTACTGTAAGTCGCTTAAAAGCGTCTGCTAAATGCATAAATTTAAAATTAATTTTTAATTTTAATTTAAGTAGTCAATGGTTGTCTCCATTATAATATTAACAAGTATACCATTCATATGATAAGAAAAGATGTGTTTATTGCATAAAATAATAATTATTTATTAGAGTTAGATAGATAGATAGATAGATAGATAGATAGATAGATAGATAGATAACTATAATAAATAATTATTATAGGGGCTAGGGGGAAAAAAAACTTCCCCAGGTATTTAAAATGAGGCAGAATGTCTATTTTCTTTTTTTTCTTTTATTTAACATTTAGTATATTTCATAATATCTAATTGTGGCTTTAGGGACTTTAAATTAAATGTAAAATTTAAATTTATGCATTTAGCAGACGCTTTTATCCAAAGCGACTTACAGTGCATTCAGGCTATCAATTTTTACCTATCATGTGTTCCCGGGGAACCGAACCCCCAACATTGCGCTTGACATACGCAATGCTCTACCAGTTGAGCTACAGGAACACTAACACTTTAGTTACCTGTGTGTTTTATGTTAAACAGAAATTGCCCCTAAAAACAACTTCAGTTGCAAATATTGCTCATTGTTCCATTAATAATATTTTCTGATTGTCTGTTTTGATCACAGGTGCTCTCAGATGAGGAGAAAAGGAAACAGTATGATACATATGGAGAGGAGGGTTTGAAAGAAGGCCATCACAGTTCACACGGTGATATATTCTCCAGGTAAATGAGCCTCAGCTTGATTAAGATTTTCTTCAAATGTTAGCAACAGAAATGTTTGTCAGATTTTCTATAAATTTTGTGAGATTTGCAAATGACTGATGCATAGTTGGTGTTCTCATTTCAGATGTGAGCCCTTTTGAAACAAAACTGTTGGTACTGTCACTGTGAAATTCGTCTGTGTCTATATTCAAATGTGTTTTGTTTTTCAAGTTTCTTTGGCGACTTTGGATTTATGTTCGGTGGAAACAGGCAGCCGGCCGGCCGGGATATTCCTAGGGGTAATGATATAGTACTGGACCTTGACGTAACCCTAGAAGAGGTGTATTCTGGGAATTTTGTAGAGGTGAGCTGCTTTTTTTTCTTTTTCCTTCCTGATGTACTGTAGTATACACAGTCTTTGTGTACTTCTATAGGCTTTGTCAGGCAGTGAACATGCAGAGTCACATGGAAATGGACACTCTCCTTTCCTTTTTCCTGTCCTTCTGTTTCCCCTCTTTTTCAACATGTAGGTGGTGCGAAACAAACCTGTAGCAAAAGAAGCCCCAGGCAAAAGAAAATGCAACTGCCGACAGGAAATGAGAACCACACAGCTAGGACCAGGTCGCTTCCAGATGACACAGGAAGTAGTCTGTGATGAATGCCCTAATATCAAGTAAGTTTGCCCAGTAATCACTCCAACTTTGACTCAGTAGGAAATATGATGGTTTTCTGTTTAAATGCTGTATCATTGTTTTTTCCAGGCTTGTGAATGAAGAGAGAACACTAGAGGTGGAGATCGAGCAGGGTGTGAGAGATGAGATGGAATACCCTTTCATTGGGGAAGGTACAGAAATGAAATGATTTTATTATTATGTTTACAGATAACTCAGTACAGTAACATTTGTTTTTATGAATTAGCTAGATGCAGCAACATATTATTTATAGAATGTACAAGTGACATATCTGTTGTTTGACTGACTACAGGTGAACCTCACATTGATGGTGAGCCTGGAGATCTGCGTTTCCGCATTAAAGTTTTAAAGTAAGAGTCGTATGAAATTACAGCAATTACAACAGTGAATTGAACTTTTCTCTTAATGTACAGTACTTTTAATATAATTGATTTTAATGTGCCACCATTTATTCTCTGTCTTGAAAGAGTGAGACTTTATGAACTGTTTCCCGTTTGTCATGTGTAAATCTCTTCTTCTCCAGGCACCCAGTGTTTGAGCGCAGAGGTGACGACCTCTATACAAACGTCACCATCTCTCTGGTAGAGGCTCTGGTCGGATTTGAGATGGACATCACTCATTTAGATGGTCACAAGGCATGTTTTGTTTAATTTTTAGAATATATATTTATATTTCATTTCACATGTGCAACTAAGAGCCGTGACTTAAGAACTTGTGTTCTTATAGGTACACATTGAGAGAGATAAAATCACTAAGCCAGGAGCTCGTATTTGGAAGAAGGGTGAGGGATTACCAAATTTTGACAACAACAATATCCGTGGGTCGCTTATAGTCACCTTTGATGTCGATTTCCCAAAGGAGCAGCTTGATGACCAGCAGAAAGATGGTAAGAGAACATTTCGTGAATACGGACAGTGGGCTGTTTTAGCAGAGACATGGTGACTACTGTGGAGTTTTTGTGCATTTGTGAGTTAATAAATCATTTATTTTTCCTCAGGTATAAGGCAACTTCTGAAACAGGCACCATCTCAGAAGGTTTATAATGGACTGCAGGGATACTGACAAACCAGCCAAGTAAATCCGGACTGATTGACTTGTCCCTGACTGCCCTTAACACACATACACACTTACATGCACACTGAGGAACAAGCAATGGGGTGTATTTATTTTTTTCTGATGGTTCTCAGGAAGGGTTGACATCGATATGTTTTTATTATTTTTCTTTTTCTTTAACATTTTAAAAGCCTTGTTTTCTCATGGAAATAACTATTTGTTTTATTTGACTTGTCCAAATTATTAGTTTTTCCTTATATGGTCCCTGGTTTCATGCTTGGAGTAAGTAGTTCAAGACCTTTTTTAACAGTTGAAGTGTTTGGACACTTACTTTCTGCTATGACCAGTCAATCACCATGCACTTACGGATCTCAGTATAATGTTTTGTCCCAGTCGACCTGAGATTGACTGTACCACAAAAACAGAAAGAGGACTGAAACTTCAAATCGGAGGACAATTTAAACACCTGCCTCAGCACTGTACATCTTTTAAGAAAGAAACAGTTATATGAATGTAAGTTCAAGGAGCTTTCTCAACTTCAGTCTTTGGTCTGCTTGTTTTAAAGAACAGATTTTGTGCAGTAAGTGGTGTTTTTGTACTCATCAAGCTGCAAGTGTGTGCGTGAGATTGAATTGTTCAGATTTTCTGTCTAGCTTCAGGTCGGTTTCCTCTGAGGCATTGAAGTTCAAACAGAAGACCTCTTAAACTGTTCAGTTTAACTTGTTCCTGTGAATTTTTTTATGTGACAGACTCACTTTTGACTCTTTTGACAACCCCTCCTGATGCCCAGCCCACTGGGTCTCTTCCTAGTTAGTATGTTTCCTGTGCTCATTTGTGGACTCTACCTGAAAAAATGACCAACTTCTTAGGATAACTTGTGCACAAGTGAAGGATAATTTGTCATTTTCAAATAAAAAATAAAAAGTTTCTAATTATGGTTAAAAATGGATTTGATATGAAAACAGAGTATTTGTTTATTATTATTTTTATTTTTTTAGATTTCAGACACATGGCGTCAAATTTCGAGTTCCTTGCCTAACTGGATCTCTTTTAACTTTAATGGTTACAGTGAAAATCGAGTGAATATGAATTGGTGTAGTTTCAGCAGTAACTAGCTTGTCCTGTAGAGGGCAGCAAATGATAGATGATCTCCAGGATTAGTCTTCTCAGAGTTTCTTGAGACTAGAAGTTTGTATAAACTAATATTATGCAGTTTATATTATGCAGAATATTTGTTTAAATTTACTGAATTTAAAAGTTATACATTTATATAGAGTTATTATATTGTTATTAAATTGCAAGTGAGGGCAGTAAATGATAGATGATTTTCAGTATTACACCTCTTAGAGTTTCTTGAGACTAGTAGTTTATGTATGTATATATGAACAATTACATATATTATGCAATATATATTATGTAGAATATATACTATTTAAATTAATTGCTTTCTATTTGAATATTTAAAAATGTCATTTATTCCTGTGATCAAAGCTGAATCTTCAGCATTGTTACTCCAGTCTTCAGTGTCACATGATCCTTCAGAAATCATTCTAATATGCCGATTTGATGCTCGAGAAACATTTCTTATTATTTTTTAGAATGATTTCTGAAGGATCACGTGAGACTGAAGACTGGATTAATGATGCTAAATAATCAGCTGTGAAATCAATTATTTTAAATAGTAAACATATTTCGCAATTTTATGTTTTTTTTTGTTTTTTTTGCTGTACTTTGGATCAAATAAAAACAGGCTTGGTGAGCAGAAGAGACTTTTAGAGAAACATAAAAAATTCCAATGTAAAAAAATTATATTATTAAATCATTTAATATTATTTGTATTTGCAAAATGTATATGACGTTACTGGTATATGTATATGTATGTATATATACCCCCCCCCCCCCACACACACACAATCATATGATACATTACATGTGTGTGTATTAATGATGATATGACATTTATATGATGTACATTTTATGTCTACTGTGTGTGTGTGTATATATATATATATATATATATATATATATATATATATATATATATATAATTACATTATTTATAAATGATAAAATGTCATAACATGAAGGCAATCCCACATTTGTTTCTCAGAACTCCAACTGTATTTAGAACAGAGTTATTAATGCCCACATTATAGGCTGCATTAATTACAGCTCATTACAGATCAAAGGCTTTTTCTGTCTTTAATCATGCAGTGGAATCCCACCCAGCTTCATAAAAACTACTGTGCTTGTGAATGCCTTGTGAGCATGTGACCTTTTGGTAAGGAATAAGCTCCATATACTGAACACTCTTAATATGGAGATTGATGTGTGTCTTTGCTAATCACTGTCATGTTTGCTGATAATACAGTGTGTGTGGTGTCGTTCAGAGTTGAATGTGTGACTGCTTGTCTGACACGGAGTTCACCCATTACATTAGGTTATGACCTCTGCACTGCAGGTGGTTTTACTTAGGCTGTGTTGGAGGCACTGTTGCGCTGAGTCAGGCCTGAGCCCCGTTCTCCAAGTCCGGGGCGAGAGAACGGGTGGTCGCCCTTCTTGGGGAGGTCGTCTGTCAGGGTGTAGCCTGGAACTATTAGAAGCATCTGTTTGTATGACTGTTTTACAGTGTGGTTTTACATGATGTGATTTTCCCTCTGTGTATCTGTAAGGCTGTGTGTGAACACTGTACACATGTTTGTTAGACTGAGCGACAAGGATGAAGAGAATCCATCTGAATGTAAAGGACAGTCAAACCAAATGTGTATACGAGTGTTATGAGCGTTTGTAATTAAAGGGATGAAATAAGGCGTTTCCTTGAGGGTCTTGTAAGCAGTATAAAATGTACGCTTGGAGCAGTGTTGGGCAAGTTACTTTTAAATTATAATTAGTTACAGTTACTAGTTACTTCTTCCAAAAAGTAACTAAATTAGTAACTCAGTTACAAATTTTAAAAGTAACTAGTTACTTAAGAAAGTAACTATTGCGTTACTTTCAAGTAAAATTAAATTTTAAATGCTCAAATGTGACCCCACCTCTACCCCTCTTTAAAGGAACTTAAAATACATGTGCATGTTCAATTATTTATGATAAATCTGAATATTATAATGAAATGGACACTTAATACAATACATTATTAACAGAAACATGAAACATTGTACACACATCTAAAAAAAAAGTGAGACTAGCCTCCAATCAAATGGCATGTATGTTGATATTATGTTTATATAGTGGATCAATGCAAATAACACGATAGATTTTTGGGAACTTTTGATATTTCCTTTTATTGTTTCTTTAATTTCTTGAAGGAAAAAGTAATGTATATACTTCCATTTAGAGAAGGCTACTTTTGGATTATTTGGGCTCGTTGCCATACCTGTCTCTCGTTGACTGACTGGCTTGTGTTGTTCGTTGTGTGTCCTGTCCTGTCCGACTATGCGTTATGATGGGTTGTTCGCAATTCATGAGCGTTAGAGATGATGGGTCGTTCGCGAATGAGCGTTAGGGATGATGGATCGACTCGTTCGCGAATGAGCTTTTGATGAGTCGTTCGCGATTCGCGAATGAGCCGACTCTAAGAGCCGGCTCTTTTAGTTGAACTTCGGGAGCTGGCTCGCATATCTGAAGAGCCAACTCTATTTTTTTTTTATTTATTTTTTTTCAAATTTAGCCTATAGAAATTAAATAGTTATGTAATAAAATTGAAATATTATAGTCAAAGTCATTTAAAGAGCCGTTTGTGAGCCAAAGAGCCGGCTCTTTTCAGTGAGCTGAGTCAAAAGAGCCGAATTCCCATCACTACTATGCGTGCTTTCGAACACCCGCCCAACTCTACCTCTGATTGGCTTACAATGAAATTTTACTCTACCTCAGCCAATCGTCAGCATTTATGCGCTTGTCTTGTGCTCTGCCCACTTACCAAGGAAGAACAGTAAAAAAAAAGTATTTGCCTCTCGCTCAGAGATCTAGTTGGTCTGATGAAAAAAAAAAACAGCTTCATCATCAGTTATAGTAACGCGCCGCATTTTTTGGCAGTAACGGTAACGGCGTTATTAAGATGAGAAGAGTAATCAATTAGATTACTCGTTACTGGAAAAAGTAATGCCGTTAGTAACGCCGTTATTTATAACGCCGTTATTCCCATCACTGGCTTGGAGTATATGGGGGGTCCCTCTCAAACATCTCCTTAGCATCTGCTCAGTAGAGTCATTCACCCACAACTCAAAGCCACAGACTTCTCCATTTACCCTGCTATTTACCCTGCTTCAGGTTTCCTTCAAATCATTCTCAACCAAGACTTACTGTATGCCACTCTTCCTCTGTTTTTCCTCTCACATGGCCTCCGGAATAGATTTTCAGCATTCCTTATGGTTGCCTGCTCTCGCTGTACAGTATAAAGTTGTATTGAACTCCCACAAATATTAATACTTAAGAAGAGGGTGTTTCTATGGTGGTCCACCGCAGGGTTGACATAGCAGTCGCTTGAATCTGGTCTCAGTCTGACTGATTTAATAACTGCTCATGTTGTTCACTTTCTTAGCTGTGGTCTTCGGCAAATATAACTTTGACGGCGCTAAAGTTCATCCCTTGTGCTCTGTACCTACAAACAAATTAAACACTTTACTTGGCAGTTCGGTAAAAAATGAGTTAATAACAAAATAAATAAATAAAAATACTATTCAGTCATCATGTAGCCTACTCCTCCTGATGTTATTCCAAACCCGTATGACTAAGCTACTTTCTTCCACATAAATCAAAACAGTGAACATTTCTACTGGTCGCTTAATAAAATGGGGACTGAGAATTAAGCATCAAAAATGAAATGCTCTGTAAGTATAAAGCGGTCCATGTTCTTCAAAACACTTCAATATTAATTGTAAGAAAATATTGATATCCATGTATCTCTCCTCAGGGTGATAATGGGAGAATTTAAAAAAGCCCTCATTCTACAGAATTTCTCCTGTGTTACACAGAAGTTTTGCAGCCAAACACGTTTGGAGAAGCTTTATTAATTAACTGATTATCGGATGTTTGGTTTTATTGTGCTAATATTTTATAACAGACACATAAGCACAATAGTTTCCTGATGAGGGCAGTGTTCTCTTTACAATGGTAATGCAGGAACCATCTGTCACAGAAAGCTGGGAGCTTGGGATGTGTGCCACCGAGTGAGATGAGGTCTGGGAGCACGCCTGAACACACTGCTTTTGGGAACACTTTCTGAACAGATCCTTGAGGTTCAAAACAATCCTGTCAGGCCGTAGATTTTAATGGCACAATTGCAGAGACTTCCTATAGCTGTGCTGGGTCACAGCCACCCGCTTACCCTGTAGTTTGCTGTATGTCTTCTAAATGATTTATCATGTATAAATCATTTTCAGTCGGTTTCCTTTTTTTTTTTTTTTACGATAAGGATGTTTAATATAAATGGGCTAACTTATTTTCATTCATTCATACATTCATTCATATATTTTAATGAGACAGTTCCTGGATGTGCTGGCTCAAAGCACTTCCACTTACGCTGACATTGCTATATGTCTTGTTAATAACCGTATCTTTTTAATTGGTTCATTTTGACTCATTGTTTAATTTTTCTAAGTTTCGAGTCTCAATCAGGAATACTATTATTTCAGTTTGAATGGAGAAACCTCTAATATGCAGATTATAGTTTATAGTTTGAATTTAATAAAACCTATTTAACATCATGCATCCGTCTATGGTAGGTCTATATTCAAAAATTCCACAATTTTTGCCATCTGATAATTTACTGTACCAAAGTATGGTCAAAGTATGTTTTCCAAAGGGTTCAGCTATTACAATAACAATCTGTGTCATGTTTAGCTGCTTGTGGTTATCAGTGCTCCAACAACATACAGAAAGCACATAGTGTGGAAAAAACAGGGTATCCAAAATAGCAGTACTTGATGGACAAATCCAGCTATTTTGTGGCCGGAAGCCTGAAGTGAACAAAAGGCAGCACTTATGTAGAATAATACATGTCAGTTGTCTTCAGCCCACTGCTGCTTTGAAGGCGGCCATGGATGGCCAGCACCGTCCCATGGCGCGGGGAGCCTGTGTACGTCGTGGTACTATATAAAAGGCTGTCGATTCAAAGGCAAAAAGCCTCAACTATTTAACAGCGAGTTGTGGGCTCTAATTATGGGAAACGCAGGCAGGAAAAAGTGGCTTGGGGTTTTTCAGTCCGTCTGTTTGTGAGGACGAGATGCTGTTTATTGAAATATTTTCAGAGCTAAACATAGACAACTGTCATTATGGACGCCCTCCTGAGAATGTCACAAAAATACTGCATCCCTATTTCACAAGCTAATGTGTCGCTGTGGGGGCTGAAACTGGACTTCGGCATCCACATCCTCAGGAAGAGGTGGTAGAGTCTTTTGAAGCCAGAGACACAGACAGCGCTCAGACCACTGTCTGATTAAAAGAGTTCTGATGGCGTTTGACGCAAGGATAAGCAAGGCATTTGTTTCCTCTATGCAGGCATATACAGGCTACTGTACAAACATTTACAGGGTCATGTTGTACTAATATCCCATAATGGTTTGCTTTCAACTGGAACTGAGTGAGGCACTCTGTCCCATTTGACCTCCCTCAGCTTTTATCAACATTGATGTGGTTTTGAAGTAATATGCAAATACCATGGTACATGAATATGGTAATCACTCATTACCATAATATATACAAAGTGATAATTGGTAACACTATTTGATACAATCAGTGTACCATGGTATGCCACAGTATTATTTTGTAAGAGTATTAGTTTGTCCGTCCATGAGTTGTTGGTGAAATTACCCACTCTTGAAATGCTCACAAGATCAGCAGGATTTAAAAAAATGAGGTTAAATGTATGTATGTGAAAGTACAGTAAGTGTGTATTAGAGATGCTTGAGGACCGGAGCGCTGAAAGCAGTCTTTGTGTGGGTGTGGAGTCCATCTTACGCCCTCCCCGCAGCCGCGGTGGCGGATCACAGTTAATAACTGTGTGGTTGGCTGTCAAGAGCACTTAGCCTGATGCTGGGCAGGCAGGACCTATGAACAGAGCTTCCTCTGGCCGATTGAGCGTGCATGCGTGCGTGCGTGTGTCCTCATGCATACACTGGTATCTTGACCTTAAAGTAGAGGAGAAAAAACTTGCATGTGAAGGTGCTGAGATGATTCTGTAGCTCTATGTTCTTTCTGAGTTTAGGATGATATTATAGGAGTTTTTGATGACTCTTACTAATGTGTATTGAGCATTTTCTGAAGCAGGCTACAGTTACTGATTGTTTTACAACATTATGATACAAAAATGAATAGTGTAAATATCGATCAGAAAGAGCAGACAATGACATAAAATGCAAAATGCTAACTAGCTGTTCTCTTGTGTCTCTCACCAGTGTGAGCTGATATTTACAAGGAACTGTTAATGAGCAAAACCTGATTCAAATGGCTTTTATTTTGTATTCAAACAAAGCAAGCTATATATACACTGTTTGGGATTCAAAGTCCAGCTCATCCTCAAGTGTGTAGATTAGATAAAGACAGGGATACCTTCAGCTGTTTGCTCTGTTCCATTCCTATTAGCATCTGATCCTCCTGATAGAGATAACAAGGTGACTTCTTTGTATTGAGGAAAGAAGACATTATCTGTTGCTGAGGTTTGGGAAGCACATGGACAGTCACAACAATAACACAGAATAACACAGAATTGTAAATTTGGCATGAGTGAAAATATGTGACTGAGCAAGTGTTCCCTAAATAGCTTTTGGGCTGCCATTTCATGGGTCTAAGAAAAGTCCAATATTTTTGTCTCATCGATCATAGCTCATTGATCCCTTCCACACCTTTCCGCAGCCCATTTTTCCAGATCGCTTCATTGGTTACTGCTGCATAGGCTGTCAGTCAGCATGCTCCAGGGCTCCTGTATCAGACTCCCATGGGTGGAGGCTGGAAAAAGTTCCCTGCAGTCAGGCCAACAAATTAGATCCCAATCAGTTAGAAAGCCCCAAACACTGCTTCTAGCCAGACCCCCAAGTCTGCAAACACAAGCCACCTTGCAGCTCTGATTCCACCTAGAGCTGCACAAAGCAGAGACAGCTTTGGCCTTGTCCCTGACAAGACCCCTGAGCTCACCACCATTCCCTTCTCCTCTCCCCACACACTCTTCCTGAAAGAAACCAGGTGCTACAGAGGCCGAAATAGTGTTGGCTGTTCTTCTCCTCTCACCCCTGGAACTGGTACGCCATTTTCAACCACTTGGATCATTTGCACTATCACCTTTCCACTTGATTTTTCAACTTCTCGCTTTCCAGTTTCAAAGCAACAGTCTTTATTTGTAAGTCACTTCAGTGATGTCAAAATTGTACAGTGCAAATTAGAATGTGGAAAAGGTTCAGCTCGGTTTATCGAATGGGCAATTATTTACGACAACTCCAGTTTATGAAGACATGATGTTTTGTCTGTTGTATAACCGGCATTAAAGTGACATATGGATATATTTTTACTATTAGAAATAAAAGTGCAAAGTTATTATGATTCATATTTGTCCAGACTAACTCTGGATTGTTTTCTGTTAACTTTGTGTTACCCCTAATATTTGAACACGTTTTTGGTAAATACTATTTACGAAGAGGTTTCCCTCAATAAACTCTGCTTATTGATATTAAGTAAGGTTATTAGTGTTAAGGGATCTATATCTGGGTCATGCTGAATAAGACATTAATATGTGCTTTATAAGTACTAATTAACAGCCAATATGCTAGTAATATGCAAATAGGTAATAGTGAATATGTGTTCCCTAAAGTGTCATCAAATATTTAAATGCAGTCTTTTATCAGACTCTACTTACTGTAGCAACTATAACAACATCTTTGTGACTTGAGTTGTTGTGCAAGTTATTTATGAACTGTATGTGGCTTCATTTAGTGAACACTGTCTCCATAAATGAATCTGACAAGTTTTCCCATGCAAAATCTGAACAATACACCAGAGTTTATTAAAAATTTGGCAGTTAGTTGAACCATTTTTTTTTTTCAAACTATATACCATATTGTTAATTGATACTGTTTCAGTGAGAATAGACAAATATATATCACCAGATGTGTGAGTGAACAAATTAAGAAGGTGAATTGTCAGATAGGGTTACTTAAAAGCTTGTAGTTACACGACACTGGCCAAAAACCTGAGCCAGATTCATGCTCATTACTTTTCCATATTGCCACTCTGAGATCATATTTGTCATTTGCTTGAAAAAAAATAACAAGTTTTTGACATTTCCAAAGGCTTAATTCTGCATGTCTTGCATAAGAAACCAATACATTTTCATTTGACAATACTTGTGTTACAGAGTATAAAAATCCAAGTTATTATTCAGTGCCATCACTCAGATAATTCATTTCATTAGATAGATTGTGCTGAACTGAAGTCAAGCTGTTTGCATAACCATTAATGTACTTGCTGTTGGACCCCACCCTTCATCTGAGAGTCTTTATCCTCTAAATAGCTTGAAGGCTATTAAGTTAATTAATGGCACATGGAGAATGAGGATCACCCAGAATCTCAGTCTCATGCAGTTTTTATCCCATTGTTTTCTGTATTCTCTCTCTCTTTTTTCTTCTTCTTTTTTTTCTTTTCTCAGTTCTTCAGACAAGTCCAGTACACTAAATACCTCTGTTCCCAATCCAGGCAGAACCAATGGTCAAGTATTACTCATTCAGAGATTCCATTCCTTTTAATTGTGGCTCTGGCTCCACCTTTGTTCAATCCTGCCAGCATCTTTTTCTCTAATGAACTGTGGGTATGCTGTCATTGTCCAAGAGCTGAGAGTAAAATAGGTTGGGAACGAAACTGACACGGGGACAAGCAAATACATGGCAAGATGGCACTTCTAGGAAGTGAAGTTATCTCACGTGGTCCATTAGATAGAGTATCGAAGAGGAAGAAAGTGTCAAGAATGTGAGAGTCTAAGCAAGGAAAGGGGGGTTAACATCAGGGGGGAGGGTGCTAAACTGATCTGGTTTGCTCTCTGATGAATATATCTGTATGTGATTATTTTGACAGCAGTTATAAACCCATAAGGCCTGGCCCCAGTTCCTGCTCTTGTTGATTTAACCACTGAGCCTCATAAATAATGGCTGATTAAGTGGCTGTGCCAGCTCTCTTAGCCCAATTTACCGCTGCCTGGGTCTGAGTGCTGTGGCCCTAAATGTGTTCTACATTAGTATTACCGAGGAGGACCGGGAATGTGTGGCGACTGGTCCCATGAGCTGGAGGAAGCTCTCAATGAAAGAGAGCATCTTTTAATAATCATTTGAGCAGTCCTAAACTGTGCCTTGATTCAAAGGAAACATGGCAGAGATATACTTATGTCATAAACAGTCATAAATATGTCACGCTGAGTAAACTCATTAGTTACGGAAGTCTGATATTTTTAGATGCAAATACATGTACATTTGCTCTAACTGCTCTGTTTATGTCACTTTTTTCACTGTGTATCAACAACCCAGCTGCCTTTTTTAAAACATAATTTTAACCTTTAAGAATACTGTAATTTAACAAACCTTGCTAAACCTTGGCAACTCTCAAAATGAATATCCATTGTTCTAACTGTACATTAAAATGTGGTGATGCCTAAATAAAAAATATATTATATATTATAAGCATTAAAAATATATAGTGATTTATCTGTAATTTATTTAGATGGAATAGTATGGAATTTAGTGAATTATCTGCCATTTATTGGTTTTATGTCATAACATTACTTTATAATTGTCTATCAGTATTAAATTATAATATATTTTTTGTATTGTATAAACACTCAAAATTAGTATTTATATAGTGTACTTTCTACCATGCATAATAATTATAATTAAAAACATGTTTTCTATTTAAGTAATGCATAAATAATTGTTCTAATATTAAGGGTCACAAACTTAATTCATACAATTTTAAGATGGTCTAGTTATTTCAGCTTAGTTTTACTTTTACAGCAGACTTTGAATACTACTGTACAGTTGGCCACTGAAGTGTGAGAGCTCCCTCCAGCTGTCACTTATCCTGTTCAACAGTGCAACGACTTGGCAAGCAGTCTTTCTGACAAGGGAAGCATGCGCAATGGTGGTAAGTATGCTTTGAAATTTCATTTCCCCCCTTTAGTGGGATAACATTTCACCACTTTAGATTAGCCACCCCAGGTCCCATCAACACATTTAAGAGGGTGACCTCCACCCTCCCCCTCCGGGGCGCACAGTGAGACGTCTGAGATGACGGCGCTGTGTTAACCTGGCCAAGGGCAGCATAGCAATAACAAACACAGGATCAGAGAACCAGTGCGACCCCTGACCTCACAGCCCTTTCCCAACACCACATAGATTATTATCAACAGGAACGGCTTCCAAGACCCAAATAAGACAGGAGGAAATAGTCACACTAGGAAGTATTTTTATACATTGTTTTGTTTTCAATATAATAAGCATATAATTAATTTTTATTTTTTTTTATGTAACGTCTTTTTCTAAAAACATTTGTTGATTTCATGCAAACGTAGCCATCATCCACATTTAAACTTAAATTTCTGTTTTAGGACAGTGGTGGAAAAGGTCGCTTTAGTAACGCTAAACATTGACTAATGCTACACATCCATTTTAACTTTCAAAATAATGCAAAACGAAGGATACTGTGTGGTTTGCAGCCAAATGCTGTAGCTGTTTTCTTCAAATCTGTGATACTTTGCATTAAAACATGTCTCTTGTGCATGCCACTGAGTCATAATGGTAAATGAACTGAAATGTAGACTACAAACATGTCAGAGAGAAAGAGGAGGATCAAGTTCTGTGGTACTGCTCTGAGTCGAGTCTGACAGACTGCTCGAGTCCTGAGCTCTCAGACCTGATTGAGGTTTTAATAAGTAAGAGTAATATGACCTGGCTCCAGTCCCTGTTTCTCTCTCTCTCTTTCTCTTTGTATTTCTCTGTCCTTTCACTCAGTGTTTGAGTGCATCAGAAACACACAAATCTATTCCAGCTTTGGGAAACTTCACAGAGCCAGTGACGATTTAGAGCTGAGAAGGTGGATCAGTGATGTGTAATAGTGCTCACTGCTATAACCCTCCTTTAACAAACACATCAGCTCACGAAGCGGTTGCATTCGACAAAATACTCCGTTTGTCTGACTGGCTTAACTCTTCATTTTATTGAAGTTTGTCCAGAATAAACCATCAGTTCACTACTGAAAGCAAACTGTAAATCAGACACTTCTGACAGGCGACACGCCAATCAAAGACATTAGCTGGCAATGGCTCGGTTCTTCATTGGTGAGTGGCAGTAAATGATTCACACTAAGTGTCATAGTTCCGCCCAGTCATGAAACCAAACTTGTGCAGGCGCTTGCTTTCATTGATTGACTAGGCCGCTCTTTTGCCAAACTGTTGTCGGCAAAGGCAGTGAGAGTCAAAAAAACCAGATGACCTGATGAAGAGTGTCCAGAGTCATCTGCCTTTATGTTCTGGTTTAACAAGTGGTGAGTAAAAAGGGTAAGACCATTTCATTTGATATCTATCAGTTTGCATGTTTGCCTGAAGATATCTGGTTAAATGTTTTGGAAACATTCTCAGTTGCATTAATTGTAAAGCCCAAATTTACAAGTGGGATTTGCTGATGGCTGCAGCAGTGTATTGTTGTGAACTCAAGGGTGTGTTTGAGATGTGTGACTGATTGTGTTTGTTGGCCTCATTCCTTAGGAGTTTGTTTATTGTCCTAGTCACTATAAGATGGTGAACTTTGGTCCCTGTTAAGTTAGTGACGACAAAAATGGCTTCAGCATCAGTAGCTGTAGACTACTCCCATCCGTCCTTCCCATCACCTAAGTCAAGTCAAGTCAAGACTGCTTTATTGTCAATTCTTCCACATCTACAACACATACACACAGATAATTGAAATTGCATTACTCTCAGACCCTTGGTGCATACAGATAAAACTAACAGTAGAGCATAAAAATACAGATAGACACAGATTAAATATAAAATACAACTATACAAATACGGGCATGAGTCCTGAGACAAAACCTTTGATAAGAGCCTATACTCCTTGAGTGTGGTGAATGTGTCTGTGTAAATGTTGATTCTTTGTCTAGACATCTACTGGCTTGTGTGTTCTCGTGCTCCCTGTGGTTTTCCTAGAGATGCAGAGAAATAAACCACTTTTCTTAAGATGACTCTCAAGTTTAATTGTTGGGGTGTAAAGGATACTGTCAGGAGGGGAAAAGTACAGATGGGCCATTGAAATGAAATCATTGCTAAATCTTGTAGAATTTGGTGGGATCCGTTTTAACAGGTTTTTTTTTTCATAGACATAATGTGCTGTTCAAATGTATTTATTCATTAATTCATTCACTCACACATACACACACACACACACACACACACAAATACATCTCTTTTAGCAAAATATATCATATAAAACATTGTTGCATTGATTAAGCCTTTGTAACGTACATTGAAAATCAAATAAATAAATGGATTTTGTCAGTAAAATTCCAAGTTATATTTCATTGTAATGTTGCTTATAATTTTGATTATATTGTGTTTTCAGTTGGAATGTAATTTTATTAAATATATAGCTCAATGGGTGTTTGCCACTTATTTATTATTTATATTTATTTACAAATACAATTATTATTATTATTATTATTATTATTATTATTTTGTTTTTAAAGGGAGAATGCACATTTATCGACATAAGCACGTGTACAGCATGCAAATGTGCCAAACTCAGCCATATAGGCTAATTTTAATCTACAGTCCTGAAGTTGCAACACAAATGGCTAAATGACATAAATCTATAAAAGTCGGAAGAATTAAATATACCGACTTTTCAATATAGACTAGGCTACTTGTTCATGTTCATATAGTACAAAACATGTATAACCTAATTTAAATACGAATACGCACGTGGTATTTACGATACTCAAAAAGTAACTGTG
The DNA here is from genome assembly GCF_023724105.1 of Carassius gibelio. NCBI lineage: Eukaryota > Metazoa > Chordata > Actinopteri > Cypriniformes > Cyprinidae > Carassius > Carassius gibelio. The sequence goes on along the minus strand of NC_068404.1, from coordinate 19,021,804 downwards.
TTTACTTCATAACAAAATGTAGCTTCCTTTCTGAGCAAGGGCTGTTAGATCGAAAATATATATAAATAAATAAAAACACTGCACACTTGACTTTATATCTTCCCCTTGTCCAGTAACTGTGCTGTGATTCTTACCTTCAGCACAGACCTGCGACGTCCCTTGACGGGGTTCTTTATCAGCTGAACTTGAATAAATTCATAAGGAACAGCACTGCGCGAGTTATGCGGTGGGTCAAAAACTCATCTTGCCCAAAAGACGTCCTGCTTTTCATGTTAAGTGGGCAGATCACATTCTTAAGGGCCCCTCCTCCGCTTACAAACGCGGGATCAAATTCTTTTTTACTCTGTTTATGTTATCATTTGTAAATTTTACCAGAACTGGACCATGAGGCACAAGGGGGAACTCATACACAGTCTAATGAAGTATTTACAGATCATTCCAACTGTCAAATACTTTTGTCCAGTGACATAGTGCAGAGTGCTCACGCTTAACAACTCGTGTTTGCTTTCCAAACCCCTCCATGAATGTTTCAGGTCAGGCGGATTTCGTTACAGGTAAATACTAATGCGAGGACCAGCAGAATCCGTAGCTTTTACTTTCTGAGGGTGTTTTACAGGTGTTTACGAGTGAGAAGATTGCACTTGTTGTTGTTGATGTTTTTAAAAAGAACTTCATCCTAGATCCCAGTGCATTCAAATGCTTTCGTGCTCTGGCGAAACGTTGTCGTAAAAGATTACAAATTTGACAAGCAGAATATATATATATATATATATATATATATATATATATATATATATATATATATATATATATATACAAGAGATGCACTTCCCTTAAAACGTCTGATCGTGTGTATTTAAAAAAAAAGATTAATTTTTGCGGTTATTTTAGGCTACAACGACAACAATAACAACAATAATAATAATAACAATAATAATGATAATAATAAAAATAATAATAATAGCAACAAACTGTTAATTTTGATCTCCTAAAATCTTGAAGGATGCAGACATGATGGTGGAACCATTAGAAGGGGAAAATGGGGGGAATCGTGACCTCTGAGTGGAAGTAATTGCCCTTCCTATTAGAATGTCGTTTACAAAACAAATGGGTTTAACGTTTATTTGGGGAGTTGTTTTGTTTTCTACCAAATTTTAGTTGGATAGCTAATACGTAGCACTGCCTATAATAGCAATATTGATAAAACTACATGAGATCATTACTTTAATTTTCCTTCAGGCCAAATAGCTAATATAGCCTAACGAAAATAACCAAATTAGCCTAAAGACTTGGAATGAGGATATTATAGGGAAAATGTCTTTCATTTATTTAGTGATGGTAAATTTGTATTTTATTGCATTTTCGTCTGCGGCGTATATAATGTTGGAAATCACACTTTTAAAATCATCTTAACATTTGTCGGGCGTTTTACGATTGGAGCAAAGCCTATTTCCTAAACTAATAGAATGCACGTTATAGAAGAGAGATCTAAAGTTATAATAAGGCCAAATATGGTTTATTTCAGAAATGTATACTGTGAAATAGGCTATTATTAAATATGAAATTATTGTTTGGTATGACATAGGCTAATACAGATTTTTATAAATTGTAGTGCTCAACTAATGAAAGGGCTGTATAATTGCACTGTAGCAATATGTAATGAAGACCTGTCACGTGGCTGCAGACTGCAGAATATCATTGTAAAGGCGATGAAACGGTTCTCGAAAATAGTGCACATTTCCTTTGCAACAATCAATTTGCATCAGTTGTGCGCCGAAAGCAAAACTATTAAGTTTGATATGTTCTGAGACTATGCATTCATGATTTAGGCTGGGAGCAGTAATAGAGTAGTAGTACTGAGGAGGAATAAATGTGGAATATTAACGGATAAAATATGTTTTTATCAAGTGTAATGTTTAATGTAAACAGTAGCCTATGTTGGTTGAACACAATGAACATTGATGTACATAAGTAATAAATATTTATTAAAGAAACTGTGTAATGAAACGAATAGAATGGACTTAATTATTTTGCTTAGTGTCTCTATATTGTCTTATAGCATATTGTCTGAGAACAATTGTTCAAAATCTGTAGGCCTATGGGTGAAAAAAATATCTTCATAAAAAAAACTGCTTACTACATTAATTTCGCAAAACGTGTTTGAACGTTAACAAAACTATGTTCTTTCATATCGTCACCTGAGGATTGTATAGTTTACCTGAGTTTCCATCTATGCAGGTGGATTATCCGTTTGTATAAATTCAGCATTCATTTATAATTTTTAATCTCCCACAACCTTCTATTCACCTCACCCCTGTGTATAAGAAAATATTTCCCTCAATACAATGCGATTCAATAGGCTACAACTAACAATAGCTACAATTGCACTGGAATCATGGTCATTTGAGGTGTAGTTTTGATTCTGACCACTAGACGATGCTATTTCCACATTTACATTTAGATCAGTCAGTGTAATCAGCAATGACCTGGAGGCACGATCCCCTTTTCAACACAGACATAACTCATACAAAACGACTAACATTTGTTATTCGAGATTATGCTGATGTTAGCTTTTGTCAGGTGAAGATACATTCACATTTGTATTGTGATTTGCGAAAACTGATAGCCTACTTTATTATTATTATTATTATTATTATTATTATTATTATTATTATTATTATTATTATTTTTATAATTATAATAATAATTATAATAATAATAAATCTTCACTTATTTTAAATGAGTCGTTCACTGTCGATCTGCATTAACTTGCCATAAAACTTTGTATTATTTACGGTTTCCCCGGTTGTTTTAATGAATTATATTTCTGGGACGTTATTAGGACGAAAATTGCAGATATTATTAATTAATGGCCCCATATTTTACCAAAACAAATGGTTAAATCTTTGATCAAACGTGCATTCAATAGATTTCAGTAATTTACTTTGAGACAATAGCCCAGGGAGTTGTAAACCGCCACGTAATTATTGTCTTTTTCATAGATTCGTCGGGGAAATTACATCTTTTCAATTATTTACTTTCTCAAACTGAATTGTTTTCTTGTTTACGAAGTCTCGGGAATATATATTTTTAATTGTTTCACGGTTTGACTCTTTCTGCTTGAATGTTGTTTTGATTCGAAGTAGTCAGCTAATTTTAGATCCCAAGTTACCCAAGAAATTGAAAGTAGAGAGCTCATGGGGACCGTAAGAAAGATGCTCAAAAAGGGTTCCAAAACCAGAGCTCAATAATTTAGTTGTGCTCAAGAGAACAAGCTTTTGCGTGCAATAAGTTCACATTAATTAGAGAAGCATTTTCCACGACAAATAAATGTTCAACCACAGTAATGTTCTTTCACAATTGGTGAAAGAGTGTATCAGTGTCATAGCTATTTATTATTGTTTTTGTAATATTTATAAAAAAATAAATTAATATGAACAGTTACAAAGCATTTTAACCAATATAATGTAATATACAAATATAATATAATACAATTTAGTAAAGAAACACTGAAACTGTATAAGTTTAGATACAGGTCATAATAGGTAATTATATTTTCTAGCATAGTGACAGTTTTGTATAGCCTATTACGCCTGAAATCTATCTATCTATCTATCTATCAATCTATCTATCTATCTATCTATCTATCTATATATCTATCTATCTATCTATCTATCTATCTATCTATCTATCTATCTATCTATCTACAGAGAAAGCAAGAGAAAGTGCGCGCTCTGTGATTTCAGGGTAGGCTATAAGATGTTTATGATTTTTATTTAACATGTAAGATATAACGAACAACAATCTAATCATTTTGGATTCAAATATTTATCCAAATATTTAGATTATAATTTTGTAAATAATTATGATCGGATCTTTGTTTGTCTCTTTGAAAATTGCAAAGGCTTAAAATGTGCGGGTTTTCAAAAGAGGACGAGACATTGATAAATACATTATTATTATTATTATTATTGATGTTTAACTTTTGTTTTCTGTTTTCCTATGTAATATAAAGACATGTTATCAAACGAAATATTCGTAATTTAACCATAATGTTACTTTTGATTAGTTGTGAAAGTAAAAGAGCATGTTGTTGAAACAAGCTTTAGCTTATGGGAACATTCTTGTAGATGTTTTCAATCTCTCAGTGACCACCAGCTTGAATGCCACTATACATCAAAATAGGAATTGACCAAAGTTTATACGAATTGAACAGGCTCTGCTTCATATTTTATTTATAACTGCGTTTTGTCAAATTCAACGATGAGTACAGTTAAGAAGTGACATCCAACTCTTTAATGTGTTTTTTGTGGCTTCATTCAGACCAGCGGACACAAGAATTTCAAGTTCCACATCCTAAGGTCGACTGCATGATTTAGTCCGTATTAACAACACTATTCCATTTAGCATTTTACCTGCCACGCAACGCTGCGACACCATCATCATCGTGGTCATTATCTTGTATTATAATAGTGACGAATGAGGTTGGAGAATCAGCAGCGTTCGCTCACACACCCCACAGTGTCTCAAAGCAGCAGAGCAGCCAACAGCACACACCATTGTGCAGTTAATGAGTTCTCATTAAACCATCACAAAGGTAAGGTTTTTTTTTTACAAACATTTGAATGATGCCTGTAAATCTGAACGTCTGCATGCATTTTAATATCCATGTGATGCATCTTATTTGTGGCTTTAAAGGCTACCAAACTAAGTGCATTGTTGTAGAATTTAACAAACATTTGTGTAGGATCTGTTTATATTGTCGAGAACGAGTGTTCAGGTTTGACAGCTTGTATGGTGATTTGAATGTGGTGAAAGCATGAAGACAGAGAGATCCTAAAACATTGGGCTTCGACATGCACTATGCTCTTTTTTTCCCTAACCCGTGTTCCAGTATTACTTGTTTCTTTTGGACACCACCGCTTCCAACGCACATTACAAACCGTTTCACAATCTAGAAGATTTTCAGGCTTTATAGCTTACGACTTGTTGAGATTGTGTCATTTGTGCTGTTGTGAGTTGTCCTCTCGATTTAAGATCACCAAAGATGAGTCTGTCACTTCCAATGTGCTAGAGAAATCAACCATTAGAAGATTATTCCGTTAAAACAATAACAACTCCGCTATCGACTCAGAAACTACATTAGCTGTATTTTGTGTAGACGTTGTTTTTTCATTAGCCTATACGTTTTAACATTAACCCACAAATCCAGACGACATGAGATTGCACGTTGCATACTTTCTTCTGTATGTTCTTATCTTTAACGCCTGCAGTGCAGAACAGTCATCATGTCTGTGTAACTTTATTTGATTAACAAGAGAACATTTACAAGACAGCGATGCATTCAGATCGCGTAAAATGCTTTGAAAAGAGATGCCGGTGTGCAAGTGATCTGAAACAGCTTTTCAATAGAAATGCAAGCTAATGATGGAAGTAAAATTATAGCCAGCTTTTGAAACGGATGTCAACACAGACCGCCCCAAAATAATAATAATACTAAAAATGTTAAAAACAGAAGTCAAACTAAGAAGCTAAACAGAAATTCAGCCGCTGTATTGATAACTTCTACGTGGAGTGCATTAATTACTTACCTTGGACAGCCTCGTCCCTCCCTCCCTGCATGTCACACTTCCACGTTTGCTCTCCAGTCCTCCTCCCCTCCCACTCCCCTCTCCTCTCTCGCCTCTCCGTCAGTCCGCGCGCCGCGCAAGGGAGAGATTGAAAGTGACACACTCACATTGTTGCTCTTGAGATTTCACGCCGCTGTAATAGGTAATGTCCGCATCGCACAAAACAGACCGTTGACGTCTGTTTTTAGCTCGGTTTCTCTTTGTGTGCATGCAGCAACATAGATGAACGTTTTTTAGATTTTGATGTTCTCTTTACGCCCGCTGCTGAGGTTTTCAGTTCTGCCACGGACACTCGTGACTCAAACTCGCGGTAAACGGTGAGCAAGATTCTGTACTGCCGGAGAGATTGTCGTCGGTCGCCTGTCGGAACTTCTCGGATCTCTGTGCTGTGTTCAATCTCGTGCACTGTCCTCTCTCTCTCTTTCTCTCTCGCTCTCTCTCTCTCTCTCTTCATGCTGTCTATCTCCTGCTACCTGTACCCCTCAGCTCGGAGTCTCTCAGTTCCAGTGGCTCAGTCACAGCGCACAGTGCACGGAGCCCAAGTGTCCAACACCGAACCCGACCGTATTCAGTCCTCCGCGAGGCAGCGAGAAGCCCAGCCCTGGATTCAATACTTTTAATCAATGGACAGAGCCCTCTCAACGGCCAACCGAGGTACCGACACGCCATAAGCAGTAAGTGCCACAGAAAGAACTTTAGTCTACTTTCATCCGATGCTTCTCACATTCATGTAAACTGCTGCTGTAACTGTAACAGCAGGTTCCATTTAGAACTAAGTAGCATTTCGAAACCGAACTAACTATTCTGAATACAGATGAACATAAATGTTGTGTTTGAAGATAAGCGGTAAATTCGTGGAGGCCTTTAAAAAGAAAACAAGTGTAGGCCTTTTAAGCAGTTTAGAAGGCCATGTTTTACATATTCCCACTTCCAGCTTACTTTTCCTTAAGACACGTTTATTTTTTATACGTATTTTAATAATTAAATAATGTTGCTCAAGGTTATAAACCTTAGCTTTGAGTGACTGACGTTGAAGAAATAAAACGCATCGGACGAGAGCAAGAACGTTCAATGGATCGTTACGTTTTTCTGATATTGACCACAATATTCATGTTGTTATTAAACAGCTCAATAATAATAATAATTTAAGATGTTTTTTCTGTATGAGTTTATTTTCAAATATAATTGCAACACACGAATACTAGCATCTTGTAATTATGTTTCAAAAGTTCAGAAGAGGAGCACCGGAGTCATGCACCTTGTGCACTGTCGATCGTGTGGAATTTTTAACAGTAACCTTTTCTTTGATGAATATAATATAGCCTAATTTGTATATTCGGTTAAAGTTAAAGCATTGATTTAATAAACCTGTCGAGATTGTCTGATGAAATATAACTTTTTACTGACGAGAGTGTTTAAACTGTTTTGAGCCCTTGAGGTTGAGCTGGTTTAAATAATAATAATAATAATAACAATAATAATACTAATTAATAACAATAATAAAAAAAATATATATATATATATATTTTAACAAACAAAAAGCTAGCGAAATAATGCAAAATTAGGCTATTAAACATTCTGAAAGCATTTTTTAAGGGGAAATCCCGATTTTACTCCAGGCCCTACAAGATTAGGCCTCAAGTTAAGCTTCACGTGTGTGACTTTTATGTCTGTGGTCTCTTCGCCCTCAAGTCGCGTGTGTGTGTGTGTGTGTGTGCGCGTGTGTGTCTGTGTTTGTGTGTGTATGTGTGTGTGTGTAATTGGCATTTTCAGATTTTTTTTCTTCTATGAGAGGAATCTGAGACTTAATTTCGAAAACGTTATGCTATTATTAAAAACAAAGCTACTATTCTGTTCAATGTGTAAAATAATTTTCAGCCTTGAGAAAATGACGCTCATGGTTAGTTTACCCGCAACTTTTTTTCGTTTAGCAATATTGTTATTGCACTGTTTTTTCTGTTGTTTAAGAAGGTTGTCACATGTGCTTGTATACATTAAAATAGCTGACAATATTTAACTGTTTATGTTTTGTTTTAAGTACCCTACCTCACGTTGTTATAAAAAGCTGCTGATTGAGTTTCTATTCTTTATGAGGAGGCATGATATTACGATCGTTTTATTTAACGAAAATTACTTTTAAACTCTTGTGTTTCGATTAAATTGAAACAAATTAAATTCTATTAAATTATATTTCGAATTTATTTAATTATTATTACTATTTTAAGTGAGGCTGGAAACTCTATAAAGACAGTAATTTAGGTGTAAAACCTAACACAGACACGCAGCACATAATAAATCAGAATAAGACAACCAGACAATGCATTTTTTATCATCATCTGAGAGTTCAAGATGTTTAAATTTCCCAAGTTAGAAATAATTGCAATGAGACGAAATAAACCTGTGATCTGCGTTTGCTTAAGTAGCAGGTAGCCTATAGTATGAATCATTTGAGCGCAGAAGTACTCATAAAAAGTCAAAGATTTCATGTCACTGTTTTTCCAGAACGCACAATATTCCTCTTTTAGTAGACCTGCACATCTTTGAAGTGGAAGAGATTGAGCCTTTTCCCTTACAGAACCCGTGGATTTCTCTTTAATATAAGGATGATGGATGTTAACTAAATCGTTTTTGCTTGAAGCAAAAAAAAAAAAAAAAAAAAAAAAAAAAAAAAAATGAAATGAAATAAAATGAAATGGAATCGCTATCCCTCTGTTGTCGAAAACAATACACAATTAGATAAAAATGGAACCATAATCCCGAAGACAGCTGTACTCTTATTAGACACTGAACTCTGAAGTAAATAGTTAAATTAAAAAAAAACGAAAAAACACATGCCGAGTGCACATGATTTGTTATTATATTACATGCGATATTTTCCCCCTGTCAGTTCAAACTCTGAGTTATGTATACATAACTTTAAAACTTTACAGCAATGTATTTGAAGAGTCACTCACAAAATCATGACTGTGCAAGAGGGGGGTATGGTTGCTATATAGCTGCCATCAGCGGTAGAGATCATTCTGTTTCTTTTTAAAGTTACATTGATGTATCCATTATTCATTTGCACAAACTTGGCCCCCAAAGCCAACGGAGACGTTTTCTTAACCAGGACCAAAAGGAAAAACAAAACGTTAATTAGCCTCCGTAACAGAGAGGCTCTATACGTCTCAGTAATTTTGCAATAGATGGAAGCCTCCGAGGATACTTTAATCTCGCGCTTTGGGGAGCCCATCAAAATGGAGACAATCCAGCATTTATTCACGGCATGTTTTCTCCAGCCCTATACCTTCAGGGACTTCAGGGAGAGTTCAGCGCCAAATCCTATTTACTTTAGTCTATACTTACTATACCTGTTAATTATTTTGTCGTTATATGGACAGTTATGTACAGTTTTTAGGTGCATAGAAATGTCAAAATAAATAAATAAATAAATACCCTTCACACAGCGAGAAACCACGTGAGCCTATTACAATAGCAGTGCCTTGTTGCTTTTATAAACCGGCTACTTCATAACTCTGATATTTGACAAAATTTCAGTAAAGCATTAGCCTATTTATTATTCAAATACTTGAAACGTCATTCTTCCGCTGGAAGATATAGTCCCTGACGGATTAAACCGGGCTTTAGGGTTCCGAACAGTGATTCACAGATGCACATTTGTAAAGTTAACAGGTGTTTGTGTCATTGCTGTTTTTATATTATGTGTCTTAGCAGGATTGGAACACTATACCGGAAGACAAACTCGCTGGACCAGAAATATTCGTTTAGTAGAATAGGCTTAATATTAATTCGCAGCAAATAGCTCGTCAAGGCCTAATTTGGATTTGAACGCAATTCCTTCGAGTTTGATAACATTATAATTTAGCAAATTTATTTTGTTTAACACTATTATTATTATTTTAAATAAATAAATAACTATACATTTTTTCTCTTCAGGATTTTTTTTTCTTTTTCTTTTTCTCAGAGATATGTTTTTTCACTGTCAGCTTCTGGATTGCATACATCAAGTCTCGGCTAAGACGAAAGCTATTATTTCGATCGTTATTGACCATAGAAAAATACTGTCATGCCTTTTATTTCTCATTAAGCACCCTATCAACTAACTCTTTAGTTTAATTAACTTTTTTTATTATTATTCAAACAGTTAAACATGAAAAATTCTCAAAACAACAAAAGTTTAAAATGTAGGCCTACATTGTACAAATATCAAGTTATTGTTTTAACCCACAAATATTGTCTTTAATATTGTAAGATTATTAAACCTTTTTTTTTTAAACATATGACAACTTGAAATTTATTTTTGCCTTGAGGGCACCATTCAGCCTTTCACACCAAATGTCTTTAGGCTAGTTGACTCTTACTATGCAAACATGGTATTACTGGTATCAAAATTTGAAAGTTTAGTTTAGAGGATGGAATTTAAAAGGTTTAAAACCTTGTAAAACCACTGCTAGAAAAGTCACATTTTTGTAACTGAATTTTTGACTCAAAACCTTACTGAGATTTAATCCTAGTGACAACTTTCCTGTGTGACAGCTAGCCCCATATATTTATATATAAATATATATCAAACCATTTAACACTACATACCTAAATCCAGACCGCAGTCACCGACTCTGTGTGTGTGTGTGTTCATGTGTGTTTTATAGCCCTGCTCAGTGTAGTCTACCATGTGTGATTTTTGTGAGTCAATGTGTGGTCCCTGGAAGTGTCAGAGCAGTGAGCCTGCTCTGTGGTTTCTGTGTGTTGAGTGTTTGTGTACACTTGTGTTTGTCCGTTTTAGTCTATGTGCGAGTCAGAAAGCAAGGGATTTAGGGAGAACATAATAAACTGCTGCTCACTCTTTATCTTTTACTGTCTAAGATGTATATTAGCAAACTAAATGTGCTTCCCGGATGATCTGTCGAACTTTCTCTTCGTATCTGAATCAACATATTCTCCACACATGTCCAGTACACTTGAACTCACCCACATTATTGCAACTGTATTTGCCAAATCAGTAATATCTTATGAACACTTATTCCCTTCCATCTAACAGGACATTACCTTTTAGTTCATATAATCATAAGATAAAATAAATATATATATATATATATATATATAAATATTTACTCATACATCCAAGAAAGTCTCAGTATCGTGCTTGTCTTACTATGTATATTTCCAGTGTAATCATCTGTCTTGGTTACAGTTTGATCTGTCATCAAATTCATGGGTGATAAGCTGCTATCTATGTATTCTTCCCTTCCCAACGCACACACCTGTGAGACACCGAGGGGCCTTCAATACGAATCCCTCAACCATCTTCACCTGCTTTATCTATACCCTGACTGAGCCGATGCTTTAATAACCCTGCAATAAATGAGTATCACAGCCCTATTCCCTGGTCAATAAGGTTAACGCCTTTACATGTCGTCAACACAAAGATACCACGATACCACCAGGTTCTGAACAACACACGGCTTTATCTCATTGCTCATTTGCATACGTGGCTCTATTAGTTGTTATTAACTGTAGTCGAGTAAAGGGCTTTTATTACTCTGAGTTGGAAACGAGCAAGAAATTGGACACCCTTGTCCTGCCAAACAGTCTTTTCCATACCTAATTTGTGAAATTGCTTTTAATGTCATCTTTGTAGTCAACATTTCTCCTTCTCTTTTTTTTTCCCAACCTTCTGCTTTTTTTCTCAGCGTCTCTCAATATCGTTCTCTTCTCTGTGTATACTGACTGACAGTGTGAGTATAGTCAGATCAGCAGTGTGTCGTTTACTGCCCTCAGTTTCCTGTGTGTGGTACAACTGGCAGAGGCCACTCTCATTGCCAAAGAAAAGAGTGCAATGTGGAGGGGAGAGGAGGGTTAGCAGAAAACGTATATCGCATGCTTAGGAGAGAGTCTCTGCAGTGTGGTCGTCGTAGTTTGGAAATTTGAATCTCATGGGATCGGAGTTCTGTTCCACTCCCTCGTCTGGCTTCTCTCATCTACCCCTAAACATAACAGTCATTAGTTATGTTTGTAATGTGTGGCTGCAAGCATTACAAATAAAAATGAAACCGTGTATCTGGTGGTGAATACCTATTGGTAAAACACTCAAATGTAAGGTGCTGTGTATCTTTCAGTTTCATGTTGCGTGTCATTTGTCAAGTGGGCTGGTTACTATGTATGCTTTTTTATTAGCATAGCTATAAAATAGCTGTACTATTTTACATGCTATAACCTATATTTCATAGTTCTTCCTGCTATTAATCTCCTTACTTTAAGCAATTTCTTAATCTTGAATCAAGATCTTGTTTTCATTTTTTTATCTTCATAATCTTTGTTGATTATTCTAGATAACTTGCATTGATTAGACATTTATCTCTATTTCTAATTGATGCTGAACAGTTGGAAGGACGGGGATTAAACAAGTCCAATTACACTTTTATGATGACTGTAAATTAAATAAAACTCCGTCATCATTTTCAGTCCTTCATGTTGTTCCAAACTTGCATGACTTTTTTCCTTCTGTGGAGAATAAAAAATGAATGAAACAAACAACAATACTGACATTATCAATATATCTTACTTTGTGTTCTCCAAAAATGAGGGTATATAAACAGTGAAAATAGGCTCATTTTCGGGTGAACTCTCCCTTTAATAACCTAATGTAATTCATGTGATTATGCTTTATAATCTTCTAATGGTTCGTTTTAATTTAGAAATAAATAAATGAGTCATTCGGTAATTTTGTTTCCCCAATCTGTTGATGAAATAGAGGAATACACTCTCTGTTGATAAAGCTTTGATGAAGCCGTCTCACCGTTAGCTCAGCAAAATCTGGATGAGATCTTGTGGTGCTGAATTACAGAGCTTTTACCAGCATAATCACACAATCTCTTTCACCTCACATTTGAGTTCATGAATTCCAAAACCTTGAATCACAGTAGTTTGTTGCAAAAGTGTCCAAAGTAGTGTATCATAACTGTGAGAGTGCCTCTTCCATATTGTATTGATTAGTTACAGCAGGTGTGTATTGACCAGAAGAAACTTTTACAGCACTGTCTTTGCATAGTCAGTGCCATCTCCATCCGTGAGTGATGGGCAGACACACTGGAGCTGTTTTATCTCCCCATCAAATATTTGCCGGGGTGGAGGAGGATCAGAAAGATAGAGAGAGAGCGAGAGAGATTGGCATAGAGATGGGAGAAACGATTCAGACAAGGTCTTGATTGGGATCGGAAGACTCATTAAAATCAGGCAGGTTTAGACCTGTGAAGCCCAGTGAAGGAGGGAACAAGGACAACCCATCAGTGCCAGATGAACTAACACCGATAAAAGACTTTAAGGGTTGTAATACAGTGTGACTTGCAGGCAAACAGATGAAAAGCTCTCAGTGTCACTGATGGCACTGAACGCATCAAGTACAATGGCCATTGTGTCCGTTTGTGGTTTCATCCGTCAGATTTTCTCGCTCGGTTCCGTGCAAGTATCTGAAACATCTCGAGACACTTTTTGTGAAGAGATTTTATTTTACCCCTGGGATTGCAAGTCTAATGGGCAAGCCCGCATCGTAGACGAGCTGTTAATTAAATGCAGATCTGTTCGCCTCATACAGTTGAAGTGGATCACAGTGCTTTAACTCATAGCAGTGGGTTTTATCTGTTATATTTTAGGACCTTAGTGTTTTATTGTTACTGAAGTGCAGTATTTTCAAACTTTGATCCATTTTGAAAACTTTGGCATGACTAGCACAAGAGAAATGAGAAATAATAGCTGCATGCACACTGAGGGAATATCAGTTTTAATTGGAAAGCTGTGTTTAATGGGTGCTATTAATTTTGTATATACATGCGAGTGTGTTTTCATAAGCATGCATGTCCATTGTTGTAGTGTATTGTTCACACTTGAGCTCTATTAAACTGTCTCATAGGCTCTGTAAATTTCTTTTCTCCGTGTGCGTGTGTGTGTGTGTGTGTGTGTGTGTAAGTACAGTGTGGACCATCAGTTCTTGTTCCCTCAGCAGCACACTAACACATTTTTTTCCATTCAAATGCTCTGAAAGTGTTTTTCCTCCCACCCGCTTATTAAACTCTAAAGAATTCAGACACTTGATTTCTGGACCCGCATTAGGTTTTTAATCACGCAGAGGCTAATGTTTTTAATTTATTATTCATTTTGAAAATTTAGCTCCAGCTTGTAATTCTCTTTGGACTTTTTTATGTTCCATGATGATGTTTTTCTCATCAGGGCCAGAGAAAAGAATAATGTTTTCTGCATAACCACTTTGAGAAGAATAGCAGTGAGGGTGGACACTGAAATCTATCTATCTATCTATCTATCTATCTATCTATCTATCTATCTATCTATCTATCTATCTATCCATCCATCCATCCATCCGTCCATCCAACCATCCATCAGAATCCCTCTGTATTTAGGAAGTAATATGCAAATAAAAGCACTCCAGTGGGGAGTTTGTTCCTAGTCTTTAACTTTTGGCATGGGCTTAATACAGCCTGGCACTGACTCTGATGGACATTACCAATATTAAAGGTTTGGCTGAAAAACAAAGACCCTCGAGAGTTGTCCCCATGGAGCGCTATGTGCATTCAGAAATACTATATTTGCACGCATGCATACACAGATATCATTTGAACAACTTAAAGTAACTTAATAATTCATGAAAACATTTTGAGCATCTTTGCTTTCATATTTGCCTAGAGGTCTGTCGTTTTGGCTACACAAACACATTTAAATGCACATACACATTCATTTACATTCCCCAGATGCTGGAGCAGAACGAGACACTGGGCCTCTGCTTTTTTGTTTGGTGATAGTGTTGATAAGATGCCAGCGTCCTCTTAAACAGTTCTCTGTATTTCAGGACATAGAGTTTGATGTCATTGTGTTGTTCTCTGTTAGCCCCTGTTGTTCAGTTTGTGAAAGAGTCAACAACAGAGAATACTTTGATTTGAGAGTCTCATGATCAGAAAACTTCTGAAGAAAAATGCTAATAGAATTGAATTAGTTATTTATAAGTTCTTAAATAAAATTTTATCTTAACTTAAATGTTATATCAATTTATTCGCTTTAGGGTTTCTTGGATTATCACACAATTTTTTCTGGGGTGTGGACGGGATTAATAATTATATTATATATTATGGTATAATTAAGATTGCCATGGTTTTTCCAACTCATTTTTTTATTGAATATACAAAACAAGTTGTTCATATGAAAGTGTATGCATTGATATTGGCTGAGATTTCATTAGGTCTCTGTCGACCCCTCTCTTTGTTTCAGGTCCTTATCCTCTGGCTGGTGTTCCCCCTGTAGTGTGGAGGGGGATGGAGCGTGGCGGAGGAGAGAGCCCTCGTTTACGGGAGAGCCCCGAGCGACGTGGGAGCAGCAGTCCTGATATCGGCGGCCCCCCACCAAAGATGGGGCGTCTGGAGCTCAACGGCAGTCCCACAGGTCACCGCAGCCGCCACAATGGGGCCCCACAGAGACCTCTCAGTGGTAAGACACTGACAACTTTTACTGTAACTGCATTTATATCATATATGTTTTTTTTTTTCTGCAATACCACACACTAGCACCGCAGCTTAATGTGCCTAGACCAAAAATTCTAACCTCTACACCAATGTTTCAACAAATATATTGTTTTTTAATTAGTGAGATAATTGTCAAAGCTTCAGAAAAAATAATAATACATCAAAACTGTACATCTAGCTATGCATTTGTCCTGGTGCTTAATTTTATCTGACATTATTAAAAGAGTTTGTGCAAGATTTAATACATTTAATCCCATACTTTACTATGGGGGTAGTGTGGCCACTAGAAACTCAGTAAATTAAGTAGACCTGATTTATTCCCCTTAGCCTGTTATTGACTGCTACAGTAACGTGTGTCAGAAGGGGGGTCATATTGATTACAGTGACCCCAACGAATTGCCACATACAGTGGTGTAGTCGCAGCTGTGAATATTGAATACCTTTTAAATGTGTTTTTACACTTGGGTAGTTCACACATAACATTTACATGAACTTTTTTTAATTCAGCATCAAGATTTTCACAAAATATGACATCAGATATTGCAATTTTTTCTTCAAGACAAGTTTATTTATTTAGTGTTCAAGTAGAGATTTGAATTTATTAAGCATCATACTACTAAGAAAAACAATTCTGGGCAAAAAATATCAACAGTTATCTCATATGTATTATCTCACTTGTATTTCTCCTAAGAAACAAAGGTAATTTAATAGACCTTTTGTAAAATTTATTGTAATATGATAGTAGCACAACAGCTTTCAACATAGACTATATAAGGAAATGTTGCTTGAGCATCTAATAAGTATATTAAAATGAAGGGTCATGTGACACTGAAGACTGGAGTAATGGCTGTTGATTAAATTATATTTTAAAATACATTATTTCAAATTATTATTGATTTTACTGTGTTGTGATCAAATAAATGCAGCTTTGGTGAGCATAAGAGAATAATTCTATAAAACCAACTCCAAAATTCTGAATGGTAGTGTGTGTGTGTGTGTGTGTGTTGTATTACAGTTTTAGATGTATAGCATACCATACAGCAGGATACTGCTTTTACTGTTTCAAATATGTCAACGTAACACATATTTTTCTAACGAAACATACAGTCTTTGTGCAGTAACACACAGCCTCAGCAAAAGTGTTATATGTCTCACATTGGGCCAAAAATTCACCAAGGTCAAGCTGTAATTCACCTTGACAGTGAACAATGTGTGTAGCCAATCATAAAGCCATATATCAGATATAGATTAGATTTTTTAGAGGCCAGAACGTTAACAACACATAGTTTGTATTTGTTCATGATTGTGTGTATGGGTGAGTATCTGGATGTAAACCTCTGAGGCAGATTTGATTTGACAAAATATCTAAGTGAACAAACATTTCTTTCAAATGTTCTGGAATAGGTAGAAGAGGAAAGTTGCGGGGCTTTCTCTTCCTGTGCACTGGCAGATTGGTCAAATGGTTCATTTTAATCAGAGGTTGTCTTGAAACAGTCTTCTCCAAACCACAATGGAACACTGAAGAGTGGGCCACACACGAAACAGACATTGAAGCAGAATCACTCAGACACATGCCTGAAGTGCTAAAAATCTTTTTAAAAATCTTTTTTTTTTTTTTTTTCAGCTAAAATATCTAAAACAAGATGGATTTACTTGCAAAAAAGGCTTTAAAACTGGTGTTCAGGACATATTTAAATAAAAGTTTATATTTTTTACCCCTTCAACAAATTATTTTAAAACAGTTTGCCAATGGAATACAGAATAAATGTTATCTTTATACTTTCTTTTTTATACTATTAATATTTATATCTAATGCATTAAATGTATCTTGTTTTAAAGCTGTTTAGCTTTCTTTATGAGAATCAAGAAAAAATAAAATAAAATTATATAAATATATAAATTTGTTGTTGTTGTTGTTGCTTGCAGTATGTTCTTAACTGCTCTATTTCATAATAATTCAATATTATTTAAATATTATCGTTGCTTTAGTCAATTGCAGTGTCACATCTTTAAATAAAGTATGAGAGTTAAAGTTTATAACTCAAAATAAAATGTTCAGGCATTAATGTGCATTAAAATATATAATCAAAGAGACCCAAAGACTTACTCAGAGTGAGTGTTGCACAGAAATGAAACACTCACATACACACAAACACACATAAATGAGTCAGACACAGGCTTCACACACATGCTGTTATCTTATGATGAAACCGTGCTCATACAGGGTACAGGGATGAGCCCATGGGAGCTAGAAAGAAAGAGAGAAAGAGAGAGGGGGACTGCTGGGAGCTGCTGTGTGTTGACAGTTATATTTCCCTGTTGGGGGAAATTCACTTACTTGAATTGGCATCGGCCCCTGGCCTGTAATTCACTCCATAAGAGCATTCTGAACTGGAAGCCAGGGTGATTAATGGAAAGGAAATAGAAATATAGGAATTGACTGATTAAACCAAGGGGCTTGGGGAACGGTGCATGAATGTATATGTATTTGTATGGAAGTGTGTGTGTGTGTGCATAAATTAGGAGAGAGTTTTGAACCGCTCTGCTCTTATTAGTACATCTGGGATTTTGCCTAATGCTTTCAACCTATCATTTCTAAGGGGTATTAATTAATAGTCAGAAAGCTTTTGAGCATTTCATAGAAATATAAAAAAAAAGAAGCAATGCATAGGTTAGGCCTAGATTTACAAGAGAAAACTTGGGTGGGATGTGTGTTTTTCAGACATCATTAGATACTGCATACTTTTTCTCAACAAGCTGTGAATGACTATGCATCTCGACATCCCATTAAAAGACGGGACTCTGTACCAACCGAATCATTTGCCAACATAGTTTACAGGTTAATCATAAATGTTTTTAACTAAAATGTTAACAAAGCCAACACTACTAAAATAATGTGTTAAGTTAAAGCGCAATGAGCCGTAACCTCAAACACTGAAGGGAGAAAGCTTTGCATAACCGTTGGAGGCTCATGCAACTAATTTTATTAAGTGACCCAGCCGTTAGCACGCAGTCCATTGACTTGAGGACATATCAGCTCAGCTGCACTGACAAAGTGAAGGGAGGCACCATAAAAAAAAAAAAGATAACTTTAATCAAGTATAATGCTGCTGGTTTGATGGCTGGTTGGATACACAATCTGAACGGCTTGTTCATGTTGACTATTTGCATTGGGCTGGGAAACCTAAGACAAGCGATTGACCCTGGTCACCTTATTCAAATGCAAGTAATGAACATATTAATCATTAATGATTTCTAATGAAAACACTTCTCTTGTGAAAAGCATGTGGCAACTATTCAAAATAATGCCATGCTTTAGTTGCGAATGAGATTTAGACAGGAATATTTACAGTATGGAAATGAGTCACATTTGTAGAATATCAGCTAAGTCACTGGACTTTATTTTTAGCCAATAATAATGAAGTAATTCAGCTCTTCTCACTTGACCATTGTTTCTCTAATTATTTCTATACCGTGTTGCTCTTCTGTATTGCAGGTCTGATGATTCCAGTCTTCTGTGTGGTGGAGCAGGTGGATGGAGGGATGATATCAGATGGAGAGAGCCGGGAGGAACATGCCGAGTTCGTGCTGGTCAGGAAAGACATCCTCTTCACTCAGCTGGTTGAGACTGCACTTCTCGCCCTTGGATACTCCCACAGTTCTGCAGCCCAGGCACATGGTGAGTTCAACATTGGGCCAGACTCAGTGTATGTTCAAAACAGTTGATGAATTCAGTTATATTCAGTTAAAGTTAATAAAATAAAATAAAAATAATGATTAGAACTTGACCTTCCATTTCCAGTGACAAATTAGAACAATATCAGGTATTTTAACTTTTTATCTTGATTTACTAACAAACTGCCAAATGTTTTAATGCCAAAAAATTTCTAATAAAAATCTGAGAATTGTGCTAAATTATATTGAATGTGCACTTAGTAGCATAATTTAAATCTTAAATGTATATAAAAAAAAAAACTGCAGTATAATCTTAAGGAAAAAAAGACCTCTTGAATGTATATTTAAGGAGAGTACAGTTTCATGACTTTTTCCGAACACACTTAAGTATACTTTTAAAAGAGTACACTGTGTAATGATGTCAAATTAAAACATTTACTTTAAAGTACATTTACAAGTGAAGTTAATTTTACATTCATGTTTTAATAATCTTTTAATAACATAATAAAGCAAAGTACCTGAGTATAATATAATAATTATTTATTTATTTTACCCGTTGTGTTTTATTTGATGTTTTAAATGTGCTAAATTGAATTCAGTAGAATTTATATTGAGGTATATTTTTGTTTATCATAAATGTTTGTCAGTACATTTGGCACTTTATTTTAACCATCTTTCAAAAACAATAAAAGTAATTATGAAATTACATATAAAATGTTCTTCAGTTTAGTTTGCAAAATATCAATTTAAATAACAATGAAATGCAATTAAGTATTTGAAAACATTACATTTATCTCCCACTTAAAGCTGCAGTCCATAACTTTTTTTATTTAAAAATTATCAAAATCAATATTTGAGCAAGTACATAACCAGCCAGTGTTCAAAATTATCACCTTACTTTACAGCTTACAGCTTAAAATAATGTTTTATAATTTAAATGGTACTGGTAGGTTTTGCGGGAAATTCTAGCATGGTGCTGCGTCATTACGTCACGTTTGTAAACATAAAGAAGTTTCCCGGATACTCGACTATCACATGAGATGATCCTGCAGGTGGCGGATTGTTTAATTATAGCCTATTCCCACAGAAGCTTTTGATATCGAGATTTGTAAACACTGAAAAACTTTTGTTCATTGCTAGTTTGTGATACCTAATTCATTAATTAATGTTATTATGGAATGAAACTTATGAAAATGCTAAAGAATCTTATTTATTTCTGATATAATTGGATGCCATGCAATTAATCTTTGTAATCATTACATAAAACATACTCTTTCGATTATATTTCAGGCACTATGATAAGCAGTGTACAGTATATATTGCACAGTATGCAGTAAGAAGTATGCTAGTTCTCAATTCCTTTACAGTTCAAAGCGATTAGAGTGGCATGGAGTGCAGAGAGGAGGTCCGGCTGTTGAGATGTTGACAGGAGGATATACTGTTTTGGGCTAATGTGTCTGAGAACACTGAGGAGGAAGAGCATTTGTTCAACATAACTGAATCACAGACAGTCTGAAAATCTCATTAAACAAGAACAAAGGATATGGCGAGGCAAAGAATGCGGTGTTTTCACGTCACCAAAAGATGCGTGTGAACTGTATTTATGCATATGTGCTAACTTTGTGGCAATGCATGTTTGTGTCAGCTCGAGGTCTTTGTGCTTGCATAGTACGCGTTCATTTTCTGTGTGTGTTTGTGTGTGTATATGGAGAATGTTTATGAGTGTGCGGGCCAAAGAAGCAATATAATGCTTTAATTTATTGTTGTACACATGATCGTCATCTCCCAGAAGATTGAGAGTTTACTTGTATTCTGTGAAGTATGAAGAAAATGTAAAACAGTCATTACTTTATGTTGATCTGCTGCAACAAAAGACATCACGATTTACTTCATAGGTTGAGCATTTTGCCATTTTTATGTATTGTTTGTATTCACAGTTCACGGTCTGTACGTCTGACTAGAATAGAGTTTGTTGCGCGATTTGATAGTGGTGCAGTTTATTGAAAGTATTGTCAGAAAACAGAGAGCGAAAATTGAAGGCCACATTTCAACCTTTAATTAAATGATCATTTAAGTCAGGCTGATGAAATGTCTGCTACGTTTTTGTAGTGATTGTAGTTTTTAAAATGAAATGCTGCGTGGTTGTGTTTGTGTGTGACTGAAGCTTGTTATTCATCAAAAATAATGTTAAATAAGCAAGCTTTTCTCTTTTTTTGACAACTAAATATATGTAGTAACAAAAACAGAAAAAAACATGAGTCACGCGTAGGTCAACAGTGTGTCTTTAAATTCACTCGAAGCGCCCTTTAGAGATTCCTTTGAAGAGCCAAAAACAGATCAATATGTTACCCACACAGCGACTCGAGCCATTTGCGTAACCTCCAAAAATACCGTTCTGTGCTATAAAATTCAACAAGTATGCAAATTGATAGAAGCGGCATTATGATTGGAAAGGCAAAATAGTCCTGTCTGGCCCACACAATGGCGCCACATCTGTGAGGAAGTCCCAGACGCTACTCCCCTGAACACAGAATCACAAGCGGTCACCTCTCAGGACAGGACCAGCAGTGGAAAACAAACCGTTTAGGCTCAATATAATCCACACACCCTCACAGTGATCAGTTCAGATGAGGCCAGATAAAATAAAAGGAGAGGGATACGGCTGGACGCATACTAACAAGATTCTCTCATTATGGAGAACTGCACTGGCTTCAGTTTATTCCTAAAATGAGTAGAGAATGAACGATAGAATGAGAGAGGGAGAACGAGAACTCTCCTCTCAAATGAATACTTTTTGTTTTTAAAGCAAGCGTTTATGTTAAATGAATAATTTCTGGCTTAAATTATACATTTTTTCCTCTGCGGTTCACAACCAAAATTACACAGAGTCCCATCTATTTTCTCCCTGTTTGAATTGTGTCCTGCATAGCTCTCTCGTAGTGGTATATTTAAGATGCTCTCCCAGCACCGCTGCCTTTCTTTAATTAGCCTGACCAGTAATTAACTGGGAGATATTGTTTATTTCAATTATAAGGGTCTGAGTACTTTTATAGAATCGTATGGACAGACCTGTACTTTAAGGCTTCAGACAATTAACAGTGGTGATGGATTACAGCACAAATGCATTGTTGTGCTGCCACGTTTGACATTAAGCCACGGCAGGTCGAACTGGGCCAGTTTGATGAAAATACGCTCTGTTGCCTGATAGAGGCTCGAACCGTCCCTTCACATAATATTGAGCAATGGCAGCTAACTAATTCCAAACTGTAGTGTGAACATTGGAGTGGCAACATGTGCAGATGATGTATTGATTATCTGCTTCATACTTAAAGGGATAAATCACCAAAAAATGAAGATTCTGACATCATTTACCTCATGTGTTTCCAAACTTATGCTTTTATTCTGTGAAAAATTTACAGTATTAACACTGCTCTTTTACATATAATGAAACCGTTATTTACGATTACTGTCATGCTTCAGAAACAACCAAATTAATAAATAAAAGCACCACAAACTAATGTAAACTAGCTGCAAAACCGAAAAACACAACTTTCGTGACAGAATTTTCTCTTTTTTTCAATCTACGTCTTACTGTTTTGGTATAAAATGAAATTTAAAACTACTTCTGTCCTCAACGAATCTTTTAGATTTATGACCAAAGCAAGTAAGCTTTCCATCTGCCGTCTGACACACCTGGCAGCCAATTGGAAGCAAGTCAGTTTTTTCAATTTTATTGCCAGGGGTCTTCAATGCTCTGTCTTGTCTGGTCATTTATGACAGCCAGGTCTTTCCCATGCAAACTTTTATATTACGGTTAAACTTCAAAATAAAATGAATCTGTCCAATCCATAAATCTGTAATCTGGAGCATAGTATAGGCCTATGTATTATTTCATAAGTCTATGGCATGTTGATATTATTTCTAATGGTTTTAATTCCAAATTTAGAAATTATGACTTCAACCGCCTTACTTTTAATAAAAGTTACCAAAAAAAAAAAAAAATATATATATATAAACGGCTAAGACCAGGGGTCTCATTTATAAAACTCTCTGTAGATTTCATCCTAAAAGTGTACGTATGCACAAAAGCTAGATTTTGCGTATGCACAAAAATGTCTAAAAACATACATACACCAGAACCTGCGTAAAAAATCCCTTTATAAATATAAATGCCATTTGTGCCAAACAAAATTTTTATTGTTAAAAATCATCCAGTATCTTTGTTATGTTTTAGCATAAATATATACGAATAAAAATATATAAAAACAACTGTTTAAAATTGTTCTCAGATAAGTATTTTAGAATAGATTTGATCTCATTCTTTTCCACGGGCCAAATAGTATTACAATAGTCTTAAACAATTCAAATCGAATTTAAATTTATGCAGGTTTGCTGGTAAGGTTAACATCTTTTAGCTATTTTTAGTCTATATTTATTGCAGTGTAAATATAATTGTCTGACTTGGCGCGTCACTGACAAAATAGCCATTTTTTAAAAGAAAACATGCAAATTATAATTTTCTTCAAGTTGCATTCTTTAAATTCAGTGTTATTTTTCATCATGTTTTCAACACCTCTGTAAAGCTGCGTTTGTAGAGTAAGCTATTATCATTGGTCCTATACTGGACAATGGACCGTTCGACCTCTGAATCCAGCAGTGTCCACCATAATATCAAACTAAATGCCCATCATTAATCATTGTTCTTGCTAAAATATTTATCATAATATCTGTAGTTTAGTTTAAAGATTAATTATTGTGCACCTATAGCACTCCTCGCTGTCATTAAAACATAGCATGCCACAGGAAAATTATGTAGCCTATTGTTAATAAAATTGTGAAATTATGTTTTTTTGTAAAATTATGTCATTTCAGTGTTTATCTTCATTAATCTGAGTGGAGTATTTAATGAAAATTTATATATCAACATGAAAACAGAGTCTAAAATCATTGTTTACTTCATTACTTGTCTTACTCCAGGAAAAAGAGTTAATATGCATGGTCTAGAATGTCCGTACGCCGCATTCATATTAACGGCAAGTTTATTTTTTTATAAATCACGATATGTGCATGGAAAATTGCCTGTGCATGTTTCTATGCCCATTTTGTAAATGAGACCCCTGGACTGTTCGATTTATGTTAATATATTGTTTCTCTAGCTGGTGGATCATCATCGCACAAAGCCTTTATGGTGACACAGGTTGATCTGATTAGAGAACTCTTTGGGTTAAATATCCCTTTAAAGGATTAGTTCACCCGAGAATGAAAATTTGTCCATCTTCTACTCACCCTCGAAGCATCCTAGGTATATGTGACTTTCTTCTTTAAGAATAATCCAATCTGAGTTATGTAAAACATTGTCTTTGATTTTCCAAGTCTTTCAGAGGGGGTAAGTGGGTGTTTGTTGTCAACAGTTCAGAAGACGTGAAATAAAGTGCGCCCATCTGTAAAAAAAACGTCCCTCACACGGCTCCGGGGCATGAATAATTGGCCCCCTGTAGTGAATCCATGTGTTTTTCTTTTAAAGATAAATATCCAGATTTCAAACGTAATAAACAATTTATTTCTCACTTTTGCTGACTGTTGGGAACCAGAAGACGTACAGGTGGATGTCATAGTACGTCAGCGCTGTGTTGTTAGTGACGAGCGCGGAGAGAGAACAAAATAAAACGCTGGTTACGTATTAAAAGGATGAGGATTTGTAAAGAAAACTTTGGAGGATTTCAAAACAAGCCAAGAGGAGACTGGTTTTCCTTTGCTCCTACATTTCCCAGAGGCGCATGCGATGTATACGTCCTCCATCTTCCGCCTGCACGTCTTCCGCGTCCCACAGTCAGCAGATGTTATAACGTTTGAAATCTGGATATTTATCTCATAAAAATGCATGGATTCGCTATAGCGAATATACAGGGGAATCTATATACAGGGGGCCTTTATTCACCCCCCGGAGCTGTGTGAGGGACGTTTTATTACAGATGCATGCACTTTATTTCACATCTTCAGAACTGTTGACAACAAACATCCGCTTACCCCCATTGAAAGGATTGGAAGAGCAAGGACAATATTTAATATAACTCTGATTGGATTGTTCAAGAAGAAAGTCACATACACCTAAGATGCTTTGAGGGTGAGTAGAACATGGACTAATTTTAATTTGTAATTAATTTAAAACTAACCCTTTAACAAGCCTTTACATTATGGCCCCCCAAAAGATCATTTATGAATTTATAGTATTTCCACCAAAATACTTATATCATAAAAAATATAGAGTTAAATGCTTATATTAGGATATTATAGTAAAACCATACAGTGCATTCTGGAAAGACAGATAGTAGTTATTAGGCCTGCATTTCCTATTTGATTTATTAAATCTATATAGATACATTATTAATGATTTTTTGTAACAGTCTGTGGTCTTCATGACTCATATAGTGGGGCGTCCATTTAGAACAGCAAACAGTCCAGTGCATCTATCCAAACTAGCTCTGCAGAGTAGTGTATGTGTACTGGGGAACATTTTCAGACTGTGTGTGAGGTTGTGTTTGTGTGTGCGAGTGTGTATGTATGGATACACATAAGCTTTAGCCAAGCCACCAGCCGACCACATTAAAGCCCAGCACTGGGAGGAGGAATTTTAATGTGGCAATGGGAACAATGGTTTGTACTGGGGGAGGAAAATGACAAGGAACAGATTCTTTCCAAGTTAAAAATGATTCATTAATGACACTACCACAAGGCTCTGTAATGCTAGCTCATACTGTAAATAGGAATACATTTAACCACTTTTTATTAGAACAGAGCTCTCTTTTTTTTAGATTGGTTGCAGTGAGCTCTCTAACACTTAACATGTGAATTAGGTAACCTCGCTGACATTCAACACTTACAGCAATTTAATGAATCACTGCTTAACTTAAAGAGCATTAATATCATCTCAGTTCAGTCTTAATTGATGCTACTGCTCAAAGTGGGAATACTCAAGAAGTGTGTACATGCATACAGCATTGCATGAGATAAAACAGCAATGTCCCTCAAAAATCAAAGCAAAACCAGTAATATAAACAAAGACTTGAAAAAGTAGGAAAGATCTTAAGGGGTGGGGGGAGGAGGGGGGCTTGCTTGGCACAATCACACAAATTGTCTTCATCTGTCTGACTTGCCTCTCGCCTTTAACTCAATGTCTGGAGAATACATCTCCACAAATACCTTTAGAACAAAGACAAGAGGCCTGTGTATCAGAGGATAGAAGTTCACTGTAGTTTCAAGGATCACCAGCAGGGTCAGCTTCTCTTGTAGTGGTTGTCTGGGACTCCAGCGTACTGGGGGGTGCACAAAATAATTTATAATAAATACATTTTAAGTAAGCACAAGTGACAATCCTAGACCTTTTCCCATATAATCATTACATTTTCCTGATATCATAAATAAAAGTAGCAAAGACTTGACAATTTGCTTACATTTGACAGAAAAAGAAAATGAAAGAAAAAAAAAATCATGCACGTTTAGAGCTTAAAGCACTTTTGCATGGCAAAACAGCATCTGTTAAAGCAGAATTTTTGTCACGCTTTCTAAAGAATAATATGGGGAAGAAATCCAGGCGCTGCTGATGAGAAGTACAATACAAGAAATAGGAAAAATCTAGATAAATTTACTTTCTATATAGTTATTAAATATAGTTTTTTTCTATAGTTATTATTTATACATTTATTTTATATTTATATATTGAGGTGTGAACATACATTTATAGGACCTATTTAATTAAATTTTGGGCCATATATCATATATCTTGCATTGTTTTCTTTTTCTTTATCCATTTGCAGTGGCTCTTTCTATTGTTCTACATTAAGACTATTTTATAAAACAATGAAGCCATGTTGATGATCTAAGGGTCTAAAGCTCTGCAAAAACACAC
Organism: Carassius gibelio; assembly: GCF_023724105.1. Classification (NCBI taxonomy): domain Eukaryota; kingdom Metazoa; phylum Chordata; class Actinopteri; order Cypriniformes; family Cyprinidae; genus Carassius; species Carassius gibelio. The sequence continues at coordinate 18,995,069 of NC_068404.1, read as the reverse complement.
TGGCCTTGTTTAGATTCTGACACTGATAAGCTCCCACAATCATCCAATAGTGGAAGAAAAGAGTGGAATAGGTCACACAGAATGTCTTGTTATCTTCTCTAGTCAAAACACAAACACTGAACTGAGGGAAACAATGGAGCCCTTGCTAATTTGCGAAAGCAAATTCTGTCCAAAACTAACTCTTTCAATCGGGCTTTAGTGGCAGCAGTGGCATGACAGTACAGTGTCTGGATGGAGGTAAGTGATCCATCGGCATGTCTGTGTGTGATTGAGCAACTGGAGCTCTTCAGATGACACAAACAGCCTAAAGCACAAAAAAAGACAAAGAGAAAAAAAAAGGAATGAGAGAGGGAAGTTGGGCAGCGTCTGGGTCTCATTTAGTGGATAGTAATGTGATTAGCAATGTTTACTTTTCACAGCTTCAGTCAGTCCCTCCTTAGACCATGGGAAATACTTTTTGTGTGAGAGTTTGTCTTTGTATCTCTTCATGGCACACACTTCGTTTTTCGTCAAGTTCGCTTCCTGTTGTCGGATGTGTTGAATATATACATTTGCGCAAGGGATGTACATCAACTGCACATGCACACGAGCAGTGCGTGTCGAAAAGTGTTTACGGACGTGTGCAGTGTTTGGAAAACGGTTAATAATGCAAAGAGCAAAGGGTCCGGTTTACATGTACGGCGCATCTTGACAATGATTGCGACATCTGGAAATAAATAGAGCGAAGGGCATAATAGATTCAGCTAATTCATTTTTAATAGCACAGTGTGGTTCTTGGAAAAAATTATGGCACCCTCAGTAGATACCACTGCTGCTTAGCTTTTATCCTGATCTGTAAGCTTATTCAGGTTCAGCATATTTAAAGGAAATACCACCACACAACTTTAAAGAGATAGTTCCCCCTAAAATGAAAAGTGTTTTTTGTCAAATTAAATTAAGTGTCCTGTTAGATCAAAACTGTTTTTTTTTTTTTTTTTTTGCAGCATATATAAGAATAGAATTTACTGCTAACCAATTTATAGGTTTTTACTGTAACTTTTTTACATTCTTTTAACATTAAATTTTCTACTGCTTTTATGTTCTGCAGAAGAAGAATCAGTGCGGGATGGCCTTAGTTACCTGGAGTATTTACAAAACAATCAGACGGCTTCGTTCAGAAATATGGCTTTGTCTCATAGTGACACCCCGATTACAGATTACTCCTCAGCCATAAATGCTTGTCTCTTCCTTTGCACAACAAGAGGCATTTATAACAGTCAATTTGGGTTAATCATACAATCATTGACCTGTGTTTATGATGGACCATTAATGGAGAGGGGGATTGGGGGTGGACGTAATTGTCAGAGGCAGCGATGCGCTAGACGAGCTCCTGCTTTCTATATATATATACTTTGGCTGTAAAAGAGCCACAGGCCCACAGTTATTGGTGCAGCCCTCAGTATGTGTGTTAGCTGCTTTTTCCTGACCTGATAAGTATTTAATAGATAAAGCCTTATCATTGGTGCTATTGTTCCTTGCTGTCCTCTTTTATAGCACAAGATGAAGCTCTGTAGAAATTAAGTAGTAAGAAAAACAAAATATATGACTTCCAAAATGTTTGATGCAATAACCCACAAGTAGTGTAAATAATTTGGTAAATGATAAATATATGACTCATTTCCCTCTACGCTTACTTGTCACTTAAGAACTATGTGTATAATTATGTATTTCACCATATGCTATAAATTAGGTTGGTCTGCCACCTACCTCAGTCCCCTCTTTTCCAATCACACAATGTTCTTGCCTCACTGTCTTTCAATCATTATGTTTGTGTGTCCTTTAATGTTGATTTTTACTGTAAGTGGGTGCTGGTGTGGTGATGTAATGTGCCATGTTTGGTTCTGGTTTGGTGGAGCTGCCCACTCAATGGAGAGGAGCCCCTCCTAACTTATTCTTTTATTGAGATTTCATTACAGCCATCATTGACATGAGGCCATCTCTGATGATGTCATGGAAATATGCTACACAAATTTGTGGCACAATGAGATCAAGTGGGGTTAATTGACTCCCCCAATCTCTGCATCCTTTTCACAGGCATCATTAAGGTGGGCCGCTGGAACCCCCTGCCCATCCATTACCTGACAGATGCTCCAGAGGCAACGGTTGCTGATATGTTGCTGGACGTTTACCACATGGTCACGCTACGCATCCAGCTACAGAAGTAAGAGACCACAGAGCTTTCTTAACAATAACATTTCTTGGTTCAGAAGATAATTCTCTCTATAATCTTTATATGCTTTATAGTGGTCATTTTAAATCGCTAAATAATATATAATATAAAACGTATATTTATATTTCTAACAACAGCACCTATTATTATTATTAGTAGTAGTAGTAGTAGTAGTAGTAGTAGTATAATGTAATTAAATAATTAATTATTTTGGACTTAAAAAGTTTTAAATAAAAAGCACAAAAAAATATTAAAACATATTATTATCATTCATAAATGAATGAATGCATGAATGAATTAATAAATAAATAAACAAATAAATAAATACATTTTAGATTTTGAACAGGTTATCTTGTGGTGTCAGGTTGCATAACCCTTCTAATTGAAAAATATAATTTAAAGGTGAAGTGTAAACTACATTATTTAAGTGTATGTACACATATGTTTTATGTTTTTCATTTGTATTTATTTTATTATATTTAGTTTTATTTATTTTCTGATGTTTGTGACGTTAAGTGAAATCATTTCAATTAAAAAAAAAACAATTTGATAAATATTGTGTCCTCTGTCTACAAACTATGGAAAAATAACATATTTGTTAATTATATAAAAATGTAATTTATTAATAAAATAATTATTATTTTGTAATAGATTGTAAAATAATATTTAATAATTATAAAAACTAATAATAATATTAAGTATATTTATGTTTGCACTGAGGAAATACATACAAAAGTTTCCCTTTTCTATATATTGTGCTCCTCAACAAGTGATGAGATAATTAAGGGATTATTTTGCTTATGTCAATGATAGAGAGTTGAGCAAGCCTCTAAAGCCCTGTGCATACATAAGAGCCAGGGTAAACTTTTTATCTGCACTTCTCAATGAGCTCTTTCGTGCCCAATGATTGCAGTTTACTCTTGAATGCTGAGGAGATAAACATAGGGTCCAAATGAGAAGATTGTAGTCTTTGTGTAGTCGTGTACCATCCAGGTTTGTTTCCCTGTGTCTCCACGGTGATATAATTGTTAAACTGGCCTGCTGCATGGTTTATTGATTAGGAAATGAAGATAGTTACTGTAGAGTAATGAAGGGATTTGGGATTTACAGCTTTGCAAAACTGGAGGACCTTCCATCAGAGCAGTGGAATCACGCTACAGTACGCAACGCCCTCAAAGAACTGCTCAAAGAGATGAACCAGAGCACTCTGGCCAAAGAATGTCCACTCTCCCAGGTACAGCTGCTACCCACTGTATATAACATATATATATATATTTTTTTTTTCAAATCCAACACACATAGATTTGACATTTAAGATGATAAGTAAAACATGTACTGCCGGTTCAACTCTTCCAAAACTAACAACATAATACTTAGCAGTATAACATAAATGAAAATGTTGGGCTCAGTATTGCATTATGCTTGCAGATGTTTCAATCAGTGGCGTCAGTGCATGGTTAATGTAGCCTAAATTGCCTTAGCGTGTTTCATTCATCAATTTGAAATTTACTCAAAAATTCCCCACATTCATGGGCCATTTCTAAAACCCAGAAATTACTTCATCATGAGAGAGAGAGTATGCTTGTGTGTGTATCTATGTGGGTGTGCATTTGCGATCCTTGCTGTGCTCATTTCCAAGTAAGCGAGCAATCTTGGAGATTTATGTATCTGTGCATGTTGTGTTTAAGTGGAACTCTGTGGGGGTGTTGGTCCTCATATCAATTGTTTGCATATGTGTGTGGCTCTTCGTCTCTACTTGTGTCACTGCGGCTCGAAGCTTGTCGTGGCGTTCGCTATCCGCCTTGCCTGGGTGGCTTTCCGCAGTAATGTGTTTTATAGACCATTTATCATTGTAATTTTAAGATGAGTTATTTCCGTTATCCTCTGCCGTTATACAAATTTTTTCCTTTTTATTGACCTCTCTTGTTTCTTTTACTTTTTCCAGAGTATGATCTCCTCGATAGTGAATAGCTCCTACTATGCTAACGTCTCAACTGCCAAGTGCCAAGAGTTTGGTCGCTGGTACAAGAAGTACAAAAAAGTTAAAGGTAAGGCTTGTACTGATATCTTTTTGGTTTTATTTGTACTCTGTTCAAACAAAATCCAGCTCAAATCAATTCTTCATCAGATATTTGGTGCCATCTAAAGTCAAGTGGAAAAAAGACTAAAATGCTAACCAGAAATTAGCAATAATAGTAATAGGTATTAAATTTGATGAAGAACTTGTTCTATACAGCATTAATGTGTGTAATGTTAATGAAATCCGGACGTACAACATCTGCCATGTTATCATTGTCATGTGACTCTTGGCATAAGTTATGTTGCTTCATTTGACTGCCAACTCTTTTCCTGTGGCCTTAAAGGGTAGTTAAGTGTCCACTGAATGCACTTCAGAAGTAGGTAATCAGCTGTTTTATGAATACTGTAAAATCTGACAATTTTTCATATACTATATAGTAGGCAACTAGGCATATTTGAATGCAGAGAATGTGTTTTTTCTAGCATGTGGTGATGTATTCAGGGTCATAAACAAGTCTTGAGCTTTGTGCTGCGTTTCATACATTATCTCTTAATGACTCCTCTTACTTGGGATGGGGTAACTTAAGCCTCCTCGCGGCCTAATATAAACCACTGTTCCTTTCCCAAAAATGCTGCAGGGGGGTCTCCCAGTGGCAGGTTCTGCAAGGAGTCGTCCCACAGCTCCACTATTTAAGCCTCTTAGCATCCAAATGCCTGTGACAATTTTCCTACTCTCGTTGCCCCTTCAAAAAGTGAAATAATTACACAGCAGGACAGATCAAAGTGGGGGCTAAACCCCAAGTGCAGTGAGAGAGCAAGCGCCAACAAAGAATAAAGCGATCCTCGGCACGCTGACAGGGTAAATGGTGTTGAGTTACAACGAGCCTCCTCCATTAGTTCTGCTCCTTGCCTCCCAGAGCTAAACACATAGCCCGCATTGCCAGATGTGTGTGCCAGTGCAGAGAGACCCTATTGGTTGACTCATGTGTCCGTCACACAGTTGTAAACCAAAGTTATAAAACTTTCTACTCATGAAAGAACATGTTTTGTCATTTAACAGTTCCTTGTGTTTGTTTCAGGGGACTATTTGTGGCAAGGACGGGAGAGCTCAGAAATCAAGGGTAGGCATCTACATTGTGATATTTATTTGGGTAAAGCACTGTCTTTGATCTGTCAACTAGAAGACTAGAGAGATTGTTCTAGTGTCTCATACACATCTCCATCCCTCCTCAGTTGAAAGGGACAGCCTCACGGACTTCTGTGTATTAGCCCAGCGTCCGCCCCCTCACCTGACTGGTCTGGCGCAGCTTGGTCCGTTGAACAGTGGCAGCTCTCTGGTGAAAGGCGGATCTGGAGAGCATCAGAATTCAGCCCAGTCTCAGCCTCCATCTCAAGGGCAGCCGCAAACTCCATCATCTCATGGACAGCTCCATCATAGTCCTCCGCTAAGAGCTCAGGTGCCTCCTCCGCCTCCGCCAACCGGCCTGCAACCTCTTTTGGCACCCGGAGGACTTCTCTCACCCCAGCTTAGTCCACAGCTGGTGAGGCAGCAGTTAGCCATGGCTCATCTTATCAACCAGCAGCTGGCCGTCAGCCGCCTCCTGCATCAGCATCCACAGGCTCTTAACCAGCAGTTTCTCAATCACCCACCCATCCCACGGCCTAGCAAGTCCGGTTGTCCTGGAGAACCCGGGTCCAACCCCTCGGCTGCAGAAGTCTCCTCTGATATCTACCAGCAGGTGCGAGATGAGCTGAAAAGAGCCAGTGTCTCACAGGCAGTGTTCGCTCGAGTTGCCTTCAACCGTACACAGGTACAGTACAGACTGCATGGTGGAGAATATGTTATTCACTTAAAGGTTCAAGGATAAACTTTGGGAAAGAGTGAGACACTACACCATGTATAGTACAGAAACAGAAATAGTAGCAAAGAGCCTCTTCAGAACATACCAGTCACTAGGGTGTGGTGAATATTCATGATATATTTGTAATGATTTTTGTAAATTATGTAATATTGGGAATATTGCAATGATTTTAATGCCCTTTTATTTGGCCATTAAGTTTCTGCAAGTTACTGATTATTTATATTATTTTTTAATGAATTAATTAATTGTTTTATTTATTTAATTTAACAACAACAAAAAAACAGTTTTCAATTTGATAGTAATTAATTTTTCTGAATTTATTCTGAATTTTGTAATACCATTTAATATGGTCATATAGCATAAATAGTGACAGATCTTTTTTACTTTATTGTGACTTACATCCAAGTGAAATGTTTTATCAAAAAATGTTGGTTCTCTCAGTTCAATATCAATTGAAAGTTTTTTTTATTTTTATAAAACATATACATACATAGACTCTTTAATAATTGTTCAATAAAATCAATAGCATGCATTGAGAAATACACTGGGTTAATTTACATTTCTTCCTCAATTCAAAGGTTGCTCAGTTCAATTTTGTCATACAATTACAGCGCTTAATTTTTTAAAACAAACTAAAGATTTTTAAAGACAAAATACAAAGTACATGTGTGTTAAGAAGTATATCGAATGTCAACAAAAATATGTAAAATATAATATCTATAAGATTTATCGCCAAGCCCTAGTACCTATCACAAACACAGACCAAATATAAAAATCATGGTGCAGATGAAGTAACAGGATAGATGTGTTGCCAGAAAATGAGCCTTCTACAAATCGCTTCCCCTGTGCTTACGTGTGTGTTTATGTGTGCACACCAGGGCCTGTTATCGGAGATCTTGCGAAAAGAAGAGGACCCACGCTCAGCCTCTCAGTCCTTGCTAGTTAACCTCAAAGCGATGCAGAACTTCCTGAACTTACCTGAGAGTGAGAGGGACCGAATTTACCAGGAAGAGCGAGAGCGCAGCATGAATCCCCCTGTGAGTCTGCCCCCAAGCACAAACCCCAGTCCTGGTGGCGCCCGCCTTTCTCAGGTACCCCACTTTCCCACCATTGACTAGGTCCAGCCCCCTACACATCTCTTTTCCCCTGTTGCGTCTGTGTTTGTATGTTTGACTGGGTGTAGAAATACCTGAAAGCTTATGTTGGGTCTGATTCTGAATTGTTTATCTGTAGGCCTATGAGATTGCTTATGTTTCTGTCTGGATTCATGTGATCTGTTTACTTGTTATGTTTGGCTTACACTTTGTTGTTTTCTTTGTATCAGCTTCTCTGTTATGAAGCTTAAAAAATGCAAGAACTTTAGTAAAAAAAAAAAAACACTGAAGATTAGTAAAGGCTGGAATTGACTACATGACTTTTAAAATCTGAACATATTTTAAAATAGGCATCACACACTTGCCGACCTTGTAAATAGGTACATAGACTAAATAACTGAGGATCAAACACTACCAGACTTTTTTAAGTTCTTCTGAACCCAACAAACTCACGCAGAGACATGTGCCTCTGACAGGAGATGCATGACATGCATTCTAAAATTGGCATTAGCATTGACTCCTCTTGAGATTGTGAAACTGCGGGAAAATATCTAGGTATAAGTCATGTAGTGTCTTCCAACCTAAAGCCAGGTAGCAAAGGTCAAATGTTTAGCTCCTATGACATCTTTAGCTAAAACGCACAGTGTTATGCTATTATTTTCATATGATGATGTTTCTTTGAATATTAATACATATAAGCACTGACAACAAGAATACGGATAACTCACTAAAACAATAACACTGCCTTTCAAGACAGTGCCCTCTAAGGGTAAATGCTAAAATCTGACTGCTACATTTTTATTGCTAACTTCACACCATACCTCCCAATGCAGAAACTGTGGGAGCGCAGCATCGATGAACAGTTAACTCCTGACGCATGGGCATCTATTTGGAAGAATAAGACCAAAATCACAAACTCGGTGAGGATTACATCAACACTCACATCATTTCCTCATAGAGTGTACCTCATCCGAGACCTCCAAGATCTGTAGTGATCAACTATATGCACAAAACGTTCCCCATTTTGCAAATAAAAGCCAAGCTATGACATAAGGTCAGATTTGTATTGTTTATATTGACGATTTACAACCATATACATGTTTGTGCATGTTTGATTTTAAATGGTGCACACCCATTAAAACATGGAGTACACAAGTTCTTGCTCCTGATTCTCTAAAATGACAAAAGCAGAAAAGCATAACTCTGCTCTTGTCATGGCATGTTTATATTAAATGACCTGGAACCTGGTGCGTGGACTTTCTAGAATGCTTTTAGGAATCATGAATATGGCTGCTTTCAACCTCAAGACCATTGTGAATGAACCCATGCAGATAATACAAATCTTTCTGATATGAGAACAAAGTTCTCATTCTTTGGTTTTAGGGATTGTGGTTGTGTATTATCATTACTATTATGTCTGTAAATGTTTATCTCACAATCGTTTTTACTGGGGAATGTGAGATTACTTGCCTGTGCCTGCAGGGCAACTTCAAACATTGAATAAAAAAAAACACTCCACTCTAAAATCAATACACCATACTTCAAAACACGTACTACAAAGAGTTTACTAACGGGATGCTTTAATGATTTATCTGCTAAAATCTCAGTACATTCCAGGTATAAACAAGGGTCTAAAATGCCATCCATGAATATTATCTTGTATTGTACTTTACCAATTATGAATATTTATCTAACCAATATGTCTTTGTTGGTTTTACCTTTGACCACTGGACCCACACAGTCTAAAACTTCTGGTCCTAACCCTGACATTCCTCTGAAACTGGAGCCACTGGTTAACATCACCTCAGCCATTTATGACGAAATCCAGCAGGAGATGAAACGGGCAAAAGTGTCTCAGGCACTTTTTGCCAAGGTGGCAGCCAACAAGAGCCAAGTAAGAATTTACTTTTTTTCATTATGGTTTATAATCCAGACATGTTTCAATCCATCCTAACATAAAGCCAAAACTAAAATACAAAAAATGTAATTCTAAACTAGCCTAATCTATGTAAACTATTTTACACAAAAAATACAAAGAAAACCCTGGTCTTCTACTTTTCAAGTATGTCTTGCATACTGGGTTTGCATTTTATTGCAATGAACTGGAGAATTTAAACAACTTAATATGATAATTGTTAATAATATATTTAATGCATCTAAGAAGTATACACTACCTGTTAAAAATAAGATTGTTCATGTGTGGTGCTTTCAGGTTTTTCAGCTTAAATGGTTTTTATGGCTTCTTTAGAGACCCCTTTTTATATATATATATATATATATATATATATATATATATATATATATATATATATATATATATATATATATATATATATATATATATATAAAATATTTAAATAAAATATTTAAATACATATTGCAATAAATAATTAAACAATAATTAAAAAATATATTTTTAGTTGCTGGAAATATTAAGGGATAGGATATTTAAACATATCGTGATTTATTTTATTCTGAAAAGATGTTAATAACACTTAGCTTACATATTCTTTCCTCAGTCAGTGTAGGGGAAGTAATGGTGTCCATATGTGCAGACTGTTATATCTGATTCTGGCGCGCCTCTGCAGTTGATAAACAAAAACATCAACATCAACAGATAGCCTGATAAATGCCTTGCATTTATTCATCTTTGACTTACCATTCCAGACCCTGCCAAAGTTTCTTTCAATGGCTTTGTCAATCTCTCCCATTCCATGAGTCATCGCTCATGTTGTGATGCAGACGTGCATCCAGTGATCCATAGACTGATCTGATTTCTTTCCTCCTACCTTTTACATTGACACTTGTTTCCAGACAACTGTATAAAGAATGCATAATATTGTGACTAAAAGTATACGTCACAGAAGTATAATAGTCATGATTTAAGGCCATGGAAAAAACTCTTAAACCTTTTCTAACTGAATTAAACAGTCATAGCAGTTATAATAAGCATATAACACTAATCTACTTTTGGTTTTTGAAGCTTGAAGCATATTCATAAAGCTATCCAGAGTCTAAAATTAACACTTGGCAAATGCTAAATAATCAAATACAAATGACTTGCTTAGCAATCGCAATGTTTGAAGCAATTTCAGTTTCTGTTTCTATATATGAATTTCTTCATCAGCATATTAGAATGATTTAATGATAGTGTATGATGAGAGTATGAATATTCACTTTGCCATCACAGAAATAAATTACATTTTAAAATACAGTATATAATAAAAAACTGTTGTAAAAATTGTAGTACTATATATATATATATATATATATATATATATATATATATATATATATATATATATATATATATATATATATATATATATATATATATATATGTTATATAATAATAATAATAATAAAATAATAATACATATTTTGGCACCCTTTTCTTATTCAATACCAAAAACGTTTTCTTCCTTTTCTTTCCCATATGTGTATATGGATTGTAAAGGTATGGGTGGGAAATCATTTTGGACCCATGCCACACAGTGTAAAAGGACACCAACAGTCCTATTCTTTAACACAAACTGGAAAAGCATGTCATTAATTTCAGAGTGTTGATAATTTTTTTTTTTTAAGCTTTTGGACCATTTGTTTGTCTCTGTCTCATTTATATGAAAGAGGGCTAATTGATTTAGTCAAATATGATCCCACTCCCAGCTGCGCCTAATTCTTACCATGTAATAGCCTGAGAGAGCTTCAGTCTCTGCTGCTTGCTTTACTGAGGAGCTCTGCGTTACTGCAGCATGGCTTTGCAGGTGCTGCCACCTCATCTAGAGGCATGTGTTAGGGGCGTCTTCGCATGTTTGCATGTATGAGATGTGTCAGCAAAGAGCTGCTCTGTAGGTGTGTGTATATATGAATGTGTGTGTGTGTGTGTGACAGATGTGTTTAGGTCTCACAGGTCTGGGGTCGGGTGGGGGGGTTATGGCTGAACGCGCCCATCTGCTGCAGCTGGCCAGGAGGAGCTGAGGGAGACGGAAAGAGAGAGAGAGATGCTCAGGTCATTAACAATGTGTGCTGGAAGTGGTTGGCTGCACACAACAGCTGGTGTCAAAGACTGGCCCAGTCTAGCAGAGATAATCAAATCTTCCTAATCTCCCACCATTTCACTCTCTCTTTTACACACTCTCCGCTCTCTCAGTGCACTTGTGATGCTTTGTGGTGCTAGCTGTTTTTTTGTAAAGTAAACTTTACAGTCATAAAATAAACATATTCAAGGAAAGGAGTGAATTCAAGGTTCCACATCCCATTCTGCTGATCATTTCCTTACGTTTTTCTAATGTCCCCTGTATAATTGATATAAATGACCGAAAAAGAGAAGAAAGACTCTGTACAGGTGCTTTAGTGGGTAATCTAGTAAGAAGGCAAGCAGCAAGTTGTTATTATTTAATGATATTGTTGTAAAAATTCCCTCACCAAATCGAAAAGTGTAATGAACACTCATCCTTTCTACAAGGGATGGCTGTGCGAGCTGCTTCGCTGGAAAGAGAGTCCCAGCCCCGAGAACAGGACTCTCTGGGAGAATCTGTGTACCATCCGGAGGTTTCTGAGCCTTCCACAGGCAGACAGGGATCTGGTGTATGAGGAAGAGTCCCGCCATCACCACAGTGAACGGATGCACACTGTACTACACTTGCCCACTGACCCTCAGGTAAGTTTATGAAACTATTCAAATTGCATATACTTTATATTACAAATATGTAAAGCAGGATTTGCATTGAGTTTGTTGGAACAACCTGTATGAGTTTCTTCTGTTGAATACGATAGATATTTTGAAGAATGTTGGTGCCCAAACCGTTGACGGAAACAATTGACATACACAATATTGAAAAATAAATAAATAAATAAACAAAAATATGGAAGTCAATGGCTAATGTCAATTGTCTGGTCACCATCATTCTTCAAAATACCTTCTTTTGTATTCAACAGAAGAAAGAAACTCAAAGGTTTGCAACAAGTGGAGGGTTAGTAAATAATGACAGAATTGTCATTTTTGGTTGAACAGTCCCTTTAATAGGCACAGCATCAAAATAAGCCCCTGGAAAATACAAAGAAAGTTGTTCCTGATCAAGAATGGTCCAGTAAAATGTCATTTACCTATTTATTGTGTTTTATTTAATTTTTTATAATTATAATTATAATTCTAAGATGGAAATTGTTTTGTACAAGAAACTTTGATTAACATTAAAAATAAAAATGTATGATTTGACTGCTAAGTGTATAAGATTTGAAGGAAAGAGTAAAAACAATCTCAAGATCTGCCTGAATGTTTTAAGCATAATTCTCTTTAGATCATATAGATGTGTTCATTGTGCACACTTCTTTGAGGTTTCAGTTTTAATATCAGCATCATTTATGCAGCATTCCTGCCAACATCTAATAACCCCACACACCCCAGCCTCTTTAATAACACACACACACACACACACACAGAGAGAGAGAGAGAATTCCAAATAACGCGCTACTGATTAAATGGACTTTCCCCTATGCCAGCCAGGGTCATTATAGTAAAGACTGTGGAAACACACTTTTCCAGTATTACCATAGACATGCATTCATATACAGTGTACACACACAGGCACACATCTACACACTAATACTGATATGTAAATACATGCACACACAAATGGCATACACATAAATCTACAAACACTTGGATCAATGCTTTCCACCTTCCTTTAACCTACTCTTCTTTCTCACCCTGCCAGTAAAGCATTGCAATTTAATTCACTCACAATGATTGCTGTTTATTAACATTTATTAACTTAAGTTGAGCAACCATATTAAGATTGAGTACTAACAAATGGAGACAGAGTGGCTCTCTGTTACTGTCTTAGCCCATTACGTCTCTTTCTCTCTTGCTCGCTTTCTCTTTTATGTCAGTGGAATAAACAGTCTGTTGTGCGTGTGTGTGTAAATATACTCATTTATGTGTTTTGGGCGCAGAAGGAAATGCCCCATTAGGACACACCCTGACAGACAGTGCCACCACAGCCCTGATATTAATAATTACGGGAAGAGAGGGAACACACACACACACACACTCACACACACACACACATAATGACTCAAGAGACTTCACTACAGTAACTCTCTTTAGTAACTCTACACTGGCTTTGACCATGAACTCTTGCACAACATTGATCATAAAAACATATGTTGAGGATAGTCAGAGCATTTACTAAAGCAACATGTAACTAAAAGTATAATTATGTACAAAGGAACTTTTTTTTTGTTTATTTATTTTATTCTCTATATATCATAAAGGGCAAATATATATCATTGTTGTATTCATATTCATATTGTTATACTTATGTAAGAAATATTAATATAACATAACATTTTCTTTTTAACTGTATGGATTTTTTATGTGATGTAATATTTAACTTTTATTGACAGTGAATATATATTACAAAATTGTTTAAAAAATATTCTATTTATTCTGTACATATCATACTGAGCACATATATAGCATTGTTGTATTAATTAGTAATAATATTGAAATAATACAAATATATTAAAAATAAATAAATTTAATTTATTAAATTTATATTAAATATATCAAATATTATATAAATACAAATACATAGCATAGCATAAATATCATATTAAATAGAATATACTATAACATGTCTAACATAATTAAAAATAATAAACATACAATAAAATACATAAATTACAAGATATTGTGCTGTGTCAACATGAAAATGCCATACATGAGCATGTTTCTTTTTTCTTCTTCTCTTTTTTTCTTATTTTTCTTTTTGGGAGTAGTAGTAGAAATGAGGGACCCTCCTCAAATTAAAATACCCAGCAGCCCCCTCGGCTCCAGCCTGCCTGCCACCACAGCACATGTGTCCCAGCTGCTTATGCAGACATGAGCATGTTAATTAATGAACACATGCAGCACATACATGTGAACAGTTTTTTTTAAGCCGATACCACCTCAGTGTGACCAACAGAATTCACTGATGTTTTATTTGACCCTTATAAGAACATCAAACGTGACTCAAAATATCAGCACAAGTCCTGTAACTTTGACATGGTCAAAAATAAAGTGAAATCTTGTATTAAATCTTGTTATTACCCGTTGAGAACTGATTTAGATCTGAAGAAAAATGTATGTTTATTTATACAGAGCATAAATCATGAGCATAAACATGTTCTAAAGCAGTTTTATATAGAATGTTTGATTTTGTAAAGATCAACCCCCCCCCCCACCCCCCACCCCCACAAATTTCTGTATCCTACTTTAAAATCATGAATCATGACATCGCTGTGTGTGATGTTTTTAATAATTTTTTTAACCACTCCATGACATGTCCATGTGAGTCCCTGGGTGCAGCTCGCCCCACCTCAGGGATACACTCAAACTAACGCACACTAGATTGCTGATCCGGTCCCACGTTGTCTTCACGCTGTTTCTGCAATGCGTGTGTATGGTCTTAAGTGCCTCCCTTTGCTCATTTGGCAAGACACTTCTTATGAATAATTTCTTCTTTGTTTTTGCTAAATTGGATGCTGAAGTGGAGTGCCCTCTAGACCCTGCCATGTGGATTGGGACCTCAATTGAGTGCTGGGGTAAAAGGAAAATGATAATTGTAAGATAAAGTTAAAAAAAAATTTTTTATAAAAAATAAAGTCACAAATGTTCAATTTAAAGTTACACTGTGAGATGTCACATTTACTAAAAAAAGTCAATTTTGAGATCAAATTGAATTAACGTGTTTTTCTGCTCAGGGAGTAACAGCCTTCCATACTAGGAATAGTGAGTAATGCATTTTAATTTTGTGGATTGACTAAACTTCTGAAACAAATATGAAGACACACACACACACACACATATACATGACTCACCCATTCCTGAGGTATTGCAGTGTGGCAAAGAAAATTATGATGCACATGATAATTGGAGAAGGTGAAGTCATGCACAAGCAAACCAACAGGAAAGTGTCTTTCTCATCATTACATATTAATCTGCCTGTTAATGGCGTCTCCAGTGGCAACACAGCCCCCCTTAATCCTGCCTTTGTCCCCACGAGGGCCAGTCCTCATTAAGAATCAACTGAATGTTTTATGTTCTATAATTCTTTCATACTTCTTCTCCATAATTTGCCTTGATTTGCGTTTAAAGGGGAAAAATATACTCTTTCTTAATGCAGTGAACTCACAGACCCATCCCAGCTTGGAATTAGAAAAGAAGGAAATGGTGGAGATAAATATTGAAAAAAGAAAGGCGTGCAGGGAAAAATGGCCCTGTGTCCAAATGTGACTCCTGTGGTTGTGAAGACGTTGTTTAAGAACTGAGTAGGTGAATGAATTGGATGGTGGAGGAAATCGGAGGTTGGCTTTATAGCTAAAGCAGGGTTTTGAAATGGAGTCACTCCTCTGGCTTGGCAGAAGAGCTCTTCATTAACGTCCACCGTTAAGAGTGCAGTAACAGGCATCTTAGACACTTTACTTTGAATGGGCTGCTGGAGGACTCACTCCGTCTCTGAATTTGAAAATATCTGATAGGATGCCAAAGCAATGGTATGTAAATGCGCAACGTCATTACTCAATGTTTTTGTTGTGCATTTTGGAGTGTACTGTATATATGTCTTTGAAACGTACCTTAATTGTTCCCAGAATTTCATATAATAATATACACAACAAGCAAACATATACAGGATGAATGAGTTTGTGAATGTGTGTGTGTGTGTGTGGTCTCTTTAGCTAAGCTAATGGGTGTTTTGCGCTGTTATGCCTTGTGGTCAATCTAATTATTCACCATCTTCAAACTTCTTTGACATTTCTTTTTCACGTCCTTTTTTGTGGCCTCTGTTTGTTTCTCTGAGACATGGAAAGTAATACATTATGGAGAAACAGAGAAGAAAAAGAACAAACCTACACACTTCCTGTAAAGCGCCAGCCCAAAACAGCCCCCACAAGTGAAATCGGAGCAATTTCATGGTCTGGCCTACCCTCAATATTATTTAAAAAATACCCTGTTATTATTTAGGGAATAGTGAGAGAGCAGGAGAGAGACAGAGAGAGAGGCGCATGACTATTATCTTTATGTAGGTCCTTTAATTTTAATTCACCGCAGATTTATAGCTTAGCATTCCAGTGTGGAGGCACTGGGCACCCCACCCTGGTCATAAACTCAGCAGGACAGCGCCACAGACTTCGATAGCTTAGCTGTGACACACTGCACCTTCTCTTGTATCAGACCTCACCAGATACCTCTTTTTCCCTCTCACTAAATATCTGCTATTTATTCCTAATCCTAATATACCACTTAACCACTTCATCCTCTGTCCCCCCAGTCCCCCTTCCCTGTTTTGGCGCCCGCACTAGAACAAAATGGAAGATTTATTGAGAAACATATGGTTGGTCTGGAAACCTCTGTAAAAGCAATAGTGTAGCTCTTTTAGTCTTCAAACTTGTTGGAAAACGCTAATGATTACACTGTGTTTGTACAAGAAAATAGCATATGCAAACAATCTCACATCTCAAAGTCAAAAGTGTCATTTCTTACTGTCTGTGCTTTTTTATTTGTTAAATTTAGCAGTCACTAGTCTGTGCTAACTGGGATGGAATTCATCCCTGTCAAAATGACAGATGAAACCAACTTGCCACTATACTTCAAATGGTTGTTTCAAAACACATCTCTTTATAACAGAATCTTTTGATGTAATTTATTTTGGTTTTGGTGTGTATTTGTTCAGCTTCTTCCTCTGTTGAATTTTATGTGGTCGATGTGTCAGCTCAGATGCTGTCATTCGCCTTGATGGTCTCAAAACATGATGCAATGACAAAATATTTAATCTTGTGGAATTATGTGTACAATATACATAGTTAAACAATCATAGCCCAGAGCAATTTGGTTGGATTTTTACCAGAGTTGATAACATACTCAAGTGCACAGAGGACATTAACTTCAAGAGACATTCATTGAAAGGACACTTTGAACTTTTAAGTAGTTTTAAAATTATTCCATACTGCTGACTCTTGTATATAAGTTTAGGTAAAAGATCACTCTGGCCCAGCTAATAACTCTCCAACTTTCCCACCAGGCACTTCACAGACAGCCCATACAGCCACTGAAGGAACACTCTCCAATTCGAGAAGAACCTGTTCCCAGTTCTGGAGCTGAAGAGAACCCCCAGGCTAACGCAGGTTCAGGCAACAGCGGAGGGGTCAGCAACGTCACAAAAAAACCTCGCTCTCGCACCAAAATCTCTCTGGAGGCTCTAGGTATCTTACAGAGCTTCATCCAAGATGTGGGCCTCTATCCTGACCAGGAAGCAATCCACACCCTTTCAGCCCAATTAGATCTGCCCAAACACACCATTGTTAAATTCTTCCAGAACCAGCGTTATCACGTGAAGCATCATGGTCGACTGAAGGAGCTTGGATCTGAGGGTGGTGGTGTAGACGTAGCCGAATATCGTGATGAGGAACTGTTGTCCAGTTCGGAGGAAGCAGAATCCAGTGAAGATGGCCACGAGGAGATCTACAGTGGGCATGAAAGCGCACCAGCTGGAGCAGTCAACTCGGTCTCAACTCCAGCTGTTTCTTCAGGCCAGGATGAGAATAAAGATAAAGGCCTGCCTCTGGGATCAGCCAGACCCAGCTCCCTGCCCCCATGTGGTTCATCCCCAAGTCCCCGAGATCAAGCAGAATATCAGAGATAAAACAGTCTCAACAAAGACTATACTGTAGGTGGGGAAAGGCACGGAGTGAGCACTTACAACTATTCTGTAGTGGAGGAGAGACAGCTTAGAAACTTACTGACAAAGACACAGTGTCCTCTGAGGACCTGTAAAAGGCAAACCAGACCAGACAAGATCTGCATTTTGATTAAGCTGACATGTAAAGTTCTGGTGGTGAAAGATGGGTTGTGATCTACTCCTGGCCTCATATGTCACGAGTTACTTACAGGGATGGCATGGTACAGATGCAATCCCTATGGCGAGCTACAAGAAAAGAATTTGGTTGGCTGGAAAGCATTCTTTTTCTAGATGTAAATCATCAAATTAAGGCAAGATAGCTGCCTCAACCCTAAGATGTCACAAGTATTCAAACTTGCATGCTAAGAATGTCAAGAAGGCCAGGCTTTCTAATCTGAGAGCAGGGGGTCTCTCACAAAATACCACTATCCATGCCCCCTTTTTATCTATACAGGGTTAAGATGGCAGGGACAGTGCTTTAGATGAGCCAGTGATCTCCTATAGGACACAAACAACTTCACTCCTGTCCGGCCAGGGAGTCTAGTGGGTGGCTGTGGCTGTCCTCATCTTCCCCTCCATGACGGGGCATTCTGGCGGTTGCCAACTGAGGGCCATGCTTGACTGTTAAGCGGTCGGTTGGGATGGAGGTACATATGAGATCTTGGGTGTACACATCAGCCCAGCCTAGGAACCCTACTATAAACACATGTGGTGTGCTGAAAGGTCCACAGTTAGCCCAGTGGCGCTTTTGAAGACCACGCCATCCTTCCCACAGCCAGCCACAAGCGTCATTCCAAGCAGTCCTACACGGTTCAAGAAATCACTCCTTTACCCCCACCACCCATGCACACCCAATAAAGACTGTGCACAACATCCCAATCCATCACTCCTGTCCACTGGTTGAAGGTTTGCTTTATACAGATATGTTTAGAACGTAGGTTTCATTCCAGGTTTGCTCTCTCTACACTTAAAAGACAGTGAGAATAAAACATAATTGGCGGGAGGATTGACTGCTACGGACGGAAGGACACTGGTGAGGGTGCAGTCTAACTGCATCTGCCTCTGGCCTAGTGGAAAAGAGCAAAGCATTTCCAGCAACTGCGCTTGTGTGGAAGTGCGGTAGTTGTTCTCTCTTCCGTCACCTCCCACAGCTTTCTCTTTTACTGACTGATGCCCACAATGTCCTGATTTGACCACACTTACCCACATCCAACTCCAACTCCACAGCACTATTTATTGCTATCTTCACCCTCAATTATTATTGTTGTTATTGTTATTATTGTTATTATGGTTGTTCTTGCTGTTATTTTTAGTTATATTTTCATGTTCTAATATCAGCTTTTGGATGCAGCAGATGTTTTGGTAATGAGAGACATTGTGAAAGAAAGAAACACTGCCAAAACAGAGAGGAACGAATTGGAAGCAGTTACTGAAGTTACTGAGTCAATCATGTGATATGTATTGCAAATTCTGTCCGCATTATGTACTTTTCCAAAGAGAACACCACTTTGCAGATGAGGTGTTGAATATTAAAACAATAGAAATAAGAGGAATCATTGGAATTTTTATGATCCTTTTGTGCATACGATGACAATCCTTCTTTTGAGCCAATCAGAACTCAGCAAAGCATGCATTCTGATTGAAAATTTGATTAGCATAACTTGAGGCAACAAGGCCACCTGTTGCAAATCATCCATGACACCGTGGCAACTCTTGGATCCAGGGTTCTGATTTGTTTTTGAGAATCAGCTGCTACTTACTCTTTCACAGACAAAATATTGTTGTAAACCTTATACTAACCCTTAAACTATTTTTGTTTCAAACTAGTGATAATTGTGGTCTATGTCCATGTTTTGTCCACTACAAATGGAAATGTTTTCTTTAGAATCTTTAATGTACAAAAAAATGCTGATGTGGTTCTTCTAGGTCTTTTGATCATCCTGACTCTTTCACATAGGCACAGTGTCCACACCTGCACATGCCTTTGACTAACACATTCCAGCAAAACATTAGTTAAAAATTGGGATACACATAGTATTCTCAAAAGGTATAGAAGATGGCACTCCAATCAGAAGGTACTGTATATAACCGTGAGAAGTTGTTCTCTAGTACATTGATCATTTGTACCTGGTTATGATTTCATTGTGACCATTCGGCATTTCTCACAAATATTCAAGTGAAGACCAGACAAAGGCATCAAGGACAAGAGCTCTCTAATAAGATGTGCAGGTGGCAAAATAGTCTGGTGTGCTTTATACCTAGTAACTGTTGACACCTAGACAGCCTTAGACTATGATGTGCTTCTCTGCTGTTCAACTCTCCAGAGAGATTGAATTATTTGAACCATTTTCTCTCCAATTCACCCATTTGCATCATCGCCTCATTTCAATTTCACTCTTGCTGTGTTTGCTTGATTGCACCCTGGTCTGCATTTACCCAAATCTGAACTTTATGGTCAATCATAAGTGATTATACAGACCTGATGTACCTCCTTGTCTTTTATCATTTCTCCCATAAAAATCTTACTGCAAACAACCTAATAATATCTTTTTTCATGATCACTGACATTTTTTGTTTATTTCACCCTCTTACTACTCATTTAAAACCTTTAAGGTTAGATACATTTACGTATCATCTTTAAATGTTAGAAGTTGCATTTGATAATGGAAAGAGCTACCGAATGACGAGATACACAATCTACACTATGAAATCTTGGTTACCTGCAGGTTTTGCAAAAGGTCTTTAATAACATGGTAGTGATCGCCTGCTTGATCTACACCTTACTTAAGCCTGTCAATCATCCACCCCTTTCGTTACACTGTGAGCATCTACTCCAAATCCTGCCACCCCGCCAAGTCTAGATCAGCTGGAGACAAGTACTTCTGATGAGTCCGTCCCTATACACCTCCCAAATTACCCTCATAAATGATGAAAGCATGTGCACGCATGTGTCTGTGTGTCCTAGACTGGTGTTTAACCTACCGTGGGGGTGGCTTACCACTCAGCAGGAGAGAACAACCACACACTTCTTCTCCTCCCTCCTCTCCGTCTTTGTCAGAGTTAGTGGCGAGAGTGACGCAGAGGAGAAACAAAGAAGATTCCAAGAGTCCCTGATGAGCACTAGGTCAAGGTCACTGCCCAATTACCCATGTCTTTCATTTTCATTCTGTCTTTTCAGTTCTCTCTACCATCCTCTCCGTTTCCTCATTTTCTCGTTCACCAGGCGGGAAAGTAATCGTTGTCTCCCATGCTGTGGTGTCGAGGTTAAGTGGAGGTGATCATGTCTCCTTGTGGAGAGGCTAGTTCCTTGAAAGGCATGTCTGAGAAGTGTTGCAGTTAAGACAAAGGTTTGGTCTGACTTGGTGTCTGGTCGGCTACAAAGCCACTATCACATTAGGTTGACTTTTTTAGGTTGAGTCTTGAATGGAAAAACTGAATGCCACTTTCATGTATTTACACACCCTATTTAGACAATTCGATTGGGACGACCTAAACTTTGACTCTCCAAGTGTTTATAATTTATCGCTTTGATGTGAAATTTACGGGTACACAAGAATGTCCCAAACAAAACAAAAACA
The DNA here is from genome assembly GCF_023724105.1 of Carassius gibelio. Lineage (NCBI taxonomy): Eukaryota > Metazoa > Chordata > Actinopteri > Cypriniformes > Cyprinidae > Carassius > Carassius gibelio. The sequence continues at coordinate 18,973,583 of NC_068404.1, read as the reverse complement.
GGATCAATCTTGATTTTCAATACCCCATAAATTTCTGAGGAAAGATGCTCATCTTGCTAATGCTTTTGTTTATCATACAGTGCCTCTGAACTAAGCACAATGCTCCAGTTCTTTGCTTTGGAGAAGACAAAATTAGACGATCTCATAATTTTCATCAGTTTTCATTGTTTTTGTACTCATAAATGCCTACAATGTGAATCAGGACTGCCACTCCTGAATTGGTACTTTCCTTGTCAATCGAATGCATTGTCATTATCACTAAGTGATAATTAACTTATGTGCATCATTTGGCTTCTTTGTTTGTATGACAATGTTTTTTTTTTTTTCAAATGCTGTTGTTTAAATAAAGTGCATTCAAGGAAATGGGACATTTGCGTGTGGGTTTGTTGTACCTGCAGACTGTTGACTTAACTGGGTGGTCCTCAAGTCAAATCACTTTATCCTTAGTCCACATTATGGTCACAGAAGTTAAAAGAAAGCAGTGACTAATACACAATGCTATGTTGTATTGAGCAGAGGGATTAGAAGTGGAGACAAATGAGTGGAAAGAAACAAAATACAGTTTCACTTGTACATTAAAGTAATCAAACAAACCATAATAGGAAAAAAATGTTACTGGAAATGACAATGTAGCATTTCGTGCTTATCCATTTAGGAGAATTTGAATAAATAAATCACTTGATACTGCAATCTGGTGAGTAATGAAAAATATTCAAGCATATTGCTTCAATGTCTATCTGAAGTGTCTCTATAAATCAGACTTGCATAAGTAAATTCCTTAGAATCGGACATTATTCAAAATATCCTTTTGTCCCAACTGAAAACAAACCTGACTTTCATTTCAACACAATAAACAAGAACTACACTGAAGAAAAGTTTCCTGCATCAATAATTCCACGCCTTATTGCATTTTACAACCTGATTGCTGCAGGCTTCTTTGCATTCATTCTATTGTGTGCTCTCTTGGGCTTATTGTGGGTTATGAAATGCACATTTGCATACAAGTGATGAACTTCCACTGGGGTTAACTCTGCTGAATTGCCGCAGCATATATGACATTTTTTGTTATCATTTATTATTCTGTGCAAAGATAAGAATTGCTTTAATTACATGAAACCCCATCAGTCCCTTGACCGCACGTAGACCTCAGTACTAAAACCACCGCCGAACTCAGAGTCCTCTCTCTGGCCACTTGCCAGGCTTCCCTCCTTTCCATGGTTCCCCTTCTCTCTAGAACAGCTTGCAGTGGTGTCCTCTGGTTTTCATTCCACACCAGCCCTCCAATCTCCTAAATTGAACTTATTATTCGCTTAATTGGCTTGCTTTAACCCTTTCTCCCCCTCCAGGTCTGGGCCTGTATGTCATTAGCCAGAGGATTTTTCGATTTTCGCAGCGAAAGCGTCAGGAGCTGGAGGGGTACAGCTATAAACCCGTGGTCCCTGGCAGGATTTGCAGTTGCATCCGCTGGAAAAGAGTCAGGGCTCATTCTATGAGTGCAGTGGAGCCAGACCACCCAGAGAGGGATGTGTGGCCCAGTTTGTTTTCTGGCTGATGAGTTTTAGTCCCAGCTGATAGCTTTGGCGACCTGGATCGCTCTCTTTCTCTGCTCATTCATTCTCTGTCTCTTCATCTCTGACGTCAACTAAAATCTGTTCGAAATCTGTTGTGTGCACTCTTTATCACATATCAATAGGACAGGGTTCTATAACTATATGGATATTATCCAATGCCAAATGATAAGAATGTAAAGTGCAGCTTTAGAGGTGTCAGATAAGTCATATAAGAAAATGTGCTAAAATGAATCCAAGCTTGCTCCTTGAGTTCATTTGCTTGAACAATGAAGTCCTCAAATACCATATCTCTCAGTCGAAAGAATGCTACCTATATTAGAGACTTGGGGATGGGCAGACATTATGGGAATCAAGCTCTTAAAGAAACACTAAAACAATATATCACATCTTGTGCATCCCACAATTTATTGTTATTATTAAAAAATTATATAAATTATGGGCAAAATGAATAGTAAGATATATAGCATACACCCCCTTATTTGTTTTTTGTTCTTCTGATTGTAATATTTTTGTGATTTGTTTGTAAAAATTCTTGATAATGTATTATTATTGTGATAAATATATGTTATGATTATATTTACATATAATATGTTTTGTACATGTACATGTTTTAGTTATTTATTTAGTCTTTTATAGAATATATGGGTGCTACAAATAAATGAAAAAAAAAGAGATTTCAATAGATCTATATAGTGTATTTCACTTTGTTCTCTAAATAATGTCTGCGGAATTAAGGAATAAATTCAGATCACAGAATCTTTTGGTATTTCGTACAATTGTAGACTGTCTCATAATCTGAATTATTTTTTTTATTCACTGCATTGTGCAAGTTTAGTGACACAGGTAGTGAAGATTCTCTCAGTGTTCAGTAGAGTTTACACGTCACGTTTTGGTAATGGCACGGTTCACTTGGAACCTCAACCGAGGTAGTTCTAAAAAAAGTACCAGGTACCAGCTACTGAACCCAGTGGGAAAACCCCCCAAAAGTGAACCATACCGAGCCATACCATGCAGTGGAAAAGCACTATTTGAGTGGTCACTTGTCTGTCCGACGGTCTCTACCTGTCTAATAAGGCGGTTATTGGACAGAATAAGCTGTGAGACTAGCTGTGAGGTTTAATACCGGAGGGTCTGCGACATCCTACACCTCATGAAGCCTCATAAACAAGCAATGAAATGTCTAAGAGCATCGAAGCAATGAAGCAGTGAAATGAGACAAATGTCTATGAAACCTCATCAACACTCATATCAACACTGTTTGGAGGGATCACAGCAACTTCTTTGGTTTGTGAATATGACAATCAGGTCAGGGCCTCTGGGTAAGTGGGCATCACTTGGTATGAGCGAAACATGCACCCCTGAATAAATACTGGCCCTCCATAGCACCATTTCAAATTTCTAACACTGTGCTGTCTGTTTGTAATTATCAAACCACAGAAGAAGTGCGTGTGAGGAAACTCAAGGGGCCCATGTGGCCAAGGGCTTTAAGCGGACACAATAAAAGGCATCATTGTTTCTGTGGGAAAGGTTTAGATGTCGCACTCCATGTGACGGAGAGCTGTGAGGTCGTGGCTGTATGCGGTTTCCCTGTGTTGCTTTGTGTTTACATCATTGTGTCTGCGAGCAGGTCTGTGTGTGGCCTTTTTGACAAATACTTTGATTCTGTTTGTTGTATCAGCCCTCGTTAATCCTTTTTAAATTGTGCCAGGGACTCGTATTTCCTGATTAAGTGACAAAAACATCCTGGAAAACAATGGTTTGCAACACTATGGGATTGCATGACATTAAATACACATCGAGCCTGGCTTCGCCTGGAGATTTATGGACTTTTGATGTTGTGTGTCTTAGATGGAAACTGAGCGGTTAGACACAGAATGGATGGTGATGGACAGAGAACAGATGAACGGAGATTGACAGCTCTCTGCCAGGGGAGAGGGGGCAGCTGCCAGGGCACTGCTGCTGGGGTATTAGGGCCTGATGGCACCGTGATAAGGGGCCATTAGAGGTGAGAGAGAGGGGGTGGCACAGGACGCAGGTGCACCAATGCCTGTTATTACCCAGAATTCAGCGGGGTGAAGCGTTAACACACACCTGTGGTCTCCCGTTGGCACGCTCACTACCCACCCCCCTAATCTCACTCCCGCACATTAATACACACACTGATAAACACGCTAATACTCAGAGCACGCTTTCATATGAGCGGCTCCTTCCTCTCAAACCAGTTGGCCTTTCTCTCACATTTTATGTCTCTAAAAGTGATTTTCTGACTAATACAGTTTTTCAAATGCATTGCTTTATTAAAGTTATAGCTATATTAAACAACCCATTTAATCGGATGCTGTTTACTTACAAGGTTTAATGGATAATTCTGCCCAGTGTTTTTGTTCACTAAAACAAAAAAAAAATAATAATAATCAAAATAGCTAAAATAAAATAAATCTAAATATTAGATGAAAAAAAAAACATATAGGCCAATACATAGATATAGCTATATATATATTTTACTTTATTTACATAGTATACTATAATGTATATTGTCCTGATAACTAACTGAATTAAAATAAGTTTAAGCACTAACATTTCCAAAACTAGAATAAAACTAAAATATAAAATAATAAAATTAAACAAAAAAGCTAAATAGTAAAAATTGACTAAATCTTAAACTAAAATTAGATTGCAAACAGAAACAATAAAATGTTAATTCAAAATCGAAATAATTTCAGTATACACACTGATTCATTTATAAACCCCCACCTGCATCACTTTCTTAATATATATTTTTTACATGTTTTAACTGTTTTTGCCGCTTAAATGAAAGTCAGGTGACAAAAAATAAATTTTACAAAATATTTAGTGTTTCCACAGAATAAAAACAACAGCCGGACAGGCTTGGGAAGACATTTTGACAGAATATACATTTTTGAATGAACTTTGCCTTTAAGAAATGATATTAAGATGGAACAAGAGTCAGAGAAGCTCAGTGGAGTTCCTGCTCATCATTTGAGCGAGAGATTGAAGATGGGAGGAAATGTGAGCTGTCATGATGACGTCCCGAGGGAGATCGGGCTAAAGCAGGGCATCTGTCACTGGCCCGTATCAGAGTGTCATACGATGACACTAATGCACCAAACAACAACATTCACATGAGCACAACCCAATCAGCTCTCATGAACAAACATTCAATTACCTCAACCGAGCATGAAAATCAAAACTGTCTCCATTTGATCGGTGCCCCTAATTAGCTTGACAGCAAAAATAGAAATGGCTTCTGACAAACACAAGAATACTTTTATTTTGTGTTTCGCAAAGTTAAATACTGTTTCTGACCTCAAAAGCAGGGATCTGATGGAAAACTTTTTTACTAAGTAGGATATTAAGATTTGGTGAGTTTATGGAGTCCGAATAGGAGGGTCAGGTACATCTGGAAAAAAAGATATTTGTTTTAAAAAAACAAAAAAAAATAACAACAAGGGTTGCAGTGGGTTTGATTTGTCTGATTTGATCAGTATCCCCGTCAAGCACAATATTCAATATAAGAGGCCAAACAGCTGCTGCAATTAAAAATGTATAATGCGCCACATTTCTCTAAATCCCAGAATAACTAATCGTCTCTGCAACATGAAAAAAACATGAGAGGAAATGTAATGATTTCATCCATCAAAAACCTGAACAAACACACCAACTCAAACATTAGACGGTCATATACTATCTGTGATTTATCCTGCGCTGCCCACTTTCCACTCAGTTTTAAAGGTGATGGGGTCTTTTAACTTTCCGAATATGCAATTTTCCCGTAATTCAAAAAGAAACAGTATTAAAAATGATTGACAAAAATGTACGTTGGTATAGTAAGATTGTTGCAATATTTCGATTAGTTTAAAGTCCACATATTAAATGGGGGAGACTTAAATAAAATATTTTTGAAAAGACAACTTAATAGTAATGTTAGTCAATGAAAATCATCATAAAACAAGGCTTTGTGATTTTAGATTTAGCAAAACAAGTTGCGATTAAAACTGCAGAATTAAACATCAGTGAAAATACAGGACAATATATCTAGTCTTCATAAGTCACATTTATGTGAAATGTATGCTCTGTGTAATCGTTAAGATGCAAAAATATGACTGACTGACTAATTCATTGATTGATTGATTGATTAAAATATTTCTTTATACTTTTTCCAAAAGTGGACATCCCCAGATTTCCCCAAAAGAAAGTTTTGTTAAACTAACCTAAATTCTGGAGTTATTTGTTATTATAACTATTATGCCTATCTATACAGTTGCCAAGTAAACTATTCCAGAGTATTGAGAAGAAGAAAAAGAGGACAGTACACCTGGTTAAATCTTAGATATTAGCAAATTGGTTACTGATTAGATAGTCCAGAAAGCACAGCAGACAGTATGAGTGTTTGGAAAACAGTTTGGAAACACTATTTTTGCAATTCTGTTTGGTGCCTTTAGTGGGACAGAATTAAGGCCAACATTTTTCAGCTTGAAGAAAAATTAAACACCTACCTACATAAAATAATATGACACTTTCCTATGAATGTCTTTTGATCAGATTCGTTTATGAACCTGTCCCAGGTTAAAATCAATAGGAATAGTGTTTATGTGAATGACACTGATAAAGGAATGCATTTTACAGGATTCTTCTAAGATGCCATCACAGTCGCCTCTCATGCCCAAAGGCGTCCAGGGCACAATGACAGGTGTGCAGAGCCGGCCTGCCCGAGGGGGTCCCGGGGTGAAGTGCCTTCACCCCATCTATAGCTGATGCTTTCTGACAGTCAAGGACTCTTAGGGAGACAAAGCTGTAAAATTTATCACAGTTCAAAATAGTACTTTGTTGCCATTTCTTTGGGACATTTGTTTTATTGACAACAAAATCAATATTGAAATGTTACAAAATTTCAAAATCCTTAAACATAACAATAAGAATGAAAAAAAAAATAACACTGTTCGGTTCGAGAAAACATGAAAGATCAATATACTACTCCCAATTTAGCTTAGTTCCTCAGCACACCCGAAAACAAACAAAGCTAAAATGTGTACATAGTATCAAAACAATGGGCTGTCCATTAACATTTAATTCTCTCAGTGGATTTCAATATGCTCCCTCTAATATCCTCTTTATGCAGTGACACATCATCCATGAATGATTGACCCACTCAGACGTGACATTGGCAAGTGCTGGACTCACTTCGGACATTAATCACAATACCAGACGTGACTGCACAGCCCATCTCCCCATTACTGATTGTCCCTTGACTGTTTACCTTATTAAAGTCTGACTGATGGCTGTCATTCTTTTATCTATCAGAGTGTTTCTTCCGCAGACTGTTTTAATATGTTCCTTTGTATCTAAAGTAAGCAAAAACTTTGTAAAGATTTCCTATGCAAAAATAACTATACCAAGAACTAAAGTGTGACATCTTGCGTGAACATAATTAGGGCAGCGCTTGGTTTGCTTGAGATCTGTTAATGGTTACTATTATCACCATGGAACATATTTGTGGTAAAGGAATATGATGAGGGACAAAATAGAATTTACCAAGCACCTAATGCAAGTAAAAGATAATAAGCTTTGATCTGTAAAATTGCATTCCTAGTGCAAGTGTAATATTGCTTAATATAAGATCTCAATAAACAAGAAGTTAATAATAAGTAGTGTATTTTTTACACATAAAAATGCCAGTTACTTTGTCTGTTTATGCTCAGTGATTTAGAACAAAACACCTGAATGAATGATTCACAAAAAAAAAAAAAAAGAATCCTCTGTTTTATTACTGATTGAATTAGTGTTTCAGAACCAATTAGCTGAGTAAAAGATTCAATGGGTCACTCATACAATTATTATTATTATTATTATTTCCTGAATGAATCTGAGGTTTTAAAACCCCTGAGTAAAAATGGATGCTTTAAAAAATAATTAAATGGTTTACTTAAGAGTCACTTGATTTGTTTCTGAATGCATCAGTGTTCTGTAGGAATTGGTTGAGTGAATAATTCAATTACTTAAAGACTCCTAAAGTCACTTATAATGTCACTTGTTGCCACCTACTGGTGAGGCAATGTAACTTGCAGAAAGAATCATATTTGCATGTAATTTTGACTGTTAAGCATTTGAATAATCCAAGATTCTAGCCATCAAGCACCAGGCCATGTGGTCAGTTTATCTTTACACTACATTCACAGACCCACACAAAATATTTGAACCCTTTTTGTATATGTGTGCTGCACACATACACTTGTCACATTACCACACAATCCCACGCTAATGTAGCTTTACACACATTATTCAATATTCATCAGCAAGCTGTCACATAATATACTTCTACCGCCAACTCAATCACCCTACGCTGGTTAACATCTGACAGAGCAGACCGACCCCAAGAGCCCGCCATGTCTCCGATCTCCCCCTCCCGCTAACCCAGCCACTGTGGAATGGAGGTTTTTTGGAGGGGCTCTATGTATAGCTGTCTCAAACATCGCCCGTGAGGCCACATTCTGTGGACACTTGTGGCGGATGGTGCCGTTTACAATCTGTGGGCTCCAGTGATTGTTGGTCAGGAACGTCTGTGTAAAAAATAGGAAATAATGATGGGCTTGGTGCGTATTGTGCCTCTTCATGGTATTAAAGGTCAGCACTGAAAGCCGAGCAAAAGACACAGAGCTCGTAAACAGGGCTCAGAATAGCCCAAGTCCAGTAAGCAGAGAGAAGAGCGGCACTCCCTGATACAAAGCTCTGTTAAAAAAAAGGGGTGAAGAAATGAAGGTTTGCAAGGATGTTGCTTTAGTCATTTCCACTTCATTATCTTAAGTTCCTTTCTTAAAATTTCAAGTTGCCATGAAATAAAAACTACCACCATTTAACAATAGCCAACTGAAACATTAAATTATATCAGATTAAAAGAGATGTATTCAAACTGCTAACTTTGTGTACTGTACATACTTTTCAAATGTTAGATATAATGAACTTTGTCTTTCTTTGAGTGATGTGCAGATCAAAAAGAACCTGTTTTCTTAAAATCAAAACCATCACATTAACAAAAAAAAAAAAAAAAAAAAAAAACTTGAGACCACACACAGAATTCAACCTTTTATTTGTGAAACGTGACAAGGTTGCGTAAGCTCAGTTATTGATCATTTTCAGTAGAGGAGAAAATTTAACACATGATAAAATAACTGAAACTACAAAATAAAAAATAAATAATAATAATAAAGAATAAAACTGTCAAATTTTATTCAGACAAAGAAACCACATATCCTATGCCCCGGTGCATGCTGGGAAGTGGGTTAATGGGACTGAACCACAAAAACATTTTCAGTATATGCCTATTTGGGGAAGAAAACTTGATGTTCTTATTAGTTTGCCTTAAAAAATTAATTAGTCTTTATAACAGAAGATTATTCATAACAGAAAAGCTGTACTGAAGTGCCTAAAAAGTTAACATTTAGGTATACTATATATTCTTTGATTAAATTTTTTTATCAGCCATGCAAACTGTGAAAAACATCATGAGGTATGTAAATAAATACATAACACTAAACACATTATATTACAGGCTCAAAATATAATGCTCAGTTTATCAGATTAATCAAATATGTAAATAGGGTCAAGTTTTTTGTTTAGTCATTTGTATAATTTGTTTTACCTGTCTACCATTTCCACGAACAACATTAATTATAAAACATTATATAAGTTCATAAAAATTAATTTTGCCCATTCAAAAGTTGTCCATGATCACCCCCAGAGCTGCCAAAACTGTGACAGACAAGTAAGCTTCATTTGAACAATGAGTAATTCTATTAATGATAATGCTTTGGTGTTGATAAAGGGACCTTACTGTTTGGGCACCAGAGGTTTCTATAACAAAAAACATTAAGAAACATATGTAAATCAATATGTAACATTTTCTGACACCAGTCTCTGCTTGCATCTCTCTCTCTCATCCCCTTAAGCAGTGATTAATGAGTTCCCAGACCGGTATGTATGAGAAACACCGCTGATTTTTGACCCCTCAGTAGTTAATGGCTAAATGTCAGTCATTAAGTCAGTCAGTGCTGTTGGTATTAACTTTCCACTCTCTGTATAGGTTACATAAAGATACTCAAATGAATCACGGAAATTTTCCATCATTGCAAGAAAAAGAGAATATACTCACACTCCGTTCATTTATTAATTTTCATGCTACAATTCAGTGTGAGATATTTTGAATTGTACACTATTTTAAGTCTTGCGTACATGCCGTGTGTGTGTGTGTGTGATCGTGCGTGTGGGCATTGTCTTTGCATTACCCCGTGTGGGCGGCTGTATTAGCTCACCTGTGCAGCACAATGCCTCATGTCTCCGCGGTCACACTCAATTAGCCGCCACTGAGCGCGTGCAGGGCTGCCTCTCTTGTTTGCTGCCATTGGCTGATGGCCCCGGTGATAGCATTGAGCTGCTGTCTCCTCTTCAGCCCCAGCATGCAGCGTTCTGTCTGCAGATGGCTGCGATGATAGCATTCACAGCTGCACCGGGACACTTTCATCTGCTGCACATCTCCCGGCCCAATGCCAGGCACAAGCAAGTAAGGGCATGAACTATCTCCAGCCACCCACTGCCTTACTGTGGCCTGTCCAAAGCAGAGGTCACACAGGCTAGGGTCGCATGAAATAGTCACAATAGGGGGAAAACAAACTTTGGTAACAATGTTAACACTGCTAACTATGGTTAGTCAACAGAAGAGTGACAGGAAAAAATCCTCCTCTAATCCACAGTAAAGTCCTAGGATCAGGATTTGCTTCCAGTACTTTCGAAGAATATCATTTATCCACTGTCAAAATTAAATTGTTTTCTATGTTTCTCTTTTGGATATTTTAAGTCTGATTATAATTAAACTTTACCATATTTTTAACTTGATACTTAATCAGAGCAAACAGTTTAACTGGTATAAGGTATCTTAAGAATACATTGCTGAATACAAACATCATGGATTTAAATGCAAATGCTTCCTCTCATATGTTAATAATTTATAGTGTCCCCAGACAGCAAGCAGTTTTGGCCCAGATGAAATCCATGCAGGCCGGATCTGGGCCGGATCTGGGCCAAAACTGCTTGCTGTTTGGGTAACGGCTTATAATGTGAAATACAATATTAACAATATTAAATTGTCTATATAAATATTGTTGGCACTGAAGCCTAGTCTGTATTAGTATTTAGATACAGTACTTTGAGCCATAATCCTCATTTGGGATTACTTATTTCTTTTTCCTGCCTTTTCTGGTACAATGAATAAAAACGGGATTTACATTGAATCAATTTAAATAAAACGTTTCTATTAAATATAAATAATCGGAAAGAAACAGCATGTAACACATTCTATTAAACTTGAAATCATGAAAGTAGAAACACTATACATATTTCACAACTCTTTGCTTTATTTACAGCGCATACTAAACATGTTACAGTGTAGTAAATAGGCCAGGAAGGTAACTTGCATTATCAACAGTTCAGGGTAATGATTCTTCTCACTTACAGCTCAAGTGTGTGTGTTAATGATGAAGCTGATTCCACACTTGAGTGGCACTGGATGGCTTTTGAAGGGCAACGACCTTCTCCCTAATAGATGACCACCTAAACAGTCATCACTCACCCAACACACATCATTATCTGTGAATGAATCATTGGTTTATTCATTAAGGACACTTTCACCAGGGAAGAGGTGACAAATTCAGCCAAAGGTCACCACTGTCTCTCATGATTGACTTCTGTTCTGCATCATATGGTCAAGTCGACACATTACACTTGCATCTTTAATTGTTAGGTGGTGTGGCACAGTAGTCAAAGCTTAAGGCTGGTAACTGGAAAGATGTTGGTTTAGACAATGCAAAAAAAAAAAAAATCCATATGAGCTACTATTGACAACAAGACATTTAACTACAGGGAAATTTTAGGAGTGCTTACTTCTAGGGCAAAATAATTGTTACTAGCATATGTTCATCTCTATTTTATGGCACATATAGTATGTTTTTCTAGCAGTTTATATTTGTGCTGTAACTTTTTAGGAAGCTTTCCTTTTACTATCAATCTAGTCACTAGTTGAATGAAAAAAAATTCGCTAAACCTGTTTGAGAATGAAATGTATTGTGAAAAGTTCTGTTACAAACTTAAAAACATTTCTCTTATGTTCTAATACTGGGTGCAAATAAAGATGCAGTGTTAACTTCACACAAAGTAAATGTTTTCCAGATAATATTTCAATCATTTATTTTGAATATAGTACAATGCCAAATAGAAGTTAATAATTTAATCTTGTAATCATGGTGTCTTTACAATATCACTATTTTCTCCACACGATATACGTTCGTCTGTGTACATGAAAATATGTTGCATATTTAGTTGTTCTTTGCGTGAAAAGATAGAATATATTTATATTTATATAGTGCTTTATACAATAAAGATTGTGTCAACAGTGTTAAACAGTGTTTTTAAAATCCAAAATCAGAGCACACTTATGGTCTCAGAGCCAGTTCTGTCATTCGACTCTTTCGCCTGTTTAAGCAGCTGATAAATTCTTATCAGCACTTTACTGGAGGTGCTTATCTGGATGGCTCTTTTAGTCCCTTGGGTCTGTGATGCCCACCCTCCAGGGCCACATCCTCACTCCACTGCCTCCCCAGAGCCCCTCTTGCGTTGTCCAAATCTGTAATTGTGGTCTAATGGCCATGTTTGAAGCCGATCTAGCACATAAACAGGCGAAGGAAGTCTTTAGAGCCTTAATCACTCAGTCCCTCCCTCCCTCTCTCTCTCTCTCTCTCTCTCTCTCTCTCTCTCTCTCTCTCTCTTTCTCTCTTACGTCTCCCCTCCTCCTCCTCCTCCTCCTTCTTCTCTCTCTCTCTCTCCTTCTCTCCTTCTTCGTCTCCCCTTCTCTGGTTCAGCCGATCAGGCCCCTGCTTCCCAGACAACTGCAAACAATTAGGCAAATTAGTGGCTCCGCCATCACCATCAAGAGGCCTGCTTGTTTATATCTTAATTGAAGCGAATGTCAAAACAGTCAAGGTTTGAAAGAAACAAGATGCGTCCATGAGATGAAATTCAAACTGCCAGCCAGCCCAAATATTAAGAGTGTTTGTTTAATAGCGTGCGACCAACTGGGAAAAAGAAGGATATAAGAGAAAAAAGAGAGGCAGAGAGAGAGAGAGAGAGCGAGAAAGGGTAGATATAAAGAATACATATGGGGAAAATACATGCAGACATTTTCCACATCTGTATATAAGATTTCTTTTATCTGTTTAACCCCTCTGCCCTCTCTTTTTCGTATATGTGTGCATTTTTTCTTTGTCTGAGGGCATGGGGAATTTCCAACGCTATCTCACCACCAATTCGTTCGTATTTTACGAGGTGGCTTATTCGTACGAATTTGTACGACCTCACTCAGTACGATTTTATATGATTTGTCTAAGCCCCAGTGACGGTTAGGTTTAGGGGCGGGGTTAGGTGTAGGTCATTCGTACGAATTCATACGAATTGTGCAACTTGTAAAATACGTACGATTTGGCAAAAATCGTATGAATTTGTATGATTTTGGTCGTACGAATTCGTACGAATAAGCCACCTCTTGAAAAATTTTACGAATTGCCGTGAGATCGAGTTGGAATTTCAAACCTTGGATCCGTAGGGATGCACACAGTCATTGTAAAAGCTTTTTGCTAAATATAGAGAAAAAAAATGTATTATATTCTTTTGGGCTCATCCCCACCCCCTCCTGCTGTACAATACATAAATAAACAGGAATGACCTGATTGTGATGTAAAAGGCAGGGACTCGGCTCTGGGAGCCATTCGTTAGAATGATGCATTAACCATAGTGTTCTCAGCAGGACCAGTGGCATTGTGCACACTAAACAGGGATCGCTTAAACTAATAGGCCTTTCCCATTACTTCATATTCATTCTGGAGGAACGAAGGTGCTTGTGCTGTTTCTTGTTTACTTGTGAATTGTTGTGCTGATTAGTGACTTTGCCACCTACTAGTGATTTGCCATAAGCAATACCTTTGCATCTACGCTCGGCCTCCTTAACTGCAGGACTTCTCTGTGAGTAACTCAATACAGCAGTTTCCTCGTATACATGAAACACATCCAATGGCACATTTCAGAGTCACTATAAACATAACTAAAAATCGCAAAAATTATAAGCAGATGTGATGGCAAAAGCAAGTACTGTACCTTCAGCGTTGAGCTTCTTAAAAAAATAAGACTGACATGTTGTAGCAATGCTGATAGAATAATATTATAATAACAGCATCTATCTGTTTTTACAGCAGTGTATACAATAAAGCAGGAATCTAAAACTCAAATGCCAAACTCATAAACTGTACTGCATAATCTGCAATTATGTACAAGAGGCTTGTTATATTATATATAAAAGTGTAAAAAAAAAAAATACATATACTATATTATAAAAATCGTGTATTGTTTAAAAGTTTGGACTCATTAAGATTGCTTAGGGGTGCATTTATTTGATGAAAATACAAATAATATACAAATAAAATATTTATGTGCAGTTTTTGTAAAAAAAAATTTCAAATATTATTAAAAAATTATATATTTAAATATATTTTAAAATGCAATTTATTCTGGTGAGCAAATAATCCAGTCTTTGTCAGTTTTATTGTTATTCATACATTTTTCATATCATTATTTTATACTACGATTTAATATTTTTTATCATTACTTTAAAAAAATATATTATTTCAAATTATTTCAATAATAATTTTTTTTTTTTTTTTTTTTTGGGACAGATTCAATAATACATTATCAATTGAAGGGTCTTATATTTTCACAGGACTTTTTAAAGTGGAAATCATTTATTCTCAGAATTTGGCCTGCTGGCCAGTAATTTGAGATCCCTGCAGTAAAGCAACATCCTAATCAAAACAACAAGAACATGCTAACAAACAAAAACAATAGAGAAAGAAAGACAAGACAAAAAACGCTTAATTCATATGTTAGCCTTTCATTATAAAACCCAGTCTTGGAGGGAATATAATCCAGATACTACTGACGATACTGATTGTTGTGTTCAGTAGGTAGATGGATGTTTATGAAGCAGGTGAGCTCAGAAGTTTGGCTCCAGCATTAGGGGCCCAGACAGACATATAGACTCTACCTATCAGGCAACGGTCTGCACAGAGCCCATGAGTATCAGCGCTCTAATTGGATCAGTGGCACGAATGTGATTACTGCTGGCGTATTTATTTACATAATAATTATTATTGCCAGCCCTGTGGTGCCAGAGGATGTGGAGGGGGGGAGGACCAGAAATGTGACTGATCTGTGTGTGTGTGTGTGTGCGAGAGGTCGTCGAACGTGCTTCCCCCTTCAGTGCAGAGCTGATATGATGGCATTATTCTATTAGTGCTCCAGTGTGAAGTTTGAAATGAGCTCTGATTGGATTAGTTAACGGCGAGGACTAGATAGTGCGGAATGAGGTTAGCGGCAGCACACGCTCGGGCAGCCGTAATTAGGAGTCTGTCCAGAGAGAACGTTTGGAAATGTGCCAACATGCATCAATGACTCCTCCTACCGCAAATACGAATATTAGATTATAGTCGAATGCATTTAAAGTGTGTTATTTACTACTGTTATTTATCGCTTATCTGTTCCAGTCAGTACATACCAACATATCTATCCATTTATTCACTTTCCTAGCCATCTGTATATCAGTCGATTGATCCGTCCATCCTTCGTTGTATCTTGAAGCGTCATTGTTTGCTAACTCAGTTCTGTTGAGTGTAGTTAAAGAGTTTAGTAAGCGTGTAATGGTGTTTAATCACAGTGTTCCTCAAACAGCCCATTACAGCAGTGTTGAGTGGCAGCATTACATGGCGCCTGCGGGGTCTGAACAAACCACCTTTTGTTAATAAGACTCCATTAATCAGAGCCATTACAGAAGCCACTGGACCACAGGGCCATGCCGTGCATGATAAATATCCTCCAAACAGAAACAATTTACCCACTCTGTCTAAACAAACCTCTATTGTGTGTGTGTGTGTGTGTGTGCGCTTGTGTGTGTGTGTGCGTACATACATGTACGCGCAACAATACATGTGGCAATTGTTCCTGTGCTGTCCCATGATTATTTCCTCCCTATAAATATATACTAATCACATTACCCTAAAAACACAGCGACTGTCCGTTTATGTGCCTGTGAGGCAGAACAATGCTTCGTTGGCATGTGTGCGTGTGTTTGTGTATGTGTGAACAGTGATCGGCACAGGGCGGAACAGGAACCACGCACTCTGGCTAAAGTGACCCTAAGGAGCAGTTGAGGTTGAATGTTGGAGGGCTGCCTGTGGGCCGACGTGTCTGCAGACGCGGCCGTGTCTCATTCAGTGCCGAGCGTGTGCTGTTCCCTGTCATTACCGCAACTCCTCCAGGACCAAACACTGTCCACCCAAACCAGGACTAATAGATTATGTGAAAAAATGCAGCCTCCCCTTAATGCTTTGGTCCCTGTATTCATGTAAATCTGAATTTTTTGACAAACTAAGATTAATTGATTTACAATGCAATTTTTATAATGCAGATTTTTTGATTTTTTTTTACACTAAGGTTTAATTTGTTGACCTTATGTAGGTTCATGTTCATTTAAATCTATTAAAAAAACATTCGTAACATTTTCAATAGCAAAAATTAACATGAATTAACAATGAACAACAGTATATTTATTAAAAAAAAAATATTAAATGCTGTATTAATAATACTAATATTAACAAGTAACCCTAACCTTATTGTAATGTGTTACCAACAAATTTGTATTATTTGTAAAATAATGATAAAAAATAATACTATATAAAAAGAAAACTAGAAAGACTTTTCCAACTTGACCCAAAGAAGTAATTTTCAATTCAATTCATTGATGTAGACTAGTAAAACAGCAGCTCTGATATTAAGAACCATCTACTGTATATATGACTCTGTGATATATATATATATATATATATATATATATATATATATATATATATATATATATATATATATATATATATATATATGATAAGTCTATATACAAATGATTGAAGTTTCAGAACAGCAGAAAGTCATTAGTGTTTTATTCCACTTCCAAAAGACCAACTGCTGAATAATTATGCAACCCTGTCTTTCAGTGAAATTAACACATACTTATCTAAATTAAATAAAATCATTTTTGGAGCTATTCAAAGCCCATAGACATATTTAAGATGTTCTATAATTAATAGTCAATGTGGTCTGGAATGTATAAAAAAGTACAGGGAAATTTCTGAAGCATCTGAAAGATTTGAGAGACTGGTTGAGTTTTTGACCGCTGTGTTAACATACATAATGCATATTTACGTTTCAAGTATGATCTAAAAAATGTCTCCTCTGCTAAAGATGGCTTTGTCCTCCTGATCGTCCCTGTTGCCTTGTTTTTGTCCTTCTTGCTATGATGGAGAATCATTTGTTGTGTCAACTCCACTTTTCCTCTATTCCTTTTCCTCATTAGTGGCATTCTGTTCATTTTGGTATCCCACATCCTCGACCACCACCCCTTCTCCTGCCTTTTCTCCCTCTCGCTTTCTGCAGAGTGTCTAATTCCAGAGCTGGGATCTTCACAACAGATAACAGCGCTAATTTCATTAATTATAAACCAATATGTTACTGGAAGCCTCCGGAGACTCCTGGCCAACACTGGCATCTGGTCCACAGTGCGGGGGGGAACTAAAGAGGTTAAACAAGAGAGTAGACAAGGAGTGAGAAAAGAAAGAGAAAGATAGAGGGATTCTTTCCCCATTATTTGTCTAGAGGGCCTTTTGGTTGATATTACTGTCTGTCACCATCAAACCATTAAAAACTAACTCAGAACAGATCATTGTCTGAAAGTATCCACAGACTAAAGATCAGGATTCAAACCAAAAACCAACTGTGAAGTTTCTGAAATGCTGAAGGCACTTATTCTTAAAACCCATTAACCATGGATAAACTGCACCGTCTAGACAGACTGATGAATGATTGAATGGATGGATGGATGGATGGATAGATAGATAGATAGATAGATAGATAGATAGATAGATAGATAGATAGATAGATAGATAGATAGAAAGATAGATAGATAGATAGATAGATCCAGGAATGAATGTGGAGCAGCTCTTGATGAGATGTGTACACTAACAGGTGTGTCCCTCACGGTTTGGTGGCTCCTGCTGCACACAACAGCACCCAATCAGTCGCGCTTCACATCCACACAATGCCATTGTGGGAGATAAATAAATAAAGGAGTCCCTCGAGTCTTGGACATTAATAGCAATTGTGTGTGTGTAAACTGCTTCACATCGTCCTCTCCACTCACAGCTGCCTCGTAATCACTGTTGGGCCATGCAGCTGAAGAGATGTGTGTGTGTAACAGCATATGGGACGGAGCCATGTCAGTTGGTAAAGTCTGAATAGCGCTGAGAAAAATAGTTTCAAATCTGACAACATCTTGGGAGCAGCACATCTGGCCCACTCACCGTCAAATGATTTTCCCACCTGCTTTCAGTTAGGCAAATTATAATACAGCACAATGAGAGCGCGAGGAAAGCAGGCAAGATGGAGACTGGAGAGAGAGAGGGAGAGACAGGGAGAAAGAGAAAGAGAGAGAGGGGAGGGAACATCATATGGGGAAGAAAAATGTGGCCATTGATGGTGAGAACTGAGACGCTGTGACCTTGGAGGTTGAAGATGATGACATGACATGATGGCCACACCAAGCCACTAACAAGCAGTCTGTACAGAGCAAGCGCCAGAGTGACTATAATCTGTAGTTCCAACATTCATTAACTACCTCTCAATCTACCAGCATCTTGCCAGGAGCAGGGATAATTGCAACGCTCAATAAATGTAACATTGGTATTAACTTAGTTCACAATGCGCTCACAGTGACACAGTTTTAAGGTCATAATTTTACTTACAGTAAATCAAGTTATAGATCATTTTAAACAGTGCAATTCTTACAAATATAAAATAGTGCATTATTTTTGTCAGTATGAATGTATGAATGAATGTCTTAAAACAAGCAACACTGCAAACAACCCCATCACCATGTGCTTTAAGTGTTAATATTAATGTATGGATGAGAAACTACAGCGGTATTTCACTGAAGATTGTTGGGCATTTAAAACAGGGTTTACATTTGTTTGTCTAGATTGCTGTGTGCTTATTTAAAGAGAATACGTATTTTGTATCAATTAACAAAAGGTAATGTACACATCAAATAATTATTTGGGGTCAAAAAAGGTCAAATTTAAAAGCGGTAGGCTAAGGTTTTGTTTTTTTGTTTTTTTGGCTGTGGTTTCCAAAGGAACACATGTGAGTTACTGACCTTTAATTAATCATAGGTCTTATAAAGGGACAGGATCTATGCAAACCATCAAAGTTTCATCACAGGTGTTTTATGCTTGTTAATCATAAGGCAGTAAAATGGTTACTTTGTAATGTTTACAAAAGTCATAATATCTCGGCCAAATTATATATTACTTTTGATCCATTAGGCCTAATTATAATGATCTGAAACTTGAAAAAAGTATCTTGCACACTCAGGGTGCATTTATTTGATTTATTTATGCATTTACTTGGCTCCTGTGTCATGTTTACAAAAATCATACTATTATTTATATAAAGTTTCATCCAGTAAGCCTTATTTTATTAGACTGAAACTAAACAATAAGTCTGTTAATTTTATCCATACCACAATGCCAAATTCTGTCAGGACCATTTCATTTACAAAATATTAAAGAGATTTACAAGCATAAAATCAAAGAGAGCATTAAAAATTATGAGTTGAGGGAAAGTCACGCAATGAACACAAAGCCTTTAATGGTAATAAAACAGATTTGCCGTTGTGTGTGTACTGCCCCTAGAGGTTATTAAGAAAACTGCAGAGGAGCCCTTCTTAAATCCTTAAATCCAAAACAGAGCTTTTCTGGTTTCATGTTATTATAATTGTGCTGGTTGTATCATGATTGACAGTTTTGCATTACTTGCTAAAACACCACATATGTGTTTACATCAAATGAGAGAAAAGTTGTGTATTTGCATCATCAAATTAATATTGTTTATATTGTGAATTACTTTATGCATGTGCCAGTTCCATGTATGACCATTTCAGCTAAGATCAAAACAAGTAGGGCTTTACATATTTACATTTATGAATTACCTGCATCACAATAGATTTGAGTCTCAATGACTGTAAATTAACTTTTGCAATTATAGAGACAGGACACATAATTTTTCAGGCTTTACCTTTTTTATTTTACTTAGAAAACACACATGTCTAGTTTTAATAATCTTAAAGGTATGCTATATCACTGCTATAGAAACAGATCTACTAAACAACTTTTGAGTGTTGTTCTAACTGATGACCCCTGCTGCTCATCTTATGAAAGGTTTTAGTCTGGCTTTGCAGGGTGATGAAACTCAAAGACAGTCGTGTGCCCTTTGGACTGCTGGATAATCCCTCATCATAAACATCTCCATCTAGCCCACACCCACCGACACACATGCACACACACACAGATAGATTGCAAGATAGATAACACTTTTAAAGGGATCAATAAACAGCAGCTTATCACACCGATAAAAGATGCTGATTGTTGTGATAAATGCAACCTAAGCTTCATATTTGAATAAATACAAGACATTTTAGGCCAATCACGTGAAAACCACACAAAAACAAGGGGATATCATAATTTACTGACAGATATTCACCCATGAGCTTGCTGTTTGCGGGACACTCTTAAAAATAAAGGTGCTTCAAAGGTTCTTCACAGCGATGCCATAGAAGAATGATTTTTGGTTCCTCAAAGAACCATTCAGTCGAAGATCTTTTTTTTTTTAAAGCATCTCTTACTTACGTTTTTATAATCTGAAGAACAGTATTTCACCACAAAGAACCTTTTGTGAAACGGTAAGTTTCTTCAGATGTTAAAGGCATCGTGAAGCACCTTTATTTTTAAGAGTGTAATGAGTCAAAGGAAGTTGTGCAGAACGGGTCTGACATCCAGGTATAGTGTTTCATGGGACAGCAGAGCTCTATGAATATGTTTGTGTGTGCCACGCTCTGTCTGTCAGAAGGTACCACATGTTATTTAGCTGTTGTGAAGGGTGTGTGTTTGTGTGTAATAGCTACCCCTAGATTGACTCTGTAACCTAAACATTTCAAATCTTTGATGAAAACATTAAGTTTTTCATCTCATGCACATAGTTCTATTCCAACATTTAAAAGCGCATACGGAAATATCCACTCATATCCGTAGTACACTACTGTCCAAAGTTTGAGGTCAGGTCTCGTATAGGTCTCTTATAATCAAAAAGCTGCATGTATTTTATCAGAAATACAAAAGCAAAATCATAAAAGTCATAAAATTTTAAATGACTGTTTTCTGTATTTTAAAATGTAAATAATTCATGTGAAGAAGCAGAAGTCTTCACTGTCACATGATCCTTTAGAAATCTGTTCATCCTCAAGAAACATTTCAGTAATCATTTTAATAAATCTTGTGCTGCTTAAAGCTGCAGTAGGTAACTTTTGTAAAAATATATTTTTTACATATTTGTTAAACCTGTCATTATGTCCTGACAGTAGAATATGAAACAGATAATCTGTGAAAAAAATCAAGCTCCTCTGGCTCCTCCCAGTGGTCCTATTGCCATTTGCAGAAAGTCATGCGCTCCCGTTAAGAAACAACCAATCAGAGCTGCGGTCCGTAACTTTGTTTGTGTTCAAAATGTAGAAAAATGTATATAATAAGCGAGTACACCATGAATCCATTTTCCAAACCGTGTTTTTAGCTTGTCCTGAATCACTAGGGTGCACCTATAATAAGTGTTTATATTCGGACTATTTTAGATTGCTTCGGGGGTACCGCGGCGGAGTAACCCAGTACCTTTGTGATTCTTCATAGACATAAACAGAGAGAAGTAGTTCCGGCTACGATGTTCTTCCGCAAGACGCAAGCAGTTCTGTTTATTAACCGCTAGAGCGTCAAAAGTTACCTACCACAGCTTTAATATTTTTGTCCAGACCATTGATACAATTTTTTAGGATTTTAGGATTTTTTGATGAAAATTCAAAAGAAGCATTAATTTTCTTCAAAAAGAAAACTAAATAAAATGTAAATAACTTTTTTTTTGAAATTCACATTTTTAGTCTATGCTGATTGGTCTGATTAAGTATAAGTCTACTGAGCCCGACTTCGAATTATCAGCGTATCCTGTCCGAGGAGACCTCTAACATAAGGTAGGCCAGACAGTTGTGGTTGTGGGAGGTTTGGGGGTCTCCAGGGTCTGCCAAGTTCATGATTAGGTGGGCCAAGCCCTGTGGAGCCAGCCCTAGTGTAACATGTGTCATCAGGGGCAGATGGAACAAATTGTGATGTGATGTAATGTTGAAATGTAAAGCTATAAAACTAAATAATAACCAAATTTAGTCATTTTCACAAAAAGTCAAACACTTTTAAAATAAACTAAAACTATTGTAAAATTGAAACTCAAAATTCTTTAAACTATAACAACCTTCACACACTCCCAAGCCGCCACTGGTTGATCATGTCCGTCTTTTTCGCTCTCTGCTATATTTTGTGTTTATGCTTTGTTTGTGTGTCTCAGTGCAGAAATATTTAGCTGGAATTGACAGTGTTTGTAATGTAGGGCAGCAACACCCAATTATTACCCCAAGAGGAGCCTTCTATTTAGGTTTATTCTATGGCTGCTAAATTTATCCAGGCATGCCTTGATGTCGGCCGAGCCAAAAGCCTGACTTTACAGTTCAAAGATCCTGCACCCTTACACATTCCTCTCTGCCCATAATGAAGGGCTCGAGCTTGCCAAAGGATGCACTGACTCCAACAATCAGCGCGACGCAGAGGACTGTACAAACCGAGCTAAAACAACTGATTTGGATCACAAACAATACTGTTTGATCAGCTGCTGCTCATTTTAAATGGTTGCAGATGAAATTTAAATAAATATTGTGGATGAAAGGTATTATTAATACAACTTGGGTCATGGCAGAATGTCCATCACTGTAAAGAACACCTGTGTGACCCAAACCAAGTTTCCTCTTTATTGTTAAATGCTTGAAAGGAAACATACGTGCTGTCAAAGCACTTGACAAAGCAGAACCAAATAAACCCTTGTTTAGTGTTGTTGGCGGTCACCATATCCTAAATAATGCAATGCACCTTGATGAGAGAGGCTTTATAGCTGGAAATAGAGGATAGGACATTAGCACACACACGAAAAGAAGCAGAGAGAGATGAGTCAAGAAATTTATCATTTGGGCTTAAAATGCACTCTTTCCTGGCTCATGAATAATTTGGCAACACAACACTAATTTTGCATTAGACCACCGATTCACAGCTTAGAAACACTCTCGCCAACCCTCCAGGGCTGTTTACCCATGTGTCTGTATTTTTTCCGCCTTATTCCCAGTTAGTAATGCGTTTTCAATTGGATGCACCTCAAAGTGACCTATATATTCACCTCGAGGAGTGTTTGGTGTAAAAGCATTACGAACTGAAAGAAGGCCAAAAATACCTCCGCACAACTAAACAGCTCAGCGGCAGGGAATGGCGACGATGCTCTGCGGGTCTCTGTGCGACCGTACAGGGAGTCTCGGTTGCATCGGTTGGCACGCAGACAGGACGGCTTCTCGCTGTGCCACTAATAGTGCAGCCTCCACCGGTTTAATATTTAATTGCGCTGATGGACTGCATCTGTGCTGCTCTGTGATGCAAACATTATTATACATACTAAGTGGCTTAATTGTAATTAGAGCTGAAAATTTAATTAAACCCAACAATAAAAGAGACCGTAGCTAGTTTTTTCATTCGCTTTTCCCCACTCAGTCCCTAATGGCTTGATTTAGTTAACTCTTACCCCTCTCTGTAGGGAATCTATATTTCTCTTTTATATGACATGCAGTCATTTTTTATTTTCCACATCTTTAACATGTAAGAAACTGTTATAAAACATGCTAGTTGATTTAGTTTGAGCATGAATGGCAATGCTGAATGTATTTTAGCTCTGTGCAGGTGCTGAATATTATGGAGCACTGGTGCAGAAATGTGTGTTAGGAATATGACACTTAGTCAATGACAATCATGTGTGAAGCCTCTTAACAAAGAAACCGTGAAAGATATTAAGCAAAGAAAAGGGAAAATAATACATAGCTGTCAATTAATTTATACTTTCAGTAAATAATAATTTAAATATTTTTTAAAAAAGCAACTACTTTAATTTTTCCAATTGAATAATTTTTTTAAACAATCAAATTGCACTACGTTGTTTCTTAAACATCTCATTGCAATTCATCATGTTTAAATGCTAAAAATAAGTGATAATGGCAGGTACAATCTTTATCATTTTATCACATTGTGTTTATTTTTTCATTTGTACATTGCGGTGAATCATAGGTAAAAAAAGAAAAAGAAAACCATTAAATACTGTTCAGTTTCTTGCACAGACTGATTGTTTCATGTCTTTACACATCAGTGTATCGTCACGAGCCGCAGGGTTTAATTTGGTTTTGTTTGTGTATGTTCTTTTGCCTCTCAAAGCCGTGATTCCCATTCAATTTACATTATATGACTGACAGACTGCAATGGTTTCAGTTAAAAATCGTAGTTTGTGTTCTGCTGAAGAAACAAAGTCACCAACATCTAGGATTCCCGGGGATAAGCAGATAAACACCCATCATTTTTGGGTGAACTATCCCTTTAAGATTTGATCATCCTTTACAAATTATTACATGCTATGACTCAAGAAACCTTTTTTTCTTTTCTTTTTTCTTTTTTTGGTAAAACAGACATTTATTTATATTACCTCATAGGCGTACTCTCATATTTGTATCATTAAAAACAAATATATACCATTTAAACAAATCAATACATTTTGCACTCATTACATACACCTTAAAAAAACATTTCTGTTTCACAGGTTTAACAAAGCAAAGTCTTTCCAAGTACACCAGAGTGAATCATTGTGTTAGAAGATGGTATAGTTTCCAGTAGAGCAGGATCTTGCTCACTGACCAAACAACATTTTTGCTTATTTAGTCATAAATTCAAAATGACAGCCACATGAACACCATTAGGGTTGAATTTTGCATTTTCGCAAATAAATAGACACTCTTCTCTACCAAACCCATTCCTACTTCTTTATTTACTCACAAACACTGGTGGCCTCCCCCACCCGTCTGTTGCGCTGTATTATTTATTAGATGTTCAGCGTGTTAGCAGGGCTGCTGGTGGGCTGGGCAGTAAACAGCACGGTGTTAGGCAACATGATTTTGCACTCTGCTAGCAGACCCTGAGAGACTGATCAGGGCCAAGCAAGGCGACAAGCTGCCAAACGTCAAGTATGTCCCTCGTAGCTGGCCTGACAGCCACAAATAAAGGCTGTTCCATTAAAAAGTGGCTGCCAAATGAGACTGAACAGCACAGATCACTTAAGGTTAGATAAAAATGTGTCAAGGGCTCTTGCTGTATTTTTCTCAGTATCAGTGAGTAGTTACTTCAATCTACCCACGGGCTTTTGTGAAAGGATACGTGTGTATGTATGTGCCTCTTGCCTGCCATATGTTTGTTTGTCTCTCTGTAAGTCTGTGTCTCATCAATCAGGAAGCCTTCAGTCACTCAACACGAGAATCAAAGTTACACATTTCAGCCCCACTAGGGTAAACATGCAGCATTACACTGAGGATAAAACGGACACATGCATGTCATCGATTATCTGTGAGACTACACTCCATTTCTTGCTGTATAAAAAAGGATTAGGCAACAGTACATTTTCTGACTAAATAATAGAAAATCAGAGGCAAACAATGAATTTATATGGGGGGAACAAAAAACATGTTCCAGATTTTCCGTTATCCAGTTGGTTACAGGTCATCAGGACTGCACAGATACAACACTAAATTCACTTGCTTTATTCTTTATAAGCAGTTAAGCTTGAAACTATATATCCAACAACACTTTTGGGGGTTTTAATAAAATGTAAAATAAAAATTTTTTTTAAAAAATCTAAATTTTTTATTTTTTTGTGCCTTTTTACACTTACCCAAGCACCTACTACTTTTTTCCAAATGGAACTTAAAGGGATAGTTCACCCAAAAATTCTGTCATTAATTACTCACCCTCATGTCGTTCTAAACCCGTAAGACCTTTTTAAGATATTTTTCATGATATCTGAGAGCTCTCAAACCCTCCATAGACAGCAACACAACTGCAATGTTCAACCGTAATTTTATGAAGCTACAAGAATATTTTTTGTTGAAACAAAAATAATGACTTTATTCAACAATTCTTCTCCTCTTCGTTCCGTCTGCAGCAGTGCGCCGCCACAGAAAGAGTTTCATGATGCATGCTCGTGATAATTTGTGATAATCATTCACAGTGCATGCTCGTGATAATCCTAATTTGTGTTCTGAAATGAACAAAGGGTTTACAGGTTTGGAACAACTTAAGGGTGAGTAATTAATGACAGAATAAAAAATTTGGGGTAAACTATCCCTTTAAAAGATTTGCAGCTTTCTCAAACACTTCCTGAACATTATTCAGACAAACCGGTAGCCCCACCCCCAAAGTCACACTATTGGTTGAGGCAGAAATTGACAAGTCAAGTTATTAAAACAAACTGGGCAATTTTTTTTTTAAGTGCTATAGACATCATGCTTTTTGTTTTTTCGGAAGATGTTTATGAATATTCACCTAAGATTGAAGAAAGTATTTTAACTGAGAAAATTACACACATCAGCTTTAACTCAGCCTAGTGTTTTGTAGTATATCAAAAAGCAGTGTTGTACTGTGACTGTGTTTGAGTGACTCGGGCAGCCCTGCTCTAGTCTGCCCATACATTGTTTTAATAGTTTTATGCCCATCATAAAACATATTATTATTGCCGCATGATAGTATCTCAAATTGTGCTTTAGGTCAAATAGCCAAACCCATATTTGTGTTTATTGGATACCGAAGGCCTGCACACAAGTCAGAGATCCAGCAATTCAGAGAGCCAATTTAATAAATTAAATTGATGAGTAAAGTTTCCTATATGCTCCCCATTCTGTCATAATTCACCACTGTAATCCTACCCAAATCTGTAGAGATTTTAATGCACAATATGTGAGATTTTAATGCACTGAAAGACTTTCAGACATGCTTATTTAGTGACCCAAACAGATAGATTATCTTCAAAATAGGAAACAAGCAGCAGATATTGTGTCCAAAATAACAGATAAAGCTGGATGATTAGGCTTGAATGTGCCTTTTTGAGAGCTAGGAATGGTGGGAGAGTGAACGACTGGCACAGGGCATCAGGGCACAGGATAGCACATCTGTTTGCAAGCTGTGGCATCATGAACCAGGACCAAGAGAGAACAACAAGGTAACAGAAACTCAAAGAGGTTAGTTCATCTCAACCTCTCAAAGAGATCCATCACTGAAGACCAGTTCTCTCCCTTCCCCCATCATCAAAACATATATTTCCTCTGCTTTGTATTTTTCTATGGTGAACCAGTGTTCCACAGAGGTTTACAGTTTAGATACAGAAGGGACAGGATTGTTCCTGTCTCAACCATAAATGTGCATTCAACCCGTCATCCCAGTCACCGTCCTTCCCACCATTATACACCATCAGCAGATAGAAGAACAGACTCACATACACAGAATCTTAAAGTTGTGGGGGGTCTGGCCCACAGACAGTTTGAGAAGGCGGTAGGATGCGGTTGGGTGTCACCAGGATGTCATTAGTTCAACATCTGTTCCCATCACACATTCCATCACGTGACTCAATGGTGTGGGGGCGCCACATTTACTGGGCTCTTAATTAAACCGCTCAGACAATCAGCACGGACACCTCCCACTGCTGGGACCATAGGGGCCACACCTAACGGAAGGTGATGGCCGTGTCTTTATATCTGCTTATTGCTTCCTAATTGTTCCCATTTCCTTTTGCTTGGTTGACTTTTGATACTAGTTTAAAGCTCATTCAATTAGCAATGGTACGTGCACTTGCATTACAACTGCATGAGTATGTACACAGCAGACGAGAATTAGGGCTCAAATTCCCAGCAGACCTTTTTTCCCTTCGGGAACAGTGCATTTTGTATAAAGTAGAGCTGGCTGAATTATCTTGATTTATCTATGGACATAATATAGTCCAGGTTTAATCAACATAAAACCAGAATCAATTGAGGTTAATCTTCGTTTTACATCTTTAAGCTGATGAAAGTCTTGTGTGGAGCAACTAGCAGGCACTTCTGAGCAGCAAAGCTATTTTCTACACATTTTGTGTGGCTCTATGTTTAATATCCTCCGATTTACTGTGATATTTGCTGGATTAAACATACCATAGGTATGGTTTGCCACAGAGAGAAGTTAAAACAGCATCCTTTAAATGTGATTTCCCATCATGCAAAAGGGTGTGATTGGTTTTTGTTCATTTTAATACATTTGGACTCATAGTCTTTGTGGTTTTAATGTTGTTTTTTATTGTACTCGTTGTGGAAAGCCTACTGATTGTACCCCATTAATTTAGAGTGCCTGTGATGAGTAGCTGTATAGTAGCTGTAGTCATTAATTACCAAGCATTTTAATGAGGGTGTGCTGTTTCAGAGTGGTGTCAATGATATATT
Source organism: Carassius gibelio (assembly GCF_023724105.1). Taxonomy (NCBI): domain Eukaryota; kingdom Metazoa; phylum Chordata; class Actinopteri; order Cypriniformes; family Cyprinidae; genus Carassius; species Carassius gibelio. The sequence continues at coordinate 18,945,332 of NC_068404.1, read as the reverse complement.
TAGGATTTTAGAAACAGTAAATGGAAGCATGCAACAGATGTCGATAGGTTTAAAATGAAGCACTGAAAAGGACTAATCTTGTGAGTTGGTCAGAAATGCCATCAGAATCATGTCTGAACATAACCTTGTGTGCAGATGACCACAATACTGGCAGGGCAATATAGTGATTTGTTATGTATTTTTGTATGTGCATGTCTGCCTATACTTAAATACCAGCTACTTATGAAGGGTGAACTCAGTCATTGTGTGTTTTTTTGTCTAAAACAAACCTCCAAACCACACAAGGGTTCCATAAGGGGATATTTATCTTACTGGTCACATTGGGTTTAACCCACTACACAAGAGTACAAAATGTTTTGAAGATATAGTATATTAAATGACCTCTAATGCCTTCACTGAGCTCTTCCCTCTATGGTCACTGTTGTTCAGACAAGCCATGCAAAAATCTTCATAGGAATTAGTTTGAATAGGAATTGTGACTTTTTATTTCCAAAGCCTTGAGTTTTTCTTCCTGAGGAAGTCAGAATTGTCACATATAATCTCGCAATTTTGAGAAGAAAGACATTTTTTATTTGTTATTTTATGGCAGAAAAAAAACTTAAACTTAAACTTAATAAATTGAATTGCAAGATGTGAACTCAGAATTCTGAGCTGGGAAAAAGTAGTAATTGTGAGATATAAATACAGACTCGGAATTGCAAGAAAAGGGTTTACACCTTACAGTTCTGAGAAGAAGACAAAGTCAAAATTGTGAGAAATAAATTACCATTTTATTTATTTATTTTGTTATACCATGGTGGAAACAATGTTCCACAGTAACATTTATCACAGTAAACCTAAAAAGTTATTAAAAGTATGGCACACCTTTATAGGATTTTTGAAAGAAGCTGATCCAAATCTATTTTCTGTGTAACTTGACATATGCATCAGCTAATATTAATGTACTATTGTTTTGACACCGTTGCATTGTATGTGCATGTATTTATATATTTTTTTCATTTTCACCCCCCCCCCCCTTTTTACATGTTAAATTTTCTAAAATCAATAAAGACAGTGTTGAAAAAAAGCAACAATGAGAGATTATTACAAATGTTAACATTAAGAGATCACTGAGTGACAGTAACATGATCGGAATCAATATGTAAATGATGAGTTAGTCACCTTAAAATTACACTGGAACAAATATAAATATTTTATATAGAATAAGGACGACAGTTTAATCTATAGCATTCTGGATCTGGAATGTGGAAAATTAGCACTAGTTTCCTCTCAAACAATGTTAGATTAAAATTGTAGATTATTTCTGTAAAATCTTGTTGAAAACCACTCAAACACACGGATCAGCTTTGAAAAATAAAACTTGTCAGAAAATGTCGGATGACAACAGAGATGAAGGTGGGATTGGTCAGTAACCATTAAAAAAGATTTGAGTGATCACTAAACTAAGAATTTCTTGTCATTGATTGGATGTTGCTATAGTAACACAGTACAGCTGGCAAAGGTCGACTGAAAACATCCATTGGCTTTCCACTTTGGGTGAACGAGTGAAGCCAGAGACACCCAGTACCACATGCCACTGGGATACATGTACAGTTAGCCACAGTCCTCACCACTGGTGGAAATGGTTTTCCCATCAGTAATACAGTGAGCAATAACATAGTGCCCATGTTCCACAGAGCCTGAACACCCTGTGGTTTGACTAAAAACCTGTTGCACCATATAACCACAGAAATATTCAATTAGAATTGATTCAGAAGGGCAAAGTACCATTTGTCTAAATAATAAATGCAGCGGCTATGTATTAATCACCTCAATCTATGCAAAAAAAAAAATCAATTCATGGGATTCAAACTGCATAATACACAGAAATGCATAATGTCAATTTATTTTAATAGGACTGTGATGGACAATGTCTTAACTATCTCCCCAAGTGCAATCAAAGGTCGGTCTTTTAAAAGGTGCACCTATAGCTTAAGTTAATGAGAACAAAGTATGACTTTGGAAAAGGATTTTTATTAGGCATATGGACGTAAAATCGTGTTTAAAAAATGCTGATAGCATTTGTAGCTCCTCAATGTTTATTGGGTGTTCAAAGTTTACCTGTATGTAATAAGTGGCCGGTTAGTGCATGTTTGGTTTTATTACCATATGGAGCAACGTAATGAAGTACGTCTCACTTAATAAACATCCTGTTTTATGGGCAGTGTCTGTGACTGCCATTTTGACCTCTGTCATCAAATGATAACAGCATCAAAACAATTCCAGCAAATACTCTATGATGTCATCATCCATTAAAATTATTTTTGTCAAATGCTTGATGACCTTCACTCAATAAACAAATACACTTTGTCAAATCGATATAACAAATACACTGCTCTCATCAATGTGTTTTAGGTGCGTGGCTGCCTAGATTTAATGCACCATCATTAAATCACTTCCTTGTGCACGTAGACAACATAATAAATGTATTTTATGTATTTTTACAACACTGATTCCACATCTTGTGTGTACTTCATATGTCTACTGCAAACATTTGTCGAGTCTCCATTACAGTGTGGGATCATGGAATGCTAAGATTGATGAATGATTACCGGGATATCGTATTTTTAGGGCCTGCAATTTCATAAAGTGTAAATTATTATGGTCAGGCTGTAAAAAACAAAAAACGTCTTTTGGATGTCCGTCTTCATCAGGTGCCACCATAATGATCAAGTTGTGGTCAGATGCTGTGTCTTTGGAATAGGCAAATCATTATACAAATCTACTTCCGCTAACATCGTTAGCATTCAATTAAAAATGTTTCTACGTAATGTAACTACACCAGTCCTCATATAGAAGCAGGCAATGAGGTATCATAATCGTTAAGTGCATTATTAAGACAAACCGCATCACCTGTTATTATACAAGTCATATATAATTGAATAAACAATGACCAGACCTCCCTCATAGTCCTCAATTAGCCATTTGTTTTAGCATGAAAGTCAATGAGGGAACGAGGCAATGAAAATCGATGGCTTCGCAGTGCGGTGCCTGTTGGCCTGTTGCGCTACCTGCATGTTGTTTAATACTCTATTAAAGCTGTAATGTGTGGGAGAGTATCGTGTGCGTTATCTGCCCCATCTATTGATGACAGTCATATGTCTCATCTCAATAAAGCAATGCTCTCATTAAGACGGAGAGCCATCCCAGTCTTTTTTACGGCGACTGTAAACCTAACGATCGCTTTACGGCATTATTGTTTTTAAACAGACCCTGAAAAGAGATAATGCTAAAGGTGAACTGAATATTTTATGGATGTCATTTTTGAGATGATGGGGTAAGAAAGCTTATTCTCACGCTAGGGCTGTCAAAAAGTGCTGATGAGTTGTGCTTTTAATGATTTTAACGACCTCTTAAAGTGATCAAGGACATGCTATGCTGCCTGATGAGAAACAGCATTTAATCCACCCCCACCGTATACAGGACTTAACAAACATTAACGCCCAACCTCTGTCCTCACCTGCCATGGCCTTGGGTCTGATGGTCATAAAACAGTGGGACTGATGACAGAGCTCAAACGGGGACAGTTACTGTGATATGTGATCGAAATAACCTTCCCAATTAATGCCTTTATCATTAGAGCCTCTCAAATAAACCCACCATCAAACCACGTTTCACAACCGACCTGATCTTCAAAGCGAGGATGGAAATTAAATATCAATTAAGGATTGGATTTATTGGCCTGTGGGTCTGACTTGAAGACACAGAATTATTTAGCAATGTTTACTGTCAAATATGATAACTGCATTTATTAATTGGTCACTTACGTCAACGATTTAGTGATTGATTGGTCTCATACTCAAAAGGAATAAATCAGCCAACGCAAATAGCAACATATTAAAATTCCCATAAATAAATCACCAGCATCAAAAGCTCAATTCATAAGGAATGTATTAATTGCTATTAAGTTATTCATAGCCATTTCAATTATAAAAAGGCAAATTAAAAGCCACTGATATTCATGCGAGAATGAGTCGTACAAACGGCTAAAGACAGGCGAGCAGGTGAGCCGATGAATGGATGAGCAGAGAGATAAAGTGAAATAGCGAGCAGATAGGAGAGATAGGCCATCAGACCACATAAAACCAGAAGCATTCACCCATTTAGCAGCTGCTCACAGCTTTAGACATTTGCTGTTTTCTCAGAGACCTAGTGCAAAGGCCATCATTAATGGCTGTGGTTATCTTCATCGCTCTGTTCCTCATCATCCTCCTACAATAGCTTATCTGCAAGGATCAGAACAAGTATTTATGACATCATAAAACTCCCATAAGACCTCCCCCTCTTCACCAGCATTTTACATGCACACACACTTTCCATTTGTTGAGTTTACTTGAATTGTTTATGGAAACCACTTTACCTTGGCCCGTTCAAGACGCAAGAGTTAATTTATTTTTGCCTTGTTTACTCGAAACACAAGGCCCATAGTATAAGATACACAGCTAAATTAAGTTAAGCATTGAGTCGAGGCAATCATTTTTCATAAACTTTTGCAGCGCATGAGATTTTCCTGTACCACACATGCATTTTCCTCTCTTTCTCTCTTAGACACAACAACGAGCTTGCACAAGCTTACAAACATAGATCTCAAAACTTCTCTAATGCAAAATTTACAATCAAGTTTCTTGTGGTGGCACTAGGGTGGAGTCATTGTATCCATGAAAACATGCCGGATCACCTGTTTCGCTCACCTTTTACATTATGATTATACAGACAGGTGCCTAAGATGGTCTTGAAAAAGTGGCACATTTAGATTAAGACACAATACATGCATCCTCTCTCAAACAAGAATTTTGCAGCTGGAAGTGAACTATGACTGCTTAAAAAGATTTAGAGCCACACAAGCATCTCTGTCATGCTTGCAATAATTAATGAATGATATACAGTAGTGCTGTCACTCTTGCCCTTCACTAAAACTCAGCACTCACACTTCACATTGAAACAGTATGTTTAGACTTAAACTATAGTTTACCCAAACTGAATATTCTGTCATCATTTACTCATCATCATGTCATTCCAAACCTGTCTGTTTTTTTTTTCTAACTGTTTTTTGTTTATTAATTTTTTTTGCTTAATAATGAAAGCCATTGAGGTCCAAAACAACATGGGACCAAATTTCATTGAATGGACATTGATACATTCTACAAAACGACTAAATTATTTGAGAATTTTAGAATTTTGAATCTCGTTAAAATATTGTGTCCAGCAAAATAAATGTCACAAATGTAAAATATACATAGACACTACCAATTGGATTATTTATTTATTTATTTATTGAAATAAGTGTTTTATGCTGTTAATACTATTTTTCTATAAAATATATTACAAAATCGAATTATTCTTGTGATTGCAAAGCTGGATTTCATATGATCCTTCTTTTATAATATATTAAATTATATATTATATATTACCATATTTTTAATCAAATAAATGTAGTCCTGGTGAGCATAAAAGACTTCTTTCAAAAATAGCATTATTAATATATTAACTATCAAACCAATCGTCATAAGCAAACACGATCGTCCGTGGGAATGTGTTTTCCCTGTGGGCACTGAGCAAATCATGCCTACTCTTCATGTGGTCAGAAAGATCCATTCTGTGTCTTGTGTCCTTCATGAGCCCTGCTCTGTCCACTCTTTATGACCTCAGCTGGCACAGAGACCAGGCGCCTGTGTGGGGCCAGCGTGAACTCGGTGTGGTCACTACGGCCCACAGCTCCTGCCCTGCCCCTCTGAGACCAGACAATCAGGGGCCACTGGTCGTTGTCACCAGGGCGTGTAGACCGCACAGGCCAAGGGGGCACATGCCTGAGGAAAAACAGCTCACCGCCATCATTTCTTCACAACTTCTCTTGATCCCAGACTATTTCTAGTTGAACAAAAGGTAATGATTTTTTGTCAAATTTGCGTGAAATGGTTGGCCTGTCCAATTACGTGCGGCCAATGATTTGATTTTTTTTTACTGTCTTCTCTTCCCTTCTCCTCATCCCTGCTGTAATCATGGGGATTGTGTTGTTTACATGGAGGCAGAAGCTCTTGGATGAGCGTGCGGGATGTTCGCTCAACTCTGTAATGGAGTGGAACTGGAAAAGCTAGGCCGGATTTTGAGAGGCTGGAGGGTTTTTTTTAAGGGAAGTGCATGATTACGGCGACTGCACACTCCCTGTGCTTAACCACAGACTCCAGATCAGCTCTCTGCATGATCTGCATTATTCTTGGTTGTTGTAACCAGTGTGACCAAACTGGCCTAGGGTCAGTGTAACAGGTTCGGGTTTGCTTTAGTGTGGCGCATCCGTGGTTTTTGTGGTGTTCTGATTATGGTCGCAAAGTGTCACCTTCGATGCCTTTCCCACTTTCTCTCACGAGCCACACATGCAGACCGACCCAAACACACACACACACACACACACACACTGCTGAAACACTTTCACAACACATTTGTGTACTCATAAAAATGCATTCCAAAAGGTTCCCCTATACTTAAGATAGCAATTACTGCTGCTATTTTACATGGATACAGAGTGTATTTTGATTAGTCTATAATTTGATGGGTTGCTGTTCTTGCGTGGTTGTGACAGGGCTGAAAGATAGTAGAAAACAACAGGACCCACACTGGGTTTCTCTCATTGTAACTTTACTTAAATATGAACCCCTCTGAAGAAAATTGCATTTATCGAAACGTGTGATTTCCTGTTCATTACACTGAAATAAAACTAACAAATTCACACCAACGAAGGCTACCATTCAAAAGCTTTTATCTGTAATATTTTATAATAGCACAATTTTCATTGATGAAGTCAGCAGAAACAAGCTTTTATCGTCCATTTTTAAGAAAGCAGCAGACACTCAAAGCAGGTGGAAGAGAGAGTAATTTCAGACTCAGTTTCACCCCTTTTCTTTCTCTGTATTAAACACACACACACACACACACACATATGCGGCTCCGTCAGTGGTGTGTGTCTGTCAAGGCTGGTTTCCTGAGCGGTGCTCGGCACTGCTGATGGATCCTTCACAGTACAACACCTCCCGCTCTGCCAGTAAAAATAGCCGCAGACTCATACACACGAACACACACACAGTCTGTAACCCACACAAATTTGCATGCACCTCTACATCTTCATGTCCATGTTGGGTCAGTGTCCAAACCAGGGACAAATTCATAAACACTCAACTCAAACCCAAACTGCTTGAATATATACAGTGGGGAACAAAATGCTAGACCACTTAGTCTTTTTTTTCCCTTCACAAATTATATGATCAACATATGAGAATAATCCAAATGTAAAATATACATAAAAAGTAATACTTTTACATTAGTAAAAACATAAATATATTAATAATTAACAATTATGATAAAATGAAATCGTATATAAACATTATGAATATCACTTTTTAATAATTAAACATAAATTCTACTGTATACAAACACGAATAAAAAGAGAAATTTGAAAATGTATATTAAAAAGATCTAATTTAATTTAATCCAAATATTTCATATAGCAACTATTTTATAATCCAATTTAAACCAGTACATTTTAATCTATAAATGGGTGCATTTTAGGTTTAAATACTCAACTAAGCAGTACCGGAGTTTTTAACGTTGTGTTAAGGAACCTTTAGGTAAGTCTCTAGCTCCCTCTAGAGGTTACAAACAAAACAGCCATAATACAGACCACTGACTGATCCAGGCCACATAACTTATACCTCTAAGGCTTGGATGTGAGGCTTTGATAAACCAAATGAGATCTCATCTGTTTGCTGTTTATGCTGTTGTGTACTCAGTTTGCTAAGATTACAGCGCTCCCCATCCACCCACCAGCGGACCAATACAAACACACAATTCACTTCACACATATAATTACTATTGTCTTTCTTGGTTAAGATAAACTAGAGCCTTGAACTTGTAAACAGGCAGGCCTTCTCTGAAGTGTGCAGCACATAAATGAAAGACTTCCAACAGGGTGGCAAAGACGAGGATCAAAAGAAGACAGGATCCAGTGGTGATATTAATCACTTCAAGACATTCTGCTATACAAAAGTAATAGCAAAGTGCTGTTATCCAAATATTTGAGTGTGTAGTCATACATAAGCAGAGAGCACGGTGCAGCCATGCACTCCAGAACAAAAAAACAGCAGGTCCTCATACAGAGCCTTGTGGAATCCCATGATGGCTTAAGCAATAAGCACTAACAACGGAACATACACAGTAACCAAACTGTATACACATGAACACACTATTTGTGTTTGTATTATGACAGATCTCGCCAGTGCCTGATGCAGGTTTTTTTTTTTTTGGTCTTGCGGTCCACTCCTTTTCTCCAATGTCAGTCTGATTCAAATCAAGAAAAGCTTTATTAGCATGACGGCATTGCCAGACGGGTGAGGTCACTCTAAATAGCTCCAAATAATGGTCAAAGGCAGAACAAACATAAGCTGCTTTCAGTCAGCCGCTCACATAGCCTTTTCATTAGAGGCCTGTGTCAGTGTTCGGAGGAACACTCTGAGGCTGAGCGGACAGTAAGTGTTAATGCGCTTTCTAAATGAGAATCTGTGAGGATCAGATCTAAGAAAGATGTCCCAGTCTTGCAGTTAGAAGGAGGTTGAATTCCGTCCCTTTATTGCAGGTCCCAGTATAACATTGTAGTCTAAGTTCAGGACTGGAAAATTCTGCTGTGGCGCAAAAAGGGTTAACTCCAAGCGCTTGATTAAGGCACATGGGATTGGGTAGCACAGAGTAGGTTAATGCAGTCTTTCTGAATGAGACACTGGTGCAAGCAGTGTGGCGTGCAGTGCTACACAAACATATGAACATGAACTGCTTCCTTATCTGCATCTCTATCTGTGTGATCAGGGAAGAGGGAGAGAGAGGGATGGAACGAATGACACATCCATAGGCCTTCACCTCTCTAACACAGGGTTCTGTTACCAATGAAAGAAGGGACAGCAAAGCAGACTGAGTGGTAGCCGGTATGTGTGTGCATCTGTTTAAAAGCATACAGCACATGAATACAGCAATACAAGTGCATTAAAGGGAATGTGAGTGAGTCTAAACTTGTTTGGGATTTATGTATTCTCTCCCCAGCGGTGACATTTTCTTCATGTCTACCTGGGAATATTTCAGGTTTAATACAATTTAAGCTAAGTCGACAGCATATGAAGCATGATTTGTACTAAAACGAGTTTAGACTCTTCCCTCATTTCCTTAAAAAAAAAAAAAAAAGCTAAATTGAAGGTTTCAATGAAGAATCAAAAATCAAAGTGCTTTAAAAGTTATTTTTAAAAAAGCACTCACATTAATTATTCTATTAAAACATGTTTAATTTTTAGACATAAATCTGTATAAATAATTTTTACAGTTGTTTTAGTGTTTATGGCTTTGTGTTGTCAAAGCAGAAAAAAACTGTTTGAAAAATTGAATAACTTTACACAGAAATTTTTTAAAGAAATCAATACTTCTATTCAGCAAGGATGCTATGAATTGATCAAAGGTGACAGTAAAAGACATTTAAACTTAATAAAACATTCCATTTAAAATAAATGCCTTACAAATAAATTTGATCTTTCTGTTTACTCAAAGAATCCCAAAAGAAAATGTGTGATGGTTTGCACTAAAACATTAAGCACAACTTTCTCCAGCAAATCTGCATATTAAAATGATTTCTGTAGGATCTTGTGACATTGAATACTAGATTAATGGCTTCAGAAAATTCAGCTTTGCCATTATAGGAATAAATTACTGCAAAACATTACTGTATTTTTAATCAAATATATTGGTGCCTTGGTGAGCATTTTTTTTACGATTATGCCATAAATGCTGTTGATTATTCACTTACTGAACCCAAAATATTCCTTTAAGATTCAGATTGATGACAATAAATGAATAAATAGAATCATTGTTGGAATAGAAAGAAAAAAAAAATCAAAGCACAAAAGCTTGGGGTAGATGAAGAGGACACAATACGGGGAAGGTAGAGACAAATGATATAAGGGAACACTGGTAAAGGGAGAAAGATAGAGAGACAGAAAAAGAGAGAGAGGAAGAGACACATGTGTTATTTATTTCCCGGGTAAACAGAATTCAAGGCAGACATAATCAATAGGAAACTCCAGATTGTAAATAGGCAGCTCTAATAGCCTAAACACTGGGCACTATGGTTACACAGGCACATCAGCAGCGGTTAACATCGGGAGAGACCAGCCGGGAAGCCTACCCTTATTTACCAATAAAGAGCTCTGATGATAAGATAAACATATAGGAGACAGAAGCGAGGGAGGAGAGGGAGGGGGCAAAGGAGAAAGGGCAGAGCTTTCATCCTCTATTTGGGTCTGCAGAAGGGAGCTAGGAGGCCCGTGTCAGAAGCTATCAGGGTGATGGTGTGCGATGACCCGGCGACCCCACAAGCAGTGGCTCACATCTGGATACATGCGGTGCACACACGCTGCTCATAGGCCCCCGTATAGCTGCTGACTGGGCTGACTGGTTTTCCATTAAGACCAGAGCCCAGCGCTGTTGGTGGTCAAACTGTTGTCAGGAATATGCTAGGAAAGGTGTCCGTCTCAGCCAAACAACACACATGGAGATTAAATGGGAAATCTAAACAGATAAACAACATGATTTATAATCAAAACAGCCTGGACAGGGAATCCATGCACTATTATGCCTTTTTTCAGGTTAAATACATTTTGAGCACTATCGACGGCTGTGCATTTACAATGGGAGCCAACGTTGCAAACATTGGTTGACTTTCTTGCATTTTGTGTGCATTTCATGCATCATTCTTGTTATGCAGAACCTTCAGAACTTGTAAACAATTAATATACGTTACTTGTGTTGCAATTTAATAATGTAACCATCATTTAAATTTGACATTTTTATGTATTAATTATAAGTGGATTATTTAGACAACAGGACAAAACAATTAATAGTAAATAATTAGTTAAAGTTTGTTAATATTCCTTAATGTGAGGGATGCAGAGTTGGCTTACGTACTTGTCAATTTAAATTTCATGTGATATTTTTTTTTATTTATAATAGCTGTATTCTATTTAATTTATTTTAGAGGATGGAATGGTTTAGAGCGAGTCAAATCATAACAGCACAAAACCAAAATTCATAATTAATTGATGATGTTTTTTTTTACAATTAATACTTAGTGAGGAGTATGCTGTTTAGACAGACGGACAGATGGATAGATATATTCTTAAAGTTTTTTTTATATCAGAGAAAGAGGTGAAAACAAATTTCTTTAAAAATTGCTAGTTTTCTTTTTTTTTCCATGCATAGCCCTTGGGAACATGGCAAATTTGAAAGCAAACATTCAAATCAAATTAATAAAATTCATGCATGATCACTTTTTTTGTGGCAATCCACACTGTATTTAACCCAGACTATTCCTTTTAAGAGACAAGAATGGGTAAAATAAAAGATTCCGACTCAAAGACAAGAAAACACTAAATGTTGGGAGCAGGTCAAAGGGACACGGACTGGGTCTGGCCCAGTCGTTCGTCTCTGTAAAGACTGTTGACTGCAACCATTAATTGTTGGTGTTGTGTTTGTTCAACCCGCCACTTATTTTGCCCTTGGTGCCGTGGAATGCAGGGCCGTGCTGCATTCAGAGGGAGAGAGGGAGAATGCAGCCACGTCTGAGGGGACGAAGATGGAGAGAGGAACGGTGGTGGAGAGGTAATGACAAGGCCATGAAAAGCCAGTGTTTAGCAGGCTAACCGCACAAGGCAGTGCTCCTTAACACCAGACACTCCGTCTGCTCGCAACCCAAACCAGTCAGTCCGAGGTTACACTCACACCTGAGTGTGTATGTTTGTATGTGCTCCGACAACAAGTTGCTTTACTAATAACCTTACAGCTGCTTTCAAAACAAACGCGATTTCTGAGTTCCTAGTTATGCTGTAGGAGAGGATCATTGACATAAATTAAGAACCATAAAAGTTTGTACCATAAAATTATTCTGAATATTCAATGAGTAACATTTCTTCTGTGACTCTTGAGGAGACATATGTAAAGGAAGCTAAGTAGGATACTTAAGACTCCATTTGTTCTTCCTTTAATATACTTTCAGTCTGAGAGAAACAGTCGAGGAAAACAATTCTTTCCTATGCGAGTCCTCGAAAATGATTTACAGACAATCTGTAATGAATATGCAGTTGCCAATTTAAAGATTGTGAAACATGCCGAGATGAAAACAGCTGAGAATTGTGCAGTTTTCCAGTTTTTTTTTTTTCAAAGCACTAGTTTGTCCTCCCATTTTTGAAATGACTTTCATTTTACCTTAAGAACACATAAGAGAGCCTCTTTTCATGATTTTTTCTCCCTCTCTCAGTCTTTGTAAGGTGAAATGGAGACATGGAGCTAAAAGCTTCAGAAGGAGAGTGATCTACTAAACAATTCAACACAGTGCAGGCGCAGCAGGAGGCCTCTGTCATTCACTCTGCTGTGCCGGTGTATGTGTTTCAAATGCCTCTGTACAAATCAATAAATGGGCCTTTAAAAAGTAATAATCAGCAAATTACCTCTATTTATATAAATATACAGAATTAAACTAAAACATTTTTCCTGAACCAGTGTTGAATTTTGTCACACTACTCAAAAGAAAAGAAGGAAAAAAAAGTTACATTAACTGTAACTGCAGTTGTATGAAGGACATCACTATGGCTATGTTCAGTAGTATACTAGCATACCAGTATTTTATACAGTATTTAAACAGTATTTTATTTTATATTTTATACCAGTATTTGGCCATTCAGTTTCCTTATGATAAATAAACCATAAGTAATAATGATTATTTTTTTAATTATAAATTTAGATTTTTTTTTTTTTTTTTTTTTTTACAAATGTGTAATTGTTTACATTACACATTTTAAATTATAGATAGTGAATTTAAATGTTAAATAATTATACATTTATTACTCTTTAGCTACTCTGCAAATTAACATTTATTTATACAAATGCGGATTAAAAAATGCTAAATGGCCTCATTTTTTGTCAAAAATGTCTGTCTGCATTGTAGAAACATGTCAAAGTGCTCATACCTACATACATATCTGCGGTTGCATTGTACAGAGAAATGCCATAGCAATGTAGTAAGTACTGCCAATTAGCCAAACCTCTCCATGCGTCTCTCAAAACGTCCTGTGTTTAGAATGAAAAGCGCTGGCTGGCCCCTCTCCCACGTATTCGCTGACTGCTCAGATACAACATCATGTACACATAAACATTCATATTTCCCCCCGAACACATACACACACATAAACACAGTATGGCAGTTATATTTGGGTGCTTCACATTGTCCAGACGGCAAACTGTCAGAGAGTGAAATGAATGGCTGTTTATATTAGAGCCTTGGTTTAATGAATTAACCAGCTGCCTGGCCGTGTCAAACCAGGGGCTCATACAGAACAGACACCCTGCGTCGAGCCCCTTTACCTCTCCTTGCTCTCCTTGCAGACAGTAGCGCACCGTGATTGCGTCCTCAGGGACCGGCAAAACAAGATGCCCAACGCCCCTTCGAGGATTTGCGTTCATTTAGAAGAAGGCATCTGGCAAAGTGTCGACCCACTCTTTAGCCCCATAACTACCACAGTTTTCTGACTCTCCCTCTTTCTGTTTGCCTGTGCGTGTGCCTCCATTTTTCAGAAACTGGCACAATGTTTAAACAAATGTATACAAGCAGTGGGAGTCCCAGGACAGGCTCTGTTATTTGCACTAATTTTAAGGTGTTCTCCGTGCCCACCCTCTTCCTCTCTCCTCTCGCCTTCTTTCTTAGTGGACTTTGCCACACTGATGTGATCTCTACCCCTTCCTTCAGTAACTCACTTGGCTTCCCTCCATAAAAATCTATGATAAAATATCCCTGGTTGGGGTGTGTGTGCGCAGTGGATGCTGTGGTTATGACAGACGGCCATAGGGAGCAGAACTTCACCCATTGCCTGAAGAAAGACAGGAGCAAACAGATTGAGAGAGAACGGAAGGGACTCTGAGAGATGTTTCAGAGTGAAGTTTTTATTTTTAAAGCAGTTGCATAAACTTTGGAAAACATTTAGGTCACTCTTTAGTCTAGATTTTACATTCTCTGAAGAAAATATGAGTGGCGCTGGGATATTCAAAACTCACCTCCATGATGCCAGCCTAGGTTGATACAGCTTTGCAAGGTGGTTGTTTGTTAGTTCATCCATCAAAAAACTGTCTGCTATTTTCATTTTTCTATATGGCTCATATCACTCCTGTAATGCAAGAACATATACAAAAAGTTTTATCTGAAAAAAAAAATAATCTAAAGTGCTCAGAATCTGTAGAATTCAAACATTTTAGTGAAGCATCCATGTTTTTTTTCTCTAGCATCAACACACTTGTGTACCAAATGCATCTCCAGCATTTACGCTCTCCAGCGTCTCGAGCATTTATCTAAATGACCGATAATAGCCAGTTACTACATTTAAATCTCTCTGTTCAGTCTCCTTTGTTTTTCTGTTCAGTTTCTCTCTATATTCCTGCCCTTTCTTTCCGCCTCTGCAGACTCCTGCAGGGCCTGGTTTCCTCAGTCCCGTTGGGCTTTGTGTGGTCCAGGCTAGCATGTGTGTGTGTTTGGGAGGGGGCTGAGATTGCTGTAATTACCCAGTCATACCTGTTCATTAAGCGCACAGTTGGACCCTCGCTCATAAGCATTTAGAAACCAATTGAAGCAACGCGGGCCATTAACAACTCCTGCACTATAAGAGACAGAAAGCGGGGAAGAAAGAACCAAGAGGAGTCACCATAATGATGAAAGATAAATGGCAGAAAGACATTGTGTGCTAATCACACAGGCCTCTTCTTTATCCCAGCAAGTGATGCTCAGATGCAAAAGAGAGAGAGAGAGAGAGAAAAGATGGTACTACACAGAGGAAAGAAGGATAAGGAAAAGTATAGAGAACAGGAGAGTTAAGAAACAATATGAGAACAATGGTGAGAAGAGAAGAGAAGAGAAGAGAAGAGAAGAGAAGAGAAGAGAAGAGAAGAGAAGAGAAGAGAAGAGAAGAGTCAGAAACAACGACAGAGTAACTGAGACTCATGAGAAGTAACAGAAGTGAAGGGCCAGAAGAGAAGAAAGGGTAAATGACTTTGACAGAAGGATAATGAATCATGAGGATGAAAGCTGAAGTGTGTGAATGAGAGTGATTATGATACAATGGCTCTCGGTGTGTCGTCTGATTGCACAGGTATCCTCTCATCAGTGGGGGGTGGTGCTCAGTCCACGGGGCTCACTCTCACACATGCAGTATGATACTGAGAGACAATTACACATACCAAACAACTCAACTCTGCCTTACGCTTAAACAATAGACAATGATTTCAGACCATCAGGCATCATCTTTCTGCTTCAAAAGCTGAAGGAGGAAATGTAGCTATTTAAATCTGACTGCTGTTTTATAGAGGCCAATGCATGACCCATCAGTCTGCTCTCAACTTCATATAAAGTCATACAGGATGTTGCTAGATGCCTGTTAGGACTAAATTCGCCATATATTACATTATTTCTTACATTTTTTTCATAATATATAATGTTTGTAATATATATAGATATCTTTTTTGTATAGTGTAAAGGCAGTGTAGTTTAATAAAAAAATAAACATCTATTAAAGGGGTAAAATTCTGTCATTACTCACCCTCATGTTGTTCCAAACCTTCACGACTTCTGTGAATCAAAAAATAAGAAATTCTGAAGCTTTCAAGCTTATAGATGCATGGAAAAAGCTCAAATTAGCCATATTAATTGTACTCCATTTTTGCAAGTTTTCTAAACACATACCGTACATTATAGATGCTGAAAATGAAATGGATCCTGATGTAGTCCTTCACTTATTCAGGGCATGGCAATGTCCGATTTTTTGAAGAAAAAAAAATCATTCTTTTGAGACAAATCTTTTCAATGATTCAGGTGACTTGTTTTACAAAACTGGTCTGAAAGATTCCTCATTCGGTTCTTAAATTCAACTCACTGATTCAATCCAGTCCCATGGTAAAGATTATCTATAGCCTAACTTATAGCATCAGTTATTTTCAGTTATCATCATTACATCATATGCCCCTGAATCAATTTATAACAATTTAATTCAATGCAAATAATCTAATGTAATTAAAGTGTCTAAATTTAAATGCCAAGTTTAGATCAAGAATAAAATATAATAAATAATAAATATAATATAATATAAATTGTGCATGTTGATCCTGATCCCTGGTTAATTTCTGAGGTTCTAATTAAGATTCTGTCACACCCAGATTGCAATGTGTTTGAAAGTCCAGGACATTTCCAAAAGTCCAAACCTGAAACACATCATGAAGTGAAGTCAAGAGTGCATTTTTACATTCAAAACAGTCATACTTGACACAGTTTAAAAGTATATTGAAAGAACAGTTTATATGGAGGAAAGCTAGGCAGCTAATAATGTGCTGTAGCTCAGAGAGGAAGCGCAACATGCTTGGAAGCGAACTTTACATTGACAAACTTTTCAATCACGCCTCATCAGTCCTCCTGTGCCATCTTTAATACAGCTCAGATAATGGCGCTGGTAATTGGTCACAGCGCGCTAGATTGGGAGGAAACATGCCGCGCTATTGTGCCCATCCCTTTTGTTGTGGTTAAAAAGAGGGGAAAAATAAGATGCAATTTAGACACTTTTAAGAGGTGATCATTTCTCGCGCTTTTTTTCCTCTTCTCCACCAAAATCATAGTGAAATTGCTGCCTCGGGAAGACTGTAATTAAACTCAAAGTGGCTCTCCTCCGAGGCGCACGCCAGGCTAAAATTAACAGGGCTCTATTAGTGTTGGGAAGCACAGCGTCATCGCTGGTGAGCGCCTCTGGCAAAAGAAACGTCCCCGCGAAGTGACAAAAACACGAAGAGCTCCAGCTGCTAATGGCTAGCTGTTTTAACACTAGCTGTGTCAAGAATTTGATTGCTCTCACCGCTGTTAAGTAAAAGTCACCAGAAGAAATCCAATTATTCTTAAACTTTTCTTCGAGGTCTAAATGAACTGTGCCGCTTAAGATACTGTACATCAATACAAACACATTTAAACCCCTCAAAAATAGTTCGGAGACATCATAAAACACAAATAACTTCTCTGAAGACCTAAGGTTTATGGCAAACATCTAAAATGGATGTTTAGAAAAAAACTAATTGACCACGCTCTGGCCATTATAGAGCGTCAGACGGTCTTAAAAGTGTTTTAAAAGTGAAAAATGTCTTCGTAGCTGCACTCTGACTCTCGTGAGAAAGCAGGCAGATGTTTGCTGAATTAAAGGCTGTCAGCCTGTCATTTCACCTGTCCGCTTGGCACAATGTCAAATCTTACATCTGCTCCAGTGGGGCGCGCGTCTATAAAACACAGTGCCATGTGCAATGGGCAGAGAACTCCACAGCCATGCTTAGGGTCACAATCAGAGCACTTAAAGTTAGAATTTTTGTTACTTGTTAAAATTGTTAAAAAAATATTACTTGTTAAAAAAATATATATACGTTTTTAATTGTGACAAAGACAAATATAAATAAAACATCACTGATTGGATAAACTCGAGGAAAACATTAACGAAAAATAAATGAACAACAATAATAAAATGAATATTTTATGAATATATTTATCTCAATTTTGAATTTGTTTTCTGCCTTTTCAAATAAGTAGACTACTAGACAACGGTGTGGATATTCATTTCTCACTTTAATTCTATGTCACTGTCTCCACCAAGAGGTACTTTTGCTAACAACAGGTTACAGTTGGTCATATAGACCAAAAGGTGTTTCACTGTTGATAGCAGCCAACCTATATGAGAAAGATTATATTGATGATGATGGGGAAATACTTAAGTGCACTGCTTTAAGGCAAAACTAGACTGTATCTGTTCATCAGTTTATTTTAATCTTCGTTCATGCATCATAACTTACATAAGGTAAAGTTTCAGTGTCCATATATCACTGTTAAAATTATCCAGCCAATACCTGAGAAAAAGTATGGAAAAAAAATGTAAAATGTGTTTTTACTTAAAAAGCTTTAAATCTTACTTTTTTACTGATTAACTGATTAGTTTTAGAGGTGGTTTGTGAGTATGATTTTGAAACCAAAATCCTGAAAGAGTCATAACTTTACATTCAGAAGCAGCTGATTCTATAGTTGTTTTACATTAGTTGCTTAAAGAAGTGTAACATAAACATATTCACACTACTCGAGTCGAATTGGACATGCATGTTACCAGTTATAAGGCCTTAGGTCAACTTGCATGTTGCAGTGACAAATGAGAAATCTGCGGTCAGTTAGAATTTACATTGAAATGGATTTCATAAGATACAGACATAAATTTGTGGAATTAAATTTTAATTGGCTTGTTTGTTCAGTATGACAGACAAAAAAGAACATATTTAAGCCATGAAGATCTAAGAAAATGTATAATTTGATCTTGGGAGATTAAAATTATATCACAATAAGTAAAAAATAATGATATTTTTGTTTCTTGAAAATGTAATTGTGTGCAAGTTTTGAAATTTGAGTTAAGTGCTTTAGTACATTAATAAAGCACTTAAAATACTTTCAATTCTTGATTACATGCTATAATGCAGTTAAGTCAAAATAAGTTTCAGGTACACATAAGAAATATTTGAATAAATAATTAAAATAGGCTTCACAGGCATGAGATATCTTCTGTATAGCAACAGGCCTGCAATTAACCAGATTTTAAAGACTGGAAACACCTCCATCTGCTGGTTACTTTGAATATTTTCCCATGATCGTTATTGATCGCTACTGTTTCCCCACAAAATAATGTTAAGTAGATTGGACAAGCGTCCTGTTAACCAACATATCCAAATACATGTCATTAAATGGCTAAAGTGCTCCAGCAGTATTGATAGGACAGAACCGTGACGGTTAACAGAAGAGACAGCAGTCAGTAAAAGATAACTTTATTTAGTCTGGGGCACATCTGTGTTACATCAACTTGTTAATGTTATAAAATACAAAGCATCATTTCAAAATAAAAGCAACATCGCTTTGAAGTTTACTTTGTTTAACGCACGCTTGTCACCTTTAATAAATACTCTCCATTTATACAAGGACAACGACTGCTAACAAAAATGCAACCAAACAATATTTTAAAGAATATATTTAATTTTTAAGAGTCAGAGGAAAGGGAGACACGACAAATGCACAGTTACCACACATCGGGGGGAAAAGCAGAAACGACAAATTAGGGACAGCTGGATTAATGCTCCTCACTAAACTAGTCATTATGTTTAACGTCAAACAGTAGAGTAATATTGCACTGTCTGAGATGTTGACCACTACCTAATACTGCAGGAATCAAGATGGATTGCTCGGTTTAGTTTAAAGTGCACCTCAATGGGGGTTCATTTTGCTCGTCATCGACACATTATATTTGTATCGGTTTCCTCATAAGAGTAATTGTACCCATCTAAAGTGAGACATTAACTTCACATGTCTGATTGGTCTCAAGAGTCATCGTAACTGGAACAGAAAGCTAATACTGTGACTGGGTATTCATTATTTAGATTTTGGCCCCTATACAGGTACCCAGATCTACAGGTTACAGGTCTAGGGGCCAGAGGAACAAGGGTTACGCGTTACAAACGCATGGATGGATTACAAATGGGACAATTAAATATATTATATCTACAATTCTCTTATATAATTAACAAAACATTTATGTTCACGCTTAAGTGAACAATTTGTTTTTAAGGAACACTTTAGGAATCAGTACACATTCAGGTCAGACGTGAACGTGCACAAAAACTTGTCACAGAACAGGCATGAACTGTTCGCCCTTCAGTCAAAAACAGAGAATAGGAAAAGAACAAGGGCACAGACAAAGGAGGAGAAAAGTAAATACATAAAAAGCATTAAGGAACAGTACAAAGTAGAGTAAAAGTGTTGAAAAGGAGAGTAAAAGACACAAAACAGGACGTCTGCTCATGTGGACATTACATGCCTTTTCTCATTCCATTCATTATCAATATCTTCATATTCACTGTTGTGAACATGCTCACTGGGTCCTATAAAATAAAATGTCTGACATCAACCAACAGTAAGGGTTTCCTTTAAAAACAACTGCCCAAATCAATCAGGCAACAGACTGGTCACATTCTCACACACATTTACATTAGCACCGCTCTCGCACAGTTACGTTCACATACACACACACAACGTATCAACACTTCTACTTGTCTACCATAAGAAAAATAATATATATATCTACTTTTCCAATCTCACAGATCTAATTTCTGTTGCTCTGTTAAAATGAAAAGAAAAGGTGCAAACTTGAAAAACTAGTCTGTTGTAAGTGTCTTTGACGGCAGTAGACAAAACACTGCCAATGTTTTCCTTGTCTATCACAACACGGTCAAATGTTACACAATGAACTTGTAAAACAGTTTATACTTTAGATTTTTATCTACTTAAGTCCTCTCAGTGCTTAAAGCTGTTTATAATCATTAGTTATTTTTTAATCAAACAACGGCACCAATTCTTGCCATGTTTAGTAGCATTTTTGTCTTTGTTATGACAAAAAAAAGCGACGGTGACCATGCCAGCAGACTCATTGGAAGCCTTCATCCAATCAAGCCAAGGAATGTGTGTTAGAAATAAAGTCACTTTTCAACCAAACCGTAGTTCATTATTTTGTAACACTGTTCCAATCCGATGGGGGTGCTGAACTCCATACACGTTACATGGATATGTGGTGTAATCGGTACTTGTCGTCCCATTGAGTAACCGGCTCAGTTAACACCGTTAGGGAGCACTATGCAGTATTTTAACAAAGCCTTCTTGAGCTCATTCTGCATTGTTAATGATCTGAAGACGATCTGTGTCACTGGAAGATGAGGATATGGTTGCCTTTAACAGAGAGGCACCAGTTATATACCCTACACTTTGGACTGGATAGGGCTTGGGGGCAGAAATGGTGCTGTCCTGCTATTGGGCATCACATGTCAATCTATTTGAGTGATAGCACAGATGAAGATACAGCCCTGAAGATGATGCAGACTAATGTCAGACCTTCTAAAAGCATTTCTGAGATGTGCTAACCTGAGTAAACAAACCTCACGCTTTGGTGGTCATGTCGTGAACAAGGGGAAAGACTAATGAGTCTTCTGTATTCAACATAAGTTGCAGTTTTAGATCTATAATTAGTTTGTTCTTTATGCTCGAAATAACATTTCTAGTCTGTGAACTGCAAGGAGTTCAACACTAAAGTCCTCTTAAATATTGCGGGGACGTTTCTCAATCCAGCAAAATCTACATTGTTGACATCAGTCATTTAATATCGCTGAGGAATTCGTTTTAATTCCTTTTACGTCCTTCATTCAGTGTGTCTTGATAAGAACATTCCTTAATTTGTCCTCAAATAACATCTGGTCAATGCTGAGCTAGAACAAGCAACCATTTCAATAAAGGACAAATGTTCCTGACTAGCATCTGTCCATCTGAGACACTCTGTCTTTCTGTCTGTTCAACAATCATCCATTCATTCAACTATGAACAAACGCTCTCTCAATGCCTATGCGCGTCTCTGGGGCTCAGATGCGACCATTGCCATGGTTACTGCCACGTCTGGAGGACAGACCGTGAGGGGCGTAGTGACCGTCAGAGTTCAAGATCAGGCCGGACGCCTCACAGGCCAAAGCCAGCTGCCTCAACGAATCCAAAGCATCTAGCTTAGCACCGCGCAGGAGGTCACACTGACCCTAAAAAGAGAGACACATGAATTAAATAAACCGGGTTGGTTATGAGGTTCAGTTAGCATCAGTTAGCTACATACATCAGTGAGCTCTGGTGCATGAATTTGATTAGGTTCACAGTCTGTGCATTAGCAGTGGGATTTTTCAATGACCTTTTAAGCAGGTTACATATTTACACCAGTAGGTGGCGACAAGTGGCTGTCTTTTTGAGTGAATCATTGAATCATTAAATAATTCAATCAAACTGATTTATTTAAAACCACTGTTGCATGAGGATAATGTCAATTAACCACTCCATCTATTTCATGAATCTTATTTTCATTTTACTGCGAACAATTCATTTGTGTTTTGTCACTTGGATGTGCAAAGTATTTCATATACAAGTCACAACAGCAAAAATTATCCTGTAGGGAAATGACAATGAATACTAAACGATGTTTTAAACAAAACATTTATTTATTTATTTTTAGTGGACCTCAGTGGGAAAAACAAAATAATTAAAAATGTATGTCCTCTTTAAAGGACATGGAAGATTTATTGACCAAAGCTCTAAAAATACAGCGACTATTAATAATAGCCAAACAACAAGACTTTGAAGAGACTTGGTTTTACAGAGCTTTTATGGCAATGTCTCTTGTTTATAGTCCCAAGTGTGAGGTAAAAGCTGTTGCATAATCGTTTAACCCATAAACTGTATAAACATCAAATGGAACTGAAACATGAATTTCCAATCAACTAAAACCTACTAGGACCTGCTCATTTCAAAAGTCCACTGCACACACGCTATATTTATAAGGTCAAACACCTAACGTTTGCAAGATAGAATTTCAAAACAACAGAAGCCTTTCTCCCTCTCGTCTAAAAGCAGAGTGAAAACATTATCCAAAAATTCAAGGCTATTTGAGGGAGGGAAAGAGAAGCTCACGCTATTTACCTTCAGCACAGTGATGTTCCAAGTGAAGCTTTCCAAAGCTTTACTTTGTTTACGGCCTTTTAGATTTTCCTTTTCTCCCAACCTGGGCAGGTCTTCATGAAACACCATTCCTAAGAGGACATATAACAAAACAAATACATAACATGTATCATTTTAACTTGTTTTTTTTTTTTTTCTCTGGCTTGAGATTTTCTAAATGCCATTTATGGTGCAAACATGCTTCTGCAGGAACTGAGCTGCCAAATAATGGATGATATGTACTCATTCATCCTCTGGTTAGATAATATTGTGCTTCCCGTGATGAATCTTGGCATGGCCTCCGTAAGCTGCACGTTCATTCCTAATCTGCTGTGCTGTTTCACTCACTCGCTCTTATTTCATCAGTATACCCTCTTAAGGAAATAAAAACACAGTATTTTGACCTAAGTGCCTCGTATATGTGTAACTGGGGGTAAAAAAAAATATTTGTGTGAGAGATAATGAGGCTACAAACAGACAGTGATGATATTCTTATACTGGTAGAAAGCATTTAATGATCTTGTCATTTCCTTTCCTTAAGATTTGACAGTAGTAGCTGTCTAACTGCAGTATTTTGGTAGTTACCATGGTAAAACTGTAATTTGTCCATCTATCATAATTTACAGTACTTCAACAACAGTCAAGCTACTCTTTTGAAAAAGTAGTTACTGTGGCGGTATTACAAGCTACAAAAAATATAGTAACAATATAAATTTTCAAATAAAGTGTTTTATGAATTCTTACCATTACTATTATTACATAATTTTCATTCATTAATAGTTAATTGATCATTTTTAGCATAAAACATTGAGGGGTTTAATTAATGTATCTCAATTATAGGGTGAAAGATCATATAGTATTTAAACATATTAAACATTTTATAAACACCCACATTTAAAAAACTGGGTTGAAAACACATTGAAAAAAGCACAATTTTCTACATTAAATATAAAAAGAAAGGCAGAATGCTCCATGCAGGGACTGTGAATAATTTATTTAAATGGTGAATTGTTTATTTACATGACACCGCCAGAATGAAAAGAGTCACACACAAAAAAAACAAAAAACAAAAAATGAATCAGACTTCCCAAAGCTACATTCTTTGAATATTGCGTCGACTAACTTGGTTATAAAGCTGCGCGTCCAGTAAAATTTCACATAACAGCAGTGTTGTGGTTTGTCATGCTACAAAAACAGATATGCTTTGGAGAAAAGTTTGTGGCTTGTTACTGGAAAAGCTACAAAAAAAGAGCCACTGCATGTGGGATGAAAAGTGTGTGACATTTCAAGGGACCCCCAGTGGTGGGGGACCAACTGCGATTTTGCCAAAGGGGGGCCCCACGAGATAAACAGTACCAGTCCTGCTGTCACACTACTAGAGCATCACTAGTATACGTACCTCATCAACACTGGATAATGTGTAGACTTACATCATTTCAAAACAACTTCGTGAAGGTATTTTCAGCACTTTTCAAGATAAAAGGCAGTGTTTCAAAGTGTTGATAGGGGACTGTGTGTGTGTTGTAGATAATAGGATCTACTCTGAATGCAAATTTGAAAAATCTATGAATTGTTTCAAGATTTTCACACATCCTCTGGGGCCTGACTGAAACATCATTCGGTGGAAAGAAAATACAAAGATGATTCATCCCTACTCATCTTCTCTCCCACACCTCTACTCACCTTCCTTCTGCACTTGTGCGATTCTCTCATGCACTCCATCTGCATTCTCTATTAGCTGTTTGCTGGCAGAGATCATCTGAAGGATGCAGACAGGAAATATTTTATGATCTGCTCATATATTTTCATAAAGAAATTAATACTTCCATTCAGCAAAGACACACTGCATAGATCAAAAGCGACAGCAAAGACATTTACAATGTTACAAAAGATGCTTATTTCAAATATATGATGTTCTTTTGAATTTTCTATTCATCATAAAAACAAAACAAAAAAAAGTGCTAGAATCTGGAAAAAATGCATTAGCAGAACAACAGGTTTCAACACTGATAATAATAAATGTTTCTTGAGCACCAAATCAGCATATTATAATGATTTCTGAAGGATCATTTGACTGGAGTAATGGCTGCTGAGAATTGTCTTTACAAGAATAAATTACATTTTAAGATATATAAAAAGAAATAAGCAGTTATTTTAAAATGTAATAATACTTCATAACATTACTGCATTAAAACATAAATTAAGCCTTCTTTCAAAAACATGAAAACATTTAATCAATCTCCAAAGTATTCAACAATATTGTACACATACACAAATTTTATGAGTATGCCTGAAAAAAATGTGAACCCAAAGGACTAATTTCCTCAAAAAATAACCTTGCTGATCTCAAGTCTCCCAAAAGAATGAGAAACTGCTCATAATTTTGCATGAAATTCTTAATGACTCATCCAAGCTAAATATTACATTATTCATTCATTCATTTCATAGGTCTATACTTTTACTCTATACAAACTACGGTCTCATTTCTGAGCTGACAAAAACATTACTCAAACATTACACATCTGAGAACTCTATTATGAACTATGGAAAAGAGATCTTTAAGCAATAAAATTCTGAGAAGACCCTTGCTGCCCTCTCTCACAGTGCAGATATTTATAAAATGCAGTCCTGCCAGTCAGTGCTGTCTGACTCCCCGGGTCTCAAACACACACCAGAACCCAGAGTCAACCCACAGGGAGAAACAGAGAATGAGGGAACTTACAAAAGGAGAGGAGGAGGATGGTTACTAAAGCCTGAAATGTCTTACTCACTCCGATGTGCCTCTTCTTACTCCCACACACACACACACGTGGGATGGATAAAAAGACAAATGCCATTGTAATGGCAGGTAATGCAGGTAATAGCCTAACATTTAGGAAATGGTTTTATCTGCACATTAGTGATTGCCTGGGAAATTTAGCATAAGCATAAAGTTGGTCTATTATAATCTATGAAACGGAACCACAGACAGCCCAAAAAAAAAAAAAAAGTGGCAATGATGCATGACATTAAATTCACCATCCTCTTACTGTGTCATAACCATTTAGCAGTTTACGCGTGGCATCAGTCAAGTTTCCCACCGGTTCCAGGCAAGGGTAACCTTCCTTCAGAGTGAGTGTGGCACTTGGGGTCCCTTCTGGACTCTGCAGCCTCGTGGCTAAGCTCTGGATGCACTGCTTCAGTGTGGCCATCGGGGGGAGCCCACACTGCTCTTTAAAAGCCACTGTGGCGCTCTAAAGAAAGAGAAAACATGAACACACAGGCACACACCTGGTTAACACAAATAGTTCAGCAAGTCCAAGAGAAAGAGATAAAAGAACATAACATGACAATAAGATAAGCACAAAAATGTCATGTTAACAAACAAAAACAAAAAAAAAAAAACATAAAAATGTGCATAATTTTGGGATTGGGGTAGCATGTTCTTGAGACGTCTCTAATGCTCTTATTTGATAAAAAACACAGTAAAACAAATATTGCGAAATATTATTACAATTGTTTTTAAATATAACTTATTCCCGTGATGGAAAAGCTGAATTTCCAGCAACCATCACTCCTATCTTCAGTGTCACATGATACTTCTATTGTGCTAATTTCACGCACAAGAAATATTTCTTATTAAGCAGCACGGCTTTCACCACTGATAATATTTTTGTGGAATATTTTTTTCCTTTTCTTTAAAAGACAAGAAAGTTTAAAAGAACAGCATTTGTTCAAAATAGTAATCTTTAATAACTTCATACAGTACATTATACACTTTTGATAAATTTTATGTTGCCTTGCTAAATGAATTAATTTCTTATAATATTCTTTTAAAAATAAAAAAGGACCCCAAACTTTTAAATACCATAGTACAGAGTACTCTAAAAGTATACAATCACAACTGCAAGATCTTGTAAAAAAAATAATTAAAAACCTGAAATAAATGGTGACATTTATATTGTTTGACACTGACTTTATTATGTAAAGCTACTCTCGAGTCAGATCCAAAAAAATGACTTCTTTCCTTTATACAGACGGACAAACCTGTGCAATTTAACAGCTTTCTGTGTCTGTTATGACAAAGGCCTAAGCTAATCATATTTCAGCTTTTTATCATACATTTCCCTTCATTACAATGTGGCAGATAGAGAGCCCGTTTCTATTTTCCACCTGACAGAATCACCCACCCACAACCGTGATTAACAAAGCCATTTGGAGATGTACGTGTGTGTTAAGGGGGCTTCATGTGGGCGATTTGGTCTGTATATCTTATTTGTATGAGAAAGAAGTCCACAGGATATGCTGTGAATAAAGTGGACATCGTTGTGGCTCATATATATATATATATATTATACAGCAAAATAGGGGTCAGGGTGTACAGTGACCCCATGAAGTAGACAATGGAAAGGTATTAAAAAATAAATAAATAAAAATCCAACCAAGTGGCTTTTATTTAAAAAAAAAATGATAAGAACACCACTTGGCTAAAATCCTCAAACAAACAAGTCTATTACCAGTGGTGTGTGAGGTAAAAGATTCATAATCATACTGAAAAAGGACCATTGGATCAGACAGATAACAGTAATTGCAAATACAAGATTCAAATAAGTAGTTTTCGGAGCTGCTGTCTAACTGTGTGTTTATCTCTGAGATCAGCAGCAGGTTTTGTGAACACAGTAATTTTGGATGTGGAGTAACTCCTCTTCCTAAACACACTGCGGTGGCAACTGATCCCGTCCCTGTCACCTGACCCCACAGATACTCTACCCTATATCTGTTTTCAGTGTCTGACATGGCCATGTTATTAGTGAGTGACACATTTACAAACACCGAACAGCACTATTTGCACTGACAAAATCTACTTCATATTTCTGTTCGCTATTTCCAAACCATAACATTTAGGCCGCTCTGACTGGGAGAGCCAGCCGTCCATCTAGATGGACCAATGTTTGCAGACACTAATGTGGCCTCATCCAATCACAAAATACATCCATTCACAAAATACACCCATTTAAAATGAAATGTTTTAGTAAAAGGTGCACCCATTGAATATGATAGAAATAATATAAAATATTTAGAAATACAATAAATTACTGAATTCTAAAATGTTAAGAAATTATTCCAATAAAATAAAAATACAAATTATTTACTACTGGTATTTAGCTTTTAAATTATAGGTTTCTATGCTGTGAACTGATAACATTTTAAAACCGTATCAGGATGCTATCCCCCAGCACAGCCCCAAGCATAAAGGGATAAACCTTACTTATTTCTGACGGGAATGAAAACAAGGCCGTGACGGATAGAAGTGCAGTAATTCCAACGGGCTGTCTGTTATTAAACAACATACCGATAGAGTTCAGCTGATGAAACAACTTTCTAAATAACTTTCAACAGAATAATAACTTCATAAAACAGTTTTGAAAGTTGTGAGGACCTTTATACAGTGTGTGATTTTGCAAAGACTGTAAGTCTATCCCTCACAGTGTTGTTTTGATTGTGTTAAATTCAACAGTGTCTAAACTGATTAAGGTCTATACTGTAGCTCACCCCCTGAAAAAAAATAAAATTCTTAATTTACTCAACCTCATGTCATTCCAATACCATAAAACAGAAGTTAATATTGTTTTTATGAAACATGAGAAGTTTCTGTCTCTCCTCTGAAAGTACAGGCATGCAAGCCTAATCTGAATATGTTCATTTTATGAAGCTATTGTATGTCTACACAAAACCTAAACCGCTTGAATCTTATTGATTCATTTTACAATGCCTTTATGACCTTTCTGGATCTTTGGATGAGTCTAATCACATGGAAAAAGCATGCTGGCTGACCAGCACCAAACCACACTAATCTACATAAACATGAACCAGAATGGAAATTCCTACATGTGTAACCTGGTTTTGTCAGCAAGGTGTGGCTGCTAAGTAGAGAAGAAGTCAAATTGCCAGTATTACTGTTGTCTGAACATGCACAACCTCCCTTACCAGTGCATCCTCTCGCAGGTCTGTAGCTTCTCGCAAGGGTCCACTGGCTGGGCGGAAAGTGTCATCCAGCACTTTGATTCCTGTGTTACGCAGAGTGACATACTCTCGTCCACGCCGTGCTCCTCTCCTGACGGACAGACCACGTCTCTGGGCTTTTCCACCACCTCTGCGGTTAGTGATGGCGATGTGGACAAACAGGCTGGCATGGGGCAAAGGGTCTCCAGAGAGGCCCAGCAGGGGCACATTGCGGTATCCAGGCTGTAGACACTCAAAAGCGATGGTGTACTGGCCAATGAAGTCATCACCTATATAATCATCATCCAGAACTACGAAACGCAGCAGCGCTAGTTCAGGCATGTTCACCTGAAAACAGAAAGCAGTGAATGTAATTTATGGCCTCTTCAGGTGTGCAACATTATACAGATGCAGCTGTAAGGAGAATTAAATATCTAGGGTGTGTAAACAGACACTTAACACATGAGCAGACGTTATGAAATATGAAGCATACTAAATTTAGTGCAGACGACCGAGCCAAACGTGCCACTGTAACACTGCAGAATATGGTGGATAAAAGATCATTTGCATAAAGTGCATTCCCACAGTCTCATCTATTTAAATATGGAAATGTTTAGCATATCACCTGGTCATGTGGCTATGTAGGACAAACACACACATTAATAAATAAGGAAGGACACACTTTATAAAAAAATATGAATAACTTCGGGACTGTTACAGGCTGATACAACTTACACAAAAATGACTGTGTAACTATTGTTAGAGGTTCACGTAACCAATAAGCATACTTGCATAGTAACAAATACATTGAAAATAACAGTAAGTCTGTATTTCACTGTTTCCTTTGTGCCAGAAAATCAGGAACAATGGTACCAGAGAGTAATATCACTGAAATTACTTATTTGTGCATCTCCAAAAGAAAACATATCATTATCAAGAGGTGTGTGTGTGTGTGTGTGTGTGAGTGTGTGTGTAACCGTATTCATGATATGTAGATGTATGCATACACAGCATGTACTAACACTCACAAACACAAAACAAGACACAAAAGAGTTATGTCACACTCGATATGCATATTCATACTAAGAAAAGGAAAAACAGAGAAAATCTGGCAGGAAAACACAGACAACAAAGATAAAATGCCTCAGCTGGCAGCAGACACCCACACAGACGCCTGGACACAACTCATGCAAGAGAAATAGTTCAAGACAGGTATGCAGCATCTCAGAGAACGTGCTTCATGCTTCTATACATGGACAAATTTTATGAACTCTACAGACAAAACTATATTCTATGATATTACCATGTTTTTGGGCATGGTAATACCATGTTAAGACCATGGATGTATGATGCTGTAATAAGAGTACCAAATAAGTATTGTAATACAATGGTACATAAATTATTACAGAGCAGAAAGGTGCACACATCTAGGTATGACAAATACATGTATACTCTAAAGAGACATTATATAAAGAGTTATATAGCAAATCTCAACTGCTGTATTGCTAGCATCTTTGCAAAATGCAAGAGTATTCATATATTATCATCACCCAACTCTAATCTGTTAAATGCAACTGTTGGGCAAGAAGTTATTAAAATGTCATCAAAAAGCATCATGATTTTCTGTAAAGCTGCTTTGTAGCAATATGAATTGTGAAAAGTGATACACAGATAAGTATGATTTGACTTGACATTGTGACTGGCATCATTAGGGGTACAGAGCTCTCAGTTACTTATCTCTTTAGTGAAAAAGGCCACAGGAAGAGATGTAAAAGCATTCTATCAGATCCCACCAGGGGATGCGCATTTGCTCCTCTCTCTGTGTGTGTGTGTGTACGTGTTCATTTGTTAGCGGGACTCTGATAGGTGTACCACTCCCAAGACTTATAAATGTATGACGTCCTTGAGCTCCAAGCAACAAGAGACAAACAAATGCAAACAACAAGAGGCACAATCCCCCAGGACAGAATAAGTGTGTGCATGAGAGATATATTTGAGATTTCACTGGATCCTTCTCAAAACCTCCTCTTCAAATAACCATATGGCACAGTCTTTGGTTTAAATCACAATAGCAGGGATTTAAATTTATAAGCGCTAAGTCTCACCCACAATTTTTATCACAGTCTATTTTAAATATAATGTGTATGATGTAGAAACCCATCCAAAAGGCAAATATCTACATTTATATTAAACATGGAAGTGCAGTGCCGAACGGTTCTAAGAACAGTCAGCTACATTATGGTTCCAGTTGTATTTCCACTTGAGCCTGTTATGGCATGGCACGATTACTAACCATTCTCAGCCTGGAATTCTCTGCAAGGTTGGACAACCGTGCTTAGCCGTGCTGTTAGAGTGCGTATGCGTGGCATCGCCACTCTGTTGACTGCACCTGCTTATATAGCTACATATATATATATATAGCTTTTGAAAGGTTCATTTATATGATCATGTTTATACATATTATGAAGGCCTGGTTGAGCACTGATGGGTTGGCAATTGGGATAAGTGTCACTTCCACAAGGCCACTCACTCACAGGACACCCACAATGGCATAGAAGCATTGATGTGCCTTCATTACTTTTTGTCTGGCGAAAGGTGTAGGCTAAGTAATCAGTGGCAAGACAGAGCTGGATGTTTGTAATTGAGTGAACGCAAACCGAGGTCTTACTTAACCCATATTCACCCATATCCACCTCCAAAAAACTCCCCACAGCATAGCCAGCAGCTGAATTTAGGGGTAGCTCTGTCAAGTTTGTTTTGACAATGTTGGACCAGCAAGATGTAAAAGCTGCTGAATTTGCTCCCATGGCAGGCAAAACTTTTGACATAGTAGCTATTTTGACACTATTATGAAAAAGTGCACACTAACTATGATTTAGGACAACCATTCACTGTCTCGCTGCCACAGTTTGACCAAACTCCCCATCACATTCATTCTCTTTAAATAGAATCCTAACTACGTGCTTCCTAATGGTTTGCCAGCTGATGTGCCTTTGTATATTATAATGGAAAAACTAAATACCATCAGTATAATGCAGCGGTTCTCAATACCAGTCCCCCGGCCCCACTGCTCTGCACATATTGTGTGTCTCTCTTTGTTAACACACCTGATTCATATAATCAGCTCATTAGAAGTGAGCTCCGTGCATGAACTGTGTTCCAATTGACATGGTCTCTACACAGTGTTTACTGCTCCCACTTCGCAGGGCACTTATGTTCGAATAGAACAAATGTCTAAAGCAATAAGAGAAACATACAAAAAGTGCAGAGCAGTGCGGCACAAGGACCGGAATTGCATTCTTTGCATTAAAACACTTCAATTAATTAAACACTGGGTGTATTACAATTTTAGAATGGAATATTTATTAGGTTATGCATAATTTCTTGACACAGAATTACAATCGTATCGACTGAAATGTGAAGAATGTTTTTGCACAGTGGTGCCACTAGCGGAGTGAACTGTGAACAGCGATAAGGTTTAGCTAAGAGTGGTCCAGACTAACCTTACTAACGAATGACTTACAGAAGATATATTAGACTAAGAACATTTCAGGAAACACGTATTAACGTAATGTTAAAACTTAAGGTATAACTTACGAACAACGTCACGTAAAGATCGTTTTGGGAAACGTAGCCCAGAACCGTGCGGCCTGATAGTGAAAAGATGTGGACCAGCAACTGTTTGGTTACCCACATTCTTCAGAATATCTTCTTTTGTTCTCAGCACAAGAGAGAAATTAATACAGGTTTGGGAAAACTCTTTAGTGCGTGTGCTTCAGAAAAAGCTCAAGTCAGAACAGCAGATGAATTAAACGTTTAACCGGCAAAGCTTTAAAGCACATGCAAATAATTTACTTTTGTGACTGTGAATAAGTGCACAATACAGTGTTGTGTGAGTGTTAATCTACCACTGAGTTAACACTGAAGTGAATGTCACATCACATTGTATAGCATATTAAGATGGAGGCATCAAAACTGCAGTTGACAGAATGTGCGCTGTATCACGATACAACAATATTTCTTCAAAAATAGTCATATTGTTCACTACTTTTTTAAAGCCTCTAATTTCCTCGTTTCAGCATGAAATGCAAGGGATATGGAGCTTTGTTATAATCTAACCTTGAAAAGTTATTTTTTGTGGTAAACAATATGTATACGAACAGTATTAAAGTAAGTTTTAGTATTGAAAGTACAACTTACAATACGAACAGTTCTGGTTTGCTGTGTGTAGCTTCAACAAGGATTTTTAATATAGCCAAAAAGGAACAACAGGCAAACAGAAGCAAGGAGATTTCATAGCTTTTATATGAATAATAGCACTACTAATGGATTCTGGTTCAATGAAAAACGACAATAGTGTTTACTGAGTGCTTGAACATCTCTCTGCTTGTTGACAGAAACTAGTATTCTTGACAAAAACATTTTTAGCCTTCAAAAATTTCTAATAACAAAATTCCCTCAAATATACACTAACACTCTTTAAATGAAACTTGTAAAAATGTTGGCTGCTTGGTTTCAGGAGTCTTACTACACATCCAGAGTGTTGCATGTTTGTGTCCACTTCATTGCATTGGAAATCACAGGTAAAACAAACCCTCACCTGCACCAAGAAACTCTTAATTTGCATCTCGTAATTAAAGCTGTCTGAATTTGGCATGCAACTGTAATTAGGCCCTGCTAAAAGAAAGGTCACATCATTAAAAAAAATAAAAAATGTTGGAAGAAACTGGCATCCACTTATTGAGCAGTGTAATGAGGTATCTAGACTGTAGGTCTGAACTACAATCCAGGGCAAGAGCATTAGTGTAAGCAGGCCATTAAGTTTTGATGTAGATCTTCCCTAATTACAGATCTAAGAAGAGTTGTGTTGAGTTGCACACTCTTGCGTCATCCCACTGCATCCATGAGGACAGACTGCAACCATTAACCTCATTCTGGTTATGGTTCACAGGTCAGTACTCTATACATTCATGTTATTTATGTATGTGACATTTCTGTTATAGTTTCCAGCTCAGGTTAACACATGCTAAGAAATGAAAGAAACGGAGCAACCAGTGAGAGCTAACCTTATATAAACTCCCTGCATTAGAACAGAATATGTTTTTGTCTAACTACATTGAGAGAAAATAAGCATGTCTTCAAAAAACAAAAAACAAAAAAAACAATCAAACTAACAAAACAAATCTCAGATTCTGTCTTGAATCAGAGCTAAGAGCAGAATTAGCTTTCAGCCATTTTGCTGTCCTCTGAAATCTTCTTACAGAAAAACAATTCTCTCAGAATATAACAATCCTGAAAAATATTAGATGTTAGAATGTATAAAATGTTAGATTGGAATCACCTTGTTATCATTGCAATCTTCTAAGTGAGGTCAATGAGTATGTGTTTTATGACTGAGCTCAGTCAGAACGGTGTTAATATTGCATGCAGCAGGTAATCAGTGTGAGACATGGCTCAGTTGCTGCTTCATGGACTGCAGCATTCTGATTAAGACACATGAGAATGGACACTGCCCTCAAGACTGATACACACAGAGAAGCTCAGAATAACCTTGCACGTCACTGGCCACACCAGAGAATACAAGGTCAAAAACCCACAGGCAAGGTGCCATGTAAAATGTCTCATGTCTCAAAGTTTCATACAGTATTTTTCTATCTCAGAAAAATATTAAACTACAGACCAGAAATCAATCATTTCCAGTATGGGAGCTGTGTTCTGATCATATTTGTATACCTCTCAGTCGCCGTTAGGATACTTTAGGAATGAGTGAGAAATGCCATAAGCTGATGTTGCAAAAAGTCAGCTACTTCTACTATAAAACTGCATTTTTTTCCAGTGTAAACTAAACAATAGTTTAATCCAAAAGTTTTTTCTTTTATAAAACATGTTGGAGATTAGCTGATAGGCTGTCAATTAATTAAATGATAATCTGTTTCCTCTAAAAAGCTGTTTATTCAGGATAGCCTCTCCTTCACTGACATACATAAAAAAATGCCTCTGGTCTCCTTTCCCACATACTGCCAAAACAGGAGCGTTAGCATTAGCCATTATGCTTTTTTGGCTAAATTTTGCAGGCTTACCTTCTAGTGGCTTTGGAGAACAAGGACTGAGAGAACTGTGAGTGAGAGCGCAAGTGCAGCATCCACTCATGTTGCCAGATCCAGTTATAGTAAGCATTGTTGTACTTGTCTTTTCTTCTTAATTTGACAATTAAGAAAGTCAATAGAGTGCGAAGTTCCAGTATAGGGTTAGCAATATCTTTATCTTACCTTATTTACAAAAAAATTTAAGTTATTTCTGGTTTTTATTTTTGTTTTTTGTTTTCTTGATTTTTCATTTGATTTCATACCAATATCTGGCAACACTGCAATGATAACCAGAACTTTAACTGACAGTAATCAAAAGAGCCCCCACACGTTATTGCTGACAGGATAACAAATTCAGTAAGGCAAACGCAGTATCATAGTATCATAACCCTCATGCAAAAATCTGTAAACAAGTACATCTATGCCATTCATTAAGTATTGTAGATAAATGTTCACAAAATCATGCCAACAACATCATCTATATAGCAATGGTTATTAATGAAAAATATAACAGTAATAGGCCTATGTATTGTTGAATGAATAATAAACAACTGATAAAATTATATACCCCTAACCTAAAGTAAAGGTGCAATATGATATAATTTAACAATACCTATTCTTCCAAAACCATAAACATCAACATATCTTTCTCTTTTAAAGTGTTTAGTGTAGGCCTATATAATGAGTTGTATGTGGGGTTATTATAGCACAATTCTTAACTCCACCCCAGACCTCACTAATTTTCAAATGGCCACGTGTACAGTGTGGCACAAATTACATTATACTTATGTGCGCATGCCCATGTTGCCGTACCTACAGTATATCCCTTTAAATTAGACAGGATAGTAGATTAACTTGGTTGATTCTGGTGAAAAATGGTGTGTTCCACAGTTGAAATAAAATACTTTCTGATTTTCATTCATCTTCATTTTGTGCTTTAAGTACATATGTAAAGATGATTGGTTATTGATAAAACTTCTTTAAAAATTACAAGATTTGAAAGCTGAGAGTATTGAGACCTTAATAGTTCCAGACGTAACTTGCTCTGTCTTCTCTATCACTGTGTTGTCAGTTTTCGCATTACTCTGCAATGTACTTTTTACTGTATGAGGACATGATGTGTAGTGTGAGAGTGGCATTGTTTGTCAGAGATAGCAACAGTAACTAAGAAGGGAGGGTCTTTGCGAAGGGTCAGTTGTCATACACAAAAACATTTCCTTAATATGGGCAGTTATGAATAATTATATCCAAAACAGTGATTTTAAGTGGGCTTAAGTTTTAGTAAAGTGTTCCGCATCTCGTATGAAATAAATTAGATTTATATTCATGATGTTCTCACTCTCTCACCTGGAACTCGAAGGTCTCGTCAAACAGTGGGTCATCCTGATTCTGGGCAGCAGTGCGAGTTCTCTGCTCGGTGCAGTCTGCAGGCACTCCGTGCAGCTCCAGCACCACATATGGATCAATGACCTCACCTTTGGCACCAGAGCCTTGTGGCTTGGGTAGACTATGAGCACTAATGACCTTCACCCTGAGTGTTTGTGGTGGTACACCAGGCACGCAGCCTTGTGACTGGGCAGTGAAGTAGGAAACCTCCTCTCGCATGACTGCTGGACGAAGAACATACCCACACCCACCGTTCTGCATAAAACGGCCACGGGTCAAGTCTAGCATGGCACCTGGTGTCTGCTGGTTGAGTGCCACCAGTTGCACACCTCCTTTCCAGTAGCCTTGAGGGTTTGGGTTGCTAGAGTCTAGCCTTACAGAGCTGGGCCTCACACGAGTTAGATTGCGCTTGGTAAAGTTCACCAGCTCCTCTGGGCTCTCACTGGCCAGCCGTCCTGCCTCTCCCTCCCCAAGAGAGCACAGGGTCCAGTAAGGGGGGTCAAGGGTCATAGGTGTACCTGGTGTAGATGGAGTGGAGGGAGGGGAATGCTGTTGGGATGGCTGTGCACTCGTCCGATGAGCATAAAAGCTGCGACTTCCAGTACGAGCAACTGCGACGAGATCAGACAATTCACGCCGTAAGCGGAGGCGCCTTGGCTGTGGGGGCGGGGGAACAACGAGGACCACCCCCAGTTCCTCTTCCCCAGGGATAGTCATCCTTCTGCCAGCCAGAGGACCACCACCACCAATCTCCTCATCCTCCTCAGATACCTCTCCTTCAGAACCTTCTTCTTCGGGGGGCAGCTTCTTTCCAACAAGAAGCACCTTTCCCTTCAGCTGCTCTGGAGAGGGCAAAGTGGTTGCACGACCTCCCAGACTGACAGGCAGAGTTTCAGGGGTATAGAGCTTGGGTCCAAAAACTTTTTTTAGGTGTTGTGCAAGAGTACGTTGCTGGGAAGGTACGCAACGCTGGCATAGATACAGCAGCAGAGGATACTGGGAAGTGAGAAAAGCATACTTGTTGACTACTTCCAGGGCACTGCGCAGAGTAACAGAACCATGATGATGATGGTGGTGATGGTGATGATGATGCTTTCCATCTGTACCATGTTCTACACCTAATAATGGCTCCCCTTCTGGCCCATCAGTAACCCCAAGCTCCAGACACCGACAGCCAACCTGCAGGGCTCGAATGAGACCCCCAAGATCAGCTCGGCCATGAACTTGGTCGTCCAGCAGGTAGGAGCGGTAGGAGGCACTGATGAAATAATGAGATAGGGGCATCTTCATGTCCTGGCACACATTCTGGTGCTCAGGGTCTAATAACTGACACTCAGCTGACTGTAGGTAGCGGGTAAAGCCGTCCAAGCCCAGTAGACCTCGTTCACGCCCAGCTGTAGAGGGTTCAAAGCGGCGAAGAAGTTCCAAGCAGCCCTCAGTGGTGGCCAATGATAGACCTTGCTCAGTCTCTAGGAAAAGACGCAGGTCTTGGGCGTCAAGGCACTCTTGGTCTTTTGAGAGTTGCACTAGCAAGAAATAGACATCTGGTCGTGTACACAACTCGCAGAAGGCCTGCTGGAATTCTTCCAGTGTAACATGAGAAGTTAGCTTCTCTTTGCTCCGCTGAATCTCCTTAAAGCGCAATCGCACCTGATAAAAATAAAAAGAAAGAGTTGTAATAACATTTTAGTACACATATTTATGTTGGCAGCACTTATATGGATAACAGATTATGCTAGAAACCCAAACTAACAAATACTAACAAACTATTATCATTTACCATTGCCCAAGGCACTTGCTCCAGGGGGAATGCCTTGCTTTGGAAATTAAAGTATCTACTAAATGATAAAAAAAAGAAAATAAGAACTACTTTCAGGTGACAGTTGGTTATTGATGACCAAGGCCTTGAGTCTACTGTAATTACCATCTGCTTATAATGTAAGCCTGTCTCATCAGTTTTTTAGGTTTCACTTCTTAAATAAGAAATGCTGGGGGTGATATTCTATTTTGCTTTGAAATTTAATGAGCAATCACAGAACAAAACTGTTACACAAACCAGAGGCAAATCAAATAAGCAGCTTGCGGCAGACAGTGATTTGAATCTTGAGAGACAAAATGTCTCAAGTCATATGCTGTCAGGGACAGCAGCGCTTCACTGGGCCTAGATTGTGTCCTGCATTTTTCAAGATTAGGATACAGCCAGGAGCAAAGTGAGTCATGCCTATACAGTCGGTTCCTCAGTGCTTGCCCTTTTTGCCTTTACATGTCTCTCTAGACACATGAAGCAGATGCCTCACACCCGCTGTCACAAAGACTTGGAAACTTGGCCCTGTGGTTTCTGTCTGGCCTCCTCCTGTCCCCAGCTGTCCAGTCCACACACAAACACACATGGATGAAACTACTGTCACAGCTGCCAAATTGAAAAGCAAACAATTGCTGTGTGCCTCAGCAAGGCTGGTTATCAAGTCAAGCTAAGTAATGATACAGAAAGATGAGCTCTGGAACAACAATCATATTGCCTGTTCATATTTATGGCTCTTTCAATGTTTGTTTTACTGCTCTAGCACAACTAGTATGATTCTTATTTTATGCGTCCTACATAAAAACTGCCACAGTATATGTATTCCTGATTGCTTTCAATTTGGGAAGTCAGACATTCAGTATTGCTTGGCTTTTTCTAAACCCATTTACTCATGAAATGCAAGATTTTGTGGTAAATAAATTGAATTATAAAAGAATGTCTTACCTTTGCTTCCCTAATGCCAGGGCAGAGTTTACAGATGGTGGCCACTGCTGTGTCCTCAGACACAATTCCGTGTCCATCTTCATCAACGAGAGCAAACTCTGTCGCCAACCAGTTCTGCCTCATCTTGCTCCCAGTACTGCCTTCTCCCACCCCTCCATCTCCTCCACTCCCTCCAGCAATGGAACCAGGGTGAGACAACAGGTACCGCAACCCGGTCACCCAGATGTTGGCCACATCGGCAGAGAGAGCAACCAGGTCCAGGGACTGATACTCATCACCGTGAATGATGGAGAAGGCTGCTTCTTCACCAAGGTGATCCGATGGGCCATTGTGGAGAAAGGTCTCTGTGCTTTTCCCTGTGCGGACCTCACGAATAGCCGAGATGTCAAGACGAGCTCGATCACCATCTTTCTTGGAGGGTTCCCAACGGAGGCAAGCCAGCTCAGGATCTAGAGTGTAGAATCTCGAGTAGATGCGCGAGTTGGGTCGTACCTTCTTTAGCTCGCAGCCACCCTGCATGAAGGCAAGGCAATCTGCAGCACTGCTCACCTTCTTTTCTGATGGCATACTGCTGAAGGAAACCGTTTTCTTTCTCCCTCCACTGACCTTGGCCACTGAAGGATCCTTGGAGAAAAAAAAAAGAAGAAATAATTAAACCCTATGTGAACCACAAAGAAAGAAAACTTCCATGTAATTTTACACAGTGCTGTTCTAACTAAGCATCTAAGCAACAAAGCAAGATGGAAATTCTCTCATCCATCACCAAAAGCTCTTTGTGTTTAAGCATGTCTGTAGGTTTATGTCCAAACAGAACATGTTTCAACCTGAAACAACTTTTTGCACATAACCATTCAGGCACATTTTAGACATAAATGATCAAGTCATCCAAGGGAAATGAACTATGGTGTCCTTCCTCTGGCCTATTCAGAATTAACTAACCACATCCTACATTGCATCACAGACCAGCAGCACTGGATTGTGTATTGCTATTGTAAGAGCTGCTAAAATATACCTGTTATTTCTTTGCTATTCTTAATTCTGTGTTTGTCATTTAAAATTATTGGTGACAAGTTAATTTTACCTAGCAAAACCTAAAAAAAATAATCCTTTAGAAATATTCAGATTTAACCGATTTCCCAAATAAGATGATTCTTTACATTATGCGGAAAACCTTTTTGATTAGATTTTTTTTTTTATTTGATTATGTAGCAATTTAGCCATGCATATTAGCATTTTAAAAATGTTTTCAAGCATTTCACTCCAGGGATACAGAATGATGAAATGATAATGAAATTCATTTTGGAGCAACCGAAAAATGCGAAAACTAAATGATGGCTGAGCTAACTGTCACCTTGCCCGACACACTGAAAGGAAAGGACATAAAAGGTTTATGTTTGCTGGGGCTGCTGGTTTTAAAATATGTGCATGTCATAATACCTAAAAATGAATCCACAACAAAGCCTCCTAAAGGAAACACATTATGTCATTGCAGTAGTTTGAATGTGTAATCTGGGATTTCCACCCCAAGCCATTTGGCACTAATCAAACTGATTTTCATTACAGAAACGCAGAGAGTATGCACACAGAAGCTAATTAATGTCAGACATACCAAATATCAAATATGGACTTTATACAATCAAGACATGAATAATCCCATTAGAAAGTCTTTGGTTTCTCTGCATGTTCCATAACTAGCACACATCAAATCAATCAGACATGATATTTATAAATAAGCAGAAAAAAAAGAAAAAACAAACTCCATATCCATATCTGTCCAGGAACCAGAATATCATATATAAACTTGGGTGGCAACCTAGAAACTAACCCCAACATCCTAAGAACCAACTAGCAACACTCTTGAATTCACCCCCCAAAAAAATCTGAAACACACGGCATCATGTCATAGGCAAGAAAAAAAATTAAAATCTAAATATAGCCCAATTTACCATGTCAGAATCAGAAAATTGTTCTTTATTGATTTGTCAGTTGTTCTACCTGAAGTGTGAAATACACAATGCATTGTGTTGGGTTTTAGGGTTAAAGGAAATGTCCACGAAAAATAAAATAAAATACTGGTACAGTAATTTTGTCAGGATATACAGTAACTTTCTTTTATTGTTTTTTTTTTTCACATTCACATTCTGCTACTTTATCATCACAATTATCATCCTTTTTAAGTCAAGGAAGAAATAAGCACTACTTGGAGCTTTCACAAAACACCACAATTCTGGAATTCCTCAGCCAAGCAAAACCCAGTTGACATTCAGACCAGAGAAGCAGTGGATGAGGTCAGGTCAGAGAGTACAGTGTGCAGCCACTGAGCACTCTGACATGTTCATTTGTCTTCGTTTGTCTGTTTTCATGCAGCTGGCAGACTCCGTTCCTCAAAGCTGCCGTGCTTCTGGATCAGAACCTGCCTGACGAGTCGACAGCCTGCCGCTGTGAATCCAGGTCAGCAGGTGTTTGAGCAGACTGGGTGATAGCGGAGCTGAAGCAATCACAATGAGCCATGCAGCACCGTGCACAGTTTAACAGGCATGGCCTCGCAAGGCTAAAATGCAGCTTTAGTGGTTAGACACCCAAGGGCACAATAAGAAAGAGGCAAAAAAGCAGGCTGTTCATCCATCCATCTAGGCCACCTACCAATCTGAGCTCTCCAGGATACCATGATGACAAGCCTGCAAAGCTTTTAATGTATCGTTCTTGCCTAAAAGTGCATCTATCAGACTTAATCCCCCTAAGTGCACTTCAGTTTGCTTTGTTTTTTGAA
Organism: Carassius gibelio; assembly: GCF_023724105.1. Taxonomy (NCBI): domain Eukaryota; kingdom Metazoa; phylum Chordata; class Actinopteri; order Cypriniformes; family Cyprinidae; genus Carassius; species Carassius gibelio. Next base: position 18,903,633 of record NC_068404.1, on the reverse strand, counting down.
ACACAGATTGTTTTTTGTGTTTTTTTGTTCTTTGTGTGTTTTTCCAACAAAGAATGAAGGGTCCACCCGTAAGGAAAGGAAAGCAATGGAATGTAAGAGAGTGTTAGCTAAGGAATATGAAAAAAAGGGTGTGAAATATAGCAAGGGTTGCAGAAAAACAGAGTTAATGAGATGGAGGGATGAGTGTAACAAAACACACACTGCTGGAAAACCTAGAAGGTAGGTAAAACGAGGCCATCTTTCTTCCATAATATAAGATTACACAGACATCATAAGCAATTTTCCACCATCAGTCTGAGAGGGATAACAGAAGTATCAAAAACAGCAAGAGGGGAGCTGGGAGATGAAGTGTGGTTAAATTTAGATGTGCTCCCATCTCCACTTAATTAAGGGAAAGAGGAGGAAATGGAAGGGGAGCACAGGCACTGGAAAGGAGGAGATAATAACTGGAGGTGGGTTGGATGAAGAAACTGAGGACAAGGAGGAGAAAATGAAGAGTGACTAGGGAAAATATAAGAAGAACTAAAATGCATCAGTATGGGCACTGGTGACAGTTCAGACTGAGGGAATAACCCTTGGTCTATTCCTACCAGAGCTGATTGGTTTTAATAACAGTCAAGTCCCTGCCCTTTAAGGGGCAATTTCAAGCTCATCAGTGATTTGGCAGCTAAAACCCACAATGTCATCAGTCTGCTCTACTATTGAGTCCTTACTGAACCTTTCCAATGCTGCCCGGGGCTAAACTCTTTCACACAGCAGAGTGTTTAATACTGTCATCCGCTTACAGCCAATACAAACAATCTAGACTGAAAGGAAGACAACAAATTCACAAATCAAAGGCTGTGAAAGAATATTTTATTCACATATATTATTGACAAATGCAAGAACCTGTATCTATGTATGTGTAACGATATTGAAACTCCATATACATCGGGAAGAAGGAGGCGGGAACCGGCGCACAATCAAAACATAATTTTAATATTTAAAATAAACACAAAACAGCGCACCAGCCCCTCGCGGACGACTGGTGCATGCAAAATTAAAAGCAAACATAAAATAATGTCCCAGGCCTGGTCCTCTCTCGTCCTTCACGGTCGTCGCTCCAGTTTTATATCCTTCCATCTCCTACGTGGGACTCGATACTGGCGGTGGGGCGCAGGTGCAGCTCATCTTCAATCACTACACCTGGCCTCACTCCTCGTTCCCACGCCTCTTGGCCCCGCCCCACTCGCCACAGTATGTTTGAGTAACACTTACTCAACTAGCAAGGTCTAGATTTTGTGCATAGTTACACCTTTGTGCTACCAACTTGTGTGCAGCGACAGGTTGTCGGGTGTCCTGTGGAAAATGATCAAAAACTTCCTATCTCTAATATATTTTGTTATTATTATTTTAAATCCGTGATATTGGTCGTCATTAGGTCTGTTTGTGGGTTTAACAAGTACTTAACCAGTAAAAAAGTATTCAAAAGAGCTTATGACTAAACCTCTTAATGCCATTGGATCTTAAAATTGTCAGTCAAACCTCATAACTCCACCTCTCTTCTATTCAGAAGAATGAAGTGCCGTGACGCTCAGTTTGACAACAGACGTTTAACTTCTTCGCTATGCAAGGGTAAATAAAGAACCGATGCTTGAATAAGTACAGTGGTTTCTTTACTCGAGAAACACTGTCTATAAAGGCTAATGTTTTTGTTAGTTCGAAAAGCGGAAAGTCTTAGCATTTGCTGTCCAGTTAGCCAATATTCTTTTGTAGGTTTTAAATAGATCATGAGATTTTGCTAATTTAGTAAAGTACATACTTCACTATATTTTGGGCAGAAATTGCCACCCAGAAGTGAGCAAAACCTGACAAAATGACCAAAAAACTCCCTTTGAGGATGTCCTCATTTGTAAAATGGTGTGTTTTGCAATTTGTGAACATACAAGACAGATAGACAGTTTTGTTTACACCGTAAAAGCTGTGCATTTACATTCACCCGCTTTTAAAAAAACATATCTAAAGCTAAACACATTCAGGGACGTCTTTGGCAGCGAAATTGAAGAAAATTTAGCTTTGCAAATGCCTAGTTTTAGTAGGCTAAGCAAATTGTTAAGCTGAAATGGTCGTGTTAAAATAGTATAGGATAACAGAGCCTGCAAATACAGTGTTTATTTGAAACATTAGCTGTGAGACATTAGCTTTGAGCAATACTTGGCAAGCAAACAAAGAGCTGATCACATGGCAGTCTGTTGAGGAAATTCTGCTGAGACTACCATGAAGGAAAAAGAAAAGTTTCTATGAGATCACCAAGTAACAGTATTAGTGTAGTGTAATTGTACACTGACAAATTAATAGCTCATTATTATTTTTTCAAAAACAAACAAACATAGCCATCCTGCACTGCAGAAACTAAAACTGTCATTATGATGTTCTCCGTAACTTTATGAAAGACAGAGTTGATTGGTTAAAGGGAAAATTCACCCCAAAATTTAATTTTTACTGGTGGAAAAAATTAAATAAAAGTAACTGGGGTTCAAAGCAGTTCTTCAACCTTATTTTTTAATGTTTAACAGAACAAATAAAGAAAGTCATACATGTTTGGAATGAAGTCAGGATGAGTAATCGTTACATTTTTTAGGTGAACTATCCATTTAAGCACACAGCATTTCTGTCCATCAGCTCACAACCCAATCACAACAGAGCCCACTAACCCCATCCCAAAATACCACATCGTACCACTGACTTCATCAGCTGGAACAACACCTGGTGCTGCCCGTAATCTACTCCAGCTCCAGGCAAGCCACGGAAAAGCACTGCAATCCAGCTAATGATCCAGCTCTGAGAAAGCAGTAGATTAGTGCCGCCGCACCGCTCCCACCCCGAGAGACCTGCCGGGTAATCCGTGCCGGATGGAGAGACAGTGATTTAGCAGGGTTAGAGGGGAACGCCCATGGATTAACTGACAATAAGTTTAGCTGGCCGTCAATCCTACCACCCAACTAATTGAAAATGCTGATGTGTGGGTCAAAATAGAATTACGTCAAGCAGAAATGTGAGGCAGAGCTGATCTCCTGATATTGAGCTTGTCTATAAACAGCTTGAAGGATGAAATGTGTCGTTGAAGCAAATATGAATACAGCAAAGAGAGATTACCAAACACCTGTTCTTCCCAGGAGCAAAACACAGACAAATATAGAGGTGGATAGAGAAGTCGGTGTATAAAGCCTGATGGTACATTGAGGATCAAATTAAATTAATCTTGTAGTAACCCTTCACATTTCTAAGCAATATTTAGAAATAATGTAATAAAGTACAGCAGAGTGTGAAAAAAAATGTTCCAGTACAATATGAATAACTCCTGCCTAATAACAGCTGGCAGCTATGGAGATTTCAATGCTCCAATTCATCACTTGGAAATTGCTTTATAATTAAATGTGTGTTGTAAAACTTAAACAGCACTTTAATATGATTACACTCACTAAACCTTCTGTTATACCTGTCTGTCCTGGAATTAAAAAACAGGTTTATCAGAGTACTTCCTTCACAGATGTATCATTGCCTTAATCTAATCTATGTTATGTGGTGGTGTGAAAGTACAATATCTTCTTGTAAAAGTTTGTAGAAATGTTAAACCATTTTGACTATTTGACGCAAACTGAATTTAATATTGACTTCTCAATACTTTGATGATCTCCACTGGCCTTGTGATATCTACTTAGAGACATTTAGTTCCGATAGAGTTATTTCCAGGTTTTATTATCCAAATTGTTTTATTTTATTATCCATCTAGCATTAGAGTTTTCTGCTAGCCAACCAGAAACTCTGGAAGTAGAGAAAAGCAGCTCACGACGATGGGCAGGATTCCATAGCACGGCTGGTCTCTCATGATCAAGAGTAAAGCACTTGAAATAATTGCCAGCCATTTCCACAATCAAGCTCCTTTTATCACAGTTTTTTACGGCCTACATAGCCTACAGAGTCATCAGCCTACGCTGCTTTACAGGTTGCATTCTGAAAACAATCAGTCCTCAGGCAGTCTTCAAAGCTGCCCCGAATGAGCAGGGAAAACCTCAGACACCACTTACTCAAATGTCTGCCAAGAGTGATTTTCTGGTCATTTGTTTCCTAAAAAGCCTCCTCAGCACTAACTTTCTTAGACTGAAGCTGTTTAGTTAAGCCATAGCTTCTCAACTGTCAAACAGAGTCACAGCCACAGGGATGTGCTAAATGCAAATAATGGACCCTTTTCACAAGACTGTGATGACACATTTAACAGATTTTTATATTTAGATGTGAACAGTTACATTGTTCTAATTAACTAACAGGTAAAATAAATATAACTTTTTCACAAAGAAAAAAAGAGAATTTTTTTATTTTTTAATGATGACATCAGAGGTTGTGCATCCAATCAAACTACAGTATATTAGTGCATTCATCTGTCGCTTAGTAAAATGGCTAATACTAATACAATATTTGGCCCAGTGTCTTTTCCATCTGCTCTGCTGGTAAACCACACTTCTGCTGATGTTTATGCATTAACAAAATAGTCAGTTACAAAAATGATATTTGTGTAAATAAATACTAATTTACAGGGGCTGGTCATATAGTTAGAATATCATCAAAAACGGGTACGGATAGGTTTTCACAGGAAATTCTAGCATGGCGCTGCATCATTACGTCACGTTTGTAAACAAAGAAGTTGTCCCGACTACTCGGCTATCGCGTGTTATGATCCTGCAGGTGGCGGATCGTTTAATTATAGCCTATTCCCACAGAAGCTGGAATAATCAAATGTCAAAAAATCATTTTGATTGCGGATTGTAATCAAGAAAGATTATATGAAGCGCATGTGAATTAAAATAAATTAGATTCCAGTTTTAAATGTGCTCCTGATTACGGTTTTACACAAGATGTGAATTTTAAAGACAACCAGTTTGATGGGAGCATAGTTTTTTCTTTTTGTGTTAAAATAATTTCTTAATATGAAATTCGAATGATGTGACAATTAGAGATTAGACTGTACAGAAATTGAAATCGACATGCTAATATACACTATACTCACAGTCACGCAATCCTGATGTTGTTAACATTAATAATTTTAGAATGAAGTATAACAATTATTAATAATTTGTAAGCACCATTGGTAGCACGATTTAATGTAATGCTTTGCCACTCTTTGGTCTGACCAACTTAGGAAAAGACTTGTTACTTGCTCAGATGACAATATATAGTAAAAATTGTTTTTTGGGTCATATATTCCAAGACGTAGGCTAGAATCTGTGATTACTAAGTATAATGAATATCCACACCAGTGCGGTGACTGATAGCTACACATTCACCTCAAAACAGATTCATCCTCGCTAGACCACAACCCACGCATGTCATATAATTCCGCAAGGAACTGCACTTCCAGGTTTTCAAACATATATGGTGACAAAGGCAAAACTCAAAGAACTTTTGACTTGATGGTTCTTTGTGGAACCAAAAATGGTTCTTGTATGGCAACACTGTGAAGAACCTTTTAAGCACCTTTATTTTTAAAAGTGTAACCAACTAACTAACGTCTGAAAAACATAATATATAAATACTATCCTAACTATCCAAAAAAAAACGTTGGAAAGGACATTGTGTTTCTTTTGAACGTCCTCATCCAGTTTGTGTATGTACCTTTGATAGAATTTGTTCACCCTTCACACCATTGAACTTGCTGTATCCCCTTGCTACCCTTCTTCAAAGAGCCTCAAAGACAAGCCTAGACCCTCCTGAGTCTTTACCCAGAGCAAGGGCAGGCTGAAAGCAGAATTATAAAAGCATAAAAGTGCTGTCATTCCTTATTAACAACTGCTGCTCCATTCCAAGCTGGCAAAGGAGTCTGCCACAACATCCACGCTCAGTGAATTCCTGAACACCTGAATGGCTTTCCATCCAGTAAAACAAGAGAGGATAACCGCCGGAAAAACACAACACGAGTGACGGAAAAGTACAAACAAGTTTATGCATCTTTTACTTCACCCCCATGAATTTAGACAGAGAACTAGGACATTTTAATAATTGAATGTATGGCAAAAATGAAAGTGCCCATCACAGAAAGACTCCTCAGCCACAAAACAGTTAAACAATTAAAAGCAAGACAGTTACAGTGACATAAAAAGTTTAGCGGTACAAAAAGAATAGCTATTAGACTATATCTCTGCTGCCTAGCAACTCAAGGTGAAGGACATGCAACTGTATAATACATAAATAATGACAGCATCTTCCGCTGCATAACCTTGGTAGAAAATGTCTGCCAGGATAAATTCACAATCACCTGGGCTGACATTGTTTATTCAAGTTTAAAGACACAAGCCTTAGCAAGGTTTTATGAAGCAACTGCATTTTAGCGTCCCGAACAGCCCAAGGACTGTTAGATTTCTTGTAAAGATGTGGTTCAGTGGATAAGAAGCATTGCTGAGTGTCTCGAACCCTGAGGAGCTGTTCCCGGCTGTTAATTAGCCAAGCTTGTCCCAATCCCTCGTGTTAATTACAGCAGACATGCTGGAAGAGGTTAGGCCATGTCTGGAGAACAGATCAACCTATGGATTTACACTTGTTTAGTTATTCACCTGATTTTTAATGTAAGAGCGGGTACAGCCATTCTTAACTCTGCTGTCATTCAGTTCCAGTTATGTTTAGCGGAAAAACTGCAAACTGGTGAAGTAGAAATGACAATCGAGTTATTGGTAGCATTTTATTTTACAGTCCTGTTCCTCATGTACATACTATGTACTTATTATAGTAATTACAATAACTATGCAATAACTAGGTACTAACCCTGAACCTACCCCTAAACCTAACCCTACATGTAGTAACCTAGTATTACCAGAACTTTCTTAAATAAATACACTGTAAGTATACTATAAGTACATGTAAGTACACGTACTGTAAAATTAAGTGCAACCGAGTTATTGTTTGTTTGTTTGTTTGTCTTCCAAATCAATCTTCAAATCTCAAATTCTATTTACATTTAATTTCTTCCAATTCTGTATCTTGTCACCCATAAAATAGGAAGGAATGAACTAAAAAAATAAATGCACACAATTATTTTTTATATGCATTCATGTTATTTTGCATAATTCTAAGTTGTATATCAATGCATTTAAATATAAATGTAAATGCTCATACTGTATATTTTTATATACAGACACAAAATACTGTATACATTTATGCAATCAATAAACATCCCATGTAATGTCATTTTATAACTACTTATTTCTTGATTGGCTGCACTAATGAAAATAAGTCCTAAAGTGAATGAAAAGGTACCATTTTACCATACTTATAAAAAAGGGAAAGCGTCATTTTAAATAAGAATTATCCAGAATACTTTGAGATCCGTTTGACTCTGTGACTGTTTTTAATCAACTTGCACACAAATGTGGCAACACCTATTTCCTGTTTCATTTGTTTTGTCCCCCCCCCCCCCCCCCAAACGTGCACAAAATGAAACGCTTGGCTGGAAGCAATCTTATGTCTGCTGAAAGTGAAGTGAGCGGATCCGGGCCATCGCAGCATGCCAAACAAGGCAGCAAAGCAAGTGCAAAATAGAAGCCAGGGGCTGAGAATGAAAGAGGAGGGAGGAGAGAATTAACTGTCTGGCTGGCACTTACTCTTGCATAAGTAACACACGCTTGGATCTATGAATTTAGCTGCACATCATGACTATGAGTGTGACGTGTAGTTAAAGATATAGAAGGGGGTGTGAGAGAGGCAGAAGAGGAGATGAAGTATGGAGGAAGACTTTTTTTTCACAAAAATCTAAATGTTCTTCAGCATCTTTAACCTTCACTCTTACTTCAGTTTATCTTAAACTTAAAAATAGAAAAATAAAAAATTAAATAAAATCACCATGCGTCTCTTACATTGTAGCTTATTACTGTTTTGGCACCTTAACTTTTTTTTCATTGTGTTTAGCAAATAACTTAATTTATTGTCCCTCTTACTCCATAACTTTCATCTCTAGAATATTTTCTCTCATTCTTCTCGGTTCTTGCTAAATTTCTTCAAAACTTTTGAGATTTTCCCACTTCTTGAGTATCTCTATTTTGGGTCAGCCTCCATTTATTTTCAGCTGGTCTGTTCTTTTTGTCTTTTTTGGAAAGCCACCCACACTGCTGGAGAGAAAACAAGATAACACAAAACAAACAGAAGCAGCGATCTATAAAATGGCCTGTATGAACTTGTGGAGGTGTAAAGCAATTTAACCAGGTACACTGGTGTTGTCCCTCAAGGCCATACCTTCTTTTGTTTGTTGCAGTATATCTCTTTACCTCTGACCTTTGAATACAGTTCAGACAAACCAATGGACACCTCAAGTGGACTTCACCACAGACTCATGCAAAGCTAAAAAAAATAAAAAAGAAGCAGGAATGGATATAGTACGACAATCAAAATAAAACTTCCATAATCCATGAAAACCACAAATCCTAGATGTCACAAAAATATCTGAAATATCACCCATGAGCAAAGCCCTATAATTTGTAAGAAATGCTTATGCAAACAGTGAGGACTCAATGCCAGTATTACATTTTTTTTGTCTGTTAGAAAAAAAAAGAGTTTGTCTATTCATTTTACAGTCTTTTTACAGTCTCTAAGGCTAATTATTGAAATACTGCAATATTAAATGTCAACGTTTGCATTTCGTTTGTTTAGTTTTAGTGTGCATTTAATGTTTTTAGCTAAGGTTTGCAATTTGAGAAATTCAAATACAATACAAATACACACACAGCAAAAACAGTACTTTTGTGAAATACTATTACATTTTAAAATGACTTTGTTTTGACATATTTTGTAGACTCCAGTCTACAGTGACATAAGATTCTTTCAAAAATCATTCTAATATCCAAATTTCATGCTCAAATAGCATTTCTTATTAATATTAATGTTGATAAATGTCGTGCTGCTTCATAATTTTGTGAAGAATCGATGATACAGTACATTTCTAAGCATTTCTGGTTGACTTGAAAAGTTCAAAAGAACTGCATTTGTTGAAAAATCTTTTTTTGGTAACGATGTAAAATGTCATTTATTTTTGGGCCATGAATCAAAAACAATCATTCATATTTTTATACCTCATGCATGTACAAAAAAATAAATACAATACAAATAAAATACATTAATCAAGTTAAATTAGTGTTAAAAACGTTAAATTAGAATAAAGTCATGATATTAAAGGGTTAGTTCGCCCAAAAATGAAAATTATGTCATTAATAACTCACCCTTATGCTGTTCTAAACATGTAAGACCTCCTTTTATCTTCGGAACACAGTTTAAGATATTTTAGATTTCGTCCGAGAGCTCTCAGTCCCTCCATTGAAGCTGTGTGTACGGTATACTGTCCATGTCCAGAAAGGTAAAAAAAAACATCATCAAAGTAGTCCATGTGACATCAGAGGGTCAGTTAGAATTTTTTGAAGCATCGAAAATACATTTTGGTCCAAAAAAAGCAAAAAACTATGACTTTATTCAGCATTGTTTTCTCTTCCGTGTCTGTTGTGAGAGAGAGTTCAAATCAAAGCAGTCTGGATATCCGGTTCGCGAACAAATCATTCAGTTCACCAAATCGAACTGAATCGTTTTAAACGGTTTGCATCTCTAATACGCATTAATCCACAAATGACTTAAGATGTTAACTTTTTTTAATGTGGCTGACACTCCCTCTGAGTTCAAACAAACCAATATCCCGGAGTAATGCATGTACTCAAACAGTTCACTGACTGAACTGCTGTGAAGATGAACACCGAGCCGAGCCAGATAATAAACAATAGACTGACTCGTTCACGAGTGAAGAACCGGTTGCATGGGTGTTCGGATCACCAGTAGTTCTTCCGGACAGTTCGATTCAATAAACCGGTTGAAGAAAACGGTTCACCAGTTCTTTTGCGCTCGAAGTAATGGCGTCATTTGCAATGATTGCCCTTGATTCAAGCCTTCGGTTTTCCCGCACTCATAACACTAGCACAGAATCAGTTCAGAATCAATCACCAAAAGAATCAGTTCAGTTCAGACGCTCTGTGTGTCGGCCTGCTTCACGCTGAATCACACATGCGCAGTATCATCAGCTCCTCGGTTCACGAATCGGACGCGTCTGACAGAAACGGTTCTTGACTCGTGAACGAGACAATGTTTTGTTCGTTATCTGGCTCGGCTCGGTGTTCATCTTCAGTTCTCTCTTCAAAGCAGTTCAGTCAATGTATTGTACATAGAATTACTCCGGGATATTGGTTTGTTTGAACTCAGAGGGAGTGTCAGCCACATTAAAAAAGATAACATCTTAAGTCATTTGTGGATTAATGCGTATTAGAGATGCGAATCGTTTAAAACGTTTCAATTCGATTTGGTGAACTGAATGATTCGTTTGCGAACCGGATATCCAGACTGTCAAGTAGTCGTTTTTGCTATTTTTGGACCAAAATGTATTTTCGATGCTTCAAAAAATTCTAACTGACCCTCTGATGTCACATGGACTACTTCGATGATGTTTTTCTAACCTTTCTGGACATGGACAGTATACCATACACACAGCTTCAATGGAGGGACTGAGAGCTCTCAGACTAAATCTAAAATATCTTAAACTGTGTTCCGAAGATAAAAGGTGGTCTTACATGTTTGGAACAGCATAAGGGTGAGTTATTAATGACATAATTTAAATTTTTGGGTGAACTAACCCTTTAAAGCTTAAAAATCTCATATTAATCCTTAAGTCAACCAAAAGTTAAAGTATAAACAGGAAAAACCACCAGAGACAAACAGATAAAAGAGAGAGAATTAGATCAAATTTGAAAGCCTCAACTTGAAAGCCACACAGAAAGGTCATTCAATGAAGTAGGATGGTCCCCAATGAGCACAGTATCTCCTGTGGGACAAAAAGCTCTCAGGCATCATAATTGATCTTTTGCTTATTCGTAAACAAAGGGGAAAAAATAACACTGCCCTCTTCCCCCTGGACTGTTTATTGCTCAATCACAAAGAAAAGACTCAAGCAACATGAAAGAGATGCAGAGAGGAAAAGCAAGAGGTCTGGAGAGCAAACCTTGCCAAAAGAAAAAGAGAAGTTGGCCTTTGAAAAGGAGCAAGACATGAAACCCAGTGGGAGGTCAGAGCTACAGACAGAAGTGTATTAAAAGTATTATGCAACAGCGAACAGATGCATTGTATATATACAGTTATATACATACTGTGCATCAAAACATTGTGCTATCACAGCTCTGGGTGTGAGTCAAAGTCAACGTGTACTTTAGCTGGGCACACACTGTGTATTTCTTTCTGTTTGGAAACGTCTGGCCACTGGCAGCTGTGTGTGATTGGCCGGGTGCCAGCATGGGCAGCCCAGAGGGAGGGCACCTAAAGACCACCGTGGGGCTCAGCTGAGCTGGGCCACTGAGAAGGTTGACGTCTGAAAGGGTTAAATGCTAACAAGATGAATATGGAGAGGGCCAGGATGGTAAACTGTGCTGCCTTCCAGTGGAGCCAAGTTTGACTATAAAGACCCAGGATCACTACAAGAAAATGGAATTAAAGGGACAGTTCACCCAAAAACAAAATATGTTATGATTAATTACTCACCCTCATGTCATTCCAAACATGTAAGACCTTAGGAACACAAATGGAAAATCTGAGTGCTCTGACCCTTCATTGACAGCAATGCAACTGACATGTTCCCAGGCAAAGGAGGAGTAAGGACATCATTAAAATAGTCCATGTGATGTCCGTAACCATGGTTCAATCGTAACTGTATGTGCAAATAAAACAAAAAAATGACTTCTCTTCTGCGTCACTATCCAACTCCATTATCGAGAGTACCACAACATTAAAGATGATATTTGTGTTTTATTAGTGCACAAATAGTAGCTTAGTAAAATTAGGTTGAACCACTGATGTCACATGGACTATTTTACCGATGTCCTTTCTATGTTTCTGGGCCTAGGAACATTTCAGTTGTATTGCTGTCCAAGCTCACGGATTTCATCAAAAATATCTTAATTTGAGTTCAGATGATGAACAAAAGTCTCACAGGTTTGGAACGACATGAGTTGGAGTAATTATTGACAGAATTTTTTTCGTTTTTGGTAAACCATCCCTTTAATTTCCTCAGTGGAAAACAAAAGATGTGTTGTGGAACGTTTTTAACTTCTTTGTTTCCATTAGGGGGCATGAAGGTTAGTAAAAACAAAAAAAAAGATAATTACTGATGAGTTGTCATGTGTTTATATTTGGATTAAGTCGATAGCTTTACTAGCATAACTGGAAACCACCGCCTGGGGGTGTTACCAAGATGGCCATTGAGTGCACTGGCTCTTTATAAAAAGGACTTTGGGTATAAAAGATCAAGAGAAGGGACAAAAGAGAGAAAGGGGAGTTGCCCTGTTATGATTGATAAGCAGATATACAAAGGCATAAACATAACAAAAAAAGAAGTGGAGCAGGGAGGGGAAGGGCCGAGATTATGACTGATGTCATTATTTTCCAGCTTTGGCGAGCATCAAGATGAAAATTGAGGGCAGAAAGATTGCCAAAGGGAAGAGGTCAGCAGAGCATGCATGGTTCAGAGAAACAATCATCATCAGGGCAATGCAAAAGGACAGGGCAGTGTGCCAAAATATGCACTATACGCTCATACACACCAGTGATTTCATCAGACTGATACGAATTCAGAACATACGTGCAATTCACAGCTGGGACTATGAGCTCTTTCGTTCCTGTAAGGGTTTATAAAACAAACTTAGAAACACACGTTTCACATACTCACTAGATTCATTTGTCTACTATCAGTTGATATATACTACTGTTCAAAAGTTTGTGGTCAGTGCTTTTTTCTCTTTTAAAGAAATTTATACTTTTATTAATGTTCTATTCAAAAGTGACAGTAAAGAAAAGAAAAAAAATACTGATATTTTGAATATTCTATTCATCACCAATCAAGATCCACAAGTACAAGATCATGGTTTCTACAAAAACATTAACCATTTTCAACATTGACAATAATAAAAAGTGTTTCTTGAACACCAAATCAGCATATGAGAATGATTTCTGAAGGATCATGGGACACTGAAGACACAGCTAAATTTTCAGCAGCCATTACAAGAATAAATTACTTTTAAAATATATTCAAATTAAGAACAGTTAATAATATTTCACAGCGCTAGTATTTGACTGTGCTTTTGAATAAATGCAGCATTGTTGAGCATAAAAAAAAAATAAAAAAAACTTACCAACCCAAAACTTGGGACACAAAAGTGGCCAAGGTTAAAAGAGACTGCCAATTTTCATCTTGAATAACCGAGTCCACTGGTCTCTGCTTTGACTTATTGATCTACAACAAATGAGCTTCAATGCAAAAACAAGTTAATCAACCATGTAGCTGAGCAATCGACCTAATCTTCTACAGAAGATAAAACAGAGGAAGAGCTTTGAGAGAGCTGAAATAGCACAGTGCACTATTTAAATAATATTAAGTTACTAGAAAACACATGCATTTAAAAAATATCATAAAACCTTTTAAGACACATAGTGCAGCTTAGAGTGTGTTGGTGTGAAGATTCCTAATAAAAGTTTACCATACTTCACTGTATATTCATCTAATTGCAACTCTTGAAAGCAGTCAGTACTAAAATGGGTTATGTCGTTGATGTTTTATGAAGCACACTGCATTTATTCTGTCGATCAGTGGGAACAAAGCAAGTGAAAGGTGAGGGGAACTCTGTGGATGAGTACTGAAGAACATGAGGGTGGAATATCCATGGCTATGTATAGAGGAGTGTGTGAGTGGGATGGAAGCAGATATCTCTGCTGCATGCTCAATACAGCACACACATGCAGGTGGATGTTGAACAGCATTCCTGCAACGTATGATTGAAGACAAGAAGAGCAGCAGAGAGCAATGGTACCCAGCTGTGAAACTCAAATCTATGCTTTCTTACAGCATAAAGATGTATTCAGATATAACCTCGCACACACAGACAGCAAAAACACCAACTTTGGGAAGGCTACTGAAATGATAGCCTAGAATCCCCAGTCACAAGGTAGTGGTAGCCTTGCTACCTTGGAAATATTAAGCAGCACAAATGTTTTCGACATTGATAATGATAATAAATGTTGAGCACCAAATCAGCATATGAGAATGAATTCTGAAGGGCCACGTGGCACTGAAGACTGGAGTAATGACTGCTGAAAAGCTTTGTCAATGTTGGAATAAAATACATTATTTGAAAACAGTTATTTTATATTGTAAGAATATTTCACAATATTACTGTTTTACTGTCATTTTAGTCTGTTTGAGCATGAAATACTCCAATAAAACATTTTTTTTTTTAATTAAAGAGCCACACAGATGGGAAATCAAAAATTACTTGTATTACAGTGTATGATGTAGCTGTCCATCAGTGTAAACAATGTCCAAAGTAATTAAACCAAAAAGTACACGATTTATAAAGTTATTGGCTTCTAAAGTAAGCAGTCGACTCTGAATCGCTGAAACGAGTCGTTATAGATTTCAAATCTTTTGCCCATCTCTATGTACGTCACTAGGAACACTTTGCATAATAATCTCCGCCTACCGTCTTGGGAGAAACGGAACTCTGTCCTGCCCCACCCCCCACACAGACGCTCTGGTTGGTGTGATAGTATCATGTCTAGGAGACCGTGTGTTTTTAATTGTAAAGGCAAGTTTGTTTTATTTTCACTGCCAAAGAATGAAGATCAGAAGAACCAATGGCTAAAATTCATTTTTACCACAATACCAGAGCAGTACAACAAATCCCTTTTGTTGAGTTCATAACATTTCACTGATGACTGCTTTTCTAATCTAGGTGAGTACAAGGCGGGATTTTCAAAGCGTTTGGCCATAAAAGAGGGTTCATTACCAACTTTATTTAGACCAACGAGCATCTCTGAATCACAATGCGAAGTATGATTATGAAGTTATGTGTCTGTTTTCTCCCGAGCGTCTTATCAGTATGTGTGCTGTCTGCAGCCTGTCTGCGCTGATCTTCATTTACAAACACGTCATTAAAATGAAGTGTAACAAGTGCTGCTAACAGATATTCTGTGATAAAAGTAATCCATATGAAAACAACGTGAAGTTCGTTTTTCACGTCTCCCTTCATTATATCTGATGTGACCATGCCCCCACGCTGAATGCGCTATTCAGATTCAAACTGAAGCGCGCGGCTTGAATACACCCACACAGAAGAAAAAGCAGTGAGACTGTTCAAGTTTTTTATTTTACTGTTTGCTTTGCAATGAGAGGAATAAGACATAATTCACCCCAAAAAGATGCTTATGCATTGTTTACCATGAAGTTGTGTGTGGAACAACCAATCAAAACTGACTATGTCAGTTGACCAATCAGAACACAGTATGCTACCGAAAGGTGGGGTTTAAGGAAACTGAATCTTTTGAACAGCTTCGCACGAACTGTTTGGGGATCTCTGAGAATTGAGGTAATTTTAAAGTGTTTTTTTGACAAAAATTTTGACAAAATGACAATGTTTTTTAACCTTGGATGGATTTAAACCTATTGTACAGGACTTACAAACAGTGATAGGAAGCTTAGAATTTTCATCTTACTGGCTCTTTAAACAGTAATGTATTTACAAGGTAAAATTATTATTTAATTATGGTAAAAGAAAATAGTATCTAACCAAATAAACATAAACCTCAAGAAAAAAAGCCTAAAACATGGTGAAAACAGCATTTGAAATACCTTTCAGAGAGCTCTTTATGGATTTTGTTTTTTTTTATGTCCAAAGGAACAGATTCAAAAAATGAATTGGACTTCCCAAAGTTAAATTTAAGAGAGGTCAGTTCGGGACATTCAATTACTGACTCTGCTCAGTCAGCTGAAATAACTCAACAGTGATGTAGCATTTGTCATGCCACAATGCTACTTTGTCAAAAGTAGCTCCCTTTTGTAAAAGCTAAACTATTTTTAGCAGCTGAGCTAATGACAAGCTACTGAAACATGTAGTGAAGTTAGCATCATTGCTACTTTTAGTTAGCTACTCCCCACCACTATACAGATGTATTCTGGGAACTGGAGGGTGTGTGGGGGCACTGGGGCAGAAAGTCAGGATGGTGGAAGGAGCCAACATACAAACGAAAGCAAAAGCATTTGTCTGTCCCCCTTTGGGAGAAAAAAAAGCTCTTACATAATATAATCTGCTTATGCAACATACGAGAGCCACAGCATCCTTCCCCGTCCTCCGCTCCTGTTCTCTCTGCCTCACACTCCTCTGAGAGATGACCTCCTCTGCACACGTCATTCACACAACCTCACAGATACACATAAACAAATAAACGACAGAAGAGCTCTGGGGGGCCGTCAGACACAAACATATACAGACGCTGATAAACTATTCTATTCTCACACACCAGCTATCACGTAGTCAAACTCACATGTAAACACAGTGGTTTAATACACAAACATGTAAAAGTGTTCTATACAGGCCCCCCATGGACCCATAACGAGTCATGTAAATGAACATATTTGTAAAAAACAATTTGCTCATTTGAGTCGCTTGATTCATTCAAGTGAATCAGTTCATCCTAATTGGTGCTCTCTGTAGCAATGGAAAGTACATTTTAAAATAGTGAATCATTTTGGATGGTTCATGTAAGACATTAAAAAGCAATTCAGTGTATATGTACTGTTCCCCAACCCCATTTTTTATTAACATTATGAAAAACTACCATGGCGTTTTTTTAATGTGTTGTAAAAGGTGAATCCTCAAACAAACCTCCACAGTAAATGCACATACAGTAAACACATACAGTAAGCCCATGTTGATTTATTAAACACTGTGCTGTCTGCTAAAATGACATATTTTAATAAATCAGGGGTAATGCTATCAAAATATGAATATGCCTTTTCAAGCCTACATGCTGTGGATGCACTGAAATCCTCTAACTCTTTTTCACACACACATTTAAAGCCCATTGCTTAGCAGAGGGCCAAAGCCAGATGTGTATCTACAGAGTGTGTGTGTGTGTTTATGGGAGCAGTGCTCAGAGATCGACGTGGGAACAGGGCAGAGGGAGACACACTGCATCGAGTTCCCACACTGTGTCAAATAAACTACGGTAATTCGGACAGCTCTACAAACCCGCACACACCATGTGCTTCAGGGCAGACTGTACAAGCCCCATACAAGTCAACATCACGTCCATTATCATGGGTCAAGGACGGGGTTAAACTGGGCATCACGTCCTGGCACCTTCAATTCAAAGAAAAAATCATCAGCTTTCTAGACCTTTATTGAAAAGGGTTTTTCGTGTTTTTGCACAGTGCAAACACATTATATAAACAAAAACTTGTTTTGGATATGATTAATCACAATTAATCTTTTGACAACACTATTTTTGTGTGTGTGTGTGTGTTGTGTGTGTGTACACAAAAATGTTTATGTTAAGGACACAAATTTATGGTAAGGGTACAAAGTACTAAAAACAGAACCTTGGAAAAGTTTTGCATACAGACAACAGTTGTCAAAATTGTCCCCTTTCACATGGATCTGTGAAAATAACTAAAAATTATTTATTCTGAAAGCCAAGTCAGGAGCATTTCAAAGAAATGATGTCAGCATGGTCACAGTTTCTTGCACTGTGAAACCAGTTTTCAAAAGTTGACGTTTTCAGGCTGTCAAAACACAGTTTTCAGGGTAAATGAACAGCCAAAGAAATCATTAAAAAAAAAAGTTTTCAGTTTTTTTTGTTTTGTTAAAAATGGTGTCATGTAAATGCCCCTACATTTCACAAGAAATTACAAAGAAATGGTAAATAAAACAGTGAATTAAACATAAGATTCTAAAGCAAAAATACAATTTATTACATATTTTTATTTATTTATTAAAAATTGTAAAGCCTACTCAAATAATTTTTTATTTACAACTTTGAAAATTTTTTTACAGTGTATCGCTTTTTTTTTATCTTCAATGGTGTTTCTTTTTTTTTTGGCATTTTATATTTAAACGTTGAAAAGTTTAATTTTTGATTCCTCTTTCTTCATTTTTTCCTTGCAATAGTACTTTCCCAGACAGGTTTCAATACTGGTAATCATGTTTTTCTGGTGAAACTTAGAATCCCTACAAGATTTTAGAGTTCCCCAAAATCCCTATTTAACCCACAGCGCACTAAGCCCCATCTTGAGCACAGACATCTCAGTGTCTGCAATTCCCTCTCTTATGTTCTTTCACATGATCTCACTGCTCCAACCAAGCATGATCTCAGTGAATGCAGTTCACACAGCTGGCATGGAGTTTTCCCGCACCGTTTCCTGCTAGTACACCCACAGGACCAATCAGCCAGATCAGCGAAACCATTCAAGAAACAGACACACACATGCAGACATAAACTCGCCTGTCCTCAGAGACCAGTGCAATCACATCAAATCGGACGGGTTTATAATAACTGTTCAGTCTGAAGGGCTTCTTGTTCAGTGAGTTTATAGTAACGTCCAATCGTCTCTTGTTTGTCCTGTCGATTAATGGTCACAGTGTGAGGTCATCACCTTATCGACTGTGGGATGTATGATTGGCTAACGAGCCATTATCTCTGCAGTGCCGGTGAAACAAGTATCAAAACAAAGTACTGAGCACAAAGGCCAATGGATGAGCTGAGAGGACGCAAAATTGAGTTTATTTTGTTGGGTCCGTTGGGTTTTAGGGGTTAGCTAAAGAGATTGTTTGTCACTGTAATGAATTTTAAAACTCCACATAATGTCAGTATCTCCTGATGCTTTTTGTTTTGCAATAATTTCCAATGCAGACGTCTTCACAGTTATACAAGAAGTGTTGGGCCAGTACGCACCAAACACACATAGGTGCTAATCTGACAGGTGTTATCAACTCTTGTCTCTCTGCCACATGGCTCAAACTGTACAAAAAGCCACATGAGGCAAGAGCAATCATAAATATCCCACAATAATCCTCTGTAAAAGCTTTCTGATGGTAATTCTGTTTTCTTTGCTTGCATACAAACCACAGGGTTTATACTGTACTTAGAGTTAGATTTATTTGCGTGAACTGTGGCTAACTACTAACCCTGCAAACCAATAACCAGGAACTTGAAAAACTTGACATTGCACACTTAAGAAAACCCTTGAACCCTGAATCCCACAAACTGCATTTAGTCATTCAGTCAGACTGGAGCTTTCCAATACGAAAATGTTTTTGCAATCTTATAGTGCAAGATGCAACAGGCGCTACATGGGCTTTCCATGGGTGGTCTGTCAGCGTGACGTCCGAGGCAATTAATGAGGTCATTTGAGAGAAATGATTAAAGACAAACCGGGAGAGAGAAAAGGAATGCTTTGCATCCTCCTCCTTCCTGTTCCTGTCCATTTTTTGCTCAGGTTCCAACATACTTCTCTGGCCAGAACAATTTGATACAGATCATGAAGCTTAGCTAAATAAGATCAAATGACTGACAGCTGAGTAATTACATCGGTACACAATGTACACATAGCTTAAAGAGAAATAATAAGCAAGACAGAAAAGGGAAAAAAAATACGCCTGCACTCAGGTTTAGGAGGCATAATGCTCCATAATCAAATCCCTCTTTCCCCCTTCTGCTCTTCTTAACACAATAAATATTCCTTTTTTTTCTTCTCTCTCTCACTTCACCTCGTTCTCTCTTACGCACATAGACATGCTCACTCACACTCTCTCTGTCGGTGGCAGACACACATGGTGAGGTAATGAGGACCTACAGAGGCGTCTGCAGGAGACGTCCTTTCATCAGTGCTGCTGGGTAATGGTTACCATGGCAATGGGGGCCACGGCACATGGGTGCACAGATGCTCCGGTCGGCCTAAATGAAATACAAAGCGCAAATTTATTCCATTTCGAATGCTTATCAACTTATAACAAAGACCCTCCCGGTGAACAGATGACCTGCGGTGGCCTGCAAGGATGGCATGTGCTATAAACTGATGTAATTCTTACATCCAGCCAAATATCGCATTCGAATTATTACACGCACCTGCTGTCAGTGAGCATTTTTGTATGATGGCAGAAAACGACGGTGGAGGCGGTGGAACAACGAGCTTCTCTTAAAAATAGTCCCATACTGCCTCTCTCTCTAAAAGTCCCTCGAGCAGCCCGCTCAGGTGTGAAGGTCAGCTCGCGGTCTGACATACAGAGAAAATAAGGTTCTCAGTCAGGGTGTGAAAATGGCGAGAACGTGCTAGATCATCTCAGGAAACAAGCTCAACAGGACGATTGAAAATGAGAGCTCTGTTCCAAACCCCAAGAGAGGCGTATTTAGAGTCCAAATATGCAGCTACAGTTCAAACAGGGGACATTCTTGCTTTTAAAAAGGGAATGAAACATAATTGAACATTGAGATGCTGAAAAAAAACATCAAAGCTATCAATCTAGTGCATGTTTAAACAATTAATAAAATAAAAAGTAAATGCAAGAACAACCATGTGAACAGCCCCTCAAAAATTAAGAAGGAACTGTTTAATACTTTTATTTATAAAGAACAAACAAAATAAATTATGTTAAATGACGGTTAAGACACTTATAATGTGGCAAAATATTTATATTTTAAATAAACGCTGTTTAAACAGATTTACAAAAATATTATGCAGTTTACTCTATATATATATATATATATATTGATATAGTTTTCGATATTGACTGGTTTCTTGAGAAACTCATAGACATTTTTATGAGGGGAGCAATGGCTGCTTTGCCATCACAAGAATAAATTACATCTCAAAATAAATTAAAATAGAAAACAGCTGTTCTAAATTATAATAGTATTTTACATTATTAATGTTTTTACAGTATTTTTGATCAGATAAATGCAGCTTTAGTGAGCATAAAATTCATAAAAAAAAAAAAATATATATATATATATATATATATATATATATATATATATATATATATATATATATATATATATATATATATATATATCCGACCCCAACCATTTTAATGATATTTGCAAAATATTCAGACCTTTGGTCAGTCTGATTTTAGCATTCTGTAAGTAGATAATTACTCATGAACATACATGCGAGTTCACTTGTAATTAGACTGTAAAAACAGTTTTATTTGTTCTTCTTACCACCTTGGATTGAATTTCCCTGAGCTCATCACAATGCATTCTGGGATTGCCTTATCTTTGAAAAATACACGAGATGCTGCTATCATTTTTGGCAGAAATGGGGAGCATCATTTTGCTGCCAATCGTGTTTGGAAGAGCTTGATACTTAAAATCCTGTCTAGGAAGGCAGCTCCCTAGGGTTCGGAAGAGAGCCAATGAGACACTTCAATGGCTGAAAACAGCAGATAATTGAGAAAGGATGGAAGAGAACTAGAAGGACAGAAAATTGGAAGAAAAGGAATGATTGCTTTAGGACATGCTGACATGATAGGACCCTATTTGAGAAAAAAGAATGACATCTGAAATAGAAAATATGATGACCTAGAGGGAAATAGAAAGAGAAATTACAGTGTCTTTTTGTCCATGATAAGAAACGTTTTAGAGTGATTCCTGGGCAAGTTTTGAAATCAATGCTGCCCCTTATATCTTGGAGCATGTAGCATGGTGAAAAACTGAAATCTGAATGTTATAAATAGGATGATCTATTAACCTAGGAATTACAGATATCCTCTCTCACCATTGACCTTGCGTATGGGAAAGGCACACAACTGAAGGCTGAAGCTCCAGGAAGGCAGTCCCTGCAATAACTGAACCAAAGCTACTGCATATAAAACAATCTTCTCACAAATGTAAACAAGGGCCACAAGTGTGACACTGAACTTCTTTTTCCAAAGCATATGTGAGTGGAAAAACAGAGGATCATAGGGGTTCAGATGGCAAACTAAAGTTGTGACGGGGCACAGTTCAATCTGCATGAATGTGTTACTCTAATGCTGATTTTGCATTTATACAATGCTTTCAAATAGAAATAAACAAATGAGAATCTGCATGTTGTAACCTCATGGTTTCAGCTGGCTGCATTCAAGACAAGCTAACCTGAACTTACATGAATGTACACTTAATCTGTGCATGTGTACAGTACACAATAACAAAAGCAATGTACTTCTACAGAACTTCCAAGAACAAATGATGACCTACTCTTGGCCGATGCTCCAGGCTCTTTTAGTACAGTGGGCTGCACAGTCCAGTTGACATTAATAAGAAGTCTAGACACAGTCAGAGCATGAGGACCAGAGGAAGGAGCAAGGGCAAAGCTGGGACAAAACATTGGAGGAGAAAGAGAGAGATTTTATTCATTTCTATTTTTTCATTCTTCTGAATAATTACAAATACCGTATTTTTGTCTTGCATTCCACCACAGCCATATCATTAAGACTCAAGTACTTCTTCATCAACACTAACTGTGACCAGATATATAGAGGTTATCATTTGGCATTATGATTAATGTTGTTAAAGGAGATATATGAATATAATATCAACCAATACTGTGGATGGAAAGCTGGCTCTGAAAGTGACTTTTAACGAGGCACCTGAGATTTTTGACTTTTTTTTGATGGTAACTGTATCGATCTGTCTGTCTGTCTGTATATAGAAATGAAATGTATAAATATAGAAGTAGTCTTAGCAACCCTATTTATATTTAACATAAATAAATAAATAAATGCAATATATTGTGTTAAATACAATTATAGTTTACAAGTTATCTAGACTATATAAATAAAAAATATATATAAAAAAATGAAATAGTAATTAAACAAACACTAATTATATTTAACAGCAAGTAAACAAATAAATATGGTGCTAGATTTACAGTGTAAAGTTGTTCTTTATTATCTATAACAACTTGTACACTATACATTTAGCAACATATGCATTTATATACATACATATGTATATACATATACATACACATATATATATATGTATGTGTGTATGTATGTATGTATGTATGTGTGTATATATTTATATATATGTATGTATGTATGTATGTATACCACGACAAGCGCCAGTCTCCCTTTTTTGCAGAATGTGATATATCCTCTCAACCAATCACAGCGCACCATTCCACGCACTCTAAACAGTAATGGCTGCATTCTGAATACATCCAGCATCCTAGTTTTTCTCATCTACTGTATTTTGTACTTTGTGATCAACAAACAAGGTCTGCAGGATAAATCGCATGTGATTGTTATGCGCATCTCTTCAGTAAAGTCAGTTCTGTTATTAATAATACTGGTAAATCTCCATCACATACTTTTCATTTGATTATGAATGCGATATTGAGTAGCTTGTCCATGTTAGTGCTTTTATTAATCCCATTTATGTTTTTGTTAATACCACACATAGCACTAGTCAACTAAATGAATGTAACATGGCAAAGATGAATGCACTTTTGGAAGCTGAATGTAAGGGAAATGTCATTTAGGAATTTCTGTGGTCTGATGTGATGTTGTTCATGTTCTTTTTCTTGATGACATTTCATTTTATTGCTGAAATTAATTTATAGCATGAACAAGATGACCCGTTGAATTCATTTTGGGAGCAATGACTGATGAATGTATTTTTAGTCCAGTGCTTGTATATAAGATTAGTATTGACCAAGTTCTTTGTGAGCATTTAATATTTGTTATTTTGTATTGTATTTTATTAATGTCTGACATTAAATATGTATATATATACAAAATGCAAAAAAAATGTAAATACAAAAGTTGTCTAACCAATTAAACCTATTTAACAGAGATAAATATTTAAATGAAATACATTTTGTGTTCAATATTTACAATAGTGAAGTTGTTTAGACTACTTTCATGGTGTATTTATTGTACTTTTATGTAGACCTTTAATAATCTTGAAAGCTTCAGTCAACATTCATTGTAACTGTATGGGCAGGACTCTAGACAAAAGAGCCCAGTCTTTATAATTTCTGCTTTTGTGCTTCACAGAAAAAAAGAAAGTCATAGGTTTGAAATGAAATGAGGTCAAGTAAATGATGACTGAAATATTATTTTTAATGCCACAAAAAAATTGTACAATTCACCTTTGTTTTATTCTATTGTGTAACTATAAGATAAGATTGAAAAGGCTTGTGAGGAGAATTTCTCAGATTTCGCTAATGGAGGGGCCAGCAGGATTAATGACTGAGTGATGAAACTGTGAAAAGAAATGAGGCCAAGGAGGGAAGGAATGGTGGGAGTGGGTGAGAAAGAGAGAGAGAAAGTGAGAGAAAATGAGAGCGAGAGTGAAAGAGGGAGACAGATGGACAGGTGGGAGACAGCTCAATGAAACGAAGCAAGCAGGAAGAGGAGGAGGAGGAAGGACACATCAAAGAGGACACCGAAAAATGGGAATGGCAGATGGGACGCGGTGACAAGGGAAAGTGTAAGAGAAAGAGAGACAGATGACAGGAGAACACACAGACTCACTCGAGGATCGAAGACACACAAGTTAAGTGTGACAAAACGTTTTCAATGAAAATGAGGGGACAGATTTTGAAGGAGATCTGGAAGATGGAGTGGACATGTGGACACAGGCACAAATCAAGAGTGGAAAACACAACAGCCAGGCAGTAAGACGAGGCAAGGAGGAGGACGGAAGGACAGACAGGGGAAGAAGAGAGACGGAGAGTGTGCAGACACATTAAATAAGATAGTGAAAGGGCAGAAACTAAGATGGAGAGGGATGATTAGAGAGCAGGCGGACACACAGAAATATGTAATAAATCAGCCTGCACTGTGACTAAGCATGACTGAAATGTTTACGATATACCGACGTCACGGAAGAGAGCGTGAGCCAGTGATAAAGTCATCTAACTATGGCAGAAGGGATAAAAATGTAATTTTATACAATATATGTCAATATTCAGGAGCTATATAATATAATTCACTGAGAAATTGTATAAAACACAAGCATGAAATAGCATATAAAAAAAAGAAAAGAAATGCACTAGTGATAAATTAAAATTTTCTATTAAAAAAAAATATTTTATATACTGTACACCATTAAAAAGTTGGTAAGATGGTTTTTGGTAACTCCCTTGCGCACCAATTATCAACCAAGGCTGCAATTATTAAATAAGAAAAAAAATCAAGCAAAACAAGACTTGTAATATTTTGTAATATTACTACAATTTAAAATAACAACTTCCTATTATACATTTTATTTCTGTGATGGCAAAAAATTTTCAGCAGCCATTACACAAATCTTGAGTGTCACAATCAATGAATAATTGGTCCTATATATATATATATATATATATAAGGTTTATTTATTAACCACCTAATCATTTATTACCCTTTTTAACACTTCAGAATAACTATAAAGTCATCAAAACACAAATATAAATATGACAATTAATTAGTTACCCAAAAATGCTAAACATTTATTGAATTTATAGTTCCTATGTGTCCCAGTATCCTAGATACTTCACATTTACCATCTCATCCATTTAACATTAAATTGAATTAAAAGCTACAGTAAAGTAACTACAGATACATACAATTACTAATGCTATTTTCTTGTGCAAATGTACCAGTTTGCAATATTCTTGATCTTTGCTACTGAGACTGTCATTGTTGAATTACTGTAAACGAATATCATGCAAACATTTGTTAGAACAATCAAATTAATGCCGTTTTAATTATACCAAGCGCACAGAGTCAAATAATAGACTTGGCCGCAGGTACTTTATAATTATAAGAAGCAACATATGGTTGATTACGCTTTCCAGAAGGCTCCTGTCTGAACCTGAAACTCCACACCAAGATCCATCAGGAAGAGCCGAGATCACCACCTGCCCTACTTTTTACCCTGAGCTCTTCCGGCAATTCTACCCCTGTGTGGAGACTCACAGTGAGAGAGTGACTGACAGCTGGGGTAACCATAGATACAGAGAGGATACTCTTTCAGCGACAGTGTACGGGACTTTGACTGACATTCTGGGTAACTATAGAAACACAGAAATGTGTGGGTAGGGGGTCCTATGCAAATACATACATATTAAAGAAGGAATTCAGAGCTAAAGACCTGAATATCATAGAGGCATTTTGAGTAGCTCTTAAGACTTGGGCCAGTAAGAGGCCACTCAGAATACCTTATTAATCACATGGCAACAGTCAAAACACCATATATCATGGCTACAGTTTTGTACAAGCAAACAACATTTTGAAAATGTTCATAAAATGTAAGTGCAAGTCTGTTTCGGCTTTTTTTCCCCTCTCTCTCTGGGAGGTCTTCTCATTTGCACAACTTGGCATGTGAACTAGGCCGAAAGATTACTGCAGTGGATGCGTTAGGAAGTCAATGGAAGGCTTTAACGTTAATCTGATTTGAGATCAGTGGAGGGCAGGTGAAAGGTGAGGCACGCTGTGTTTATTAACAGGTCAGCTGACTGGCTTTGACTCAAAGCCACTTCCAGCTCATTTTCCATCTACTGTGACATGACTGAAAAATGGGATGATGATGATGATGATGATGGTTACATCTTTCTTGCTTGAGTTCAAGATTTCTTTCAAGGTTATAATGGAAAAATTGGGATGCAAATGATGCATGTTCATAAATTTAAATAAACAAATTCCATCAAGCCACCTTTATTTCTTTAGTGTTTTATACAATACAGACATCTTCTAAAAAATAGCAGAATCAATCATGGAAACTCAGCAATAGATTCTGCTGTAAAGTAGCTCTAAGAAGACAATAGTGTAATTATTCTCTCAAGTCAGTTCAGTGTTGGTTTAGTCCAGATCAATAAGAGTGTGACGTTCATCAATCAGCAATAAGCAGTTCTACAAAAGGCAGCAATGTCATTATTCAGCTCGAGTCGATTCAATGTCAGTTTAATTCAGTGTTGATGTTGAAATAACTGGGTAATGATTAGGTTAAACTAACCCTGAATCTTCCCCAAAACCTAACACTTGAAGTAAATTTATATTATCCAGTACTTTCTTGGGTAAGTACACTCTAGGTACACGTAAGTGCACATACTGTAAAATAAAGTGCAACCACAACTTCAGTCAAGTTTGACCAAACATTTGGTGTGTAATGTGCAACACAAATAAATACATAAACATGCATGTTTATAAATATACACAAATGTAAATTAAATATAAATCTGTTAGGCTTTTGGAAACAAATAATTCAATTATATGTATTCATGCATGGGTGTATAAATAGCCTAAATAAATAAACACACAAACTCAAATAAAGACTTAAAAAAATAAACTTACACTTTATATTGTTGTGTAATATGTATATACTATAACTGTATACAACACAGCAATTTTCAAACTAGAACTCCGCTCTGTTCTGCATTTTGCTCTAATGCTGGTGTTAATCTCTCTTTGTTGTAGTGCTTTGGTTGGATTATGAATAATGAGATTAGAATTCTGTCATTAGCTCAGGATTAATCTACAGTACTACGCTACGTTAATGGGGTTTTCCTTTTCTCTTCTGGCCAGATTTGTTGTTTTTTAACTTTGTACATTTTTGTGTTAGAATCACTTGAGCATTCCTAATCTCTAAGTGACTTTGGTTAAAAGCATCTGCTGAATTATTCAATGTGAAATGTTTTGTTTAGCGGAAATACATGATTCATGGAAATCCTGATTTCACTTGAAGAAAAAAAAAATCAAGCATTTACATTCCTCTGATGGAGGTAATTTGCAGACAGAATCTACACTAAAAGGCCATTTTAAAATAAATATTTATTTTATGTTAATGTATGCATTTATAATATATCATCTGGTAGACAATTTATCCAAAGCAATTTACAGTGTATTCAAGGTACAGTATACATTTTATCAGTTTGAATGGTTCCTAAGAAACTACCTTGCCATCGCTATAGCTTCATGCTCAAAAGTCTAGCTACAAGAAAAATGTACAGTATACCACAGCTTTGTATGTTTTGGTAAACCACGACATCTGTACAGATTAAAGCAGGACAATGAGGGGTTTCACAAAACAAAGAAATCTGATGGTGGTGGGAGGGGGATCTAATTTTATATCAATATATATATAAAAAAAACATTACAGAGAAGGAAAGAGGTATTAAAGCAGGCCGGAAGTGAACCTTTATCCCCATGAGCGCAATAGTCTTCTCACTGCAACAAAGCTATGAAGCCTGAGGGCAAAGAAAAAAAGCAAGCCACAGCAGCAAAACCACAGCACCAAATTGACTTCTCTTCAGAGATCTCTTTACACTACTAAAACACTAATTAGTTTAATAGCCCCTGTTTGTATCTGAATGCAGGCCCAGAGTTGTTTTGTTTAGCTGCATGTTTATGGTGTATAGGCATGTGTATGGTGCTATTTTTGTGTATGTGTGTTTGGCCTACAACTCAGAGTCTCTTACAGTCATTTATATACTGTGCAAAAAAGCTGAAGCAGAAGCTGTAGGTTTATGTAATAATCCTGTTACAATGTACCTATTCTTGGGCTTTCATACTTTCACATTGTTCATAATTACATCTGTAATTCACACTCTATCCAAGGGTCAGAAAAAAAAAAAAAAAAAAAAAAAAAAACCCTTGAGACTTTTTTCAGTTTCATTTATAACACCCATATCATATCCTCTGAAAACCACAATAAAACAAAATATCAATCAGTCACTCAGAAAAGTCGTCAATGTGCCAGACTTAGAGAGAGGCAGCTGGGTATCTGAATAAAATAAATGCATCTATATCCAATAGTTGTTATTCATAGTTATTTATAAAATGTTTCAAAATTGATTTTTAATGATGTCCTTCCTGGCAAAACTGTCTGCCTCCATCATCTGTCTTTCTCCATCTCTCTCTCTCTAGTTTATCTGATAAATCTCTGCCTGTCTGCAGGCCTGATCCTCTCTGTCATGTCTGTTTTGGTCTCATCCTGTTTGTCTATGTCCCCCTAAAAAAAAAAAAAGGAAAGAAAGCTATAGGGATCAGATAAAAGACAGAAATTCAGATCGAGGGATGGAGAAGTGGAGGCCAAAAGAGAGAGATGAAAAGAGATAAGCCTGTGTTCTTGGCAGCAGCGATTTGTAACGTGTCGAACTGCGGTTCTCATAGGAGTGTTCTTGGACAACAGGGAGTGTGCAAAGACAGAGATAAGGCAACAGAGACAAAAACACTTCAAGGGGGAGACAGATGAAGTTGAAAAGCCGATATTTCCCATTTATTACTATGGAAACCGCCCAACCTGCATCTTTTGAGATTCAAAGATCACAGGGTCACTGGCACGGTCATTCCTGGTGCGGAAGAAGAAGTGCCTACTCCGTGACTGCCAAGCATCAGGGATAGAGATGGAGAAATGTGAAAGCGAACACATTTCTTTCAGCCAAAACAATAAAAGAACAAATAATGGAAAAATAAGGGTAGAACAACTGCCTGAAGACTAAAAACTGCCAATTAAAAGGATTATGCCAAAATCAGACATGCATGTGGGTAGTGGCATTATGGGTAATCAGATATAATAGTCAACAAAGTTTTGTTTTGGATACACTGATTTGTAACAGGGTTCGGTTTGAGGCTTCGAACTGAAGGAGTCTGGAAAGACATGGAAAAAATTAAAGAACCAAAAACAACACACTTTCAGAATTCAAGCATAAGTGGTTGTACTTTTGTCTACCCAAATGTTCCATCTGTTTTACTGTCATTTATTGATATTGCCAGTTCCCATGGCTTTAAAGACAATGGCTAGTTTTAAATTCAAACAAAAATTTACTCATAACTCATTTAACAACAAACTGTTCCTTCCATCTGCTCACCTTAAAAGGAATATTTCAGGATAAAATGCAACTATTCTGAGGCCTGCTCTTGATTACCAAATAAAATAATTTCAACTCACCCTTCTGTGTTTAAATAAACAGAAAACTGGTTTACAGTAATGCTCTTATAATGGAAAATGGGCAAACAGACCAGGTGGGTTCAAAAGAGAAATGCGCAGCTCATGCTTTTGTTAAAGCACTTAGATTAACATTTTCAGTAAAATAATGCTTTATTTAACAAAATTAGGCTCATATAAAAAAATAAGTTCTGACAAAGTATCTGACAATGCTCTATACCTTTGGCAACAATGAGACGGCTTCATACTCCAAGATTAAAAGCAATTATAACTAAATTGTAAGTGTGAAAACATAGCTTAACCCAAAATTAGAGGCCTTAACCCAACATTATACTAAGTTAGTGATATAATCTGGATTTGAGCATGAAAAGTTCAAAGTTAAGTTGAATTTAATGGTCGACATCCAAAAGACCCTCAAATGAAGGGTTATCCTCAAAACAACATTGTCAGAGATTCATTCAAAATATATAAGATAAAGCTAAAAAAAAACTGCACAGAATTGTGTAGGTAGAAAAAAACAAGGAAAACGAGGAAAGGTTTGTGGGGAAAATGATCCATCACAATAATGTGCATTTTGATTCGTGCACAAATACAGTAACTCTATCTAGCCTAAGCACATACATTTGTATTTGAGTTTTTGTGCATTTCTGTTCACACTGAAATGTTATGTGATACAAAATTAGCTTAAAACACTTTTTTGACCAAAAAAAAAAAAAAAAGGTTGTGAGGATATTTGACAGAGTTTCATATTTTCCAATTTTCCATAAAGCGCAATAATATCATGAATTCTATTCTTCACGGTAATCATGTGGTGAAATATTGATATCACATCATTATCAAGGTTAGTGTTGTATTTGGTGGCCTGTTTTAATTTTAGTTTTAGTCTAGTCTTCGTGTGAAGCTGTCATTGAAGTTTTAGTCATGTTCATACTCTTTTTAGTCTAGTCAAGTTTCAGTCCACTTAAAATCTGAGCATTTTAGTCAGAATTATCCATGACTATTTGCCTCTAGTTTTAGTCTACAAAAACTAATGACATTTAGTGTATTGTATTTAAGTCTCTTTGTCGTAATGCAATTCTATTTAACCCAGTCAATATAGTATAAAAGTACCTAGCACTATAGACGAAACCAAAATTTTCTTTTAGCCGAACACATTTCAAATAAGGTTATATTATTTTATTATTGTTACCTTATAGACTCAAGAATACACCTATTCCAGACACGGAAGATGCTCTGATTTGAATTTACAACATTTATTTTACCAACCAAACATGTTAGAAGTACACACATAGGTCCCTTTTTCTGTGTCAGACTTAACTTTTGTTTGTTGTCGTCCTCTAAATAATGCCGCAAGTGGGGCTTGAGGATAAAAATGCACAGTGTGACCTGATGCAGCCCCTGAAGTGAGACACAAGAAACAGAAATACTGCAAAATAATAATAAGGACGTGACTATATGAGTCAAAATAACGTTATTAATTAATTTTTTTTCGTCTTGTTTTGGTCAACGAAAAGAGACAATTTAACAGTTTTTATTTTTGTAAACAACATTTAGACTCGTTTTTATTAGTCAACAGAATTGCATTAAATTATAGTCATCATCACATGACCAACATTTATGTTGCATCTCGTTTCGTTTTCGTCAAAAGGGGTGATCTGTGTTTTTTTCTTTGCCTCATGCAGTTGTAAGTTCATTACTGTACAGACAATGTTAGCATATTTTTACAAACCCACAGTATGTCAAAGATCCTGTCGAAAAGATTTCAATTGTATTTAGCCAGACATTTTTCAAATGCTCTATTGTCTGCCTCCAGTTGTCCACTTTTGTTTCCTCTCATTTCCCCTCTCACTGCTTCCCAGAGAAGCAATTAGAAATGTAGTCCTGTTATAGAAACTGCATTTAGGAATCACCTCTCGCATGCCTCTTTCACACTAAAAACCTAAACACACAACTGTCAAAGGACCAAACGCTGTTTTTATCTGCGGAAGGAGGAATGAAAGCAAGAATTTACAGTAGGAAATTGGTGCACGTCTGTTCTTATTCACAGGACAGCTCTTTTGATGGAGTGCAGATGGGTCAAACTCGGCGGAACCCTTAAGTGTTTCTTGTAATTCTTCCAAAGTGAAAGATCACATTCTCACAGACATTTGCGAGAGACACACGCCAGGCCGTGCTTAAAAGAGGAGAACAAGAACATGAGTGCATGTAGGGTAGACCTCAGCTGACAGAGTAGTGACCACACCCCAGACTACAAAACCGCTTTCTGCATGTCAATGAACACTGAGGTGGATTGTGTCAGGCCCATCGGTTGCCATGGTAGCTCAACTGCGTGCCAGTGTTTTCCATGGTGAGTTGGAGTGAAATCATGGCAATTCAGAATCCAAGATCCCATTCTTGCTTGCCTGCCCTTTATTTTCTTGGACTTGAACAGCTTATCTGGCTGAAAGACTGAACAATGCCTGCTCTAGACACAACAATCAGTTTAAATTGGTAAATAAAGAAACAGCATCAACTTCATACATTGTTTTGTTAAAATACAAAATATGTATTTCGTTATTCAAGTCAGAAATTAAAGGCAAAAGATGAGCAAAAATGGATTGTACTGTAAAGCATTTGTAATAGAAGTCAATAAGCACGACATTGCACAAGTGTTCAGAAAATAAATAAAGTTTCACATGTAAAAATTACAAATGTGAAATAGGTATAGCAGAACTGTGAATTATAGAATTGAGACTAATGCATCCAATTTTCCATTCAAAACTATGTAAAGCCTAGAAAACCTGCCACTTTTAAATGACATATACATGGAGATAATATAATATGATATAATATAATAAGAATTTTTCTTTAAAAAAAAAATTAAGTTCTTTAGAATTTTCTATTCTTCAAAGATTTCTGAAGAAAAATTGAATAAGCAGCAATAAGAAATAACAATTAAAACAAATCAGCATATTAGAATTAGAATGATTTCTGAAGGATCATGTGACACTAAAGACTGGTGTAATGGTTGGGCAGCTGTGGTTTTATGTTTTTTGGATACAATCCGGGTTAGCACCCGGACATCCCTTTCAGACAGCTTCCTCTTGTGTCGACGGTTACTCCTGTTGGATGTGGTTTGTCCTTCATGGTTGTATGCTGACATAACCCAGTCCCATAAAAGACTTGTTGTCCTTGTCACAGATGTGCCAGCTACAATTTGTCCTCTTTTGAACTCTGATATGTGTCCCATTATGTTGTGTGCATTGCAATAGTTTACGTAAAACTGTGCTATTGCTCTGCTAATTCAACCTTCACACTCTGTTCTTCCTGGTGGAAGCTTGGCCACCAGGCTGCACAAATATAGCCATGAAATATCCAACACTATACTGGCCAGTGTTTAAGTTTCATTGTCCAAACCCAGTGTGTGTGTGTGTGTGTGTGTGTGTGTGTGTGTGTATACTCAATTGTAATGATATTTCACAAAATTACAGTGTTTACTGTATTTTAATAAAATAAACAAGTAAACACCTTTATAATTTACACCTTTAAACTCTAGCCTTAATAAGAACAGTGGTTATCATACAGCATTACAAAAAGCAACAGTAATTTTTGCTGAATTCTTGTTTGTCAAATCTCTGTAATGCTTCAAAGACCCCAAACACTTAACATTTGATGAGCATGTCATCCAGTGTTCTAAGAACATTTGTCTCTCAGTCTTCCAAGATTCTTGCCTGTGCCTTGTGTGCCAGGCCCGGGGAGGACTGGGAAACCTCTATGACAAACTGCAGACTGGAATAACAGAGTAAATTTCACCCTGACAGGGTGAGAACTTCACCCAAGATGAACATACACAACAACACAAAGAACCTGTGCAGATACTTATCCTTTTCGAGTCATATCATCCCTCATTTATTTGCCATGCATCACCAAAGACGGTGTGTTTGTGAGCATGCCTAGGTGTGTTAGCTACCCCCCACCCTCCCCAAAGAGAAACTCAGAGATCACTTCCCTCTGGGCTGTGGTCTACCAAGGGAGCAGTTCTAACTTGGCTCCTCTCAGTTGAGCGGCCACATGCTGAGCTCCACACTAAAATAATAAGTACTCTAGTGATGAAATTACCAACCAGTTACAACACTGCTCCCTCTCATTTAACTTGCTTATATGTTCATGCTATCATATTATCTTTTGTACTGTACTTCCTGTCTACGCCTAAGCACGCATGACTTTCCCTTGTCAGTGCTTTTTCAGAGTCACGCTCTGACATCTGTAGTGCCTCTGCCTTTCCTCCATCGCCTGAAGTCCCTTTTTTGAATACCGTTGTCACCATAATGGGCACATACACTACAATGCCAATATCAGATGTTCTTCTGAAGTAGAACCATGCACCACACAAGAACAACATCAGCTGTGGGTTGGGTGTTACTAAACAGGAAGCTATACGCAGACAGTTTCTTCAGCTATCGCACTCCTTTACCTCAGAAATTCTCTCACTCACACTTTCTGTATCTCTCCCGACTTCTTTGTATTCCGGTGGTCTCCGCACCAACAGGTGATGATAACCGTAAAATTCTATTTAAAGGCTGACACAACAACCAAGGGGCAGCTAGATTAAAAGTTTAGAAAAAAGATTTCTGAACCTTATAAATGTCTTCAGCTTTTGGCAATTTGTCTAAAAAGAAAATTAGTTTGCCCTTTCCTCACAAGCGTCACAGCAAAATTGCTGTCCAGCTTTCACCTGAAACTGAAAAGCAAGTAAATGTTAAGAAAAAACAATGTTAATGAGGCAAATGTCTCCAAGATGCAGTCACCGGAGGTACTGCTAAGAAACAGAGCCAAATTCTATGAAATAAGCACAGGAAAAGGGTTATGAAAATGTCAGAATTTGCATCCTCTGATAAAAGAATGTGTATACTTCCCCACTGACACACAGACAGTCATAAAACAACTTTAGTGGTCGCTGTACCCATCTAGTTTTCCAAGCAGATTTAGATCATAAACCAACTTCATACAGACACACACTGGGCTTCTGATCACAAATGAGGCCCCAGAGGCTTTGATGAGCGCTTGTGTCAGATAGGAAGGATAACGGCAATCGGAGGATTGTGGCACCAGTAGCTGAGTGACACTAGAGGACAGAGGTCCCAATTTGCCTTCAGGACACCGACAAACACTCGTACACAGGCCCACTTAATCACAAAGCCAGTCACACAGTGTCAAAGCAGCTACATTGTTATTTCTCTTGACCAGCAGCCAGTGACGCATTCTAAACAATCACGGTCCAGAACAGAGTGCAACGCTACAGAACGAAGTTTAGTGTGATCAAAAGCATGTCATATTATCAAACTGGTAAACAAAAAGAATAATGGTTCCTCTAAAAGGGCCTGGGGGTTTCTTCAGGAAAAGGGTTCAATATCATAAATAAACGAATTTTGATTTTGATTCAGTTTTGCTTTGAGAAAAAAATCTGAATTTACTCTAACTGAAATGTGAAAGCTTCAATCATCTCCTCATTCATTTTGATTACATTGAAAATAATGACTAGTGCATTCTTCAAAACCTCTCATTTTGTGTTCTAGAAGAAAGTCATAGTTTGGAACAACATGAGGGGAAGTGATGACGGTTTTCATTTTTTAATAAACTAATCTTTAATGAGCAATATTAAATATTGTTTTGTTTGCATTTGAACACTGAGGGGAGAGGGACAGCTAAAGAGACCTAAGTGGGAAAGGAAGCAAAAAGTGGGACAGAGACTGACAGAGGATGGCAAAGTAGAAAGAAAAGGAATGGTATCTTGAATTACAGCAAATATATTTTGGAAAGGAATGGTATCTTGAATTACAGCAAATATGGTAAAAAGTGAGGTAGAGATTGTGTGGAACATTGTAATCGATACACTATACTAAGCTGTAGTCAGACAGCACTGATTAAATGGAAAGTGTTCATGATGCTGAAAAACAAGCAAGGTGTTCCCCAGGGCTCAGTGCACGGGCTTCCCCAAGTTTGTTTTTCTGCTCAACCTAAAGCTCACTGTCAATGCTCACAAAATTTGGGTGGTTTCCTATTTCCTCATGAAAATCATGTCAAAACACAACATACATACAAACTACTTGATTAACTATACTTCTTTGCTATATCTAAGATATAGTTCTGTTATTTTTTTCATTACAGAATGTGAATATCAAACTGTACTCTCCAATTTCTCTCATAATGTCATTATCTTCAAGGTACAATTAAACTAAATTCACAGGTTTACATGACTTTAATATATGTTTTTCTATTTTACTGAAATAATCTAATCCAATTAATAAAAGGTTACTTTTCAAAATAAAATAAAACAATATAATATAATTGCTCATTAAACTTACATCAAAAATGAAATATACACTCTAGAAGTTCTGGAAAATCTTTGATTTCTAAAGCTAGCAAAAAAATATTTGTTTTAAATAATTAATTACAAATAAATTATACATTTTGTATTCACTCGAGTATGTTTTTGACTGGATACTCTGACCTTTATAGAGTAAAACTGACATATTCCTACACTCATATTCCTAATAAACACATTTTCCACTGTCCACATACAATTAAATGTATGTAGGCCTACAATTTATTTTATTCAGCCATGAGAACACAACTCCATTTGATTATTACACTGATGTCCAGTGCCCTTGTGCATGCTTTACTGCACAGAGGGAGTTCTGTAGATAACAGGCTGTGTTAAATATGTATAAGCTATATACCTGCATTCATTTAAAAACAATGATGGCACACTTTGACTGAGGACAGGAAACATTACTCACATTCTGGATCTCAAACAAACAGAACCAAGAACCCGGGCTGGGATGAGTCACATGAGCACTGCCTCCTCTCTCCACTCTATCATCATCAGCTTCTTTGCCATCTGCCAATTACCCTATGCCACTTCCTGCTCACTGAACTAAGACAGCCTATTCGAGCACTGAAAGTACTGAACTTGGTTATGGGCAGCACCCAAATACGTCTTACAGTCTCATGTACAGAGTAACAGCACCAGTTTCTCTGGAGCTTCACTGTCGTAATTGCAAAATCTAATGTCTAAAAAAAGAAGAATTTGAACTGTAAATAAGAGAACATCAAAAGACCCAAATGTTTTAATTATGGTATGCAAACACAATGAGCACAATCAACATTTTGAATTACATTGCAACAATAGCCACTGACTAGCAAGTGTTGTGCTTTACAGAAACTCTACATGTGTGGTGTCTAATAGCTAGACACCCCTTGTAGTCGCTGGCTTGCTCCTTAATCCTTCTACCTAATAAAGCTGAAGCTCATTGGCTGACCTTCAATGCAGACCACTGATGTAGACTCATTGCTGCATTACTCTGTAACACTAGATCAATGATTATCTAAAGCATTAGTAAACCCAAGACCCTAAGGGCATTTGTATGTTTCGAACATGTCTGGCTATTAATCTGACCTCTTAACATGTCCTTTTCTTTAGTAATCCTTATAAGTGCTGAGAAAGTTCTTACTTTGTAAATATGGGTATTTCATTCATCTCTTTGAAGTCATTGTCTAGGCTTTATTCTTGTAAAATGGAATTGTTTCAGGTCAACCTTTAGGTCACAATGGCCTTGCTGTTTACATACTGTAACAACCATTCTCTGGAAAATGACCTCTGGCTCTATTCATTTCACTGAATTTTCTGTTAAAGTGAACTAAAATGCTTCCATCCTCGAAAAGCAGTCCAAAAGTCTATGGTTATGTTACTTAATGACTAGTTTAGTGACATACAAAACCATACCTGAACTGAAAAACCACTATGTTTTTGACCCTATGTGGATGACAGACAAGAAAACAGCATTAATAATTATGAAGGTCCATAAGAACATCAACTTATGGCAAGATCACAATTTCACTAAAGGCACAAAAGCTTTTCTTGTGATTAAAGATCTACTGTCAGCAGATTTCTCAGGTGAGGATGTGTGAATCCAGCAAGTTATCTCAAGGATTCAAGGTACAACAAAAAGATATATAATGCTGACCAGTGGGCTCAGAGTTGTGCTTATTTATGTATATGATGTCCTGAATATAATATCTATTCACAAGGAATGTGAATTACAGAATCCTGAAGTGATGGTTACCTCAAGGGTTCCAAACCAGGCTGCAGAAGTTCTAAACCCTAAATGGGACACAGGTCTGAAAACAATGCAAAAAGCAAATAATAAAATCTGAATAATCATATTATTCACAGTTCTTCATAAGAGAAACAAGAAAATTTTGATAGTCTAACAAATCCAGTATGTTAAAACCGAACTTTTGCTTTGTGTTTACCAGAATCTGCCCAGATGTCAATATGGGCAGCTTCCCTCAATCTCTTAAGACAATATAAAAATGTTTAAAAGTTTTACTTGAGGAAAATTCGTTAATTTTACTATAGACACTTATAGTACCTTGTTAGGTGGCCACATCTGACCTGGGTCCTAAAGCAAAACCAGTGGAAGGGCTGTTTACACCCTGATGCATCCTGTAATCTAGGCTGGTAACTAAAACGTTTGTAGGTAAAACCTTACATGGATCCATAATGAACCACAACTATGACCTTGATCACGTTACAAACCCTCAGGCATGTCCGAGAGAACTGAATGTGTCATAACCTGGAAGAACTGCAAGGACACTGGCTGTTGTTTACTTGGTGAGGTGCCTAACGCACTATATTCCACGATCTGAATTACTGTTATACTTTCGTTTGAAAAGACAAGCTCGAGTAATTTACATTACCATACTCTTAACAACTCACAGGTGTGTTTCTGCTAATACCTTAATGATGCTGCTCCTCCTCGGCGCCGCTTTCATCGACTCTAGGAGAGCCGCTTCATCGCGCTCCACCAGCGACACGCCGAGTCCACTCCGCCGGCCTGATCGAACCGCTCTCGGTGGGATGAAGTCCGGAGCTCCATCCCCGCACACCCCGTCATCGTAAGACTCCGACATCTCCAGGATTAGTTAGTCAGGAAATTAGTATTATTTTACTCTGTATTTGGACAAAAGAACATCCACACCCAACTCTTGATGATGTGGGTCTGTGGGTAGCTCCGGTAGTCCAATTTAACTTAATTGCGCAGGCTGTACAGCAGCTAAAGAATGGATCTCGTTCCTTGAGCCCATCCTTAAACAACTTTTGCCAGTCACACAGCTCGAAGAACAAATGATATGTATAATAACTGGCTCATGAATCATTCTCTTGCGCAAGAGGACACTTGCATCACCGCGCAACAAGTTAAAAAGCACCGCCGGTTCCTAACTTCTCTCACTGATCCGGTGCGCGTCAAACAATCTGTACCTAACACGTGCAAAAAAAATGCACATCTGTTCACAGAGATGCAGGAGAACGGAGGGATTGCGTGTCACCGAATGATATCAAGCATCAAAACAACCCCAAATGTGCGCGTTCTGTGTCACCATGATGGAAAAGAAACGCCGGAGTATGGTTGAGGATGTTGTTCGCCTCATCTCACTGTGTGTTGTTTGGATAGTGAAGAATGAGGAACGCCACCGACACTGGCACAACCTCTTAGATCCGCTAAAGCCGCCCCTCGCGTCCGTAAGCGCGAGATTGACGGATGTCCTGACCAATCAGACAGTCCCAATTTTCATAAACGCTAATCGCTCATCTTTCAAAGAGGAGGAGCCAGTGCGTATGATCCTCAGGAATGTTACTCATTTGAGTTTACCAGATGTTTGGGAGAAAAGAAGGTTGGGGTATCACTTTTCCGAAGCAGCTATTTTGGGGATGAAATATTGACGATTTGGTGTTGTGTATCAAAGAATCTATCTTACTATTTTTCTATCACAAACAATACATTAAGATATAAATTAGACTAAACCTCTGGGTTATTATTTAACTTAAACCATAAAAACATGCATTACTTTAAATAAAACAAAAACAAACGTTTAATTAAATAAAATAAATAACTTTAAAAAAAATGTTTATGACAAGTTTATTCTTCATAAATATTGACCAAAAAAAAATAACCATAAAAATAGCTTAGCTTATGTATAAATAATTATTTCCAGGATAAATTTGGTCATGCTAATAATCATTATCCAAGAAAATCACGTATATCGTCCGTTCCTGCGTCTGTCTTGTATTTTTGTTTATCATTTATCAGTCACAGTAGGCGTACCTGACAAAATAAGTGTCTTTCAAAGACCTTCATAGCAGCTATAGCAGGTTTTGTTATGATTCTCCACTATTAGATGTTGCCTATTTGTTGAAGACAGACAGCAGGACCACACTGACATGAGG
The DNA here is from genome assembly GCF_023724105.1 of Carassius gibelio. Taxonomy (NCBI): domain Eukaryota; kingdom Metazoa; phylum Chordata; class Actinopteri; order Cypriniformes; family Cyprinidae; genus Carassius; species Carassius gibelio. The sequence goes on along the minus strand of NC_068404.1, from coordinate 18,863,576 downwards.
CCTTTAACACTTCACTGATGAATGTAATCATAAATGACATGGACCGTCCTCTATCTGATGTGTGTGTAGAACACATGACAAGGGCATGAGAATATGGTTCATAAAACAGAATAAAAAAACATTGTGAAAACCTTGCGATGAGCCAAGTGAACAGGGCTTGTTCGAGATCCAAGTCCTCTGTGAAAAGCACTCTAACACCTTTCTGCAGCTTTCCTCTTGTCTTTGTAAAACTAACCCCTCTCTGTGAGAAAGAGTTCCATTAAACATAGCTTTAAAATGCACTTTAAGACTGATTAGTGTTTTAACATCCTACTTTACATTGGCACACCTTAAATGTTTAGCACACTGGGTAGCAAAGGAGGGTTATGAAATGGGAACTTTAGGAAAGAATGGGGCTTGTTTTAGTCACCCTGTTCAGCCAAAAGTAGACAGTTGGTGTAAGGTGTGTGTGTGTGTGCGTGCGTGTGTGTGTGCGTGTGTGTGTGTGTCTGAGGTAACAGTGTATGAGGCAAAGAGGTCTGAAAACTATCTTCTCATAGCAAAGTACACACCCAACTGAATATTCACCACATCATATCTGTGTGTTACTTCTTAGAAAATGTGTTAGTGTCCACTAAGATTAATTATTAAACAGTATGTGGGGTATTTCTGTTATTAATAATAATAATAATAATAATCTCTCACTATTAGCTACACAGTTTTTCTGTTATTTGTTTAGATTATAGAACCAGGTTAACACCTAACACAGCAACATTATATGATTAAGGTTAGACTTGAGTCGATAAATAACGAAAATGTATGTGCACACGTATCTTGAACTATTAGCAGTATTCACGGAAGTGTGTGATGATAGATAGTTTTTCACTAAGAACTAGGCTACCATGTGTATAACGCCCTCTGGTGTATATCGTAAATTACTACGATTTAAGATTAACATTACAGCCAGAATCATATAAATAAATAAATAAATAAAAATACACAGTTTACTTTGAAAATATGGCACATCTTGTATGCTTTTGTGTTGTAGGATCCCTACATAAATCGTTTACCTGGTAGCCTTGTCTTGTAAACTTGGTTTAAATATTTCAGTGTTTCTACACGCTTGTTATTTCTGGAGAGCGCGCGCGAGTGTGAGAGGTGACAGATGTGTGTCAGGGTCGTGTTGCTCTTATCTCTGTGTCCTTCACTCCTCAGATCTACTTCTTTGCTCTCTGTTCGGTGTGGAACGAGATAACAGCAATTGCAGGTGCAGCCTCAACTCCTTTATTGTTTCAATTGCAATTCAAAATGTCAAAAAAGTCATTTCTATCTGCACTTTACATCTCCTCACATTCAAAACTGAATCGCTTTCTTCATATTGGATCAAACGTCTCAAGTGCCTCATGGAAAAGAATGAAAAGAATAAGAGCAGCTGGTTACTTTTAGCTGGAAGATGTTAAAGAAACCAGAATTTGCATTATATTTTAGCTCTCAAAATATTCAGTCATAACAGTCATGTTTAACTTATACATTTTCTCTAGTTTTGTATGGAGAACAAATTTAGCTTAGGCCTACCAATTTAATTGAATAGATGTTTCAAGGGCTACATTCTTCATTTAAACCGGATTTAAGGCACTTTATAGAATTTACATCCCTGCTTTACATTTTCAAAAATAAATAATATAATTATTTATATTAATGATGGTTTAAGAAGAAAAAAATGACTATTACATCACACTCTCTGATAAAGCAATTATTAAATATTACAGATTTTTTTATATATAATTAAAGAATAAAAATGAAATAAAATGTTAAGTTATGAAAACATTTTCACAAGAGGGAATATGCAAAAACTGAAAGAAAACATAATTTGCATAATATTTTACCTGTACTATTCAGTCAGTCATGTTTATAAGACAGAAAGTTTTGGTGAGGTCCAACAGCAAATGACAACATCAGGATTTCTGGATTTTACACAGTATATTTTAATACATTTTATAATATCGATATTCAGATATTCATGGATATTTAGCTTAATTCTGTATCACAGTCAGAGAGGCCCACTCTCTGGTTAAATTTTGCATCTGAGTGGCAAAAGATCCACAACAAAATCTATTACACAATGAGATGAGTGAAAATTCTATCAGACATGATTGTTACTTTTTTTATATTGAATCTACATTGGTGACATGAAATTAAATTGGAATTTTAATTTATAATGCTAAACATTTTTTAAATCACGATTCAATACAGAGTTATTAAATGTGTTGAACACTAGGTGGCGCTGTGTTACATGTATTGGAGAAGAGACGTGTGGCGATCATTTGCAAACCTGAATTCGCTCATTCATGAGGCAGTTTAAATAGCCTTTATGTACCATAAGAAGTCCAGTTTTAATTTGTATTTTCTGAATGATAAATAATATCTAAGCAAACTTAATACTTGTATTGTTTCAAAGTATTTTAAAAAAGACAGCTTCTACAACCACCTGAATAGGGTGGTTGCCATGTTTGATATAGTCATTTTATCCCTCTATCTAATTTCTGATTGGTTTCCACTAGCATCTTGTAACAACACTACTCAGTCTCCCCTATATTATGGAAGTAATTTCCTCATAAGATGGAATAAGATACCATTCAATCACTAAATCAGGTACAAAGAAATGCCAGTTTTAAAAAATGCTGACATCAATCCATCCATCAGTTTCCAAACCACTTGTCATATGCCTTCTGTCTGGGTCTTCTTTCTGAGAGGTGACATTGCTTACCATTGGTGACATTGTTGCTCTAACATTAAAAATGATTGTAAAAAGTTACATTTGGTTCTCACCAGGAATGATCTCACTGGAGCTCAGGAACAGATGAATAGGTTGCGTAGAGTCAGGATTATGTGTCAGAGTGACTGATGTAGGCCAGTTTAATCTCACAGGAACCGAGGTGGGATTATATTGTGGAGGGATTCTATATTTTGGGATTACAATGTGGAGACAGATGAGAAATGAATAGTTAGTGTAATTTTTGGAAATACTAGTTTAAAAATAAATAATTTGAGTTTTACATTTGCATACAGTTTTGTGTCAGTTTAACTATCTACTGTTTCCTTCCTATGCTTGCTGTTTAAAGAAGGCATGGGTTTCCTTCCCAGTGTCCTCGGGTGTGGTTTAGACTGACAGTGGTTTCCGGTCTAGGACCCAGACTTGGTTTCCAGTGTTATTTCTGAACACTTGACCAAGAGGCACACAGATGTGTGGCCTACTGTTGAGACTGAAACTGAGACTGGCATGATATACACCTATAGATAAAAAGGTTTGTCAAGACAAACTTTGAAGTTGGCTTGAAAAAGCTAATAAGTAGATTTAGAATCCTCTTAAAATCCATAAATGCATCAGATGTCTGTTGTCTTACAGGGCAACCCAAGGCCACATAATCAAAAAAGAATGACAGGAAATTGGACACAAAGATGTTTTCAAAGAATCGGTTTTGAAAACTATGGAAACTAATCCCTAATCATAACTATTGTGTTCAGAACGGTAAGAGCCAAAACAATAAAGTGCCACACAAAGCCACTAAAATCAACTGCTTTCAAAAATATGCCGCTTTGGGGCTGGTTAATGAGACTGTTGTTCAGCATGGTGCTTACGGCCAGCAGGTGGGCATTGTTTTCAGCTGTAAGTTTGACAGGTGGTACAGTAGCAAGCTACTTTTGTAGTTTCATGTTTTGTTTTTTTGTTCCGCTTTAGTCTGGGTGAAGTCTGACTCACACACAACTGTGTAAAAATAGAGCCACATAATACACACACACAATGATTCCCCCCATTTCAAGTTCTCCTTCCTTCCCTCTCTCTCTTTTGTTATGTTGTATTACCAAAATTCTCTTATTTTCTTTTGTAAGAGAAAAGTTAGCCTACTGTTTTTCAGCAACAGTGGCGCATGTCTGTTTGTGCTTTAGCCATGTGCTGCTTCTAAAATGCACAAACAAGATCCAGATGGCCTCTAAAAACCTCCCTCAACATTAGGCCAACATTACAGCTGCCTTCTTACAGTAAGACCCATGTGATAAAGCATGTCACTTCCACAGGTCTTCAAATAGGTAACTGAAATTATGAAAGTCATAATCATATAATAAATCTTAAAAGAAACACATCTGATCACTGGCTGTGTTGCCGGTTTAAGAAAGTCATAGCATGACGGCTCTCAAATGAATAGAATGGGTTACACGAATGGCCAATTGTTTAGTAAATTAGATATTTTAGACATCTTTAAAAAAATACACTTTTGCTCATACATATAATTTTCTACTCAGCTCCTCAGGTTTTATATGGCCAACAAATTTAGCTTACCGCTTATTTGAACAGATTTTTCTAGTGCAGTTATTTACTAAATTGCTGGTTTTGGTAGGAATTTTTGCACCAGGGAAAATGACTATACGTCACGTTTTTAATCAAACATTTTTGTTTGTTTTTAAAATAATTATAGAATAAAAATAACATAATAATGCCAAGAAAACAAGTTGAGGACAAATACTGAGGGTCCATTTATATACATTTAGCCTAACTGTTATCAAGTGTAATGAGAAGGCATTTTAATAGAAGTTATCATCCTCTTTTTTTTCTTTCTTTATTAATTTCCATGTCTCAAAATACTAATTTGTTATTGCCATTCGAAATCTGTTTAAAAAATGTTAAGAGTCAGTTAACAAAGTTTTCTGTGTGCCTTGTAAAAAAGGTTAGGATTTACACACGCCCGCATCCTGTTTAATATGCAGCCCCGACCTACTTAAATATTCAACAGTCCCGTTCTTCCTTTACCACGCCCCCTCATTAATTTCAACACGCTTCCAGCCCTCTACAACTTTTGCTTTATTATTTCGCGGCCATTTAGGGAGACTGAATGTGATGTTTTTTGCTAGATGTTTTAATGAAAACAGTCTGGATATCTTTACTGCACAACTTCAGAAAGTATTTTATTCTTTTAGTCTCATAAAGACCTCGTAGCAGGATTTGGTGATCTTTGCTTGACTTGAGCCGTTTTCTTCGGACACACGTCATCCTCGGTTCAGTGCCACTCCCAAAGGATTAAGTTAGAATATGGAGCAAACCCACTGAGCAAACACGGGAGCGGGAGTCCTCTGAGTGCGTGGCCGAGTGGGTCGTCCCGTGTCCGGCCTTACGTGTGCTGGAGATCCCGGTAATATGGGATGTGGACTACGAAAATTGGAGGACCCCGAGGACAGCAGCCCGGGGAAAATCTATTCCACTTTAAAGAGACCACAGGTCGAGACTAAAACAGACTCCGTGTACGAGTATGTGCTGCTGGACTTCAGTCTGGAAGGTACAGATCGGTGAAGTAAACAAAGATTATTATGTGATGTTCGCTTACAAAAACATTGCCCTGGTAACTATAGTTTCATATAAATTGACTTAAATTACCCTTAAAAGAGAAACGGTAAACAAACTGTCAACCGTTCTGAAAGCTGTTTAGAGTATTCCAAATAACTATATATATTGTTTATTTATTTGCAGAAACGAACTTCGCATGGCACGTTTTCCGTTTTCATTTTGCAAGGATGTAAGCGCTCCAGTAGCCTAGTTGGGGGTCTATAAATTGAGCAAGCGTCCTTGCTAGACATCAGTGGCATGTGCCAGTGATGCACAAACATGTTGTCTGGGTAGGCAGCTCACTATGATTCGAGTCAATGCCATGTCTTCACTTTCAAACTTGTGGCATGATGAATCTTGGCATGTGCGTCTTGGAGTGTGTGAGAGATTACAGCGTTTCACCCAGCAACAGCGAGTTCGGTAAAACTGGCAAGATATTCACAGATTCGACTTTTCCGGATCAATAACTCGCGAGCAAAACGTTTTTGGTACACGAATTATGCCTCTTTTTACTCGTAGTGATGTAGTAAACGAGCTACAAGCGAGTTTGCCTGAAAACAAGCTTTCCTCCGCTCTGTACAAAATACGTTGATCTCAATGCGCTGGCGTCTGAGAGACAAGTCCTAAGGGACCGTCTGCAAAGTGCGAAACGCGAAAAAGGTTACTAATAAAATACTCAATAACTTCACAGTAACACACTGTACTGTCACCAAATTCAGTTCACACATCACTGCTCTCGTGCTGCTTATACTACAATGTTGGTTTTAAAAATAGTTGCTTTTGCACAATTTTTATGATTTTTTTTTATTATTAAAACGTTAATAACGTTACTGTAACACACTGTACACACCAAATTCAGTTCACACATCACTGCTCTCCTACTGGTTATACTACAACACTTATATTGAAAATAGTTGCTTTTGCACAATTTTTATGATTTTTTTTGTTATGAAAAACAGTTAATAACTTTACTGTAACACACTGTACTTTCACCAAATTCAGTTCACACATCACTGCTCTCCTGCTGGTTATTCTGCAACAATCATTTTGAAATTAAATGATGTTGCACATTTTGTATTATGAAAAATAGTTAATAACTTCACCGTTATAGAACATAATAGTTAATAACTTTAATTTAACACACTGTACTTTCACCAAATTCAGTTCAAACATCACTGCTCTCCTGCTGGTTATAGTACAACTTTCATTTTGAAAGTAATTGCTTTGGCACATTTGTTTTGAATTTTTATTATGAAAAATAGTTAATAACATCACCTTTATTGAACATAATAGTTCATAACTTTACTTTCACACACTTTACTTTCACCAAATTCAGTTCACACATCACTGCTCTCCTGCTGGTTTAACTACAACACTCATATTGAAAATAATTGCTTTGGCACATTTTTTATTATTTTTTATTATGAAAAATAGTTAATAACTTTACTGTTACAAACTGTACTTTCACCAAATTCAGTTCACACATCACTGCTCTCCTGCTGGTTATACTACAACTTTCATTTTGAAAGTAATTGCTTTGGCAAATGTTTAGAATTTTTATTATGAAAAATAGTTAATGAATTCACCATTATTGGACATAATAGTTAATAACTTTAATGTAACACACTGTACATTCATCAAATTCAGTTCACACATCACTGCTCTCCTGCTGGTTGTACTACAACTTTGATTTTGAAAGTAATTGCGTTGGCTCATTTGTTATGATTTTTTAATTAAGAAAAATAGGTAATAAATCACAATTATTGAACATAATAGTTAATAACTTTAATATAACACACGGTACTTCCACCAAATGCAGTTCACAAATCACTGCTTTCCTGCTGGTTATACTACAACTTTCATTTTGAATGTAACTGCTTTTGCAAATTTTTTATGATTTTTTTATTATTAAAAATAGTTAAAAACTTCACCATTATTGAAAATAATAGTTAATAACTTTACTGTAAAAGAGTGTACTTCCACCAAATTCAGTTCACACATCACTGCTCTACTGCTGGTTATACTACAACTTTGATTTTAAAAGTAATCGCTTTGGCTCATTTGTTTTGATATGTTTATTAAGAAAAATTGCTAATAACTTTACTGTAACACACTGTACTTTCACCAAATTCAGTTCACACATCACTGCTCTCCTGCTGGTTATACTACAACTTACCTTTTGAAAGTAATTGCTTTGGCACAGTTTTTATATTTTTTTTTGTTTTGAAAAATAGTTAATAACTTCACCATTATTGAACCTAACAGTTAATAACTTTAGTGTAACACACTGTACTTTCACCAAATTCAGTTCATACATCACTCCTCTTCTGCTGGTTATACTACAACTTTGATTTTGAAAGTAATTGATGTTGCACATTTTTTATTATGAAAAAAGTTAATAACTTCACCGTTATAGAACATAATAGTTAATAAGTTTACTGTAACACACTGTACATTCATCAAATTCAGTTCACACATCTCTGCTCTTCTGCTGGTTATAGTACAACTTTCATTTTGTAAGTAATTGCTTTGGCACATTTTATTTTTTATTTTTATTAATAAAAATAGTTAATAAATTAATCATTATTGGACATAATATTTAATAACTTTACTGTAACACACTGTACTTTCACCAAATTCAGTTCACACATCACTGCTCTCCTGCTGGTTATTCTACAATGTTGGTTTTAAAAATAATTGCTTTTGCACAATTTTCTATGATTTTTTTTTATTATGAAAACGTTAATAACGTTACTGTAACACACTTTACTTTCACCAAATTCAGTTCACACATCACTGCTCTCCTACTGGTTATACTACAACACTTATATTGAAAATAGTTGCTTTTGCACAATTTTTATGTTTTTTTGTTATGGAAAACAGTTAATAACTTTACTGTAACACACTGTACTTTCACCAAATTCAGTTCACACATCACTGCTCTCCTGCTGGTTATTCTACAACAATCATTTTGAAAGTAATTGCTTTGGCAAATGTTTAGAATTTTTATTATGAAAAATAGTTAATGAATTCACCATTATTGGACATAATAGTTAATAACTTTAATGTAACACACTGTACATTCATCAAATTCAGTTCACACATCACTGCTCTCCTGCTGGTTGTACTACAACTTTGATTTTGAAAGTAATTGCGTTGGCTCATTTGTTATGATTTTTTAATTAAGAAAAATAGGTAATAAATCCCAATTATTGAACATAATAGTTAATAACTTTAATATAACACACGGTACTTCCACCAAATGCAGTTCACAAATCACTGCTTTCCTGCTGGTTATACTACAACTTTCATTTTGAATGTAATTGCTTTTGCAAATTTTTTATGATTTTTTTATTATTAAAAATAGTTAAAAACTTCACCATTATTGAACATAATAGTTAATAACTTTACTGTAAAAGAGTGTACTTCCACCAAATTCAGTTCACACATCACTGCTCTACTGCTGGTTATACTACAACTTTGATTTTAAAAGTAATCGCTTTGGCTCATTTGTTATGATTTGTTTATTAAGAAAAATTGCTAATAACTTTACTGTAACACACTGTACTTTCACCAAATTCAGTTCACACATCACTGCTCTCCTGCTGGTTATACTACAACTTACCTTTTGAAAGTAATTGCGTTGGCTCATTTGTTATGATTTTTTAATTAAGAAAAATAGGTAATAAATCACAATTATTGAACATAATAGTTAATAACTTTACTGTAACACACTGTACTTTCACCAAATTCAGTTCATACATCACTCCTCTTCTGCTGGTTATACTACAACTTTGATTTTGAAAGTAATTGCTTTGGCACATTTTTTAGAATTTTTATTATGAAAAATAGTTAATGAATTCATCATTATTTGACATAATAGCTAATAACTTTACTGTAACACACTGTACATTCATCAAATTCAGTTCACACATCACTGCTCTCCTGGTTGTTATTCTACAACACTCATTTTTAAATTAATTGATGTTGCACATTTTTTATTATGAAAAAAGTTAATGAATTCACCATTATAGAACATAATAGTTAATAAGTTTACTGTAACACACTGTACATTCATCAAATTCAGTTCACACATCACTGCTCTCCTGCTGGTTGTACTACAACTTTGATTTTGAAAGTAATTGCGTTGACTCATTTGTTATGATTTTTTATTAAGAAAAATTGCTAATAACTTTACTGTAACACACGTTTTTTCAACCAAATTCAGTTCACACATCACTGCTCTCCTGCTGGTTTTACTACAACACTCATATTGAAAATAATTGCTTCGGCACATTTTTTATTATGAAAAATAGTTAATAACTTTACTTTAACACACTGAACTTTCATCAAAATCAGTTCACACATCACTGCTCTCCTTATGGTTTTACTACAATACTCATATTGAAAATTATTGCTTTGGCACATTTTGTATGATTTTTTATTATGAACAATATTTCATAACTTTACTGTAATGCACTGTACTTTCACCAAAATCAGTTCACACATCACTGCTGTCTTGCTGGTTATCCTACAACACTCATTTTGAAATTAATTGCTTTTGCATATTTTTTTGGATTTTTTTATTATGAAAAATAGTTAATAACGTCACCGTTATTGAACATAATAGTTAATAACTTTACTGTAAGAGACTGTACTTTCACCAAATTCAGTTCACACATCACTGCTCTCCTTATGGTTTTACTACAATACTCATATTGAAAATTATTGCTTTGGCACATTTTGTATGATTTTTTATTATGAACAATATTTAATAACTTTACTGTAATGCACTGTACTTTCACCAAAATCAGTTCACACATCACTGCTGTCTTGCTGGTTATCCTACAACACTCATTTTGAAATTAATTGCTTTTGCATATTTTTTTGGATTTTTTTATTATGAAAAATAGTTAATAACGTCACCGTTATTGAACATAATAGTTAATAACTTTACTGTAAGAGACTGTACTTTCACCAAATTCAGTTCACACATCACTGCTCTCATGCTGGTTATACTACAATGTTCATTTTGAATGTAATTGCTTTGGTACATTTGTTATGATTATATATTAAGAAAAATAGTTAATTACTTTTCTGTTACACACTGTACTTTCATTAAATTAAGTTCGCACATCACTGCTCTCCTGCTGGTTTTACTACAACACTCATATTGAAAATATTTGTGCCGGCACATATTTTATGATATTTCTTATTATATTTCTTCTTATTAAAATAAGTTACTGTAAACTTAATGACACTGTGAGAGTATCTAGTATGTTAGGTGGGTAACAACATAATTTGTGTGAAGTATTCTTATTTTCATTATGTGCTATTAAATTCTACAGTTAACTAAAAAGTAAACTGCATTAGGTATCTGAGTTGAGATACATGTTTGTATTGTGCAGAAACAAAGTCCATAAATTAAGTAATTTTATTACATCGTGAAGTTATGTAGTTACAAAGTTATTACCTATTTTCCATAATAAACAATCATAAAAAAGAAATATGCAAAAGCAATTATTTTCAAAATAAATGTTGAAGTATAAACAGCAGGAGAGCAGTGATGTGTGAACTGAATTTGGTGGAAGTACAGTGTGTTACAGTAAAGTTATTACTATAATTTCCAATAACTGTGAAGTAATTAACAATTTTTCATGATAAAAAAGGTAAATAATGTGCCAAAGGAATTACTTGCAAAATGAAAGTTGTAGTATAACCAGCAGAAGAGCAGTGATGTGTGAACTGAATTTGGTGAAAGTGCAGTCTGTTACAGTAAAGTTATTAACTGTTTTTCATTATAAAAAAAATCATAAAAAATGTGCAAAAATTTTTTTATTTCAATATGAGGGTTGTAGTATAACCAGCAGGTGAGCACTGATGTGTGAACAGAATTTGGTTGAACAAACGTGTGTTACAGTAAAGTTATTAGCAATTTTTCTTAATAAAAAAATAATAAAAAATGTGCCAAAGCAATTACATTCAAAATGAATGTTGTAGTATAACCAGCTGGAGAGCAGTGATGTGTGAACTGAATTTGGTGAAAGTACAGTGCATTACAGTAAAGTTATTAACTATTATGTACAATAATGGTGAATTTAACTATTTTTTATAATAAAAAATCATAATAAATGTGCCAAAGCAATTACATTCAAAATGAAAGTTGTAGTATAACCAGCAAGAGAGCAGTGATGTGTGAACTGAATTTGGTGGAAGTACAGTGTGTTACAGTAAAGTAATTAACTATTGTTCAAAATAAAACATCATAAAAATTGTGCCAAAGCAATTACTTTTAAAATGAAAGTTGTAGTATAACCAGCAAGAGAGCAGTGATGTGTGAACTGAATTTGGTTAAAGTACAGTATATTACACTAAAGTTATTAGAAATTTTTCTTAATAAAAAATCATAACAAATGAGCCAAAGCAATTACATTCAAAATGAAAGTTGTAGTATAACCAGCAGGAAAGCAGTGATTTGTGAACTGAATTTTGTGGAAGTACAGTGTGTTACATTACAGTTATTAACTATTATGTTCAATAATGGTGATGTTGTTAACTATTTTTTCATAATAAAAATTCAAATAAATGTGCCAAAGCAATTACTTTCAAAATGAAAGTTGTAGTATAACCAGCAGGAGAGCAGTGATGTTTGAACTGAATTTGATGGAAGTACAGTGTGTTACAGTAAAGTTATTAACTATTTTTCATAATAAAAAATAATAAAAAATGTGCCGAAGCAATTATTTTCAATATGAGTGTTGTAGTAAAACCAGCAGGAGAGCAGTGATGTGTGAACTGAATTTGGTTGAAAAAACGTGTGTTACAGTAAAGTTATTAGCAATTTTTCTTAATAAAAAATCATAACAAATGTGCCAAAGCAATTACATTCAAAATGAAAGTTGTAGTAAAACCAGCAGGAGAGCAGTGATATGTGAACTGAATTTGGTGAAAGTACAGTGTGTCACAGTAAAGTTATTAACTGTTTTTCATAACAAAAAAAAAACATAAAAATTGTGCAAAAGCAACTATTTTCAATATAAGTGTTGTAGTATAACCAGCAGGAGAGCGGTGATGTGTGAACTGAATTTGGTGAAAGTACAGTGTGTTACAGTAAAGTTATTAACTATTTTTCAAAATAAAAAATCATAACAAATGTGCCAAAGCAATTACATTCAAAATGAAAGTTGTAGTATAACCAGCTGGAGAGCAGTGATGTGTGAACTGAATTTGGTGAAAGTACAGTGCATTACAGTAAAGTTATTAACTATTATGTACAATAATGGTGAATTTAACTATTTTTTATAATAAAAAATCATAATAAATGTGCCAAAGCAATTACATTCAAAATGAAAGTTGTAGTATAACCAGCAAGAGAGCAGTGATGTGTGAACTGAATTTGGTGGAAGTACAGTGTGTTACAGTAAAGTTATTAACTATTGTTCAAAATAAAACATCATAAAAATTGTGCCAAAGCAATTACTTTTAAAATGAAAGTTGTAGTATAACCAGCAGTAGAGCAGTGATGTGTGAACTGAATTTGTGGGAAGTACAGTCTGTTACAGTAAAGTTATTAACTATTATGTTCAATAATGGTGATGTTATTAACTATTTTTAATAATAAAAAATCATAACATATTTGCAAAAGCAATTTCTTACAAAATGAAAGTTGTAGTATAACCAGCAGGAGAGCAGTGATGTGTGAACTGAATTTGGTTGAAATACAGTGTGTTACAGTAAAATTATTAACTAATATGTTCAATAACGGTGACGTTCTTAACTATTTTTCATAATAAAAATCATAAAGAATGTGCAAAAGCAATTAATTTCAAAATGAGTGTTGTAGTATAACCAGCAAGAGAGCAGTGATGTGTGAACTGAATTTGGTTAAAGTACAGTATGTTACACTAAAGTTATTAGAAATTTATCTTAATAAAAAATCATAACAAATGAGCCAAAGCAATTACATTCAAAATGAAAGTTGTAGTATAACCAGCAGGAGAGCAGTGATGTGTGAACTGAATTTGATGAATGTACAGTGTGTTACATTAAAGTTATTAACTATTATGTCCAATAATGGTGAATTCATTAACTATTTTCCATAATAAAAATTCTAAACATTTGCCAAAGCAATTACTTTCAAAATGAAAGTTGTAGTATAACCAGCAGGAGAGCAGTGTTGTGTGAACTGAATTTGGTGAAAGTACAGTTTGTAACAGTACAGTTATTAACTATTTTTCATAATAAAAAATAATAAAAAATGTGCCGAAGCAATTATTTTCAATTTGAGTGTTGTAGTAAAACCAGCAGGAGAGCAGTGATGTGTGAACTGAATTTGGTTGAACAAACGTGTGTTACAGTAAAGTTATTAGCAATTTTTCTTAATAAAAAATCATAACAAATGAGTCAACGCAATTACTTTCAAAATCAAAGTTGTAGTATAACCAGCAGGAGAGCAGTGATGTGTGAACTGAATTTGATGAAAGTACAGTTTGTAACAGAAAAGTTATTAACTATTTTTCATAATAAAAAAATAATAAAAAATGTGCCAAAGCAATTATTTTCAATATGAGTGTTGTAGTAAAACCAGCAGGAGAGCAGTGATGTGTGAACTGAATTTGGTGAAAGTACAGTGTGTTACAGTAAAGTTATTAACTGTTTTTCATAACAAAAAAACATAAAAATTGTGCAAAAGCAACTATTTTCAATAAAAGTGTTGTAGTATAACCAGTAGGAGAGCATTGATGTGTGAACTGAATTTGGTGAAAGTAAAGTGTGTTACAGTAACGTTATTAACGTTTTCATAATAAAAAAAATCATAAAAATTGTGCAAAAGCAATTATTTTTAAAACCAACATTGTAGTATAAGCAGCAGGAGAGCAGTGATGTGTGAACTGAATTCGATGAATGTACAGTGTGTTACAGTAAAGTTATTAGCTATTATGTCCAATAATAGTGAATTCATTAACTATTTTTCATAATAAAAATTCTAAAAAAATGTGCCAAAGCAATTTCTTTCAAAATGAAAGTTGTAGTATAACCAGCAGGAGAGCAGTGATGTGTGAACTGAATTTGGTGAAAGTACAGTGTGTTACAGTAAAGTTATTAAATATTATGTCCAATAATGATTAATTTATTAACTCTTTTTATTAATAAAAATAAACAAAAATGTGCCAAAGCAATTACTTACAAAATGAAAGTTGTAGTATAACCAGCAGGAGAGCAGAGATGTGTGAACTGAATTTGATACATTTACAGTGTGTTACAGTAAACTTATTAACTATTATGTTCTATAACGGTTATTAACTTATTAACTTAAGTTATTAACTTATTTCGTAATAAAAAATGTGCAACATCAATTAATTTCAAAATGAGTGTTGTAGAATAACAAGCAGGAGAGCAGTGATGTGTGAACTGAATTTGATGAATGTACAGTGTGTTACATTAAAGTTATTACCTATTATGTCAAATAATGGTGAATTCATTAACTATTTTTCATAATAAAAATTCAAATAAATGTGCCAAAGCAATTACTTTCAAAATGAAAGTTGTAGTATAACCAGCAGGAGAGCAGTGATGTATGAACTGAATTTGGTGAAAGTACAGTGTGTTACAGTAAAGTTATTAACTGTTATGTTCAATAATGGTGAATTCATTAACTATTTTTCAAAATAAAAAAATATAAAAACTGTGCCAAAGCAATTACTTTCAAAAGGAAAGTTGTAGTATAACCAGCAGGAGAGTAGTGATGTGTGAACTGAATTTGGTGAAAGTACAGTGTGTTACAGTAAAGTTATTAACTATTATGTCCAATGATGGTGAATTCATTAACTATTTTCCATAATAAAAATTCTAAACATTTGCCAAAGCAATTACTTTCAAAATGAAAGTTGTAGTATAACCAGCAGGAGAGCAGTGATGTGTGAACTGAATTTGGTTGAAATACAGTGTGTTACAGTAAAATTATTAACTAATATGTTCAATAACGGTGACGTTCTTAACTATTTTTCATAATAAAAATCATAAAGAATGTGCAAAAGCAATTAATTTCAAAATGAGTGTTGTAGTATAACCAGCAAGAGAGCAGTGATGTGTGAACTGAATTTGGTTAAAGTACAGTATGTTACACTAAAGTTATTAGAAATTTATCTTAATAAAAAATCATAACAAATGAGCCAAAGCAATTACATTCAAAATGAAAGTTGTAGTATAACCAGCAGGAGAGCAGTGATGTGTGAACTGAATTTGATGAATGTACAGTGTGTTACATTAAAGTTATTAACTATTATGTCCAATAATGGTGAATTCATTAACTATTTTCCATAATAAAAATTCTAAACATTTGCCAAAGCAATTACTTTCAAAATGAAAGTTGTAGTATAACCAGCAGGAGAGCAGTGTTGTGTGAACTGAATTTGGTGAAAGTACAGTTTGTAACAGTACAGTTATTAACTATTTTTCATAATAAAAAATAATAAAAAATGTGCCGAAGCAATTATTTTCAATTTGAGTGTTGTAGTAAAACCAGCAGGAGAGCAGTGATGTGTGAACTGAATTTGGTTGAACAAACGTGTGTTACAGTAAAGTTATTAGCAATTTTTCTTAATAAAAAATCATAACAAATGAGTCAACGCAATTACTTTCAAAATCAAAGTTGTAGTATAACCAGCAGGAGAGCAGTGATGTGTGAACTGAATTTGATGAAAGTACAGTTTGTAACAGAAAAGTTATTAACTATTTTTCATAATAAAAAAATAATAAAAAATGTGCCAAAGCAATTATTTTCAATATGAGTGTTGTAGTAAAACCAGCAGGAGAGCAGTGATGTGTGAACTGAATTTGGTGAAAGTACAGTGTGTTACAGTAAAGTTATTAACTGTTTTTCATAACAAAAAAACATAAAAATTGTGCAAAAGCAACTATTTTCAATAAAAGTGTTGTAGTATAACCAGTAGGAGAGCATTGATGTGTGAACTGAATTTGGTGAAAGTAAAGTGTGTTACAGTAACGTTATTAACGTTTTCATAATAAAAAAAATCATAAAAATTGTGCAAAAGCAATTATTTTTAAAACCAACATTGTAGTATAAGCAGCAGGAGAGCAGTGATGTGTGAACTGAATTCGATGAATGTACAGTGTGTTACAGTAAAGTTATTAGCTATTATGTCCAATAATAGTGAATTCATTAACTATTTTTCATAATAAAAATTCTAAAAAAATGTGCCAAAGCAATTTCTTTCAAAATGAAAGTTGTAGTATAACCAGCAGGAGAGCAGTGATGTGTGAACTGAATTTGGTGAAAGTACAGTGTGTTACAGTAAAGTTATTAAATATTATGTCCAATAATGATTAATTTATTAACTCTTTTTATTAATAAAAATAAACAAAAATGTGCCAAAGCAATTACTTACAAAATGAAAGTTGTAGTATAACCAGCAGGAGAGCAGAGATGTGTGAACTGAATTTGATACATTTACAGTGTGTTACAGTAAACTTATTAACTATTATGTTCTATAACGGTTATTAACTTATTAACTTAAGTTATTAACTTATTTCGTAATAAAAAATGTGCAACATCAATTAATTTCAAAATGAGTGTTGTAGAATAACAAGCAGGAGAGCAGTGATGTGTGAACTGAATTTGATGAATGTACAGTGTGTTACATTAAAGTTATTACCTATTATGTCAAATAATGGTGAATTCATTAACTATTTTTCATAATAAAAATTCAAATAAATGTGCCAAAGCAATTACTTTCAAAATGAAAGTTGTAGTATAACCAGCAGGAGAGCAGTGATGTATGAACTGAATTTGGTGAAAGTACAGTGTGTTACAGTAAAGTTATTAACTGTTATGTTCAATAATGGTGAATTCATTAACTATTTTTCAAAATAAAAAAATATAAAAACTGTGCCAAAGCAATTACTTTCAAAAGGAAAGTTGTAGTATAACCAGCAGGAGAGTAGTGATGTGTGAACTGAATTTGGTGAAAGTACAGTGTGTTACAGTAAAGTTATTAACTATTATGTCCAATGATGGTGAATTCATTAACTATTTTCCATAATAAAAATTCTAAACATTTGCCAAAGCAATTACTTTCAAAATGAAAGTTGTAGTATAACCAGCAGGAGAGCAGTGATGTGTGAACTGAATTTGGTGAAAGTACAGTTTGTAACAGTACAGTTATTAACTATTTTTCATAATAAAAAATAATAAAAAATGTGCCGAAGCAATTATTTTCAATATGAGTGTTGTAGTAAAACCAGCAGGAGAGCAGTGATGTGTGAACTGAATTTGGTTGAAAAACAGTGTGTTACAGTAAAGTTATTAGCAATTTTTCTTAATAAACAAATCATAACAAATGAGACAAAGCAATTACTTTTAAAATCAAAGTTGTAGTATGACCAGCAGTAGAGCAGTGATGTGTGAACTGAATTTGGTGGAAGTACACTCTTTTACAGTAAAGTTATTAACTATTATGTTCAATAATGGTGAAGTTTTTAACTATTTTTAATAATAAAAAAATCATAAAAAATTTGCCAAAGCAATTACATTCAAAATGAAAGTTGTAGTATAACCAGCAGGAAAGCAGTGATTTGTGAACTGCATTTGGTGGAAGTACCGTGTGTTATATTAAAGTTATTAACTATTATGTTCAATAATTGTGATTTATTACCTATTTTTCTTAATAAAAAAAATCATAACAAATGAGCCAACGCAATTACTTTCAAAATCAAAGTTGTAGAATATCCAGCAGGAGAGCAGTGATGTGTGAACTGAATTTGATGAATGTACAGTGTGTTACATTAAAGTTATTAACTATTATGTCCAATAATGGTGAATTCATTAACTATTTTTCATAATAAAAATTCAAAACAAATGTGCCAAAGCAATTACTTTCAAAATTAAAGTTGTACTATAACCAGCAGGAGAGCAGTGATGTTTGAACTGAATTTGGTGAAAGTACAGTGTGTTAAATTAAAGTTATTAACTATTATGTTCTATAACGGTGAAGTTATTAACTATTTTTCATAATACAAAATGTGCAACATCATTTAATTTCAAAATTATTGTTGTAGAATAACCAGCAGGAGAGCAGTGATGTGTGAACTGAATTTGGTGAAAGTACAGTGTGTTACAGTAAAGTTATTAACTGTTTTTCATAACAAAAAAATCATAAAAATTGTGCAAAAGCAACTATTTTCAATATAAGTGTTGTAGTATAACCAGTAGGAGAGCAGTGATGTGTGAACTGAATTTGGTGAAAGTACAGTGTGTTACAGTAACGTTATTAATGTTTTCATAATAAAAAAAATCATAAAATTTTTGCAAAAGCAACTATTTTTAAAATCAACATTGTAGTATAAGCAGCACGAGAGCAGTGATGTGTGAACTGAATTTGGTGACACTACAGTGTGTTACTGTGAAGTTATTGAGTATTTTATTAGTAACCTTTTTCGCGTTTCGCACTTTGCAGACGGTCCCTTAGGACTTGTCTCTCAGACGCCAGCGCATTGAGATCAACGTATTTTGTACAGAGCGGAGGAAAGCTTGTTTTCAGGCAAACTCGCTTGTAGCTCGTTTACTACATCACTACGAGTAAAAAGAGGCATTAATCGTGTACCAAAAACGTTTTGCTCGCGAGTTATTGATCCGGAAAAGTCGAATCTGTGAATATCTTGCCAGTTTTACCGAACTGCAACAGCGCTGGAGCTTTATCATGTGGAAATAGGTCAGGAGGGTTTTTTCTCTCTATTAACGGCGTCTGAGGCGCACAGACAGACGGAAGCACACCCGCTTCTGTTCCACAAGATGACATTCATACTCGCTCCCTCTGTGCAACAGTTTCCGTCTGAATTTCTCATTAGAGCCTCATTCTTGGATTGAAGGGACCATGCGCATCTATTTCGTCCTGCCCACATTCATCGTATTTAGAATTAATGCAGTAGGAGTATAAATCGTAGTGATGTGTAATTTTGCCTGAAGGAGGAAGGGATTGTTTTCCAAGTTGTTGCGGGTTTTTGTCGCCAAACAGCCTTGAGAGGGAAATGGGGAAAAACCCGTAGTGCAGAAGGAAACATCATCATCATCATCATCATCATCAGTCGCTCCACTACACTCTTTAAGGCCCAGACCATATTTTAGTATGTGCGTTGAAACTGAAAAATATGCAGACTTAACTGGCCAATATTTGTTTTAACAGACATACATTTTTCTAAGGTATCAACAAAGTAAAACAAAGTATATCTAAGTATCGAGTGTCGCATCCTGCAAAGCTTGAAATGATTTGTTTCCAACAGTTGATAGCCTGAATTCACTGTAAGTCGCTTTGGATAAAAGCGTATGCTAAATGCATTAATTTAATTCATTAAAAGAAAATATACTTATTATACAAGCATTCTTTTACTCATTCCGTTCAGATCCACTTGTTTTTGACAATCATTTTGAGTAGGCTAGGTTTCAGATCTGAGAAGGGTTGGTGCACTTTTAACGGCAACCGGATATAATAGAAATATTGTAGCTTACAGAAAAATTTAGTCAGAATGATATACATTGAAACCAAAAATTATTCAGACACCAGATATGATTAGTGATATTTTTTTTTTTTACTAGTGGGTGCAGGACAAATATTTTGGCAGTGACATCAATTTTGTTTCGCAAAGATTATCTTTCCACATGTTTCTGTGGTATACTAAAAAACAATAAGCATATCGTAAGTTTTAAAGGCTTTTATTGGCAAAAAATGAGTCCATATTTACAATGTTTTCTTCTTAACCTCTGCAATTCGCTTTGGCATGCTGGATATAAGCTTCTGGGCCAAATCCTGACTGATGGTGATCCATTATTGACCTATTAGTTCTTGGAGTTGATCACTATTTATCGGCTTCTGCTTGTCCACTTGCCTTTTGAGGACTGGCCACAGGTTCTCTATGGGATTGAGATCCAGGGAGCTGCCTGGCCACAGATCCAAAATTCCAATGTGATGATCTTTGAGCCACTTTTTTTTCACTCTTGCTTTGTGACATGGTGCTCCATCATGCTGGAGAATGCAGGAATCCTCACCAAATTGCTCATGGATCATTGGAAGACATCGCTTTTGCATGGCGTTTTGATACCATTCTTTATTCATGGCAGTGTTTTGGGAGCCCACTCCCTTGGTTGAAAATCAGCTCCACACATGAATGTCTCATGATGCTTCACTGTTGGTAGCGTTCATCTTCTCAGAACAATCGGTTTTTCAGATGTCCCAAACAGTTGAAAGAGAGCTTCATCAGAGAAAACTACTTTGCACCAGTCTTCTGCTGTCCAATACTTGTACTTCCTGCAGAATTTCAGTCTGTCCTTGACGTTTTTCTTTGAGAGAAGGGGCTTTTTGCTGCCCTTCCTGACACCAGGTCATCGTCCAAAATTCTTGGCCTCACTGTGAATGCAGATGCTCTCACACGACCTGCTGCCATTCCTGAGCAAGATCTCCACTGCTGGTGACACGATTCTGTAGCTGACTCCTCAGGAGGAGACCGTCCTGGTGCATGCTGGACACTCTGGGACATCCTGAAATCTTCTTCAATGCAGTCGAATCTCTGTCTTTGTAAAAAAAAAAAAAAAAAAACACAAAATTTGTCAGTCAAAACTTTTGGCCATGACTTTATAGTTCATAAGTGTAAGGGAGGATAACCAACAATTCTTCACACATTGAAGTTCCAGTTAAATTTGGGATCAAAAAATATTTGAACACTTTGACCTGACCAAGTGTTTTTTTTTTTTTTTTTTTTTTTAATTGCTAATGCAACCTTTTTACACCATAGACTGATCAAAATTAAGCAGTTCTTGGTAATTGGTTAACCTAAATTAGTATTATCTAACTGTATACTTAAATTTACCAGCTGAATGATTTGTGGTCGATTGTATTCTATTACATGCCTTTCTATCAAAGTTTGACATCAAGATTAATTTCGGACACCGTTTAACTCCTCTTGAGTTCTTGTGCTATTTTATTACAATTTTCTAAACTATAGTGAATAAACTGTAATCTAATGTGAGATGTTGAATTGAAATGTTGACCGTACATCTTGATGGTCTCGCACACACCCACTTCTTTGAAATCTTTGTTTTGTCATGTAGTACGTGTTGGGTATCCAGATACTGCTTGGGATGTGAAGCGGTTTCACCGGTCACGGGGGCTCCACCTACCCAAGCCTCAAATCCATCACTTTAGAATATTAAGAGGAAAACCAATTACTACCCAAAACCTAAATCTCATTCCCCTGGACGTGTTGGCACCTGGTCTCAAAAATCAACTTTCATCAAAAGCCTCAATAATATTCGAGCATTTAATCATATGGTAAGGCAACACATCTTCAGATATTGTACCTTTTCATCTGAACATAAACATGGCTGTGGGAGTGAGTCAACTGGCATGTCAGTTCATCCCTTGTTCCAGCCTTTCATTCCTGAGAACACCTGGTGTACAGATGCCTGAAGCGACGGTGTTTGACACTGCTTACTGGAGCGCTCCCATTATTTAGACAGTTTCCAGGCTCCTTTGTGTCGCTCTGGCTGCATATTAGGTGTAACCTGTGAGTTACAGACACCGATCACCTCTGCTGTGTTTGTCTGTGAAATAGTTTTTTTGGAGTTCTTCTTTGCTGACATGTGTGAGAACCTCAGCTTGGCACGCATGTACACACTTCTACCTAAAATTATGGCAGGGCTGATCATGAAGTTGATACAGACTTTGTGTCGCTCGTAAAAATACCACAGTTGTTGTATTTTGCATACTTCATGCGTGTACTTTTCACTCTTCAGCGTGTCTTGACTTGAGTTGCAGGCCAAGACAGGTTCCAAAAGGCAATGGAAAGTTTCCATTAATGTTAAAGGTTCTTCACGGACTCAAGTATGGCACTAAAGAGTGCTGTAATGTGTTTTCCTTCTAGGTTTATGGTTGGGCTGTTTTGTCTTTTTGTCTTGATTGTTGTATAAGAGGTTTTGCAAAGCTACATGTAAAGGATCTTTTTCAAGATTGTAAATGAGGTTCATGACTTGGGTACTGGGAATGTCTAAAGTTTGGGGTGTGTGTGTGCTCCATATGTGTGGCTCTCTTGGGTAGTCCGTATGTGTTTTGATGAGAGAATGTTGACTTCATCTCTAAAGTCGTATCAACATTTTTATCAACTTTTTATTTTAAACAAAATCATTATTCTCACTCATTACATGAAATGAAAACGAGTATAGGATGACAAATTTTTTTTTGGGGGGGGGGGGGGGTAAACTATTTTAAATGTTAGTCTTCAACATTACAGTCAGAGCATTGAATTATAAATATTTGATTCAGTTCAATCTGATACTCATCTACTGAAAAAAACCAAATCCACTTGCTCAATGCGGTGGTATATTGGTGTAATCTCCTTTTTGGTTAATCTCATACTGGCATGCTAGGGGATTTGAGTACTAAATGATTTTCCTAATATATGTAGCATGTTAAATTAAAATGTAAAAAAACAAATACAACTATAATTGACTGATTTTGATTTATCGTGATCTTGGATCATTTGGTTCTTGGAAGCTCAGAGTTGCTGTCATGGCAACAGGTACATAAGCTTAAATCTGCTTGGGAGCAGGCTTATTTCATGTAAACAGGGCTAGATCACATCTTTTTAACCAGAACTGATCCTTAGAATCTGTCTGCTACCACCGCTACTTCAATTGGAGTATCCTACTGATCCAGGGACAATTATTTAAAATAATAATTGTTAAATTCATTTTAAAGATAATATAATAATGTTGTGTAGTCCATAATATCATACTAGACACAGCCAGTGTCTTTTACTCACTGAAATATTTGTCATAAAATTATTATTTCATAACTGTATACGTCTTTTAAACATGCTATACAAATAAAGTTGAGTCTCGTTCATTAATTTGAGTGGTGACCGCTATTATGAAAAGGACTTGGAGCGCAGGAGATGCAGATAACATGATCTTGACCCTTAAGAAACTTTCATCAATGCTGTCATGTCAAAATTAAACTCGTCGCTAATTACATTTTAAAATATAAATGTAAAGACTATACAAATATTATAAATCACAAATCTAAATAATTGGGAATCAGGTAAAATTTTTTAAATCAAATAAAAACCGTGCACATTTACATTTCAGTTGTCTATTATAACATTATGTAGTTTTATCTACATTTCCTTAAAGTCCAGCCATCTTGCTGCCAGCCAGTTAATATACTGCAGCTCATGGTTTCTAGTATCTATACATAGCCCCTTTTAAACCAACCCATGAACGTGCATTTATCTCCGAGAACTCAATCCAGTCATCCTAATCATCAACATCAGGTTGTCTCATTGCTTGTGACTGAAATGAACTGCTATGACCTTGCAGTATTTTGCAGCTTGAAAAAATTCCTGTTTCACAGAAATGCACACACAAAAAAAGAGAAGGAACAATATTTTGCATGATGAAAATAAATCCTGTTTTTAGGACCATAAATTTATTGCGTTGCATTTTTTTGGTGGAAGTTAAGCACTTTTTTTATTTAAGGGTTCGTTCACTCAGAAATTAAAATACTGTCAAAGACTACTTCACCCTCATGTTGTTCAAAAACTTGTAAGACCTTTGATCATCTTTAGAATTCATATTTTATATATATATATATATATATATATATATATATATATATATATATTATTATTTTTTTTTTAATCCGAGCTTTTTGAACCTGCATGGATGGCAAGGTTTCTACTACTTTTTGTGTGCAAAAAAAACAATGATTTTATTCAACAGTTGATGGGGCAGTCCTCTGTCATAGATGCATTATCGATCCCTTTAAAGTCCGCACAATTCTGTACAGTAGATACTAGCAAGATGTATATGTCATCTTTTATAAGCGTCATCTCTCTCGCTCTCACTCCCGCTCTCTCTCTCTCTCTCTCGCATTAAAATGTCCCATAAATTCCTTTACCAAATTTTTCTCCCTTTATTATAGCCCAGTCTGTCAGTTTCTCATTTTCCCTATGAAGCCTTCACCTTCAGACTTTTAATTCATCTATTCTTGGTTCTCCTTTCCTAAACCGCATCACACACACACACACACACATACAGTCTCTGTATCTCTGGAGAACAGAGGCCTCTGTGTGTGAGTTAACGGGGGGGGGGGGGGGGGGGTTCAAGGGTTTGGGACAAATTGCAGGGCTTTCCAGGGTCCATATCTGTGAAAGATCCACCACTCTTCTCTGAGGACTATTGTGTTTTTGACGCTTGTCTGAAGCTCAGATGTATGGGGTGGGCATGCATATGTGCCTGTCAAAGCCACAGACACTGCTGGGATGGTGAAACTTTCAGGTAGCTCCCAATTCCTTTTTGGATGAGTCGAAAACTCATTTTCCTTTATAGCTGTTACAATTTGAGAATGCGTTTACAGGGAGAATATATTGGTGTGTTTTCTCAGACTAAAATTCTGTTTACTGGTCTGCCCCAGTGTGGGAACCGAAGG
Organism: Carassius gibelio; assembly: GCF_023724105.1. NCBI lineage: Eukaryota > Metazoa > Chordata > Actinopteri > Cypriniformes > Cyprinidae > Carassius > Carassius gibelio. The sequence goes on along the minus strand of NC_068404.1, from coordinate 18,838,724 downwards.
ACTGAATGTTTGTGTGAGTATGTTTGTGTTGTATGTGTGGTGGAATGTTGTGTTTGTGAGGCTGAGTGTGTGTGGCGTGGGGCCAGCCCTCCCTGTGAACAGCAGCTCTTTGTGGACACAGGAAGTGGGTTGGGGGTTGGGGGAGAGGAGGGAGACGTTAGGGTGATCTTCTGTCAGAGGCTGCAGACATGAGAAAGAAGTCAACTAAACGGTAGCACGCTATCGGAGAGCCGCTTAGAGAAACCTTAACATAGGCTCTGTTCCAACACCTAGTGGGCGGCCTTGCTGTTTGCTGCCTACATAGACTGCATCCTAAGTGGAATGGACTGTATATGGCTGTACAAAAAAAAAATCATCAGAAAGTTGACTTATTTCACTAATTCCATTCAAAAAGTGAAACTTGTATGTTATATTCATTCATTACACACAGACTGCTATATTTCAACTGTTTATTTCTTTTAATTTTGATGATTATAGCTGACAACTAAGGAAAATCCCAAATTCAGTTTCTCAGAAAATTGGAATATTACTTAAAAGGTGTTTTGTTGGTTATAACATTATACAAAAATACCATTAGTGAATACCCCAATATATTTTTTACTTTAAACCATGAGAGGCTTTCATGAATTTTGTCAACATTTGATCTACACCTTCATGAGAGAGCCAGACATGTAGTTTTTTTTTATATTAGTTGAAGTATTGGACCAAACCACAGAGCAGTAATCAAGGTGTGAAAAAAACAATGCATAAAGTACTTGTTTAACAATCTGTGGTGTAATATATTTTACACATCTTTTAATAACAGCCAAAGTGTTGCCCATTTTAGTTAACAGTTTCTGAACATGTTTGTCCCAACACAATCTACTATCAATCATCACTCCCAATAATTTAGCCTCTTCTTTTTGCTCAACTGAATTTTGCTCTATGCTAAGTTCAGGCTTCGGTTTGGCAAGTAAAGAAAAAGGAGTTCCAACCACAAAACAAGTAGTTTTAGATAAACTGAGAATCAATTTGTTATTCCTTATCCAGGTCACCACTTACTGTAGTTCTCTTTGTAGTTTTGCATTTAAATCACCAATATCAGTTCCTGCTAAATATACCGTGTGATCATCAGCAAACATTGAAATTCTTGCTTTATCTAAAACAGTTGGAAGATCACTGGTAAAGATTGTGTAGAGAAGCGGCCCAAGACAACTTCCCTGAGTCATTATTACTTTTGGACCCGATTTAGGAACTTTTGTTTTCCTTACAATTGCAATAAGATTGTGGTTGCTAAAACCAACTGCCACTGATACACAATTTGAGCAAACTTGAAGTCCATTTATAAACATGTGGTCAATACAGGAAACAGACCGAGTACCATCCTTTTTCAAACATATTCTAGTCGGTTTATTAATTACCTGTGATGATCCACATGCTATTGCTGTGCTCATTAATTAGATTTTATTAGAACAGTCAGAAGAATTCCAATCTATGTTGAAGTCACCCATTAAGTAAGTTTCCAGATTCATACTATTAGCATGATTTAACATATCACATATTTTGTCTAAATATTCACTATTAGCATTAGGAAGTTTATAACCACATCCTATGAGTAATGGCTTAAGATGTTTCAGACTAACTTTTAACCAAATTATTTCAATACCAGAATACATTAAATCTGGCATCATTTGGACCGGTATATGATGTTGAATATAGATAGCAACTCCTCCTCCATATGTATTCCTATCATTCCTAAAAATGCTATATCCATCAATCATTAAAGTTGCATCATCGAATGTAGAGTCTACATGCGTTTCAGATACTGCCAATACATGCACATTATTTGGTTGTAGTATTTGTTAAATCACTCACTTTATTTCTAAGACTGCATATATTAATATGGGCAAGTTTAAGACCTTTCTTTGGTAGTTTATGTAACATGTTAGAGATCATATTTCTTTGGCTTCATACTATTAGATTCTATATTGGAGCAAAACAATTTACAAAACAACTAAATGAACCCACCTATATACAATAACCCACATATACACATTCATACACATAAACTCAGACTAACAATTTTGCATTGCCACCAGTTGTCAAGGTTACGGTAAGTGAGCTACTGTGAGTACTCAATACTTAGTTGGGGCTCCTTTTTCCGCGGCGTGGCATGGAGTCGATCAGTCTGTGGCTGGCAGCCATATCACCCTGGAGCCCAAGACCGGTTGCCCACTGAAGCTAAGCAGGGCTGAGCCTGGTCAGTACCTGGATGGGAGACCTCCTGAGAAAACTAGGTTGCTGCTGGAAGAGGTGCTAGTGAGGCCAGCAGGGGGTGCTCACCCTGTGGTCTGTGTGGGTCCTAGCGCCCCAGTGTAGTGATGGGGACACTATACTGTCAACAAGCACCGTCCTTCGGATGAGATGTTAAACCGAGGTCCTGACTCTCTGTGGTCATTAAAAATCCCAGGATGTCTTTCGGAAAGACTAGAGGTGTGACCTCGGCATTCTGGCTAAATTCGCCCATTGGTCTCTGACCATCATGGCCTCCTAACAATCCCCATATCTACTGATTGGCTTCATCACTCTGTCTCCTCTCCACCAGTAAGCTGGTGTGTGGTGGGCGTTCTGTCGCACTATGGCTGCCGTCGCATCATCCAGGTGGATGCTGCACACTGGTGGTGGATGAGGAGATACCCCCTGTCTATGTAAAGCGCTTTGAGTGTCTAGAAAAGCGCTATATAAATGTAAAGAATTATTATTATTATTATTATAAATACACCCTTTTTCTGAAGAATAGGGATGAGCTTTAACATGCCAATACTTTTAAAGTTCAGTATTGTCAATATCGATATAATACTTCTAAATATGATAAATTATTAAATTTAATTAAATTACTAAGAGTAAAATGGTTAATGTTATCCACTTTTTATTTGAAACGCATTTTAACATTCAACATGCTTTTAATTGCAGCTTATTAGGTTACATTGTTGTTTACACATGGTTAAAATCTCTTTACTGTAGTGGTAACCAGGGAAATCTTTAAATATATATATATATATATATATATATGTTGAACTACGGTCCCTTTAGTAAAGTCATGTTTCATGTTCATAAGGGACTGCCAGTGATTTAAGATCATAAAATGCAACCTTTTTATTCAGACTGTGTGTGATTTTTATATCAACATTGCAGAATAGAACAAGATCAATATGAACTTTTTAATATTCAATTTACCTAAATGTAATTGCACAAACTATAGGCTACAATTTCAATTAGTTTGTGAAAATACTCAAACATATAATGTTTTTCTGTCCTCTGATAAGCATTATTCTGGGCTGCTGTTCCCAAAAGCATCATTGCTTTCTTCCGATACTTTTGTGTATGTCAGCCCTGCTTGAATGCACTGTCAGAGGTGAGTGAACGATCTCTGTGATTTATTGATTCTGTCTCGTATCATTTGAGTGTTCAGATGTGCAGGAAAATAGTTCTATCCTACACAATTATTTGCTAACATAGGTTATTCGCCCAATTCAATGCATTTTATACTCCTTAATATTTTGCTAAACAAAAATCAATGGTTAAAAAAACACCTTTAGTATCAATATTTTTGAGTATTAATACTTTCAATACTCACATTAGTATTGATGTATCTCTACTCCCATCCCTACTGAAGAAGCGTTAGCAAACTCTTGAGCAGTAACAGCAGTACCATGTATTCTGCCATTGTGTATGTTTGTTAACGCTTGCCTTTAAAATCAACACGTCCTGCGCGTACCTAACATGTACTATGCACGCGAATGACATCACCGTTTTCTAAGATTCCTGTATTGGGTGTTTACACGGAAATGATAACGGTGGCGTTTTCAAAAACTTGCACTTTGAAACCCATTTTCAAAAATATGCATTTTCAGTTCCCAAAACACTATTGTCTTGCAAACAATCAAAATGACGGTTTTACAAGACAACCTGTAGCTTCAGAATATTTTCATAAGGTATAAAGTATATTAGCTTAGCTAATATGGTGGTTTCCTCTGAGTGTATTGTGAGTTTTATTTGTGCTGTGTTCCACAGGTAGTCGGCCTACGGTGCAGTATTTGTCATCGCTGTGCGAGCTGCCTCATGCCCTGCAGTCCTACTACACCCAGGGCTATGTACTGGCCGCCCTGCATCCCATCATCCTCTCTGTGGGCAGGACCCGCTCTCTGCCCTGCAGCCTGCTTTACCGGGCCATTCTGGTCCGGCCACGATCCAGGTAATGTTCTCCATGAAAAAGACTCCATACCTCACCATTGCACCCCAAAAAACCCAACCCCAGCTCCTTCCAAGTAAATAATTAACTTTTAATGAGTCCGCATGAATATTTAATGGATCATAGTTGGAGGTCAGACAGTCTAGCTGGAGTGGGCGGGGCTTGTGTGAAGTCATACTGGGGTACAGATGTGGGTTAAATTGAAGTTGAAAGAAGCCCCTGACAACAGTGTGGTTTTTCAGCAGCCAATGAGAACCTGCAAAGAAGCAGTGGAGGAACAGGACAAGCTAGTCTATGAAGGTGTAAATTATTCAAAGTAACGTCTGGGACAGTTGTAATATGTTAATAGTGTTGTAGTGTAAAAAAACATTGAGCTGTGTAGTGCCAGTTCCTATGAAAACTCTGATTGATGTCTGATTCTAGTGAGAATTAGCTTGAATGCCCTTTTAAGCAGAGACAATGGCTTTGAAACCTCAAAAAAAAATTCTCTCAGGCAGTGGCATCCAGGCATATCCACATTGTTTGCTTGACTTCCTGTCTACTAAAATGCCTCTATCTGGTAATTTCTTGAAGGCAGCATAGAAGTATCTTTGTGTCCCGTGATCTCTGAAGCTCACTTGAATGAATTGTAAATCATTAAATGTGTTGTTTGAAACCAGTTTTCATTGATGCTGGTTTATGGTTAAACGTGTCACCATTTTTATAATCTACTAATGAAGGACATGTCAAGAATTGCAAATGTCAGCAATAATAAAATATGCATAATGTTTTCCTGCAGCGAGTTTAAAATGCATTTCCTAATCGATCTGTATTTGTTTGTTTGTGTTGTGTGGTTGCAGTAATCCTGCAGTGCCAATGATTGACAGCTTGCCAGTGTTGCGGGTGGAGGAGTGGCCACTGCCCGGAGAATCTCTGACCAGTGACACAGTGAGACTGCTCATAGACCGGGTCTGTGTCTTCATTTCAAATGCTTTTGTCTGTTGTCCATTTTGTCCAAGTGAGCCTGAAGACCTTAATTAGTTGCTTCAGGTGTGTTTGATTAGGATTGGAGCTAAACTTTGTAGGACAGTCGATCGCCAGGAGCAGGGTTGAGCACCCCTGATTTACAGTGTTCAAGAAGTTAAATTATTTTTGCCAGATCTCTTGTGGTGTTAGTAGTGTTAGACAATATTGTTTTTTACAGCTGATGACGATATCTTCGTAGAGTGGCTGATATGAAGCCAATATAATTATGTACTTTAATATTTAAGAAAAAAAATTTCACAAATAAATATTTAAATATATTATAAATATTAATAAAGTAAACACTGTAACCTGAATCCTATTTTTTATTTTATTTTTCAAAATAAAGCCAAGGTAACACTCGTTTACCGTCGGCATTCTGAATGTAAAATAAAAGTCTATTACTATATTAATATAAAAACAATCATTATAGTTTTTTGTATGCCTTTTTTTTTTTTTTTTTTTTTTGAACCGTTCTGATTATTTGACAGACTTCCATCCGTATTAGACAGAACTGTTAAATAGCAAGTGGGAGAATGCGAGTGATGTGCGTGTAGGTGCTGCCATTCTCAGCACTGTCAAAATAAATGTCCCGCCTCAAACACAACGACCGAACAGAAAAACATATCGACCAATGGCGAGATTTCAAATGGGCAAATATCCTATATATATTGGTCGAACACTAGTTGTTAGATCAGGTTTTTAGGAGTCTTGCCAAAATTTCATGTCCCCACCACATGCCTTTTTAAGAGTCAAGCATTTTTATATTTAGATTTTTTTTTTTTTATTAAATGTTTAAGTTTATAAATTTGCTTCACAAAAAGAAAATTTAGGTAAAGGCTGGCATACTCCACCAATTTACAGAGAAGTTGACACTAGTTGCTGCAGATTTGAGTTGACGGATTTAATATAAAATCAAGTGTGTGTGTGTGATCCTCAGTCTTTTAGTGTATAATGCCCAGTTTTCATGAGGACTTTCTCCTCTAAAAATCCACCTTAATTTCTATTCCTTGTGATGGAATGTTTAAATATGCTTTAAGATCACTAACCAGGTGTGTTGTGTGCGTGTGTGTGTGTGTGTCTGTCCTCAGGTGAACAGTTATTCCAGGGGTGGCGTGCAGTTTGTGGGGTCGGTGCTCCAGCAGGCTGGAGGAGGGGGATGTAATGGTAGGGTGCCCAGTCCCAGGAGGGGCTGCCGTTCCCCGCCCCGCACCCCACCTCGCACCCCGCCTCATACCCCACCCGGAGATACAGATCTAGAGGGCCGTAGCTACAGCCCAGGTGAGATGCTCCTCTAATTGCATTATGGACCGTCTGCAGTCTAACAATTTAAACCATTTTAATAGTTTTAAATTCGATACACCACTCAAGGTTTTACAAAGAGATGCATTAGTAAAATAATTACTAGACCGGTGTAATTTTTAATAATATTTGTTACACTAATTACACTTATCAGTTATTGTAGATGGACTGATAGTTTGACCTATTAAAAATGGTGTCTGAAGCAATGATCATTGCATGTCTGACTTTAATAAAAAATGCTAAAGATTGAGGTTGCATTGGTCATACAAAACGTGTGTGAGACTCGCTATCGTTTTCAGACCTGAGGTTGTTGGTGCTGTTTCACTCCTGGGCTCCGGGATGTGCCCCGCTGGATTCGCTGGCTTGCTGTTACCACCAGGGTGCGCTGTCCATGCGCGTGTCCAGGAAGGGTCAAGTCGTCAGTGCCCTGGAAGCTGATTGGCTGGAATTGACCGCAGCTTACTACCGCAAGGGCTGGTCATTGGTCGACTCCTTTGTATACTGGGACACACCTAAAGGTAGATCTTGGACTTATTTTTGATTGTCACAATTTGATTCCCTGAGCTGGTTGTTTTTTCCGCTGAAATGTTTGTTTGTGAAAGGAAGATGTCAACATCCCTCTTTAGCTCTTCATAAGGAAGATTTATGATTTTTTTAATATAAGGAATTAACTGATTGTTTTTTAACAAACCAGAACCCCTGTCATCTTGTTGTTGTTTTTTTCCTCCAAGTATAGCTTTTTATTTTCAGAAGTCTTCTTTATAATCCTCATTTTTATGCATCCTTCACATATCTCTGTCTTTAACCAAAGCCACGTTTCCCTTCTCCTGTCTCCCACCAGAACTAAATTTAGAGCTCACGTCCCTAACCTCACGACCGTGCTTCCTGTTTCGCACCAGACTAATAGGAGCTAAATCAGATGTGTGTGTGTGTGTGTGTGTGTGTGTGTGTGTGTGTTTGAGACATCTGGAGCTAGTCATTTTGACCATGAAAAACAGTTTACAAAGTAGCCCTATAATCTCACTCACTTTCTTCCCATGTAATATATTTCCTTATATAGTATATTTAATATGTATACTGTTTATGTTATTTGGTGGTCATTTAAAATTACATAAGATTTTAAATAAAAGAATAAATTAAGTTAATTTCTTTTTTAACTAGAAATGCTACAAATATATTTACTGTCACTTTTGATCAATTTGATGCATCCTTGCTGAATAGAAGTATTATTGTTATTTGTAAATCTTACTAACCCCAAACTTTTGAACAATAGTACGTGTATGTTGTCTACCTGGAATATATTATAAAGGATGTATAATTTAATTGCAAAAAAAAACAAAAAGACCTGTAATGTTCCCAGTGTTTGCTCTATAATCTTCCTCTCATTAATGTATCTTGCTGTCATACAAGTAGTTCAGTTTCATTATCTTTAGTAGGTCATTGACACACTTCCAGCACTGAATAAATGAGACCTACAAATGATGTCTCTATGGTTCAGTGGGTGAAAATACAGAAAAAATCGGATTAAAATTGTCTCCTGTACTATAAACAGTCACGTTTAACATTCAGATCAGAGTATTAATGATAAAAGATGCATTTGAATGAATACGTTAACATTCAGACACACATGTACACATCTAGAAAAACAAATCTAGCTGTGAATTGTAATTGACTTGCTTCTACAGTATAATGGTGTTTTTACAGGTGAGCCAGTGCCCAGGTCTCTAGAGGGACTGTTTGTCTATGAGGAGAGAAGCACAGCGCCACCTGCCAACGACACCATTGTAGTGGAGCAGTGGACCGTTATAGAGGTGTGACTGCATGCATGAAATATCTGAAAGGTGTCACATTATCACATGAAGGATGTTAAGTGTGTGCAATTTTGAGTTGTCTTGTGATTTCCTGTTTGGGTCCCAGGGTTCAAATGTAAAGACCGACTATGGTCCTCTGCTCCACACTCTAGCAGAATTCGGCTGGCTGCTCACCTGTGTGTTGCCCACCCCAATTATTCGCCATGACAGGTGTGACCCTCACAGTACAAGCCATATAATCATGTTTATTTACACCCCATCACCGTGTCCCAAGCTGACTGCTTTTCTTTTTCTGCAGTGAAGGGAATCTCGCCACCAAGCAGGTTGTTTTCCTGCAAAGACCCGTCAAGGGTCAAACGGTACCACAGCACAGTCAGGTAGCTGTTTGCTAATGTCATTTTAAACTACAGTATTACATTTGTGAATCTGTTGCTTTTCTTATTTAGTCGAATACATTTTTAAAGGATTTAATTGTTTTTGTGAGGAAGACTAACTTTTAAAGTGATAGTTCAACAAAATTTTTCAACAAAAGCATTAATAACATTTTAAAATGATTTTGAACAACCACTCACAAAGTATTATTTTGATATTATATATACAATTCTTGCATTTATTAGTATGTTGAATTAGTTTCAATTTGAGTGTATTGTAATTTGCATATTATACTCCTTATTTAGTTGACCTTGAATTACTAAAATGAATTAAAATTAATTAAAATTACCAACTAATTAAAATGTAACTTTAAACTTAAAAAATATATATATAAAAAGTCTAAATTAAAAGCGAAAACAGAAAATATAAAAATGTAATTTAAACATTAACAGCTATATTAGTTTATAAACCATACTGAAATAATGCTGCAACATTTCTATTTTTTTGTTTAGATTGTTTCTAATATTTATATTTTATTTTAGCTTTATTAAAAATGTACGTTTTTTTTTTTTTGTGTTTTTTTTTTTTGGTTAACTAAGTCACTTTTTTTTTTATACGAATAAAAATACAAAATCATTAAGGACATGAATCATTTGTTCTCTAAAGTTTTCAAAAAATTGCAATATTGAGAGATTTTATGGCATGTTGTTTTATTTTGGTTCTTGAAGGGATCTACACGACGAGAGGTGTGCAGTCACTCTGTGAGTCGAGGTGTGGATGAACCGCACACAGAGCTGTCGTCTCCATGTTCCGGGGGAATCGGCGGTTTCCCCGTGTTTGGAGGGGGGTATCCCAGTGCCCTGTCCCATTTAGATGAGGGAGGATTTGAGCCAGACGATGGGGCTGCAGAAGTCACCTGTATGTGATGAACCAACTCAAAGATGAAATTTCTTTTTCAAGTTCTGTCAGAAATCTTTGACGATTGAGAGCGGCAAGTGGCATAAAATTGACCACATCACCAGACCACGAGATTTGTGTCCCTGTATTAGAAACAGACTCATAGCACTTTTAACACGTTGTAAATTATTTTTTAACAAGCCATAAGGTATCATAGAGTTTGGTTTTATTTACTCTTCATTGTACATGAACTGAAATCACTCTGAAATTCACTTTTATTTACATCAACAGTATTTTGCAGCACTCGCACAATACCATGTTCAGTTCACATCACATTTGTCTCAAGGTGGAGCTCCTACACTATTTTTTTCCTCATCACTGTGAGTGTCCTTCCTCACTGTTCATTTTTTGCTGTTCTTTTTCCTGTTCCTTTTTTTTACTTCATCCCAGCTGACAGTTCAGTTGTTTGTTCTAACACCTGCAACAGTTCAACGTGACGAACTCAGGAACTGAGTGTCCAAACAGTCCCACTGCAGGACTCTGACATTTACTTGGTGTGCAGATTTGCGATGTGTTTACATTTTCTTGCAGAAATGTTCCAGGACTGGGAGTCAAAATATCAGAAAAGCTCCATTTAGTTTGGGATGCCAGTGTTTGAGGGAAATGCATATGCACCATAAGCATACAGTGCTTCGGAATGGAATCCAAGAACTAGCCAGTACTAAACGCTGTAGTCTGGTTTATCTGATCTCTGCCATGTGTTCAAGTGGTGCTAAAGCTGGATTTGGATCTTAATCTCCTGGGAGTTTCTTCACACTATCTAAAAGGATAAAGGGTAAAACATTTCGATTTGCATGTTAAGTGGCAGCATTTCAGTTTAATAACTCCTAAGGGACTATGGGCAAGGTACTTTCTTTTGTTTGGTATAAACTGACTAGTTCTCAGCTTATACGGCTGGATTTTTCAAACTGAGCTGAAGTGGTGCTGCTTGTGCTACCTTAAAATGTTTGTAGAATTTAACCACGTTAAGCTTTGTATTTTATCAGATTGTATCTTGCGTTGCCTTGACGATGTTTATCCCTCTTTGAGGAATGGTAGAATAGAAGCAGCACATTTTTGTTAGCTAAACAGTCTTTCAAGCTGCTGTATATGTTGAACCGAATAAGATGTTTCTTCAATCCTAGAAGCTAAGCCCAAGATATTTAACATTATATTCTAATATACCAGAACTGATCAGTATTATTTACCAACTGTAGTATCTGAACGTGTTTCAGACAGTTTTTGTAATGGTTTATTAAATGGGTATTTACCATTTACCTCGTATTAAAGTGGAAATTTGTGTTGTCACTTAGCAGTCGAACACGGCTTAAATGCATAAGCATAAATTAGGTACAAGTCTTTTATTAACAACAGACAATGGAAATACCATACATTTTAGTAAAAAAAAAAAAGGTCAAAGTGGGCCGGATAAGAGCCCTCCACCCATATAATAATTTAACAATGAGAGAAAAGACAGGGTGAATATCACCAGACTGGTTTATAGTCGGGAGAGGGGGAAAAAGAAAGGAAATTCTTATTGGTTGAGCAGAATTTACAATGGAGATGGAGTGAGATATGTACAAGGAGCTGCGGATGTAATGTTTTGATTGTTACAGCTGAAAGATGAAATTTGGATCAAATGAAGCATTATTGAGTGGAAAAGTAACGTATGTCAAATGACTAAAGTTGTACACCTCTGCTGTCTGGATTCTAGAGGCTCAAAATGCACAAATACAGCTCAGGCGTCACTCTCCCCAGCAGTGGCACTCTGGACTTCCTCTTCCAGGATGGGCACGATGAGGTTGTCCTTAGACATAAGGTTGTACTTCATCACGAAACGAGTGAAGCGGTGACACAAGAAAGTCTCATTCTGTGGGAAAGAGATGATCTTTTGATTAAATGTTTCTGTCTGATGCTTTGACTGTGCTTTTTTTAGCTAACTGTCCAAAGATGCCTCCTACTGACCACTGCAGGAGTTGCTTTGTCATGACCACTGCTCATTATCATGCTTAACATTCACTTGAAGTAATGACTCCAAACACTCTGTGAGCTGCTTACTTAGACACGGCCCTCACAGAAATCTCATTAATTACCAATTGGAACCTTTCTTAATGGGCTGCAATTCCTGTTAACAACCGCTCCGTTAACCAGAAAAATACAGCACACAAATATTTGGTAAAATAGTGTATTGTGAAATGATTTATGTTTTATGAAATATACGTGCTTATGAATTACATAAATGATCTTGCTCACCTCATACTTGTCAAAAATCTGGCGGTGGTGAAAGTAAGCATGGGAGAAGATCCTATAGATGCGACGGCAAACAGAGCCCAGTTTGGCCACAGATGATTCCTTAATGCTGACGCTATACAGAAAACGAAGAGGAGCAGCGGTTACGGTAAACATCAGTAACCTGTTTACAGCTAGAAAATCCTAGAAACGCAACATCTTACAAATTCATGATATAAAGCATATATGTAGGTAAAGCTGTATTTATTTATAGTAGCTGGAATAATTAAGTCATGCGGTGATATGGAACTCTGTAAGGGTTGAAAGGTTTGAGCTGCATAAGGTTTTGATTAATAATAATAAAGAAAGCCTATTTACTATTCATTCTGGTTATATCACCCACCCCCTAAACAAGGAATAAAAAATGGATTGGGGGGGTCCATTAAAAACTCAAATTTGGTTGTGTTTAAGCAGTGCTGGAACTAAAACAGATCTCCAGAAGGAGCACTGAACACCCCTGCTTTAACAGATGTTCAATAACTCACCGGCTGGGAAAATACTTGTTGCTGTTGAGAAGACACGCAGCTCCATCGAGAGTGTGCCTTGTGTAGTCAATGGCAGGGCACTGTGAGCCACCGGAAACAAACAAATCACCATAAGACACAATCATCCATTATTTAGCTTCTAAGATTAAAATGACAATCTATGAAAACAATCAACTAATTTGATGATCAATTTAAACACATTCTGGACATGAAAAAAACGATAACATCTGTTTTTTAATTTTATTTATCTGATTCATCAAAGACATAATATAGAGATCATGCAGCCCTAAAATTCACACATGGGCATAACTTCGTTTTTACTTCAAAGCTCATTTCAAATGCAAACTTTGAACTTGGATCAAAAGGTCACAGAGACACTCACCTCTTTGGGAGTCTTATGGGCAGCACACAGAAAGATCCACTGCTCAGTGGCAGTCATCTGGGTACACGTGTCAGGGTGACACTCATTCTATGGAGCAAAGACATCACACAGTCTAAATAAATATCTGCAGACAAATGTAAAGACATCTCAAACAACCTGGTACGTGGCAAGGAGACCTACTACTTTTAAATAGTGCAGTGCAGACTATAAGATTTATTTGTAATGTAACAGTGCCATAAAGTGTAAGAGAGATAATTACCTGCAGTTTAACTGCTAAGCCATTGAGCTCCAAACAGAACTGTCTATGTGTAAATACAGAACAGAATATTTACAATTTACACAAATACAATAAAAACTCCCAAGACACAGCAACAAAGAGAATCTGCCATCTGATAAACATTTTGAAGACCAACTTTAACTACCATGTACTAACATTTAAATAAATATTCCCCTTACTGTGTTCACACATGCTTTTAAGTTGTTTGTATATTAAAGAAGCATGCAATTACATCTACTATATCAAATTCTGTAATTACATGTATAATTAGACTGTAGACCCTATCTGTCACACTCAAAACCTAACCATGCTACAAACCTGTATCTTGCAATACAACTTTAACACAAATCGCAAATCTTTATGCAGGTACATAGTAGCTAAAGACATTATAGTTTAATATAATGTGGGACCTATCTTTTGACCAAAAACTATAAGCTATATGTCATTACAACATTAGATGATGTGAAAGCTGAAATGAAGAATCTGAGATGACGTTCAGACTAATAATATACCGGAGATGTTCATATTTCCACACCCCCTCATCCTGTCCCTCTGGAGGCTCCATAATCTTCTCGATGTTGGAACAGTCTGAACGGATGTTCTGCTGAATATACTGAACAGCAAAAACAACCATTTATTCACAATATAAAAACACAGAAAAGAAATGAACACAATGACTTCAAAATGTAATGAACTTTAGCACACAACTTCAATCTGTTCCTCATATAAAGATACTGTACTACTTAAAGGGCATTAGAATATGGTGTAAAAATCACATTGACAATTTTTAAATTTTTAAATTTTTTGGAGCTTGACAGTCTTTGGCCTCGGTCTGGAAAAGAGCAACTCTCAAAAATCTTCAGTGATTCAATGAAGTGAGAAAAGCGGTCACCTGTTGCACTGCCAGTGTGCTGTCCATCTCTTCAAAAGACTCATCAGACCAGTTGTAGAATTCCTAATAATGAATAAAACAACCAGTTTTATAAACACCTTAATAGAAACAACACTTGTTTATTCAATACAGTTCAACCAATGTTGAGCAATTACTGACAGTACGTGTGTGATACATACATATACGTCATAGCATTTAGGCAACTTAACTACAGTTTCTACGTTGTTCCCATTGTAAAATGTCCCATTGGTTATATCAATTTCTTTATATATTAGTGACTGAACACAGCAGTGTATAATACCTGAAAGCTGTATGACTCTGACATATAAGCGTATATTATGTTAACTATGTTTTAAATATAATAATTTAATGTATTTGAGCATCAGCAGCAGTGATGTTCATCCGGGTACTTCCAGACGGCTACTAACGTTAGCTGACTGCTGTTTGCCAAAACAACTAAATCGTGAAAGCCTGGCATTTCGGACGCCTCCTGCCCAATACTTCAGTACACATTCAAGTACTTTTAAAAACAACATAAGTACTATCATGAACAGGATATTCGACGAAAAACCTCCATTTGAGAATCATTCGTTTTCTCGGCTAACTGCTAGCTTAGCTCCTGAGTATATCTGCGGTTTCCGCATACACACGAGAACAAATCGTTTTTATCTAAATATAACATTAAAATATACTCTACGAACAGATTTGAGTTAGTGAAATGATTTCGAGTGTTATTCGCTTTTGATTTTACCTTCGCCTTGGTGCCCGGTCTATTCCTCCTCAGAACAGCTGTGCCCTCCGCCATGACCATCTCGACAGATTTAGAGTTTGATTGACAGCGCGCCCCCACTGGACGAGAAGCGCTACTACAGGAGGAGCTCAGTTTGATTGACAGCGCGCCCCCACTGGACGAGAAGCGCTAATACAGGAGAAGCTCCGTCTGATTGACAGCGCCCCCCCCCCCCCACGCCCCCCCCCCCCCCCACTGGACGAGAAGCTACTACAGGAGGAGCTCAGGTACAGTGATCCCAGCAAATACTGGACAACACGTTCACAATTATCAACTTCACAATGTCTTAAAAGTATTTATTTTATGTTTAATATTTTTTAACATTTATTTTTAACTGTATTTTAAACTGTTATTTCACCTGGGGCCTATTGCATTAACATGTTAATTAAATATGCATATTGCATTAAATATGTGATACTTCACAATGTGTCTTAAAGGGTTAGTTCACCCAAAAAGGAAAATTCTGTCATTAAAAACTCACCCTCATGTCGTTCCAAACTTGTAAGACCTCATCTTCTGAACACAGTTTAAAATATTTTAGATTTAGTCCAAGAGCTTTCTGTCCCTCCATTGAAACTGCACGATATACTGTCCATGTCCAGGAAGGTAATAAAAACATCATCAAAGTAGTCCATGTGACATCATAGGGTCAGTTAGAATTTGTTGAAGCATCGAAAATACATTTTGGTCCAAAAATAAAAAAAATGACAACATGGAGAGTATACCGTACATAAATTTTCAATGGAGGGACAGAAAGCTCTCAGGCTAAATCTAAAATATGACTGTGTGTCCTGAAGATGAAAAGAAGTCTTACGGGTTTGGAACGACATGAGTCAATAATGACAGAATTTTCATTTTTGGGTGAACTAACCCTTTAAGGACTCAAGGACCTTCTTGTACAAACATAAAGCCTAGAGTCCATTAATATTGAAATAATAGCCAAGCTTCAAGCAATAGCAAGTGAACCAAGCTTCTCAGAGTGTAGTAGCACATTTTCTTTGCTTTCTTTCTTACATATATTCATTAATAATGTAAATGTGTACCTATTGATTATTCTAAATAATGCCAAAGAAAAATAATTTTTTTGAATAATTTTTAATGAACAAAAATGTCATGGCAGTTAAAAAAAAACATTTTTTATATAACTGTGATAAAAAGGTCTAGGAGTCTGGTTACTTTCAAAAGGCACTGTACTATTATTATTTTAGTTATTCCTTCCGATTACCAGCTGTAGCACATATTCATAATTCAGAGGAAATGATTCATGGAATACACATTTTTATGGTAAAAAATTAATTTTCAAACCCTATAATTAGTTCTCTAATTAATTTATAATGACAATAAAAATAAGACTATAAGACTCCATTGTAATCTTCTATAAAGTTAGAGTTCAAGAATTCATACCTGACCAAACATTAAAACAGTTCATGAATATGGAATATAAAGTAATTGCAATTAATTCTGTGTGTATCCTAATACACACAATTCAGACAGTGCATATTCATGTTT
Source organism: Carassius gibelio (assembly GCF_023724105.1). NCBI lineage: Eukaryota > Metazoa > Chordata > Actinopteri > Cypriniformes > Cyprinidae > Carassius > Carassius gibelio. The sequence continues at coordinate 18,822,446 of NC_068404.1, read as the reverse complement.
CAACATTCACATGTTCATTTCCAAACAGTTCCATGAAGAAGCAAGATGAAACATCAAGATCACTTTATTTTAAACAAAACTTGATCATACTTATTTACAATTGAATGACAAACAAACATGGAACAACCCCTTTCTCCATGGACTCCAGGATGACACAGATGTTTGAACAAGCCCACTTCATTCTACATATTTGCCAAGAATATCTCCATCCCGGAACAGGAAATAGTCCTACAAAAGGAAATACAAATATAATCAAGTCACCATTATACAAATTATAAATATAATTTGGTTACATTTCTTTTATAGAACTTATTTAGAATAGCAACATAATTTTCTGACAGGAATGAAACAAAGGTGTGAAGAATAGAATTACTGTGTTTAAATTAACTTAAAAAAAGTTATTTCCAAAATTTTTTAATTTGTTGTAATCTAGGACCTTTATACAGTGCATGCCATTGTAAAGACTTTCCCTTACAGCCTTGTGTTCATCTCTTAAATTAATTATGGTGTCTGACCTAACTAAAGTCTATAATAACAAGCCAAGATCTTTAAAATAGTCTAAATCATGGATATGTATGAACTAATAATAAGAAATACGTACGAAAAAAAAAAAAAATCAATCATCTTATAATCCAATCATGACCAATGATCTAACCTTATCATCAAGAACAACTTTTGTTCCTCCGTATTCCGGCAGCAGAACTTTATCCCCAACTTTGACGCAGACAGGTGTTACTTTCCCATCCTAAAAGACAGACATCATTTAAAGTCTGAGGTACAGCATGCATCTCACACACTGTAGAGAAAACGCTTGGATCAGAACATAAAATATAAGCTTATAAAAAAAAAGCTACCTTGTTGGTGGATCCTGGACCCACTGCCACCACTGCAGCCTGCAGCACTTTGGCTTGAGACTTTTCTGGAATCATGATGCCTCCTTTTGTCACAGTCTCTGCAGCTAGCCGCTCCACCAACACACGGTCAAACATGGGAAGGAATTTCCGGAAAGCCTGCTTTGGGGCAAAGACATGCTTAGTACAGTGTAGAACCTATGTCTATGCATGTTTTCTGCAACACTACAAAAATGTACCACTAGGAGGAATTGCAGACTAGAAGAGAGAAAAAGAAGTCTTTCTTTTCCTCTACAATTTTTGCTACATTCTATATCTATTCCCAGAGCTGTTCAAATAATATTAATCAATCAATAACTATTATGGTTACATTCCCTTTTAAAAGCAGACCTTTAAGTAATGCTCCCCTAAAAGCACTACTGTGAGTTCTTGACTCCAGTTGACTTCAATCTTTAGTTTATCTGCCATACAGAGTACACATTTTAGCCTACTAAATGCATATATAAAAAGGATACCTAAAAAAAAACCCACTGACCATAACTGTTCACAAAGTTTAAAGATGAGAGCAGCTGCTTGTCTGAGAACAGGTGTGTGTGTGTGTGTGTGACCTTGAGAGAAGGACATGTGTGAGGGAGGGTAGATGGGATCAATGTTGAGGATTCATGTGGGGGAGGAGAGGAGTTTAGAGGTTTTGTAAATGTTTACTATCCTGCTGAAGGACGAAAGGACAGTCATCACGATAACCCCACAAGGCCAAACGGTTCGGAATGTAGAAAATTCCTAGAATTAATCAGTTGTGCATTCCCATCTGACCTCATAATACATTAAAAAGCAATTCATGTCACAAATGTCTTTAGTTATTGTCTGATACCTAAGAACGTGAGCATTTTTAAAATAATATGCTATGTTAATTTATTACAAGGTTAATACAGAAAAAATAAACTGTCAACCCATCTAGAGACAATATTTCATCTCTATGCTTGAATCGAACTGAAAACAAAATAATCTCAGTTACTGCACATAAAAATGCACGTGTTCGCCTCCATTCAAAATGACCCGGAAGTTCATATCGTGCTGACGCGCTATTGGTTGTAATGATCTTGGAGCAAGAGGAGTGTGACAACCCGATTCAAGAAATTAAGATGATGGAAATATATTGAGCTTTCACATGCAAGATGTGACGGCACCTGCAAGAAAAATAATTTATACGCATGGAGAGAAATTATAATTCTACACACTGTCATACACAATAAAATAGTATATGTTGTGAAATAAATATACCACATGTTTTAAGCTACACTTTTAAACATTACTCGTCTGTAAACCAACGATTTGCTCAGATTTAATGATAGCAAACCGGGTTATCTGTGAAATCCCCAAACACTCCTTTTAAACCATTCCTCCAAACACTGTGTACGAAGTAACGCTTCTCATCGCATCAATGTGTTATTATATTATATTATATTAACTCAGAGCACGAGTTCGTTCCTAACCGTGACCTTGCAGCTGAAATTGATGGAGCGTTATAAAACACTGCGCTATCTCAGTCACACAAATCAAATAACTACATAAACAAGTCATTCAGTGGTGCAGCTTGAGCAGTAATCTTACGCGTCTTACCATGTTGTTGATCTTTATGAGAAGCGAGTCCGACAGGGCAGCACAAGACAGTCACACAGGAACACTTAACCAGTGCGATCCACGTGAAGAAGAAATGTCTGGAAGGGCACTGCGCATGCGCCAAACACTAATCCTTACTGACCCCCCGTCCCGAAATCTAGAATATTCCTCGATCGACTAACGTTACACAAAGACGTTTACTTTTTTTTTTTTTTACCTGTTTAAAAGGCATTGTTGATTACAAATAACAAAATGAATACAGTAAAAAGCTACGTAAATAGGGACCTAAATAATAATAAATAATATTAACCTAGTGTAAATACTAAATAAATAATTATACAACAAAAATACGAATTTATTGTCTTATACAAGTCAATACATGATATAATATTTAAGACTTTAAACAAAATCAAAGAAATTTGTAAAATGCAATAGGATTTCTTGTTGCACAATCTTGACCTTTGACGTCTTTTTTTCTCCAATACAATCTGCGAAAATTCTCGAATTTGAAACCCAGGAACGAGCATAACAAGAATATAATGGGCTATTTTAATGTATTTTATTTATATGTTCCTTCAGTGTGAACGAAATGTGCTGGGTGACATTGAAACAAAAAGCAAATGAAAGAGTCTGTGTATTTAAGAGTTTAAAGCGTGTATATTGTTTGTTAATTGCGGGTTATTGGTATTATTCAGATGTCAGGGCGAGGGGAGGTTACCCGGATGAAGAACACACGTGAGTTCAGTGCTGTAACTGCAGCAGCTCTTCATTCAGTCTGCTGTGCTTACGGACACGCGAATCCCTTCATTCACTTCCAGATCACTCTGCAGTAAGTCAGTTATAGCATTATATTCGTTTTTTAAACCTATAAACATACTTCACTGCATAACGATATTTACTGGCCCGTTAATATAAAGATTAATGAGATCAAAGAAGCAGATATGTAAGATGTTACATCATTTTGTAATGTCAGAGCTGTCAGTTAGTGCTGTCGAGTTGTAAAATAACATTGTGCATGTTTACTGTGTAATTAGCTGTCATTTAACACCATCGTATTCCAGAACATTTATACTTTTATGACAGATGCTGATGGTGCTCAAGAGAATAACTGGCATAAATGCAAGCAATATATCATGCATATCTCATACATTGCTTGGTAATTCTAATGCATCAGTGTCATATCTGCTTTATTGACTACTACTTTATTAGCAACATAAAAAATATCAGTCTTAACTGAAATATAGTGGTGATTATAGCTTGCATGCTAACTATAGGAAATTCAGTACTATTTAGGCCTAAGAATTTTACTCCTTTTATGTATTAAATATTTAATTGGTGTCAGGGCTACAATGGTTAGTTTTGCTAAAACAAAAGGAATAACCCGGGAACTTTGTAACTTGAACGCATGGGCATGAAAGAGATAATTTCCGTCTCTGTCGTGACGCGGAGTGATTTTGACCTTGTGACGCCCTGAACGCACGTGGAGTAATGACGAGAGACCATAGAGACCCATTGCAGGCTCTGAATGACGCGTGTACTTTACATAAACATTAACACATTTCATTTTAGTGTAATTATTACCCGTTATCCTTGCTTTTTAAAACCCTTTCCCTTCTTTTTATGCTTGATGATCTGGCTTTTAACGTTGTAACTGTCCAGATGAACCATGCCAGATTATATCCTCGTATTTTCTAAAGCATGCTTTAATGGAAAGCCTTGGTATTTTGAACACTTATGATGAAGATACGTGAATAAATGAATCAGGCTAATGTTCATATAATGCCTTCGGGGGCCACTGGGGGCAAATACAAATTTTTGGCATCCGGATATGTTCTCATGTGACCTCAACACAAGACTTATTTTTTTTTTTCAGTGGGGTATGGGAGTTTAGGAGGTTGAATATATTGCATTAAATGTCTTTATTGCCTGACAGATGTCAATACAATATTGTGAAAAATCACGCTTGTGATCGTTAGATGAGAATGTGTGACAACGGTCTATAAACGAAAAAGAAAGAAGCTCAGAAGAGTTCGGTCGGCCACTGTGAGCCAATCAGAAACGGTTCTCTAACAACATCAGCCAATGCCATGGGTTTTGGGCGGGGCTACCCGTTTTGCTTAACCAGTCCTCAACCAGGGATTCCGAGGGTGCCTCAAGATGTCTTTAAATTATTTACTATGAAAAAAAAAAACTTTATATAAAATTTTTGTAGTCATGCCGAGCTCTAAAATATTTTATCAAGTAGAAGTTGAGTTAAAAAAAATCTTATTACTAATCCTTGTCCAATAAATCACACACACAATAAGAATGTATAAAGAGCCCTTGAAAATTGTGGACAGTGGGGTCCTGGTCTAAAATGATTGGTTTCCTAAAACCATCTTTATTTTTTATTCTAATGATGTAAAAATCACTTGAATCATGAATAATTCAAATAAAAAACGAAAGCATTCTGCTTCTACTCTCTTTATCAAAGGAATGTTGCGTTTACCCAGTGTGATGAAACAGATGAGGCCAGTGTGCAGGGCGCTGGCCCCACACCTGACCCGTGCATATGCCAAAGATGTCAAGTTTGGAGCAGATGCCCGCGCCCTCATGCTCCAGGGTGTTGACCTGCTGGCTGATGCTGTGGCTGTCACCATGGGACCAAAGGTATGCTGAGTTTAATCAGTCGCCAGGGTACAGCAGATATGTTAGTCCTCTTAAAGTCACATTTGTAATCATTAATGGCACGAACAACTAGATTTGTCTCTCTACCCCAGGGTCGAACCGTTATCATTGAGCAGAGCTGGGGCAGCCCTAAAGTCACCAAAGATGGTGTCACAGTTGCCAAAAGTATTGATTTGAAGGATAGGTATAAGAACATCGGGGCCAAGCTGGTACAGGACGTGGCCAACAACACAAATGAGGAAGCTGGAGATGGCACCACAACTGCCACAGTTCTGGCCCGTGCCGTAGCCAAGGAGGGATTTGACACCATCAGCAAAGGTGCCAACCCTGTGGAGATCCGTAGAGGAGTCATGCTGGCGGTGGAAGAAGTCATCAGTGAACTCAAGAAACTCTCCAAGCCGGTCACAACACCAGAAGAGATTGCTCAAGTAAGAAGTGTCCTAAAAAATGGCTACTAAATATAGTCGTTTTTTTTATTTTATTTTATTTTTTACTTTTTGTTTCTGTCAATCTTTCTTTGGTGTAGGTGGCCACTATTTCTGCCAATGGAGACATTGAAGTTGGTAACATCATCTCCAATGCTATGAAGAAAGTGGGCCGTAAGGGTGTGATTACAGTGAAGGTAGGCTACTTCCGTAGAAGTAGTATTTAGTACAGGTGGATTGATGGTTTGATCCTTAAAATACCTCACACTTGGGCTGTAATTCTTATTTAAAGGATGGTAAAACCCTACATGATGAGCTTGAGATCATTGAGGGCATGAAGTTCGACCGTGGCTACATTTCTCCTTACTTCATCAACACTGCTAAAGGTGTGTAATTTGAATTGAAGTTCATGCGTTAGTACCAGTATGAATTGGATGGTTCACCCAAAAATGAACATTTTGTCATCATTTACAAACCCATATGAGTTTATTTCTTATATTGAACATAAAAGAAGATATTTTTGAATAAAGCTTGGTAATCAAACATTTGATGGCCCCCATTGACTTCTATAGTATTTCTTTGCTTTCTGTGGAGGTCAATGGGGGCCAGCAACTGTTTAGTTCTTCAAAATATCTTCTTTTGTGTTTTGAACGAAAAGAGTAAATGATGACAAAATTGTCATTTTTGGGTGTACCATTCCTTTAAGGCTGGAATGACAGCAGCATATATTCTCTGTTTGCAGGCCAGAAGTGTGAGTTCCAGGATGCTTACCTGCTTCTGAGTGAGAAGAAGATCTCCAGCGTACAGAGCATCGTGCCAGCACTGGAACTTGCCAACCAGCATCGCAAGCCTCTGGTCATCATTGCTGAAGATGTGGATGGAGAGGCACTCAGCACACTGGTCCTCAACAGGTTTGTCTCTAAAAACACCTTCGCACAACAACAAGAAGTTTGCAAGAGATGCATGGAATGGATAAATGTGAACTAGAACTTCTGGTTCCAGAAATATGGAATCTCCAAATAGATTTCAGGGTATTTGGCTTTTTTTATTCTTAATATTATTTGTTTATTTAGGCTATTATTACAGTACATTTGCAAGAGATATATCAAAGTTATAACTGTAATGGAAACCATTTTTTTTGTAAGGTATGATGATCCTTTAGAGGTTTAAGAAAAGGATGTTATTTAAAGATTCTGGGTTAAAGGTCAATGCTAAAACTTACCAACAGGTTAAAGGTTGGACTTCAGGTCGTTGCAGTCAAGGCTCCGGGATTCGGAGACAACAGGAAAAACCAGCTGCAGGATATGGCCATTTCCACCGGAGGCACGGTATGTGCTGAAGCTTTTGTCTTCATCTTAATTAATAGCTCATTTATGTAATGCTTTAACATTGTATTATTGCATGAATCATCTCTTGAGGTATAAATAACATGATAAAGTCTGTTGACACACCCGATCTCTGTGTTTTCAGGTGTTTGGTGATGAGGCTGTGGGTCTGGCCATTGAGGACATCCAGGCACATGACTTCGGCAGGGTCGGCGAGGTCATTGTGACCAAGGATGACACGATGCTCCTCAAAGGCCGTGGTGATCCAGCAGCAATTGAGAAGCGTGCGAATGAGATCGCAGAACAGCTGGAGAGCACCAACAGTGACTACGAGAAGGAGAAACTCAACGAGCGTCTGGCCAAGCTCTCTGATGGAGTGGCTGTGATTAAGGTATGAAAGCAGGAAGAACGGATTGTCATTTGTTAGTATAATGTGTCCATCACCATGATAAAGAAAATCATTCTCTTTTATAAGGTTGGAGGAACAAGTGACGTTGAAGTGAATGAGAAGAAAGACCGTGTCACTGATGCGCTGAACGCCACTCGAGCTGCTGTGGAGGAGGGAATAGTTCTTGGAGGAGGATGTGCACTGCTGCGCTGCATCCCAGCCCTGGACAACATCAAGCCAGCCAATGATGATCAAAAGATCGGTAAGGACTAAAGTGTAGATCTCATCCTCCAGATGTCCTGTAAGAAATAACCCTCTCTTAACTTCACCAAACTGACTTTTTTTTTTTTAACTTAAGGTATCGACATAATTCGCAGAGCGCTTCGTATTCCTGCAATGACTATTGCCAAGAATGCTGGAGTTGAGGGCTCTCTGGTGGTGGAGAAGATCTTGCAGAGCGCTCCAGAGATTGGATATGACGCCATGAATGGAGAATATGTCAACATGGTCGAAAGAGGCATTATTGACCCCACAAAGGTGTGTATTTGTGATTCAAAAACTCATCAGTTTAAATCGGTAATATGTCAGAGTGGTTCCTGTCAATTAATATCTCGACATGTATATTAAAATACTTTCCCTACATTATATGCAATGCTGTTTAAAACATTTTTTTTAGATCGGTTTTGAAGAATATTTTAGAATATCTTTGAATAGTAAGTTCAGAAGAGCAGCATTTTTTGAAACTGAAATCATTTGCAACATTTCTAAAAGTTTTTGATACGTTCAACACCTTATTACTTAAAAGCATTAATTTCTTTTAAAAAAAGTCTTATGTATATTTTTATATTTTGTTGTGATGCCTAATAGATGATGTACTACCTAAATTCTTTTGTAGCATTTAAATGGTTTAATCAGTAATTAATCAGCTATTGGCTGGTGTGTCCCTATCAAAAACACAACGCTCCTTATGTTCAGTAAGTGTATTGTCTCTGTCTCCCCCTGCAGGTCGTGAGGACTGCACTGCTAGATGCTGCAGGCGTTGCATCTCTTCTGTCTACTGCTGAAGCCGTTGTCACCGAAATACCAAAGGAGGAGAAGGAGATGCCGGCTGGAGGAATGGGAGGAATGGGAGGCATGGGTGGTATGGGAGGCATGGGATTCTAAACTGATCTGCACCGACTTTAGTGAAAGGGTTGTGGGCAGGGGACATGATTTGCCCCTCCCTTTCGACTTGAAAAAAACCTGCCGATATTGAGTGCTGGTGGTCTGATCATGGAGCAAAAGAAATGGACCTTACAGTCTCCCATCCTTCCACTGCTGTCCAATCTTATCTCTCTACTCATGGCTGAAGATGTCACCCTACCACTTTAAAAGACAAGTTCTTGATAATGTTACCAGGAAGAGTCTGTCTGCCTTTGTTCTATAACATTGTGCTCAGCAACATCTAATGGGAAAGTGCATTTAACATTGCATACTGTCATGCTGTTGTGTTGTATGAATGTCATTGTGCGTATAGCTGGTTTTGAATCAGACCATCTGTAGGGGCTTTAAAAGCCTGATGTTCAGGTTAAAGTTTGTCTTCATGAACAAGAAAGTAGTAGGAACTTTGACCAGTTGTATCTAAAACAAACAATTACACTTCATTGATCAGGTCATTTTTTTTGTATGCTGTTCATTGTTTCATATAAAAATAAACCCCTCATTTGAGGATTCCACAGCTGTGACGAAGCAAGTACTTGTTTTTCCTTGTTTTTGTAACTTTAGTTTTTCTCACGGAATAGAAAGATGTTGATATTGGCTTAAACGGATGTTTTTCTGTGTTCCTGTTTTCTTTTCTTAAAGAGATAGTTCTCCAAAAACAAACAAACTGTAATTTACTCATTTACCCACCTTCGTGTTTTAACCTCTATGACTTAGTTTTTTTTCCTGTGGAACACTATATATTATATTTTGAATGCCAGAGAGGTCTAAAACAGCACTGAACAGCATGTTGGAGATTTCTCTCTCTTGGTTGACTTTTTGAGTGAACTGTCCCTTCAAAATCTGGGGGTTGAACATCTTTTGGTAAAGACTGGAGTATGGTAGGAAAGTTGAGTGGAGTGATGGGTGAAACCATTTTTACAACAGCCATGCAAGTGTATGCCCAGATAAATACTAAATGAAATGAGTGTGATTATTATTCTAAAGATCTAACTTTTGAGTAGTGGTACAGAATAGTGTTTAAAAAAACCTGCCGTTCATTGAGAATTACTTGTTTGTTTTTAAAGCTACATTCTCTATGAATGTGCAACCATGATCATTCAACAATGTTTTGTATAATATAGTCATTATTAATTCTGTATTTTTTATTTAATAAAATTCAATGTTCAAAAAGGAATGAGTTTTAGCCTGTTTTTTGTCCTAGCCAATCTGTGGCTTCTTTGTCAAAGATTTGATATTAAAAATCTTTGTATAAATAAACTAAACTTATCATTGGGGGGTGGTGTTGGACATATGTCTTTGGTGTGACATGTATAGCAATTGTAAGTCGCTTTGGATACAAGCGTCAGCTAAATGAATTATGTAATGTAAATTGTGTTATAGCCTAATTCACCATAAAATGCCACTCACGATTAAGGCCAAGCCTCGATTTTTGAGAATTGTTTGTATTGTGAAAAGCGGGCTTTCCATACCAGACTACTCTCCTCGATAGCTTCAGTGACGTCTGAAAGGCAATTGTCTTAGAAATAAGGCAAACTACATTTAGACTACTGCAAACACAAACTTGTGTTCTTTTATCATACGAACTGATAGAATCAGGAACATGTTAAGAAACAGGTTCATTCTGATTTCATATTATGTGTTGGACTTGTTGACAATTATGTGAATAACACCACAACTCTCTCTCTCTTTTAATAAGTCATTAATGTAGATGTTCAGCCTTCAATGATTTGCAAGCTGCACTCACATTTGAAATTACCAGTGAATAACAAAAATATTGACTGTTCACCATCAAAGTATCTAACAGATCTGCTGCTGCTAACTAAGAAGATATTCTGAGCATTTACTTTCAGAATAACTTTTTATCTGCTTAGTTGATTACTATTCAAATTTTGAAATAATATAATAAAGTTAATTAGTATTTTTTCAAGGATGCAGCATACATATTTTGACTATTTAAAAAATAAAAGCAGTAGGCAGCATACTGTATTTCCTGCACATTAAGCATAATGCTAATATTTAATTGGAACAGAGCCAGAGTTGTAATTGGATCTCAGGGCCATCACTGTCACTGGCCACTAGAGGTCAAGACACAGGTTACTCAGAAGCCTTCTATTATTATCCCTCTCATGATCAGCCTATTTTAAAAATGGAAACCAGTCAGAACCAGATGTGGGTAAACAAACAGACACAAGGCTAGGTTTTACATATAAAAATAGTTTATAAACCATGCAGGCAGGATATATATTCACCCACAACACGCTCATTAAAACACCTCAATTAAAACAATCAAAAAGAAGAGATCCCAAAAAAGAAAGAAAAAGGTTATCAATTTGTTTGTTTTTTATAGCTCAATTGTACACTAAAGTTTAGTCTGTGGCCTTACACTAGATATGTACACGTGCTTAACCCATAACCGAAATAAATACAAGATACTCGTATACATGTTTTTGAGATAATGATAAATAACATGAAACCTTCTCTGTAAGGCAGTAAGCATGTGGAAACGAGCAGGGTATGAACTGGAATCTTTAAAGGATACCTCACTACAATCTGATGAGAGCTCTGGGAAAGGTTAGCTACGTTCAGCTCCGTTTCCCAGAGTTTGGGCCCTTTTAGAAGCAGTGGATATCATAGATGGGTGAGCAGTCTGGTAAAAACATCATACAAACATATTGCACACCTCTTTAATCTTTACATCATCGGAGGAGTGAACTGGAGCACCACTGCCAGTACTAAACTGTGCAAAATGGTTTAACACAAGACAGTGTGGTGAAAGGGAGCCTCTTAGAGTTTATTTTTCATGCCCTTTTTGGTGCTGGTATGCAAGAATACAACAGACCGGAGTCCAGTGTGTAGCCTTGATACCCTGATAGCACTTTGTGTGCGTTGCGTGCAGAAGACTGACTGTTGCTGCAGCCGAATGCACACTCAAGTTGAGTCTCCTCATCCCTTTCTTGAAATCTTAAAGGATCACTTAAAAGCTTTCTAATAAATACATCACTCACCTGTCGTATAAACTGTAACATAACAATCTTTCCATAAAATATCTCAAAATAACATCCTCTCGAAGAAACCCATGACCTTTTGTCTTTTGTGCCATTCATGAAGCCATTATGGTTTTTGGCAGCGGTTTTAAAAACCATCTCAAGGTCCTCTTATTAAAATGTACGGCTCATGGTGCCATCCTGATAGGTTTTAAAAAGTTAACAGAGGTAGTGGAACAGGGCTCAGTGGGCACAATCTGGCTATCGATGAAAATATCCAGCCACATTTGGTTAGGTTTTTTTTTTTTTGCATAATTTTTTTTTTTTTTAAACTGTTTGGTTTGGTTTTTTGGACCAGGCACTGACGATATACAGGCACACAGAGCTCCCGCTCTCTCAGCTATCTTTGTAATACTCTTAAATGTACGCTTTCAATAAAAACCCCAGTTCCCTGAAACAACAATCCCCTCCCCATCCGTCTGAAGCTGTGGAATGAACTACGTGTGGTGGACCTCGTGGAACATCAGTTCACGTGGGATCTGGGTCTCCGGGCCGTATAGCTTGGACGCTCGCCGCTCAAAGGCAGACACCATCTGCTTCACGACCTCGTCAAAGAAAACTGTGGCCAACTGAGAATGCAGGAGCGAGCGGAACTCAAAGGAAATCTAGGAACGGACAAAAGATTGGAATCAACAGTTGGTAGAAATTTAGATAATTTAAGATTTAAAAAGCTAGTGTTCCATATGTAAAATTATAATTAAAAATAAATAAATAAATAAAATCTGCTTTGAATCAAATTTGGTAATACATAAATTTTATGGCTCATATCAAAGGACTTGAAGACTTCTCAGAAATACAAGAGAAAGTGACTGGAACTCAAACCTCTTAAGTTCATATCTGCTTTCATGACATGAGAAAAGCTTCTGTTTACCATATTTAAATGGAGGGGCAAAATTCAAAGGTATCATTAAAAATATCATTTGCATTTAAAAATGAACAAAAGTCTTTTAGCTTGGGCGAGCATATGACGACAAAACTTTAATTTTTGATTGAACTACATCTGCAAATATAAGCAACAGTATTAGTCTTGGCAAGCACCTTTAAATATACTTAATATTAATATTTGATATTTAAGTTTAATAGTACATCTCATTCCAGCTTCACCTGAGGATGATAAACCAGACAGTGCTTGTAATACTTACAGCAAAGTCAAGGGTGCATGTACGGGGGTAGCCAGGAAGACCAGGGCTGAAGCGCCACACCGTCTCCAAGTGACTGAAAAGTTTTCCATCAGAGCAAGATGCCTGAAGATGCAAAAAAGCAAGGGAGTTAAAAATGACTTTTTAAGCTCATACACTGTATTGCCAACAAAAGTGTTATGAAGTGTTTGTATGCAAATAATCTATAAAATAGATCCACTTAAGAAAATAAAATGATGTATATACCTTGACTAAATGCGGGCGAACTGTAGTAATGAGCGAAGTGTAGTTTTCTACCACAGGAGGGAAGCCCACAGTCAGCTTGGCCTTGCAAAATCCAGAGCGGCTGAATACAACTTCTGAGCGTTTGCACCAGGGCACAAACAGCAGGTAGTCTTCTACTTTGGCCACAACCTCATACATTTCTTGCATTGAGTACCTGTGAGCCAAGGAAAAGACAGTTAGCCAGGATAATACAATGGTGTCCTGTGTGCAAATGACATTAACAACAAATTGTCTTATTCTTGTTTTGGGAGTGGACTTCTTAGGGGGATAGGATTTTCCTATGCAAGCAAGTAGTCATTTAGCAGACACTTTAACTCAAAGTGACTTACAGTATACTAAATACAAAGAAGTAATTCAGGGTTAAATGCTCAAGAGCACAAGAGTGATAGCTCCTAAACTTTCTGATTACCAGCACTAAGCTTTAGTCATTATGCCACAACACAGACCGCAGTCATAGTCTGAAGAGTGCAGAGTTCAATATGGATCTAACTGAGATAGGGTTATGAGTCGTGGCAGCTCATAACCTCACTGGATGCCTAAAATAGATCTCATCACTGTACAGGTGTGACCCCCCCCCCCCCCCCCCCCCCCCCCCCCCCAAAAAAAGGTTGTTGCTGAAGTTGAGATTGGATTTAGTGCTGTCACTGAAATATTTGTGATGGCTGATTCAGAGAACCAGTCAGATATCACACTCTATCAGTGTGGGAATGACTCTCGAAAGGTCAAACACTGTTTGTTTGCAGTCAGTTTTGTGTACACAGGGTCCAACGAGGTAAACATCGACATCTCTTACATTTCAAAGTCTCATTCTGGAGCATTTTAAAGACCTTCACGTTAAAGATAACAGATAAGAAAATATTTATAGAAATGACTCAATTCCAGGTTTACAAGGATGCTAAAACAAGTGGATTTAGCAAAATCTCTAAATAATACAATAAGAGATTTGCTTGAAGCAGTAAATGTTGAGGACACAAAGGGAAATTATGACTAGTTGCAATCCTGCCCTTAAAGACCCTTGTCCTCCTAATTAAAATTTTTTTTTAGCGGTGCACGATATATATCGGTCAATAGTGAACATGATAATGAATGTGGATTTGCGCAGCTTGTCAGTTAACAATGGCTCTGTGTAGTATATGAAATCACACACCTGATGGAATTTACCGCTGATTAGATAACCAGCTTTACTGACTAGATGTGCATTCATCATCGGCCGATATATATCGTGCAACCCTAAAAAATTAAGGAGCACCTTCAATAAAAAAAAAAAATCTATATCAATAATAAAAAATTCTGATCAAAAGTTAGCCTTCCTAATATGAGGTGACATCTGACTCAAAGTGATTCACAGGGGCATTTTCTTTTTGTCTTAGTAAATGGCACTTTTCTAATTTTATTAAATGTATGCAGTGTTTCCTAGGATTTTTTCCAGCTGTGGTGAGAGGACTATTTCCCATGGACCATGCACCCTCCACACCCAAGAATCACGTGCACTCAGAATTGAATTTATCTTAATTTATATTTATAACTAAAAAGACAAGTAAATAGTAAATAATGAAATAAGAACAAGTAAATTAATGACAATCAATGGCACAAACAAAAACAGTAACAAGATAAAAATTAAATTAACAGTACTTTAATTTTTTCAATTAGGTGTAACTATAATCTGTTCAACTGTAAAATAGCCCTGGGCAGTCTTCACTGTATAATGAAAGGCAGCAGGAGGTTTATTTAGGCACATGGCTCTATGCTTACTATTATTTTAAGGAGCACTTGTTCTCTTGATAAAAAAATAAATAAATAAATAAAAAATAGGAGCACCGTCTTGCGTTTTATCAATTATAAAAAATTCTGATCAAAAATGATCCTTCCTAATACAAGGTGACATTTGACTCCTTAAAGTGACTTACAGGGGTATTTTCTTTTTACCTTTGTAATGGCATAATTTTCATCCCTGTCTTATTCAAAAATGTTTATAAGCTTTTAAAATTTCTTTTTAAAACAACATCATAAGAAGTACAATAGGACAAATAAGTTACCAATCATATGAAATTAGTATTAATAAATAATTATTTGTCCTACAGAGGTGGCACAGAACACAAAAGTGGCTTGTAGAAACATTTTCAGATGTTTAATGAGGCATGAGTGCAATTAAATTAATACATTTATGTGGAGATTAATGTTTTAAATATACAACTTTTAATACAGAAATATTAAATGATTGAAATAACTGAAATAAGCTAAAAATTAAACTAGATCCGCCATCAGGTGGCAGCAAGTCACTGATTTAATCACTGAATCATTGATTAAATTGATTCGTTCACATGACTGATTCGTTCAGGAATAAAGCAAGTGACTGTCTTTATGAATGGGTAATCATGCATCACTGACTTACTAGATTCATTCAAAAAAGCACTGTCATTGAATTAATGAAACTCAACTGTGTTTGCTTTTATAGAAGTGAAGCGGCTGTGCTTTTACTATATTTGGAACTAATCTCGTTGAAGAAATGGAGCAAAATCAGGCACTTGTTTATTGAACGGTTTGCAAACTCCCTTAATAACTATTAAAAACTGAAGCTCTCCTCATCACAATCTGTGGGAGCACAGAAAATGATAGCACGCGAGTGAGTTCTCAAGACTCGAAAGCATGTGCAAATGTTACGTTAATGAGTAGAATTGTTATTAAGTTATCAAAATTCAAGTTCTGCTCTGTGTTCTTTGTTAATAACCACACTGAGAATGATGCGAGTGGCATTACAATGTTGTCACTGAGAAGGTGTAGCCATGGCGAGGATGATTTTTGGTGTGCCGGCAGAACAAGAACAACGCGCTGCATGTTACAATAAAACAAAGGTATGTTAACAAAATTAAAGTGTTAGCCATTTCCAATCTATATTAAACACCCGCAGCAATATTTCAATCATTAAACAGTGCTACAAACATTATAAAAACACTTGAAGTGTCTTAATATATTTAAAACTGTAATATTAAGAGATCAAATTAAGTAATCACTATATTAATGATGCATAGTTTACTTAAGCAAGCAAATGAGGTTGGAATATGAACGCAATCCACTTAATGGTTCAATGTTTTCCTTATAATGGTTTTCTATGGGAAACCATTTATCGTGAAACTTTGCACATTGGGTTTATATTCTGGGTTCATATGCTTGCCTGTATAAAATATACATCATCAATAAGGGGTTTACTGAATTTCACATTTAAATATCTGCATTTTACTACATTACTAAATGTAAACTGCGTAAAATATTATTTAGCGGTCAGTGGAGCAAAGCTTTGTTTTGCCCTCCAGGTGGGCGTTCCTTTGAGTGTGCGACATCACGTGAAAACTATCAATTGAAGGAAATCCATCGTAGCAATGGAAAATTGTAATCCCTGCATACTTCATAGACTGTAGACAAGCTCATCTAATTTAGTATGAGCTCAGGCGCTGTATTACTGCAGGATCTAAATTCTGCAGGACATCTGATCTGGACGGAGCCCTCTGCTCTAAAATTTCAGGCTTCAAAAGTTGTTCCTAAGTAACTTGTGATGACATGTGTAAACGGTACAGATCCACACTCCAATAACCCCAGAGACCTAGAAAGCTGACACCAAATATTATTCCCATGCCCTATTACATAAACATCATTTGCAGGGACACTGGGGCTAAGGTAATCATGGACCTCAATAAAAAAAAAAAAAAAAAAAAATAGGAACAGATCATGCACCATATATCCAACTAGGTTGGAAACATACCCAATGATACGTCTTTCAGAGTACTCCTTTCTCTTGTTAAAGGTCTCCGAGAAGTTGAAGAAGCTCCTTGTTGGAGCCACTACAGCACGACCCGACACAGCCCTGAAGAGGGGAGGCACCCGGGTCATCAGAATCCCACATGAAGACAGATATCTGTTGAAAAAAAGAGGGTGAAAGTATGTCATTCAGCAACAACAGCATAAAAAAACTGTATGAGACTTTTTGTACTTGAAATAATTTAGGCCCTGTGGGCTTGTTGGATGTCTTAAGATAGCAGATGTCTCCTATGAGCAGAGAGAACCCATGAGCCTCACAGACAGATTTGTGCAATTAACAAGATTAGGACTCTTAATCAAGACAAAGCCTTTTATCCAGAGGATCATAGACAATTACTATTTGGCCTTAATATAAAGCCAATAACATGTATTTTCAGAATAAAAAAATGAACAGACTACTGGAAAATTTACAAGTTTTTTTGGATTTGTCCTTTGTGGGCCACACACAAACATATAGTGCAATTACTCCATTTATTGAGGCAGTTCAGTGAGACTCAGTCTGACAAATCCTTCATTGAAAAAAACAAATTAACAAATCGAGGGAACAAAATAGTAATCGTGTGCACATTTTAGTACACTGAGGGAACAAATTAGTAAACTGTGTACACGATTTATTTATTTTTCTTGCATGTCATCTGCAGGGCTCCGTAGTTATAAACTGTAAAATGATATTTCAACATCAACAGAAAATTATATAAAACAGAATGCTATAAGAAACACTACAATTAGGGCTGGACCAGAATATTTGATTATTCGAATATTCATTTGGTGGGTTGGCATTCGATTTTCAATTTTCAATCACATTCGTTTTTCGGGACTGGCACTGAATAGTGTGGTATGTTGCAGTTCAGTAAATAAGCAATTAATGAGCGCGCAATATGATATTGCTGAGCCAGGCCATTCCGTAACTCCCCAACTGGACCTCACCAAACAATGGCATCTTATATTATATATTTAATAATAGATTTATTTCGATAACTTTCTAAAAAAATATAATTGCATATATATATATATATATATATATATATATATATATATATATATATATATATATATATATATATATATATATATATATATGCAATTATATTTTTCAGAAAGATATCGAAATCAGCAAAAATCGCTATCGCCAGGTCACACATCTCTAATCGTTAATAAGTTATATTATAATTCTTATGAGACACTCAACTGTAGATTTGAATCGGCTAACGATGGCTGTCAATAACAGCGGAGTTAACAGAAACTACAACTACTAAACTGTAAACAGAATATGAGAAGTATGTGTTGCCTAGACATAGCTGCATGGAATTTACATATAATACTCTATATGACACCTTTGTGCAAAATGTATATGTAATAGTGTGTACAAAGGGTTTTCTGTATCGTATTATTTGCTATGCTCTGGTTTTATTGAATTTACAAAAGCTCTGAATGACAAGCTTTTGAAATGCTAAAGGAGGAGCTTAAACAAGCCAACTGTGATGCAACCGGCCATACAAATTAAGACCACACAAGCAATCCACAATACCAGCTGTTGTGCACTGGAACATGTACTTCTTCATTTAAACAGTTCATCAATAACTGCAAAACTTTAAGAAGCAGTGCATTCATGCGGCAGGACCAGGGTTAAAGGAAATACAAGATAGACATCCCATGACATGTTCACCTGCCCTCCATTTGTCAAGACACAAATCATAAGCAGAGCATAATCACTGACCACCACAAGCAAGTCAAGGGAAGTATTAACACCCCATCCCGTTAAAATGGGTCTGAAGCGTGTCGTATCAATCACACACACATATCTGAAACACAAGGGAATGAGGTCTTTTTCTATAAATGGCACAATATCTCATCAATGGAAAGAGTGGCTGCCAAATTCATGCACATTATTGCTGGTACAAGAGCTGCCAAGAGCTGTCAAGCATGGCGTAACTGTGACAGCCAACGTTGACATAACAGTCGCCATCAGACACTTGACATGGCCTTATGCCAAGCAGTTATATCATTCTGCTGCCCAGCACATGGTTGGGGTACACCAAGTCCCTGGCCACAGGTGACAAACGTCACAGCTCGGCTTGTGATGTCACATGCTGCAGACTCCTGTAAATGCATACCTGCAAAGGTGCTTGGAAAGAATTGCTAATGAAATCATTTGTACTATATGCAAATGTCATGATGGGTGCGAAATTTGTCTTTTGCATTTCCCTAATAAAAATAATTTGAGTGCTTTTGTTCTGCAGTTACCTTAAATTAATAAATCTGTATAAACACCAGCTGTTCAAAAAAAAAAAAAAAAAAAAAAGTCCTACCATTGTGTTATTTCCCCTTAAAAAGCATTTGGTTGCATTGGTTGGGTTTAAATAAATAACATAAATATGAACAAACACCAGCTTTACATGATACATGAAACTTTCCACTGTCACTTATTAGGCTATCTGGCAACCAGTTCTGTGACTCCCTCACAGCCCCTCCTTAACGTAGTTTTTAAAACACATTTATTTGAGCACGTCATAAGTTTTAATACATTGTTGGACGATAAATAAGGCTTTATTGACACAAAGTTGTCAAGTTGGACTTTAATTCGCTCCACTTGTAAGAGCGAAACTAACCGTCAAACCAAAGAAAGCAGCTCGCGAGTTAACGTTACTCCACTTAACCACTTCGATCTTCACATGAGCGCATATGTACAGTGCGAAACATTAAACCGTCGTTAATTACCTCACTCCATTCCTGCCAGGTGTTTCTCGACTGGCTGTGGATGGCAGGTTTCTGATACACTCCACTACCGCTCTTCTCAAACACCGGGAGCCTCTCGCCATCTTCACTTCGCCTTTCTCTCGCCTCCTCCCGTCAAGAACTCTTTTCCGTCTCGAAGACCAGCCTTCTCAGAGACCTGCAGTAGGATCTCATTGGCTGAGGTTGTATTCCTTGGTCTCTGATTGGTTCGTTCTTCTGTCCCTCATGTAGGTAGCCTACTGACGTAAGTGTGTGAAGAAGTGCGCAGAAGTGTCACGGGACGCGAGATTGGGTTGCCCAGGCTGCGCGACCCACAGTGCACAGTTAGTAAAGGTTACAGCTAAATTTGTTTGAGGACACAGTGAAAAAGCATTAATAAGTTTGAAAAAAAGAGGAAATGCTTTATTTAGTTTTAAATGCATATATCTGCCCCTTATATATTGTTGTGAAATATAATAATAAAAGAACAAATGGCAACAAACCAAGTAATGTTGCTGTTAGACCTGAAGAAACAATAACTCTCTTTTTTATATATTTTTTTCCACAACAATATATACGTGGCACACCCCATATAATGTGTATTCCTCTTACCAGTTCAAATGTAGTCAATTTTTTGTTTTTTAATTGTGTTTAATTTATGGTGTTGACATCTAGTCGTTGTGTTCTGCGCATGCGCATTGTTTGTGCCCCAGGTAACGCGCCTGCACGTTCTCGTGAGCGCAGCTGAGTCGGATGTGCAGTCAAAGGCCTTCCGGTACTGAGGCTCACACAACAGCAGGAAAATGGCGCAGATCGCCAAAACACATGACGGTAAATCCATTTATCAACGATTATTGAGGAATATATAGGTTTTTGTAGTTTATGTCTACATTGCAGTCGGTGTGTACGTTTTTTTCTAGTCCTAAAAAGTGGAATTAGCGGGAAAAGGCAGAATAAGGCCAGTTTGAGGTGGTAAATAGAATATGGTGTCTGATCGTTGAATAAATCCTGGCCGTGGCGCACACGACAAATTAACTAATATTCTATCTGGAAATTCGTCGTGTGGTTTATAGCAGAGTTACTTGTAATATTAATTGCATAAATACGTATTCGTCTATAGACAGATGATCTGTTTTTATTGCACAGATTTTGAATGTTAAAAATACGCTGCTTGAACGATTATGTATGGAAACTAAAATGGCGCTGCAAACATGCAGACAAACACAGACCAGATCTTTACCCGTGTAAGGTTGTTTATCTTTGTAAAAAAAAATCCAATTGAGTGAATTGTATACATTGTCAGTTTTTTTGACGTGCTTATGTAAACTTACTTATATTGATAATTGTTCCGTTTTTCGCTCCTCTAACGAAGTATTCGTTTATATCAAACGTGGTTTCGCACTTTTTTTGTATTAGTGGATCAAAATTGTATGCTAAACCATGTATATGTGTAACTGCACTATGTGGGTGTGTAAATGTAATTTATGACGCTTAAATGAATTATCGTTCATCTGTTTATAGGTATTTTGGTGTTCTGATCTCTGGTTGTTTTTTTGTTTTCTTAGACATTGAGGCTCAGATCCTGGAAATCCAGGGGATGAAAGCTGCCCTGGTGGAGGGAGCTGAGCAAGGGGTTGGACTTGATTCCACTGGATATTATGACCAGGAGATCTACGGCGGCAGTGACAGCCGCTTTGCTGGATATGTGACATCAATTGCTGCCAACGAGCAGGAAGATGTAAGTATAGCATAATACTCTAAAAAGTTTTAGAAGAGCCTATGTCAGCATGTGTAAGTACTGCGTGGAGGGATTTCTGAACCGAACTATATTTATTTCAAGGATGATGATGAAGATTCATCCACAAGTCTGCTTGGACCGAAGAAACCAGGATATCATGCACCGGTTGCAATACTCAATTCCATTCCTCAGTCAGATGAGCAGGTAATTAAGAGAATACGTCTTCAAGTTCCACATTTTTTAAATGAAGCTAAAAACTATTTCCGGATGCATTTGTTGAAAGAGATAAAAGATTGTACAATATCATACAATTATAATTCTTTTGCCCATCCTGCAGTATGATCCCTTTGCTGAACACAGACCACAGAAGATTTCAGATCGTGAGGACGAGTACAAGAAACGCAGACAAAAGATGATCATCTCCCCAGAGCGCCACGACCCATTTGCTGATGGTAAATTTTACACTACTGTTCTCCTCTGTTTATTTTACCTGTCCATGCCGATCAGTATTTACTCTTCTCATGAAGTTCCGGTCCAGACCAGTTTTGTTTTTGGTTAACCCTTTGAACGCCACCCAACAACTTGCTCCCTGGATTCGACTGTCTCAGTAAGACATGCATATTTTAATAAGATTTGCAGACAACCAGTTATTTTTGATTCAGAGTTTTAAATGAGTTGGGCAGCAAAGTTTTTGGGAGACATTTGGTTGGGTGGTGGCATTCGTTCGAAGGGTTAATGTACTTTTTTGTGTGAAACAGGTAATACAATAGTCAGACACCTCAAACAGACACTTTTTATAGAGTTCAATAATGCCTGAGGCTGCAGTGCACTTTGTTGTGCAGTTACTGCCAGTTTTTTCTTGTTCCATAAGATACTCTATATATTTGCCCAATGGCATGTAGGCTAGACACCCATCATGCGTCAAAGTTAGTAATGTTTCCAAAAAGAGTGGAACTCTAATCTTGAGCCACTTCTGGACATATTTTACAAATTACTGTGCATATCGGTTGTAGTCTGTTACAAAACTTAGTTAAGCCAAATTTAGCTTCCAATAAAATGTTTCCCAGCCATTTTAGTTTCTTTAAACCTATGGCCTGTGGGTGCTCATACTGGTACAAATTAGCAAGGGGTTTAGGGACTTCAGAACACATTGCAATAGGCTGCACACACTCAAACTGCACCAGATGGGGTCAGGTTATGGGAGGGAATTGATTCTGGATGAGACCAAACATCTTGCATGTAGTCCCAGACAGAGGAAGCTTTACAAAACTGTTGTGTAAATATATTTCTATTTTATTGTAATAAAATAGAGATATATCTATTGAAGAATCTGTGTACCAAGATTCCACAGGCCCATACTAACTGTCCTTAATTTCTCTCCTACAGCAGTACTGCTATGCCAGTCCTGTCTGCACTCTCTTAAGGGTGCAGCAACTCGTCCTGTGTAGGTTATGGTCAACAAAAAGCAGCGTGTTTAACAGATAAATCAAGACCGTAGTTGGTAGTTTTGCTCTGATGTGAGGCCAGAGGGTCTTTCAGGGGAATCCACCATGGTTTCACGAAACAGTTTTTTTTTTTTTTATGAAATTGTATGTTATTGTTAAAGCCTCATCAAGGACACTTTTCTCTTCTCAACTTCATGTCCTCCCTTCTCATTTGAACTTTTCATACCAGTCCATTGTAGATGCATTTAAAAAAAAAATTAAATTAGATGCATAAGTATGCACACTTGTGCATTTTTTCATTAATTTGTTTCTGATTTTAAATAAATTTTTTAAAGATTTTATTAGAATTCCCCAAAGTGTTCAGTGTCTCTGGCTGCAACACGTTTTTCCTTTTGTGTTTTTAATGAGTTACAAGAGGAGAACAGGTGGTATGCTATTATGTGTGTGAGTTCAAACCCTTTTCCAAAGTGTTACTAATGGTAAAGAGAAATTTTCTAGGCTTCTTTTCTGCCGGTTGAAGTCTGACTGCAGAGGGACCCTTGGCACTGAAAGTGTACGTATTCTGGAGAGCGCAGCCCAGGACCCTGCATCAGTGATGGCTATATCCTCTCCTTACATCCTCTTAAAAGCAACAGAAACCTCTTTGTACCTGCCTGTTCTTAATGTATGACTGTATACTAAGAGTGCTTAGCTTCTATTGTCTAGGGTTGTTTTGTGTTAAGAGAGGATAGTAATTTAAACATTTAAGGCCATCTATTCAGGGACAGTTGACTCTAGTGCTTTGTGTGAAAATGCTGGTTTTGAGATTTACTTGGCTGACCGTCTCGCATTTTGTTGGTGCTCTTTCGCATAGGGGGCAAAACGCCGGACCCCAAGATGCAGGTCAGGACATACATGGATGTTATGAAGGAGCAGCATCTGTCCAAAGAGGAGGTAAATAACTTTGGTTTTTAGTGAAACTAAAATATTTGTAAATATAAAATAAAAGTTCAGTTAAGAGATGTTCCTATCTGAGCAAAATGTTCAATGTGTTTTCTCCAGAGAGAGATCAGGCTGCAGATGTTAGAGAAAGCAAAATCTGGAGAGCTGAAAGCAGTGAACGGCTCTGCTGCATCCCAGGCTGCTGCGGCCAAACGCAAACGACGCTGGGACCAGACGGCTGACCATACCCCCAGCAACACCACACCCAAAAAAGTCTCCAGCTGGGACCAGGCAGATGGAGGTCCTGAAGTGAGTCAATGTTCTTTAACAGCTTTAGGGCTGCAACTGATTATTTTAATAGATTATTTCAATTACTTTTTCTTCAAGTAAAAAAGCCACACACAAATAAATATATATATATATATATATATATATATATATATATATATATATATATATATATATATATATATATATATATATATATATATATATATATATATATATATATATATATAGCTAAGTATATATAATATAATATGGCTAATCCTGTTCTTCTCTTTACCCAGACACCAGGGCACACACCTTCCAACAGTCGCTGGGATGAGACACCTGGTCGTGCCAAAGGTAGCGAGACCCCAGGAGCTACTCCGAGCACCCGTATGTGGGAACCCACACCAAGCCACACCCCAGCTGGAGCTGCCACGCCAGGTCGAGACACCCCTGGACATGCCACTCCTGGCCACGGAGGGGCCACTTCCAGTGTGCGCAAGAACCGCTGGGATGAGACACCAAAGACAGAGAGAGGTCTTCTATTTTGTCCAGTTTGTGGTGCATTCACTAACAATGCACAGTGATTTTAAATAATTGTATTTTGTTTGTTTCAGAAACACCTGGTCATGGAAGTGGCTGGGCTGAGACTCCACGTACAGACAGAGGAGATGAATCAGTGGGTGAGACGCCCACCCCAGGAGCAAGCAAGAGGAAGTCAAGATGGGATGAAACACCAGTCAGTCAGATGGGCTCTTCAACTCCTCTGCTCACCCCTGGAAAAACCCCTCTGGGCACACCTGCTATGAATATGGCCACACCCACTCCAGGTACTGGACTGGTGGTTTTGGTTGTTTCTATTGTAGTTAGAAATGATGATGTGTTTTTGGGTGATTTGTAGAAGTTGCTGTAAAGATTTGAATGTTTGCAGGTCACCTGATGAGCATGACTCCAGAGCAGCTGCAGGCTTGGCGCTGGGAGCGCGAGATTGACGAGAGGAATCGTCCATTGACGGATGAGGAACTTGATGCCATGTTTCCAGAAGGATACAAAGTACATAACTTTGTTTTCTACAGAATACCATTACTTTCTGTCAGAACATTAATCTAATTATATTTTCCTATTGCTAAATTTTTTTAATCTGCCATTTTCCCTAGGTACTGCCGCCACCAGCAGGTTATGTACCCATCCGCACCCCAGCCCGTAAGTTAGCTGCCACGCCCACCCCCATCGGAGGCATGACTGGCTTCCACATGCAAACAGAGGACAGATCAATGAAACAAGTCAACGATCAGCCCTCTGGAAACCTGCCCTTCCTCAAGCCAGATGACATCCAGTACTTTGATAAACTGCTGGTAAGTTCCATGTTCACCAGGAATCCCAGGGTTGTGGAAAACCTCCGATTTTCTGCATGCTTTTCAGAACATTTTTAGTCTTTTAAAATGAGTCTTTTACTAAAATATTTAAAATTTTAATAATTATTATAAAGCCTATAAAAATATTTTGTAATAAGTAATTTTAATTATGATTAGATTTGTACATTTTATAAAGAAAATGTGTTGTGCTTGCCTGTTGCAAATCTTGGCACTAGGCAGATTCTTGGGTTTTCTGTGTGATTACTAGAGCCAACTCCCATGTCTGTACAAAGTTCTGCTGCTGAAATATGGCTTGTTTATAATATATTGATGTACGGTTGCTAGGGTCTGGATAGGCAGTTGCCAGGTTGATAGAGACTACTTGGCAATCTGAGTCAAAATAGTTCACCTCCATGTCTCATTCAGTTTACAATAATGATTGTTGAAATATTCTTAATGATTGTTAGGGCATGGCTAGACCATTGCCAGAATAAGCCTACTGACACTCTGAGCCGAAAGAGAAGCCAGATGATCACACTGATGTGGACAGCGTGCGGACATACAGAAGTGTTGCGGCTCATTGGCCTTTCCCGATCCTATCCCCCTCTCCCACTTCACTTCCTGTTATTGCTCTACTGTCCTGTCAAAATAAAGACAAAAAAAGAGAATCTGTGAAAATATGAGTGATTTTCAAAAAATAAGAGAGATCATACTAAATGCATGTTATTTTTTATTTAGCACTGTCCTGAGTAAGATATTGTGCATAAAATATTTTAACATTTATTCCACAAGACAAAAAAAATGCTGAAATTATTAAAATAACCCCACTCAAAAGTTTGGGAACCCTTGGTTCTTAGTACTGTGTGCTGTTACCTGATGATCCTCGACTGTCTTTCTGTTTTGTGATGGTTGTGCATGAGTCTCTTGTTTGTTCTGAACAGTTAAACTGAGCAGCGTTCTTCAGAAAAATCTTTAAGGTCCTGCAGATTCTTCAGTTTTCCAGTATCTTTGCATATTTGAACCCTTTCCAGCAGTGACTGTATGATTTTGAGATGCATCTTTTCAGACTGAGGACATTTGAGGGACTCAAACACAACTATTTAAAAAGATTCAAACATTCACTGATGCTCCAGAAGGAAACAAGATGCATTAAGAGCTGGGGGGTGAAAACTTTTGGAATTTGAAGATCAAGGTGAATTGTACTTAATTTGTGTACCAGGAAACATACAAGTATCGTCTGTTGCTTACGAAGGGCAGAACTAAATGGAAAAAAAATAATTTTCAACAAAATAAGACAAATTTGGCCATCTTCATTGTGTTCAAAAGTTTTCAGCTCTTAATGCATCTTGTTTCCTTCTGGAGCATCAGTGAATGTTTGAATCTTTTTAAATAGTTGTGTTTGAGTCCCTCAAATGTCCTCAGTGTGATAAGATGTATCTCAAAATCATAAAGTCACTGCTGGAAAGGGTTCAAATATGCAAAGATGCTGGAAAACTGAAGAATCTGCAGGACCTTAAAGATTTTTCTGAAGAACGATGCTCAGTTTAACTGTTCAGAACAAACAAGGGACTCATTCACAACCATCACAAAACAGAAAGACAGTTGAGGATCATCAGGTAACAGAACACAGTACTAAGAACCAAGGGTTCCCAAACTTTTGAGTAGGGTTATTTTAATAATTTCAGCATTTTTTTTGTCTTGTGGAATAAATGTTAAAATATTTTCTGTACAATATCTTGCTAAATAGTTGCTAGGGCATGGTTAGATTGCCAGGGGGATATTTAAAGAATGCTTGGCAGTCTCGAGTCCAAAGAGTCCACACTCATGTCTCTATAGTGTTCTGATCTAGAGCTATACTAGTTTCATTTCATTCATGGATCTGTGACAAACACTGGAGGAAAATTGTACAGAAGGTTTTTGAGATGTTAATTATTATTATAGTAACAGCATTAATGGTATTTTCTATAAATATAACTAACAACAATAATTATTATTTATAATAATAAAATTTGTTATAAAAGTATGATTTCAATTTGACCAAATATCCAAACTTTGTTTGCAGGTTGAAGTTGATGAGTCCACCCTCAGTCCAGAAGAACAGAAGGAGCGTAAGATCATGAAGCTGCTCCTCAAGATCAAGAATGGAACACCTCCTATGAGGAAGGTTGGTATCCTCTCTCACACTTGATGGACTGTAACACTGTCTTGCAAGGTTGATCTCTAACTAGCTCTCTCCTTTCAGGCTGCTCTTCGTCAAATCACAGACAAAGCCAGAGAGTTTGGTGCCGGACCCCTCTTTAACCAGATCCTGCCGTTGTTGATGTCTCCTACACTGGAGGACCAGGAGCGTCATCTCTTGGTGAAAGTCATTGATCGTATCCTCTACAAACTTGATGACTTGGTTCGACCATATGTCCACAAGGTAAGTCTGCACTGCATGTAAGCATTCATTTTAATACTTGGGTGGAAAAACGTATTAACCTTTCATGTATCTATTCTAACATTCCTGTTTGTTCTTAAAGATTCTTGTGGTGATTGAGCCCTTGCTGATTGATGAAGATTACTATGCTAGAGTAGAGGGTAGAGAGATCATCTCCAACTTGGCAAAGGTAAGATGGTTGTGTGTAGATGATGTCATCTTTGGTACTTTAAAAGCATCCCAGCAGTTGTTTAATTCATCTTTAAATTTTGTAGGTCTTAATCAAATATGCATTTTGTCATTAACAGGCTGCTGGTCTGGCCACTATGATCTCTACCATGAGGCCTGATATTGACAACATGGATGAGTATGTGAGAAACACCACAGCTCGTGCTTTCGCTGTTGTAGCGTCTGCCCTGGGCATTCCATCTCTCCTGCCTTTCCTCAAGGCTGTTTGCAAGAGCAAGAAATCCTGGCAGGCTCGTCACACGGGTATCAAGATCGTACAGCAGATCGCTATTCTCATGGGCTGTGCTATCCTGCCACATCTCCGCAGCTTGGTGGAGATTATCGAGCATGGTTAGTATGACATTGTGGTCTCCATCTTTCTATATGTGGCTGTACACAAAGTATTTTTTCATTGTCTGCTCTATAGGATGGTCTCGAACTGTTGTTTTTTTTTCTTTTTCTCAGGTCTCGTGGATGAGCAGCAGAAAGTGCGAACCATTAGTGCTCTGGCTATCGCTGCCCTGGCTGAAGCTGCTACACCATACGGTATCGAGTCCTTTGATTCTGTGCTGAAACCCCTTTGGAAAGGTATCCGGCAACACCGAGGCAAGGTAAGCATGTGTCTGGTCATTAAAGTCGTTTCATTTGCACTTTATGCTTTCAGATTTCCAACCCAAAGATTTTCAGATTTTTAGTAAATCTGTTTTTAACAATGTTTCTGTGTCTCAGGGTCTTGCTGCCTTCTTGAAAGCCATCGGATACTTGATTCCTCTTATGGATGCTGAATATGCCAACTATTACACCAGAGAAGTGATGCTTATCCTTATTAGAGAATTCCAGTCACCTGATGAGGAAATGAAGAAGATTGTCCTGAAGGTGCATTAAAAACTATTCAGAAGAGTTAAAAATGTAATCTTTCTAAAACATTTTAGGCTAAACATTTTTTTTTTTGTTACATTTCAGGTGGTGAAGCAGTGCTGTGGCACAGATGGTGTGGAAGCCAATTACATTAAAACAGAGATTTTGCCCCCCTTCTTCAAACATTTCTGGCAGCACAGGATGGCGTTGGATAGGCGCAACTACAGACAGGTATTTGAGATCATCAGATAATTAGAAGTAACGTTAACCATGAGTAATATGCAATTAATCACACTTTTCTTTTTACTTCTATAACAGTTAGTGGACACTACAGTGGAGCTGGCCAATAAGGTAGGGGCCGCTGAGATTATCTCCCGTATCGTGGATGACTTGAAGGATGAAGCTGAGCAGTACAGGAAAATGGTCATGGAGACCATTGAGAAAATTATGGGCAACCTTGGTGCCGCTGACATCGATCACAAACTGGAGGAGCAGCTTATTGATGGAATCCTGTACGCCTTCCAGGAACAGACCACTGAGGTGCGTTACAGACTTTGCTGCATATTAAATATCCTGCTGCTGTTATATGATCATTTTACATCATAATCTCGCTCTATCTCCAGGACTCTGTGATGCTAAATGGCTTTGGTACGGTGGTAAATGCCCTGGGTAAGAGAGTTAAACCATACTTGCCTCAGATCTGTGGTACAGTGCTGTGGCGTCTCAACAACAAATCCGCCAAAGTCCGTCAACAGGCTGCTGACCTGATTTCTCGCACAGCGGTGGTCATGAAGACATGTCAAGAGGTTAGGGGCACATTATGTACATTTTTGGCCTGGTTAAACAAAAACACTGATACTGCTTACTAATATATATCTTGTTATATTTCCATGTAGGAAAAGCTTATGGGCCATTTGGGTGTGGTGTTGTATGAGTATCTGGGAGAAGAATACCCAGAAGTGCTGGGTAGCATTCTTGGAGCCCTTAAAGCTATTGTCAATGTTATTGGTGAGTGTTGTTCAAAGTGATTCATTACTGTTAGTATTTCTAATGTTTTTTTTTTTTCTTTTGAGTATAATTGTTTAAATGTCCCATTTGCAGGTATGCACAAGATGACACCACCTATCAAAGACTTACTTCCAAGGTTGACTCCAATCTTGAAGAACCGACATGAGAAGGTGCAGGAGAACTGCATTGATTTAGTGGGCAGAATTGCTGACAGGTCAGTTCTACAATGCCCTGCAGAATTCGAGCTATTAACATTTGAAATATTTTGATAATGCCTTCTAAACGCATCATCGTGTCCTTTACAGGGGTGCAGAGTATGTGTCTGCCAGGGAATGGATGCGCATCTGTTTTGAATTGCTAGAGTTGTTGAAAGCCCACAAGAAGGCCATCCGCAGAGCTACTGTCAATACTTTCGGCTACATCGCCAAGGCTATTGGGTAAGACAAAAAATTCTTCTCCGCAATGCAGACTGTGTCAGGTTGGAAAATGTTGATTTTTTATTTTTTTTTTATTTCTGTTCTTAAATCTCTAGTCCTCACGATGTGCTGGCCACGTTGCTTAACAATCTGAAGGTGCAGGAGCGTCAAAACCGTGTGTGCACAACGGTAGCCATCGCTATTGTGGCCGAGACGTGTTCGCCGTTCACCGTGCTCCCTGCGTTGATGAACGAGTACCGTGTTCCTGAACTTAACGTTCAGAACGGCGTCCTAAAGTCTCTGTCCTTCCTGTTTGAATACATCGGTGAAATGGGCAAAGATTACATCTATGCCGTCACACCTTTGTTGGAGGATGCTCTGATGGACAGGTAAGCTGGAAGAAGAATTACTGCTTTTCACAGGAGAGTTACCTCTTAAAACATGCAGGTTGTTTTCTGTAGGCCTCTATAACTCTGTCTTTGCTCTCCATTGCAGGGATCTTGTACACAGACAGACAGCCAGTGCTGTGGTGCAGCATATGTCTCTGGGAGTGTATGGCTTTGGCTGTGAAGATTCTCTCAATCATTTGCTCAACTATGTCTGGCCAAATGTCTTTGAAACGTCCCCTCATGTTATCCAAGCTGTCATGGGGGCCCTTGAGGGTCTGCGGGTGGCAATTGGACCCTGCCGCATGCTGCAGTATTGCTTGCAGGTACAATTTACTCTTCCAGCATGGAATCTGCACACTACATTTCATTGACTTGTAATGATCTAATAGTCAACATGATCAATGTTTTTTTTTCTCCCTCAATAGGGTTTGTTCCATCCAGCTCGCAAAGTGCGTGATGTGTACTGGAAGATTTACAACTCCATCTATATCGGCTCCCAGGATGCACTGATCGCACATTATCCTCTTGTCTACAATGATGAGAAGAACTCATACGTTCGCTATGAGCTGGAGTACTTTCTGTGAATATAACTACCCTTGTGCACTCTCTCTTTTCTCCTCTATCTGTGTCTAATTCATGGTTTATAGGACTTGGTTTTTGTTATGTTACAACCAGCACCACAAATTCTGTGGTTTAAAATCTTATTTCTCATTAAAGAACAGGACAAAGTCGAAAAAAGAATCTGTTAAACGTGATGCTTTTAGGTCTTTGGATTAGACTTCTGTTTTTACGGCGTGGCACCATGCACAGTGACAGTGAAGATAGTAGCAGAGTTTCTGAGGAATGTGATTTATCTTCAGTAAATCTTTTAACTAGAGACCTGTATCCTGATCTGTCGAGCCCTCCCTCTCTCTCTCTCGCTCAGTCACTCATCTGTTCTTATTATAATGTTGCTTAGTTTGGCGGAATAAACATTTGTGTATTAAAAGTCATTGGTCCCCACTGTCATTTCTTTTATCGCTTTAGCACGACTAAAATTAATCCTGATTTTATTCTATCTACTTTCAGTATTAAAATCCTCTCAAATGTCTTTTGAGAATTTGCAAAAATGACTGGCAATTTGAAAATCAAATCAGATTGGACTGCAGTGTGAACTAAGACTTTTTAATCAGGGAATATTTCTGGCTTTTACCTGTATTACAATGCAATCTAAGGAAGGTTCTTGGGTTAAATGCATTCATTATATGAGATTTTGTTTGCTTATTTCCCGCATTTTGCTTAGACGCAACAGAAGATGTAAAAGGCAGATTGTCATTTGTGATTTTGCACAAACATGAGGGTCCTGGGGTTTCTCAGTCTGTAACAATGTAAGTCCATACTTTTAGACATTATCATTTTTACATCCACCCTTTCAGATAATATTTGTTATTTTCCATGAAGTCAATGGGCTGCTTTATTGTGGACTGCAGTGCTTGTGCTGATCTTGAAAATAGTCTCTTGAACATTTGCTTTGTCCTTGGCTTTAAAGTTTAAATAAAATACTTTTTGGTACAAGAGCTAAATCTTTTTGCCTAGAAAATTGTTTTGGACCATGTCCTTGAATGTGTTTGAACTGACTTGAAATTCTAAGTTTGCATTAAATATTAAACTGTGTACATACTTTATAGTATGTCCTCGTGTAAACAGTACATACACAACAGCCACTTCCCGTGGTCTCCTTTTGACCCATCAGCCCAAATTCTCATGCCTTTTTAAATATAGCTTCTGTGTCTATCAGACACACACACAGTCTGTTAGGTGATGTCATCCATCAAAGGACAAACAAACATTGATATTTGCTTCCAGGGACATTGTGGACCAGTTCCTGTTTTCCATTTCTTTAAGAATGTAGAGCTGTCATGTATTAACTGTACAGACAATGAGATAAATATAGAATCGCTACAAATAAACAAAAATTAAAAGTTTTAAAAGCTAAACGCATTATAGTGGCAAATTGCAATCTTCCAAGTGTAAACCCTAGGGTTCAGCATGAACTTTTACCAAATAAATATGACCGTTATAAACTGTACAATGCTACCTGACATTTACACTTGTTTTAATCATTGACAGTGAATCGAATTTCAAATGAATCGAATCTTAATGAATGGCATTTTTTTTTATAATAAGAGTAACGTTATTCATCAAGTATTATGTTGTGTTACATGCTGTGCAGTATACAGCCAATACAGTATATTTATCTTTACATTTCACCAAGCTACAAAGAGAATAATTGTTGACATTATTATAATGAATGTATTATTTCATTTGTAAAAAAAAATCTATGAAAGATGTGATATCTGTATTCTATGAGAAATCACTCAGAGAGGATTAGCGCACTGAATCATTTTAGCGAATCAGTTAACGTTAGCTCTTACAGTTCGGTTCACTAAACCGAATCATTAAACACAACAGATTA
Organism: Carassius gibelio; assembly: GCF_023724105.1. NCBI lineage: Eukaryota > Metazoa > Chordata > Actinopteri > Cypriniformes > Cyprinidae > Carassius > Carassius gibelio. Next base: position 18,789,469 of record NC_068404.1, on the reverse strand, counting down.
GAATGATTCATTCGTGCGTCAGACCAGCGAGGCGCTGATGATGGCTCTTCGGAAGAACTGACAATCCTGTGCATCAGATATAGAGGGGGAAACGAAATTACGAATCCTACTATGGCGATGCAGTACTTCATGAATAATAATTAGGTTGCAATGATGGTCCTTCCTAATCTCCTCCAGGCATCCAGTCACATATCATAATTTATCTAAGTCCGCAGTAGGAATCGTTCATTGGTCAATACAACAGCGCCCACTCTGACAGCGTCTGCCTTTCAGCCAATCAGTTGAAACGTTGGGTACCTACTTAATATTCATAAGCCACGCCTTCGCCATAGTAGGATCACGAAATTAGCAAGGGGGAAGCATACAAAAAACGCTGACTTCCTGTGTTTTCTTATAACGAATGAATACATTACGCAGAACATAAGCGAGAGGGATATAATATCTGAAAACGGTATCGCTGTGGATGCCACTGCTGTAAATGCGGATTGTTTACAACAGCCCTCGCATCCTTTCCTCCCTCCCCTTTTCCTCTTTCCCAGAGCGCCTGGGTGCTGGTGGCGAGACAGCAGCTACAGCAGCTCCCGCTGACCGAAGATAGCGCCTGAAGAGCCGGCCACGGCCGTCACATCACCCCGGGCCCCTGGAGGGTGCCATCAAGAGCAAAGCAGGAAGCTTTTGATGCCACATCATTGTGCAGCATCATTCTTCCGTGAAGAAAATCACACAACCACTTCTGGATTTTATTGATTTTCACCTCCAAGTGTTTTCAGGAGTTTGGATGTGCAGTTTCACATGACATGGCTGTTCTTAAACTAGTCGACCAGGTAATTGCATACGGTTATTTAAACGCATGCTTTTTTGTTTGCAAAATGATCAGTTTATTTGAAGGATGGCATGCTGCTTGGATGAAATTGAGCGAGTTGCACACGATTAAATGTGATTTTTTAATGAATGCACAAAATACTGAATATGATGCTCCATAAATGGTTGCAACTGATTGCCTCAGAAAATGCCAACTCGTCCCTAAATTTGTTATAACATACAAAAAATGTGTGTACAGTAATGCATTTGCAGAAAGGGCAAGAGATTCCAGAGGGCTTAAAAGAAGTGTGCAGCGCTTATCTTTGATAGAGTACTTCAATTAATTTATTAATAGAAAACAAATGCACTTAAGATATTAATCAAGTATATTTAATTTAAGTCATTTTTTTACATTTACTGAACTGATTTAGATGAGCAGATTTTTCTCTGTCATGACAGGAGTTGAAAGATTGGATAGTACTTTGATACCTTTCAAAGTTTCACATATTTATATTTAACTTAAGTTTCACATTCATTCATTTAGCAGACACTTTGATAAAAGCAGAACATCACAAGCATATACTGTTGTAAACTCTTGTGGCAATAAAAACAGTTTATGTTTTAACGTTTACCCTGAAGCAGTGTCTTCGCGCTTAGACTTCCATTAAAAGTGCATTAATATAAATGCATGTCTTGTTTGTTTTTACAAAGCAGGACACAAGTTGAAAATATTTTTGGTTTGGTTTTTAACACCATGCCCCAAAAAGTTTTACATGCATTATTAATCCCAGGACATTTACTTTGTAGAAGTTAATGTGTGACACTAAGTGTTCTGAGTGCAGTAATGTTTATGGTCATTTTGGTCTTGTGTACAGTTTGATTTCCATACTTTGCCCCGAAGAGGAAAGGAACAGGAAGTTGTTGAATCTCAACATTCCCCTCTCATGCTTTTTCATAGTCTCGGAGGGTTACATGACACAAGTTCAGTGCACACAAACTATAGAGAGGAAATAGAGGATAGAGGGTTTTACGGCTTACACATCAGTCAACGGAAGACATTTCAAGATACTTCTGTTATCCACTTCATGACAGTGTCAGTTTTTTACACTTTTCATTTTATTTTATTTATAACTGTTCAGAAATCAGAAGTCAAAGATTCAATTCCTTTAATTAAGATTTTCTCCAGAACAGTGTTTTAGAGCTTGCTGTTCACCAAACTCAGTATAACCCCTGAATCAGATGATTTGCAGAATGCATGGTCTATCTAAAGTTATGATGTAAGAATTAGCCACAGAGATTTTCTTCAATTTTGTGATGGACATGTGAGGGATATTTACAAAAAGAAACAAAAAAAATGTTTTGGTTCTATCTATCAGTTGTTGTTTGGATGGAGGGAGGGAGATCTGAAAGTGAATTTGCAGTTAGTTTTAAGAAAGAGGATGTTTAAGTGGACTAAATGTTTGGAGAAGTCCGTTGTACGTCAGCAGAAAGAAGTCTGCTGTTTCACCAGACGATCAAGCTCTTATATATCGATTACATTTTACAACATTAAAAAACTAAAACCTATGCATGGGCAAATTTTCATTTCATGCTGACTTTAAACATCAGGGGGAAAATGCTGTCACAAGGACCAAGATTTCAGTTTCGCAGTTAATGTATTGTGCGACATCAGCAGTTCCTCATCTTAGACCCATGATTCTTAAGGAGTCGGTCTGCTTTGTTTTGAAGAAGAGCCTGCAGTGCTCCAGTTGTCAAAAATGAAGAAACCCCAGCCCTCATTGGCTCAGAAGGAAGTTTGGCTCACTTCTATTGGCCATAGTGATAGACAAGGGGACGGGGGGAGTTGGGGGGAGGAGGTCGTGTAGCCTACTGCATGTCAACAATGGCTTCAGTGTTTGAGAATTTGGCTTTGGCATGGAGCCGTGCTGGGAGGTCGGGGAATGTCCTCATTTGTGATGAGCTGCGTCCAGATCCTTGATTGTGCCAGCGCTCAGCAATCTCGTCCCCAAGCTTTGTGGTGCCATAACACAGACTGTTGTGTTCTCTTTCCAGTGAGAGAAGAGCTGTGTGGTTGTGCATGCGATCAAGACAGAGGCCATATCTCATAGCTGAGAGAATTCAACATTGTATCCTCATATATTCAATGCTCTCGTAAAAGAGCTCGATAAGGATGGCCCAGTGGCCCAGTGCCCGTGTGAGAGTGTTTAGTGCCAGTTCTGTGTTATTTTACATTCCTGATCTTGTGCATGAGATTTTATATTTGCCTTGCAAATGTAAACATTTGGTTTTCTATTAATCTACTAAATGTTGTTTTTGTGAATTCTGCTGATATAAATATGTCACCAAGAAAAGGAATCCTGGGGGATCAATGGTGAACTAATTACTGAAAATAATTTTAATACGATATCCCCTATAAGACAGTATAATAGCCTAAAATATGCTCAGGAGATGTTTCACCTTGAACTTGTTTCTACTCAAATATTTTCAGAGAAATAAAAGTAAACAAGTGAATTGAGACATATCGTTGACATTGTAAATGTGTGGCCAAATTTACAGTTGTTAGGTAATTTTTACGAGGGGAATCCAGGCAGTTTGTCACACAAATTCTCCGGTTGACCAACAGAAAGCTGCTTTGTTCGCACCTGAAGAATACGGTTCTAAAAGACTTCTGTTTCACAATGCTAAAATAATTTGGTAAAATTTTGTTGTCATTAGAGATGCACCGATTCCATTTTTCCTGGCCAATTCCGATTGTCGATTTTTTTTGTTAGTTTGATCTGCTGTTACAGATTTTTGCAGATTCCAATTTTTTTTCTAAGAGCTATAATTGACAGCATACAAACAAAAATATAAATTTCTTCAACGTAAAAAACCCAAAACAAACACAAGTAAAAAGTCAGTAATAAAATAAGGGCAAATGAATAAATTGCAAACAACAGCACAAATAAATTCAATAGAAAAAAAGAGAGCTATGAAACTAAGTTTTCAGGTAAGATAAGAAATACTACAGCAATGACTAAGGTCATCAAATGTAAATTTTTTTATCAAATTTAATTTGTGTAGTCTTCATTGTAAAATTAAAAACAAAGTAATTCTTACCCTTAAAGTTATAAAATGTAGCAGCAGGAATATTGGACTGCGGTCCCTTCAAGAGTTTATTCATGGACCCAATTTTGTCAGTAAAGCCGGTTCCCTGATTAGCGATAAATCGCCATCACCTGCTTTCAGATGGAGCTGCATTTAATAGACAGATCGTAGTTCACTGACAAGCTACACAATATCGCGTTCATTATTGAATGAGATCCATCTGCGATAATGAAGGCGAAATTGCATAGCTTGTCAGTGATCTACGACTCTGTCTATTAAATGATGCTCCATTTGAAAGCAGGTGATGGCGATTTGGCGGTAATCATGGAACCAGATTTACTGACTAAATGCGCGTGATCATCGCATTCGATATATCGCCCAGCCCTACACAGACTGTATAAAAACATGGACGTAGTGTCCGTGATGTCACCCATAGGTTTCCAAAGAGCTTTTTTGAAGCCAAAAGTGGGAGCAGAGGCAGCTGTTGCCATCTTGGCAGCGCATCACCGCACATCACTCCCAGATAATTGAAAATGGGCAAAGAGGTGGGAGCTGGTTGCTGACGCTGGTCACTCAAGTGGCCGTGCCCTTAATTATGCAGAATTTTAAGTTCACCGTTGTCATGAAGGGCAAAATGAGCTAAGTTGACGAACCAGGCTGTAAAAGTTTTTTTTTTCCTGCTGTAAAGTCGTGCATTTTAGCATGGGGAGTCTTTGGGATTGACTCCCTCTTGCAGCCAGTCTCTAGTGGCCAGTTGATGAATTACAGTTTTAGTCACTTCCATATGGGCTTCACGAGAGAGAGCGGGAGGTTGCCGCTTGACTGTTACACAACACACGTTCACTTTCTCAATTATTTAACGTTCCAAAACTGACTGTGTTTAACTTGATGCTGTAAGATGGGAATTTTATCATAAATTTGTATGTATTTGAACGTTTTAGTGAAGTTAGCCACTCATTTTGGTATTTGTGGCTCACTAGCTGATTGAGACGGGGTGGCTTATGCGCTCCACTAATATAGATCAGTGGTGGTTCACGCGCCTTTGGTGTAAGCGCAAAACCTGCGGGAATTACTTAAAGGTGCAATAGGTGATTGTCTTCAGAAACATTTTTTGTTCTACTGGTTGAAAGTCTCTGAATGTATCTGCATTATTACAATCTGTTTGAGGTCAAATCAGCTCGCTATTACTGTATGATCATGGCTATCAAAGTGAACACGTCTATATGAATAGAGAAGTTGATTATTTACTCTATTGCACATTTGTGTTATTAACATCTGTATAAGTGGTCATCAGCATATCAGCACTTATTTGCATTGTGATTCATTGTAAATGCTGCATTTCTAGCAATCTCAGGATTTTCTGTGATTGGCATACAAAGTTAAATCTTTTTTTTTTCTTATTCTTATTTTTCTTAAATTATTCTTATTGTATTTTTCTAGTGCTCAAAATAATAATAGTCCGCAAATAAATCACTTATGATGTCTAAGTTTCTGTCTAGTGTTTTATAATTGAAAAAAAAACTATGCAGTGGTATGTTTAATGACAAAAATAGTTTGTAGAAGTAGGGCGGTGACGGTTGCTGTGACGTCACAAACTCAATACAAAGTTTTGTATATAAGTGTAATATAACTGTAATAATTGCAAATTCTAAGTATATGGTAATTATCAAATTACCTCAATCACAGCTTTTCCTTTAGATTGGCAGATTTGAGCGCAGAAAAATATAGTTTATGCATTCAGCAAATTAATTTAGTGTGGGGCGATGGATCTTGTTGGGAAAGCAAATACAACATCACCGATCTGGAGTCATCTGCATTCATTTCTCCCATCAGCGTTTGCACAAGTTCTCGTGATCGCAAACGCTGGCTTGTCAGGTTTGGTGAGGCTTTCTCCAAACTGGCCAAATACAAACGAGACTGCGATAAATAAAAGATGGTAAAATGAAATATGGCAACGATTCCTATTTCAAAAATAGATTGTGTGCAGAGTAGGAGTTATTGAGCTTGCCTGGTGGCGGAAAAGTAAACCGGACGCAACACAACCGCGTTGCGACAGGTTTCGTCTGTCTAGTGTCTATACAGGACATTTGAACTCTGTGTCAGTATCTCACAGATCGGACGGGGATTTATCATGTCGTGTTGTGTGCTGCATCCAGTGTAGCATCACTGACTATAATGAGTATTTTGTCGCGTTGCGTCGCTCGCATCCGTTAGAGAGGGTGTATTTACCTTTCTTATTTTTTTTGTTTAACTGCATTATTTCTTTGATATTTATTTTAGTGTTTTGCAGGTGGCGTTTACTGATAGAAGTGCTCAAATAAACACAAACTGATGAGTTAAATAGGATGTGTTAGACGAGTGAGACAGTGCTAGGCTGATTTTATAGACATGTGCATACATATAAATATATCCTGTATATAATATATATATATATATATATATATATTTCATGCATGCACAGTTTACGTCAGCTTTAATCACCTTTTTAGGTAATTCCATGAATTAACTGATTACGACACTGCTTGCACATAGTTTATTTCGCAGTTTGATATGAAAGGATACGCACTAAGAAAGCGTGCACAAATTGAATTGGAGCGCTTGTCTGAAACGTCTCCTGTTCAGTCATTCTGCGACTGAATAAATTCAGTCTTCTTATCATGAGAATAAGTGACAGAAGCAGCAGTTGTGAGTGGGTGGCTATCCCCGCCCCTACATAAAATATTTTGAATACGTTAAACTGAAAAAATAAATTATCGCCTTCGTTAACGAGCAAATTTTGACACTAATATATATATATGACCCTGTTCACCCAAACAGAATACGTTTACTTCACTTCGGAACATTGACTGGAATTGGGAACCACTGATGTAGATGTACTACTATATTGTCTCTGGTATTCTGGTCTGTGAGCATTGGATGGCGTCGCTTTGGACAGCGATTCCAGGGAGGGTGGGACGTTTGCTTTCAGTGCTATCAGGCTAATGTTAGCATTTTCCAAGATCTCCTATTGCACCTTTAAATAAGGAGAGAAGAGAGCGGAAATGTGCAGCTGACGTGACATTATTGCCTGTGCCACTGGTAACAAAATATACCGGCTTGAAATCATAAAGAAGTGAGACTGATCGCCGATCCCTGGCTGATATCCCTTGTTGTCATATTCATAATCTGAAATCTTATCTTATAAATTTGTCTTGACAAATTTGCTACATTTTATGAATTTCCAGTAGGGTGATTATGACCAAAAAAAAATATCACGATAATCTTAATTTCTTTCAAGTTTGCTGTATAGAAGAAACGATTGAGATAGTAATGTTTGATTAATGATATGATGATATGGTGAGATGCACAAAAAGAAAAATTCATGAAACTGTTCAGCCTTTGGTTCTTTTAGAGAGCTGAGTACTTTAAATGAATAACAAAAAATGAATGATGGCTTGTGGCGAATTGGCACAGCAGAGATCGTTTTTTATGGATGATGAAATGAGTTTGAAGTGAGTGGGTGTGAGATGGCCTGTTTCTGCAGCTGAAAATAGAGCAGATCTCAACAACACATCTCCTATTGTCTCTACACAGAGAGTTTGTTTGTGTGTGTGCATTTTAAAGAGAAAGTCATGGTGAAAGAAGCTATTCTTAGAAATATATTTTGAAATGTCAGAAAAATTTATTCATAATTTTTCTTCACAAAAAAGCTATAATGGGACTCTTTTGCAACTATGAATTCAGATGGGGTTTACAAAGTATGCTGATATACTGGTAAAATGTTAAACATCCATCCCTCACTTTACAATCTCGGTCCTTACTGTTGAACCATGTGTGTTCATTTGCATGTTGGCCTGCCTGCATGTGTTCTGTTGTATAGCGGAAGTGAAAATGCTTTCCACGCTTCCTCTGTGTCGCTTCTGAGAAGGTGAAAAAGAGCAACAGGAAGTGAGATGTGCAGATAGAGACACTGGGAGTTTAGATGCAGCCAAGTTTGGCTCAAACCACCTCTGTGTTGTAATGCTTCTCTAATCCTACGCATGTGTCGGATTATCATGGTTTTCAATGCGCTGCCATATAAATATATGAAACTTGGCATTTGATTTTCGGAAAATAGCTGGCAAAATTAGTTTAGTCTTTAGTTACTGCATAAACAAGATCTGAAGATAATAATTACATTACAAGAGGAAACATGACTTTAACCCATTTGTGCCCACATTTTTCTGAATGGTTTCATGCATATATTCATGTTAATAGTGTCCTATGTGAACATGTTCTGCATTTATTTTCCCCAGTTTTTTTTTTTTTTTAACTGTATTTGAATGTTCGGCAACTATAGTTGCCAGTGGGCAAATATGTTTTATGCACCCCTTAAATGTCAAATTTGATTTTTTTAGACCCTTAGTATTCAATGGCTGATTGTATTAGGTGATTTCATGTAATAATGTAAATATAGACTCATTAATTGTCTGAATTTCAACATTATAATGGAATCATAAGTTACTAGTCATAAAAAGAATTAATGTTCTTGACCAATTAGAAGGAAATGCATCCAAAATGGATGAAGGGGCCTCAATATTTTGTCCCTTACAATACTTAATGTCATAAAAGGGAGAAACAGATAATCTACAGCAATTAATCCCATGTTTTATCTTTGTATCTTTCCATTCTTCCCTTTGTGTGACTGGTTGAAGTGAGTAAACTGCTGCTGTCACTTGAAAACTGGAAATTCCCAAACCCCCAATGACAAAAGCAGACACAGAAGTGGGGCAGTAGGGCTGTGGAAAGATCACGGTCTCATCTCCTTTTGACAAGATTTATATTAAATTGAGGTGTACTGTACAGTAGAGATGTCAATTAAAGGGTTAAGTTATGTTTTAGTTGTGCTATTGTGAAAGCAATGAGCACTAAACAAATACAATAACCTAGATTTATTAACCTAATAACACAGTATACCACATTTCCCCATGATATGTACTTACAGTCATTTGCCCACAGGCAAATAGAGTTGCGGCTTGGACTTTTGACTAAGTATAGAAAGAACTATAGATCTCCTGGAAGATTTGTTTCTTTTGGATGATTCTAGAGACCTTCATGATTATGTAGATGTATATATACTTATTAGTAACATGAAAATTACATTTCTTTGGGAGGGGTTGCCTTCGCCATGCTTCCAGCCTCATGCTACAGGAAGGAAGTGAACACCTTTGTTTTGGTTGTTTGCTTGCATGTCATAACATCTAGAAAAATACTTACAAAAGAAAAATGACAACTATTAACTGTAGCAACAAAATTGGTTAATGACCACAATGTGTGGGGAAAAGCTTCCTTGGGGCTCTTTGGGCCTCGATTTGGCCTCCCTGTAATGACGCCATTTCATGGAAATGGAGAAGACTGTGGTTTTGCAGCCTAGTTGTCTGGTTGTGCTGAGAAACTGATTCAAGAACTGAACATTTGAATGACAAAATGATTCCAAAGATATAAAACATAAAGTTTATGAAATAAGTACAAGGATAATCTAGGTTCTTGTAGCTCTGTCTACTTTCTGATGGAAATGTGGCACTTGCCTTTTGCATAATTTTCCACCACAGTGCTTTGGTGGTTGCCAGGATCATGTTATTGTAAGGTTGCAAAAGTGTTCTGTGTGGTTTTGAGTGTGTTCTATGCGGTTGCTAGTGTGTTAATGGGTGGTTTATTGGGTGTTCTGGGTGGGTACTAGCATTTGGGGTTTGTTCAAATCTGTTACCCTAAAGGTGCAGTCACATTAGTGTAGCAATGTATGAAGCACAGCCCACACAGAAGGGACTTTAACAACCGGAACTTGTCGCAAAATCTGCAAAATCTTTTGCACCCGATTGCAAGAATTTCTATAGAAATTACTGTATTTTGTCCATGAAAATTTTATTACATAAATTTAATTTAATTAAAGTCGATAGCTGTACATTAGTATTTGTTGCTACTGTAATGCAATCCACCCTTTTTGCATAATTTCATATCAGCTCACTAAATTTACTCCCAGAACAGACCTTTGAGAAAGAGTGTGGGAAAGTAACAGAAGCCACTCACCTTGTTAGAACTTCAGAATGATATTGAAACTGATATTTAAAGGTAACTCAACCCTCTACATTGCAAGTAAACCACTTGCATAAGCGACTAAATTTTACTCTGGGCAACTAAATGATGTCTATTGTCAGCCATTGGCTAACAAACTCTTAGATTTTAGATTTAGATTTTTTTTTTTCACTCGCTGAATACTGACTGAGCGCTTCAAAGTTTCGCTCTCCATCAAGCGATCTGTACTTTTTCAATTCATCTCAATGGACGCACAGGGCACCTGTATTTGACGCTGTGCGTGAAGCCACATGACTCTACTTTGCTTTGCTGATAGCACTGTTTCTCACACATGCAAAGAGAGTGAGTGAATCACTTCGCTACATGTAAACTTTATACATTGTTGTATTCTCCAGTCGAAATAATGGAGTTCATTTGAAATTATTCATCTTTTTAGAACAAGCAGAAGATATGCTTGTTTCTCCGGTAGTGGGCGGCGCTAATGTGCAAATGGCAATTTCATTGGTTGGCGCTGATCTATTACCATCTCTGTTTTGATTTCAGCAAATCAGTTCCACCGAACACAGACAACTTGATTAATATTCATGAACCGAGCAGCTCATCAAGCCATAGTGCATTGTATATTGTTAGTATGGTAGTAAAGTTTGTATTATCTATTAATAATAATAAATAAAATTTACAGAAACCCTGAAGGACTAACAATATCCTAAGAATCACCATCAGTTAAAATGAAAAATATGCATTAATACATTGTTACCAAGTTTTAGTTCTAATCATTAAAGTGATATCATTAAATTGTTCTTAATTATCATAATACCATTATATAATGCTTGATTGACTAAGAAGCTAAGTTTTAAGAATCTGTGCCATTTTACAAAGATAAGCTGATTGTAGTGTGTGTGTGTGTGTGTGTGTGAAATAATATATCAGTCTGGAAAGTAAACTAAAAAATGTACTAGCCAATGGTGATTATATTTCCAAGGTGTGCATAGAGGATTGTGACTGTATCTTACATACAGTTGATTTAAGTTTGAGCAATAGTACCAGTGATGCTTCATGCATTTATTCCTTAAAACCATGTTTAAATAATCTCTTGTTTTTCACAGCCACCCCTCGTCCAAGCCATCTTTAATGGAGACCCCGATGAAATTCGTGTGCTCATATGTAAATCAGAAGATGTCAATGCACTGGTATGGATCAGTTTCTTTTATTCTTCTACTCACACGACTATATCTCATCTCTTTGTTTCTCGCAGCACAATTTTTGGATAATCCTTTGGACAACAGCCAGAGATGTAAATACATTTGTCTCAGTAAAGGCAACAGGACACAAAACAGTTTTCAGGGCCATTCTTCATCCAGAATATTTATTTATTCTACGTGTCTCACTGTGTCTGCCTTAATGGCTCCAGCTAGAATTAGCTTGCTGTCCAAATGATTTCTATAGAGCCGCTGGTCAAAGTCATGATTTCAGGCTGAGATGTCACCACCGCAAGTGTGTGAGCACATTAGCACACACTGACATCTACATCAGTGATTGTAAAGAGCGACTCAATGCTCCTTTGTTGTGGATCGCTTGCAATGACAGCATATTGCATTCAGAAGTGACCAATTATCTGCAAAAACTTTGCAGTCCACAGTGGGACTTGAAAATTTTTTGAAGGTTTTGGTGTTTAAAAATAATGTAATGTACTAAAGACCACATTAAATGGACTAACAGACACATATATATTTCTAGTGTTGCTGTAGCCTATTTCCTGTTGAAACAGGAAGTTGGGGTGAGACTTATCGAAGGGCTCATCTTTTTTTTTTTTATTAGACAATAGCCTTTTGTTTATGCCACAGCTGTCAAAATATGGTTTGTTATGTTGTTGTAGAGCATTTTGTTGATTTTTGGATACATTTTGTTTCTACACCTATAAGTTCAAGATGGACCATTTCTGTCATCTGTAAGAATTTACTTGAATTAAATTAATAGTTTTATTTATTAAGGATGCATTAAAATGATCAAATGTTACAGCAGAGACATTTATAACGTTACAAAACATATCCATTTCAAATAAATGCTGCTCTTTTAAACTTTTATCAAAGCATCCTTTGAAAATAATGTATTGCTGTCACGGTTTCCCGAAAAATATTAAGCATCACACAATTTTCAACATTGCTGTTTCTTAAGCACCAAATCAGCATATTAGAATGATTTCTAAAAGGATCATGGGACACTAAAGACACTGAAGCTTTGCCATTACAGGAATAAATTAAATTCTGAATGTGTATCAACTATCAACTTTATTTTTAAAGGAACCCTACACTTAAAAAAAATAATAATAATATTCCAACTCCCCTAGAGTTAAACAGTTGAGTTTTACCATTATCGAATCCATGCACCCAATCTCCGGGTCTGACTGTAGCACTTTTAGCTTAGGTTAGCATAGATAAAAATGACTCAAGAGTTTCTATATTTTACCTGTTTAAAACTCCACTCTTCTGTAGTTACATTATGTACTAAGACCAACGGAAAATTGAAAAGTTGCTATTTTCTAGGCTGATATGACTAGGAACTATATTCTCATTCTGGCGTAATAGTCAAGGAACTTTGCTGCCATATTATGGGTGCTGCAGGTTCAGTGATATTACACAGCGCCTGAAAATAGTACAGGCACTGCGTAATATCACTGTGCCTGCTGCAGAAAAATATAGAAACTCTTTTGGTCATTTTTGAGTGAGATGCTGATAGTCTAATCAGATTCAATGATCTATGCTAAGCTAAGCTGAAAGTGCTACCGCCTATTTCCATTTTCTTTGAGTGCACTAGCATATAGATGGGTCCAAGCTAACAGACATGATTAGATTTCATTTTGAACAGTCTTTCCATCCTCTCTGTCCATGTGTCTGACTCTCCAGCTGTCTTTTTTTCATTCTCTCTCAGGACACTGAGAAGCGAGCTCCCCTTCATGCAGCAGCCTTCCTCGGAGATGCTGAAATCACGGAGCTCCTCATTATGTCAGGTAGAGCTGCTTTCTTTCTTTCTCTCTCCCTCCACTCCCTTCCCACCTCCCTTCCATAGAACAGCATCTCCTACAAAATAAATGCATGTTCAAAACCCAGTCCATTTTTTTTTTATCTGTTATGGAATGTAAAGTATGGTTTTAGTAAATGATTGCAGAATTTTAGTTTTTAGGTGGACTAATCCTTTACAAATACATCATATAGAGTCCTACGTTTTATTGAGGTTTTCATTGTTTGATTTTTCTTTGTAGGGGCACGAGTCAATGCCAAAGACAACATGTGGTTGACTCCACTACACAGGGCAGTGGCATCACGTAGCGAGGTAGGATCAGTTGTTAAACACACACACACTTTTGAGTAAGACAGATGTTGCGTAATGTTGTCACACAGCAGGATGCCTGTAAAACAAGGCTAATAATATGCAGCAGCTCCTGTGTGATTATAATGGGATTTTTCCAACACTGGATGCCGATTGGTCAATCGTATCCCAGCTGGCCTGCAGTACACAGTAAAGTTTTTTGCTTTATACAAATCTAGGAGGCTGTTCGCGTGTTGATCCGTCATTCTGCCGATGTTAACGCACGGGATAAGAACTGGCAGACTCCGTTGCATGTCGCTGCTGCCAACAAGGCTCTGCGCTGTGCTGAGGTCATCATCCCGCTTCTGAGCAGCGTCAACGTTTCGGATCGTGGGGGACGCACCGCCCTGCACCATGCTGCCCTTAATGGGCACACAGAGGTACTGCAAGTTAAAATCAAAAATTTTAGCTTGGCACATAGCAATACTACAGAGCCCCACACATGACAGGGGGGAAAAATTGATGTATTGTGGCCAGACATAAAAAAATTATTTCTAATATTTATGAATGTGTTTAGTTTAATCATAGCCACACAGTACAAATTCATTTTCTTGTTTTAGTAAATTGTTGCCATGTTTTACTAATTTGCCTCTTCATTTTGATAAATCATGAGCACATTGTCCTAATTCATTCTCTGGTTTTATGAAAACAAGGGAACAAAAAAGCCACAATTTACTAAAACGAGGGAACTTTTAAATAAAACAGAGGGCGAATAGTACATTTTGGCCACAGTTGAACTAAAATGAGAGAAAAAATTAATAAAACAAGAGAACAAATTCTTGATTCTTTAGATTAAATTAAGTCGTGGCTATAATAAATATATGTTTGCCTCCATGTCATGTCAGATTCACATGCCCACTGAACAGACTTAGTTTTGTTGCATTGCATTGTCAACATAAGCTTGAAATTTGCTGAATGCAGAATGGTTAAGTCATTATATAAACTGTGACACAAATACGAAGCACACAATAAGAGCTTCAGGAGACCTATAATTACTGACGCATTATTGACTCAAGCTTTATTGCCTATTGAGATGGGTACAAGCATTCTCTCCTCCATTTCTTATCACTGTTATTCACTTTGCACTTTCTCTCTTCAGATGGTTAGCCTTCTCCTGGCCAAGGGTGCCAATATCAATGCCTTTGACAAGAAAGACTGCCGTGCACTGCACTGGGCGGCATATATGGGTGAGGGAGTAATCCTAGAAAAACTGAAAAGGAGTTGTTCACCCTGCTTCCATTTCAAAACAAAAAAATAGTTATTGAGGGCTGTCTAGCTCCAAATAAGACAGAAATCAAATTAGTCCATGCTAATTTGGATGTACGATGTGTATAATCTGCTGGAATTTTGTAAATGTTATTATGATGATGCACAAGTCGGCATAATCAAGTATGGCAGTCACTTTGCATAAACACACCCTGAGAGTAAGAGAGATATTTATCGTTTTGTTACTGAATGAATCTGTGTTTTAAACAAATAATTTAAGTGCAAAAAACATTCATAAAGACAGTCACATGCCATTTTGAATGAATCAGCTTTCTTGAACAAATTATTTGAATGAATGATTCACTAATGTCTAAATGCCAAATCAGACGCCATCTCTGCAGTGCAGAAATAGATTTTGTTAGTACTGGTTACATTTAAATGGTAACAGCCTATAGTATATTATTATTCTAATGCAATTTGTTGATTAAATGTAAGAATTTGACATGAAAGATGATGCATACATTTAATTAGATTTGAAAGAAATTGCTCATATAAAGATTAAAATACTTATTTTTTTGGAGCTTGTTTTATGGACAAGATTAACATAGTTAGATAACATAATTTTAATTTTGAGGTGAACTGTTTGTGTTCCTGTCTTCATGAGCTTCTCTCCATACTCCTGCAGGTCACTTAGAAGTGGTTTGTTTACTGGTGAGTCAAGGGGCCGAGATCAGCTGCAAAGACAAGAGAGGATACACCCCTCTACATGCTGCTGCTTCCAACGGTCAGATCGCTGTGGTGAAACACCTGCTCAGCCTTGCTGTAGAGGTACCCAGGATGCAAATAGATACATATAGAGAAGTGAGCATGGGAAAAACATCTAGTGTGAGCTTACTATTTCTTATGCTTTACTCATAGATCGATGAAGCCAATGCCTTTGGGAACACAGCGCTGCATGTGGCCTGCTTTAATGGACAAGATGCAGTAGTCAGTGAGCTGATCGACTACGGTGCTAATGTCAGTCAGCCGAATAACAAGGGTTTCACACCTCTGCACTTTGCTGCCGCGTCCACTCATGGTGCCCTGTGTCTGGAGTTCCTGGTCAACAGTGGAGCTGACGTCAATGTCCAAGTATGTCCATCTAGGACAAAACCTTGACAGACAGTGCAAATCTGCTGCTAAACATTTCCTCATGTTTCCTCAGAGTCGTGATGGTAAAAGCCCTCTTCATCTGACGGCAGTCCATGGACGATTCACACGCTCCCAGACACTCATCCAAAACGGTAAAGCTGTTTTTAGACTGCTTGAAGCCTACTGTTAGCCTGTGACTGATTTGCATGTAGACTGAGAGTACAAGCGTGTTCCTGATACAGGTGGAGAGATTGACTGTGTCGATAAGGATGGAAACACTCCTCTGCATGTCGCTGCTCGATATGGCCATGAACTTTTAATAAACACCCTAATCACGAGTGGAGCTGACTGCACTAGGTTTGACTCTTTATTTGGAATCTTTGTTGAAAATCTTGGTAAATCATAATTTCTTGTGGTTTCTGATATGCTCGTTCTTTCTCTGCAGAAGAGGAGTACACGGCATGTTTCCTTTGCATCTGGCCGCTCTAAATGCTCATGCGGACTGCTGCCGGAAGCTTCTCTCCTCAGGTACCGACTTCACCACTGAATCAAGCTACAGGTTGAAAACCTGGTGCAAATCATTTTGGGCTGAATACAAAAACATTCTGACACAGCGCTCATGCAGAATATGCAAGATTGAATATGTCTCTGGATGTGTCATGATCTCATCACTTCTCCTCATTATTTCCAGTTCTTTCCGTAGTATATTATAAATAGAATTCTCAATTTATTGTCAATTAAGTATTAATTAAATACAAAAATCATGGTGAGCCCAATTTTTTAATGGTACTGTATGTTTAAATTATTTTCTGACTTCCAGAGACATGATGTTTGTTGGAAAATGTTCAAATTAATTTCTTTGACCACAAATCGCACGCCGGTACTTTGAGCTCTTATTGCTCTCAAGTCCATTTCCCTTTGAAAGCTTTCACATCCACACCGGGTGATTTTGACATGACATGTGTAAATCAACAGTTCCTAACCTTACTGAATCTCTTGTGTCTAAATGGGAGAAATCCCTGCAGCCATGTTCCATCATCTAGTGAAAAACATTTCACAGAAATCTGGAAGCTGTTACAACAATCTCCCCATTGATGCCCATGGTTTTTAAAATGAAATATTCAGTAAAAGCTTGGTATGGTCCACATATTTTTGGTTATTGTCTATGTTGATATGAGAAGGGGACAAAATTCTAAACAATGAAAAATCCCTCAAGCTGATGTGACTTAGACTATTTAATACATTGCTGTTTATGTTGAAGGAATATTTTGCAGCTGTTCCTTCTGTAATTAGGTTAACTTTGAGTTATAGATCTTTTGTATCTGAATTGATGAGCATGAATTTTCCTTATGTCTCTCTGCTTTGGTCTGGCATGCCCTTATATCTGTGTGCTTTCTTAACTCTGCCTCTTGATTGTTGGTTTGTTGCATTAGAATGTAGATGCTGTATCTGTACTTTTGAATTGTTCTGCTTGGTTGCACACATTTGTGTTAGCGACGTGTGTTTGTCTTATCTATCCTACGTGCACTGTCTTTGTTTATCCTGAACTAACATCCTTTCTCTATGTCTCTCTTCCTCTCGCACTGTCTATTTTTTGGACCCCCCCCGTGTCACTCTTTCCCCTCCTGCGGTCTGGTACTCTGGCTGTCTGCGTCTGGGGGCACTTTCCTCTTCCATGCACTTCCTTCCAATACTTCCATTCCTCTACAGGACGGAGGTATAGCATAATGTGCCCTCTCAGTAATGACTCGGTCCTGTCTGCAGGCTTCCAGATCGATACACCAGACAACCTGGGGAGGACGTGTCTGCATGCTGCAGCTGCGGGCGGGTGAGTCTGTCTGTCTTGGGATTCGGATTTTGCCTGTTGGATGGCATGAAAAATATGTGCTGGTGTTTGCTTACTTTTCAAAAATGTATTTCAGAATGGCAAGAAAATCTATAAAATCAAAAAAAAATTTTTTTTTAGCTGAAATCAGACTTAAAAAGTGTACATTTCATGTGCGCATACACACTGTAGTGATATGCATGTAGAGTTATTACCAGTAAGGTGATTGGACCTTTCCTAATGACTACCTTATCCATTGTTCAGACAAATGTCAGTATTGTCGGACCTGTTGTCTGTCCACATACCAGCTCATGGCAAGTTGTTTTTCTCTCAATCTCTCTGTCAGTAATGTGGAATGTGTGAAGCTATTGCTCAGCAGTGGAGCCGATCATAACCGCAGGGACAAACATGGAAGGTGAGTGTTTGGTGAACACAAGACATGTACAAGAGGATTCTCTAATTCTCTAAAACTTCTACATAATGTAAATATCTGTGCTATTCAGTCCATTTAGGAGCAGTGCGAGAATTTGTCTAAAATCCCAAATTTTCTTGAAATTTTTTGGTGTTTTTAAAGATTTGTTAAGCATTAAGTCAAAATAATGTTTTAAAGGGGTCATATGATGGAGTTTCAATTGTTCCTTTCTCTTTGGAGTGTTACAAGCTCTCGGTGCATGAAGAAGATCTGTAAATTTGCAAAGACTAAAGTCTCAAATCCAAAGAGATATTCTTTATCAAAGTTTAGACTCTGCCAAGTGGAAGAGGAAATATATGCGTAATGCCGCCCAAATGTTCACGCAAAGAAAAGGCGTGGTTTCAGTAACCGCATGCTGTTAGTGTTGAAACAGCCCTATCAGGGAGATCAGGTTCACACAAAAATGAGGGACAGAAAGCTCTCTGACTAAATCTAAAATGTCTTGAATTGTGTTCTGAAGATGAACGGAGGTCTTTCGGGATTGGAACGACACGAGGGTGTGTTATTAATGACATCATTTTTATTTTTGAGTGAACTAACCCTTTAAGTATTTGCTATGGACTGTTCAAATGCAGAGTTTTACACATCGCGTGTGTGTGCACGAGAGAGACTGAGAAAGACAGTTGAGTCAGCTGTCTTAACCGTCTGTGGCTTGTGTACTGTAAACACATACGAGCTTCATCACTATGTCTGTCATGCGACTCTGTTCCCCTTTTGGTCTTGAACTGATGGTAAAACTAAGGACATTATTAACTGTCTTTACATCTATTTTGAAACTTGACGCTCGCAATTATGGAAAGGGGCGTTACATTTCCGACGAGTGCTTGCGGTGTTCGGCCAATCACAATGCACTGGTTCAGTTGGCCAATCAGAACAGACTGCGCTTATCAGAAGGAGGGACTATGTAGAAAACTATGCGTTTGAGAGAGTCGGCGCATAGAGGACCTACGATAATGTACAGTATTTGAAAAATTATGTGTTTTTTGAACATTAAAGCATGTCATCATCTTCTGTTAAACCAAATACTCAAAATAATAATCTTTAAAAAAGCATCATATGACCCCTTTAATTGTTAAGCTTTTTAAAATGCTGGCTCAATGGATAACTTTATCATAATTTTGCCATATAGTAACATTTAAAAAACATATATTCAGATTTCATTGTGTTTTTATTTTTTGAAAATTTCAATAATTTATGAATATAAATTATATTCATTGTCATTAATTATAAATTCATTATATCTCTTTAAAAATTAAATACACTTTCATGAAAACTTGTATTTTGTTGTCATCACTGCACACATTAAATGAATTTCTTTCCTACTGTACTAATTAAATTATTTGTCAAATTCTTTTCCCCCCATCTCTCTTTTGTTGTGGGTGATGACAGGACCCCTCTCCACTATGCGGCAGCTAGTCGACACTTTCAGTGCCTGGAGACTTTGGTGTCCTGCGGTACCTGCATTAATGCCACTGACCAGTGGGGGCGCTCTGCTGTGCACTACGCTGCTGCTTCTGACCTGGACCGGAGGTATACAACATTTACACTAGGGCTGCACCCTAATAGTTGACTAACCTTTAGTCTACAAGAAGAGGCTTGATCAGCCAATATTTTATTAGTCTCTTAGTAACAGAAATAAAAATCCACAGGAAGTGGCAAAGTCACGCAGTCTGTGACGCACAGATCATTAACACTTACTGCAAGACAGATGTAGGTGCCAATGCGGTTACTTGCTCTTAAAATACTCTGTCATTTTTGGTCATACAGATAAGAGTATTACATCCTTCGAATCCGTAAATATATCTTTTTTTATGTGCGTGCAAAATAATGAAAGTAAGCAGGATGCGCTTTCTGCCGTCTGCAGTCTTTATGAACTTAAAAAAAAAACGAACCGAATCTCTACGTATACTTGCCTTACAGATGTAAAAATATATCTATAGAGAGAGAAATAATCTACTTTCAAATGATCAATTCAAATGGAAAACAAATATTCACAGATTATTTAATCCATGTGAAACATGGATACAGGCACATCACTTCTGGGGAGAGGAAGATTCAGTATCACTGACTTCATCTCTTAAGCCAAAACACAAAGATAGCAGTAGTTTATCAATAAATCATTAAAATGTTAAAGCGGCCTCCTTACTGTTTTTGTGCAGTGGCGAGCTTTTTGTGTACACTTGAGCTCTTATTGGGCTATATAGGCAGTGATAGGCTCATTATTATGATTTCAATGGTTTTTTAATAAACATGTGATTAGTCAACCATAGTCTTTAAACTAATGATTACTAGTCGTCCAGAAAAATCTTTAATCGAGGGAAGCCCTAATTTGCACAAACAGCCATTCCTCCTCCATTCAGAGGATTCAATAGGAAAGTTGATTTGTCGCTCAGTTTGCAAACATAAACATTACTAGACTAATAGACTTATGTTGGAGCAGGACATTACAAGGGGTTTCACTGGAAAACTGCAGCTCATAAATCTAAACCATCCTTCACCCTAATCGTAGTTTGTACTTTTAGCGGTGGAGAAAAAAACTCCACAATCCCCACATGAGTAGTTTCCAGTACAGAAATGGAGCTAGTTATGGCCAAACACCAGGTAATTGACAGTTGTAAATGCATGTCTAACCCAATTAAATGTGAGGTAGACACAGGCAGCAGGTGAAATCGAGTGCGGTCCCCATCTCCAGAGACGACTAGCAGCTACACCAACACGTATCTGTGTTACCATGGCAACCACGGGCTATTTTTAAGTCTCCTGTCATTGGGGTTGTTTATGTGCGAAAAGGGGGGGTTGATGTCAACTTGATATGGCAAAGGGAAACGCCTTCGTGCTTAGTTTAATTAAATTCACTTGCAGAATTCACCAGCATAGAGAATTTTGTGAATGAGTAATGAGATGGTAACCACAGTATCTTTTTTATATCAGGATACCACAGTTATTGCATAATACATTAATTATTAATAAACTATTGATTTATATAAATATTTACTCCTTAATTACAAAATATAATATTGATTCCGAAATATTCAAATAATGATACTACAATGAATTTTTACTAATTGTTAAGAGTTGAGTAAGAGCCTCTGCTTGTAATATTTTTTGTGAGGTGTGTGTGATTTATTGTTTTCTGCAGGCGGCGTGTGGTCCTGGAACCAGAGAGTGACGGAGTTCAAGCTGAGAAGGAGAAGGAGGCAGCTCTGTGAGTTCTCTGCCTCGATTCGGTGTCTGTTCACATGTGTAATGCTCTGATGCCATAACATTGGGTGTTTGTGTCTGCGTGCGTCTGTAACCTCATCATTTCATGTCTGGAACAACCTAAGTGTATTTTTCCTCTCTTCACTTCCACAGTAGTGCATATACATCATTTCAATATATATTTATTTTTGTGCGTGCAGGTGTCTTGAGTTCCTGTTGCAGAATGGTGCTGCCCCATCACTCAAAGATAAACAGGGCTACAGTGCTGTTCATTATGCTGCAGCGTACGGCCACAGACACTGTCTGAAACTGGTGAGGAGACGTATATATGTTCAGTGATTGCACTACCTCCATCTGCACTCTACTGTCACAACTATATTAGATTTAAATGGGCAACCTAACATGCAAATTAATTTAGTCCAGTTTGTGGTTTCATTCATGTGTTGTAAAATGATATGCTTGCTGATGCCTGCACTCTGTTGAACCTATTGTATGCCACCTGCTGGTGCGGTGTAAATGTTTATAGTGAAAGAATGAATGTGTTCCAGTTAACTCAGAATAGCTTTTGATTGAGTTTAATGTGAACAGCTGTAATTCAGATGAAATCTGATTTCAGCTTTTGGACAGAGATGAGAACCAACAGGATGATGAGAACAGCCAAACCAGAAGCCCATTGCATCTGGCCGTGAGTCCAAATTTACACCTGTACAACCACACACTAACAGCCACATAACAACATGCTAAGTAAAGGATAATGTAGATCTCCGCTTCGCGTCGGTGTCCTGATCACCCTCTCAGGGTTTATTCTGAGATAACAACTGGCTGGATGTACATTATCCTGCTTATCACACGGCTACTTGCCACATAAGTAAATAATTAGACATGAAATATTGATTTGAGCTGAAATATTTGAACGCAAAGCTTCCAAGAACACAGCAATTGCGAGCAAGAGGCAAGTTCAAACTAGATGGACATTTAAGGGAAACGGTGCAGTCAAACCACTTATTACACAACATTTCACCACATGATGTTTTATTTACAAATTTCGGGAGGAGCACGTCAGATACTTAGCCTAATCAACACCGGTGGAGCACAATCAAGTTAATCAACACCATTGTATAAATACAGCTGACTTACCTCTATCCATTAACGGTTTAACAGCATCCCAGCTCCACCCCATCTCCTCACTTCGAGTTCACTTTACAATTATACGGGGAGGCGGGGTACTCTAGGTTCGGGCCATTCCCAAGCTCGGAGCCCTTCACCGGACAGCACGCCAAATACGCATTATCATACTTCAGCTATTATATGCAAGTGTGAATTCATGAAATAAATAATCATGGCAATAAAAGAATTAAGTTATTTTTTTTTTTTACCAGTTTGTAAGTTATCTTATAATCCGGAATGTCACGACTGACCAATCAGCATCAAGTATTCCACAGAGCTGTGTAATAAAAACGTTATATCACCTTATCAAAAAAATATGTGACCCTGGACCACAAAACTAAAGTCTTAAGTAGCACGGGTATATCTGTAGCAATAGCCAACAATACATTGTAGTATCTGTTTTTCTTTTATGCCAAAAATAATTTGGATATTAAAGTAAAGATCATGTTTCATGAAGGTATTTTTATTTTACCCTTATGATTTTGTCCAGGGTCACATATATCAATACCTTGGCTACCACCCATCCTGAAGCCAACTTTTGCATAGGAAAACAGCTTGGATGTTTTTTGGAAACTCTTAGAAGGTTTAATTACTACAGACAGGCCCTAACCTTAATGATACATGTGATGTGTTTTCAGACAGCTGGTCTACATATGTTTGTTTCCAGGCATACCATGGTCATGCACAGGCTCTAGAAGTGCTCCTGGAGGGTCACTGCGAGGTGGATCAGGGGGATGAGGTGGGTCGGACTCCACTGGCGCTCGCTGCCCTCCGGGGTCACACTGACTGCGCTCTCACGCTTCTGAACCACGGGGCCTCACCGAGAAGCAAAGATACTCTCCGGGGACGTACACCGATCCACCTTGCAGGTATTACACTTCTGTGTGATGGAAATTACACAGCTGTGCATTTGTTTTGCGGTATTTAATACACTCAGTTTGTTTCCAGTCATGAATGGTCATACGTCATGCGTGCGCCTCCTGCTGGAAGACTCTGATAATGCAGATCTGGTAGATACAGCGGACTCTCAGGGACAGTGAGTATTTCATTTAATAACTTTCTTTCTTTCTTTCTAAACACAGTTGAGGAGATCCTTGCACTTGAGAGTGCTTTAATGGGTATTTGTTCTATGTGTGTTTGTGTTTGCAGGACCCCTCTAATGCTGGCAGTGATGGGGGGTCATGTGGATGCTGTGTCTCTTCTATTGGAGCGTGAGGCCAGTGTGGACTTGGCTGATCATCATGGTCTGACTGCTCTGCACCTGGGGGTGAGATATCTGATGTTGTCAAACATATTCATGTACAAGGACTTTTTTTTTTATTTTTTTTTTTTTTATTTTTTTTTTTTTTATAAAAGCTCTCTCTTTCTGTCTCTCAGCTCTTGTGTGGACAGGAGGAATGTGTTCAGTCGCTGGTGGAGCTAGAGGCATCTGTGCTGCAGGGAGACTCCAGGGGTCGGACAGCCATCCACCTGGCTGCAGCGAGGGGTCACGCGTCCTGGCTGAGTGAATTGCTCAATATTGCATGTTCTGAATCCCCGATACCTCCATTACGAGACAACCAGGGA
The DNA here is from genome assembly GCF_023724105.1 of Carassius gibelio. Classification (NCBI taxonomy): domain Eukaryota; kingdom Metazoa; phylum Chordata; class Actinopteri; order Cypriniformes; family Cyprinidae; genus Carassius; species Carassius gibelio. The sequence continues at coordinate 18,765,596 of NC_068404.1, read as the reverse complement.
TACACACCCTTACACTGGGCCTGCTACTATGGTTGGTTTTAACAGTCTCCATTATGAGTTTAAAAAGATGCTTTTATTTATCAATAAACTGAACGTAGCTTGTGTGTCTCGTAGGTCATGAGGGTTGTGTGGAGGTCCTACTCGAACAAAGAGATTTTCGTCACTTTGATGGGAACCCTTTCACCCCGCTTCATTGTGCTGTGTATGTCTGTTGTGAGATTGTTTTCTGTCGTTTTTTTTTTTCACTTCTTCTTATCTTTTAGCTTCATCTGTCTCTGATTCCTCTTTCCTGCAGGGTCAATGACCATGAGACCTGTGCCAACCTCTTATTTGAAGCCATGGGATCAAAGATTGCAACTTGCAAAGACTCAAAGGGCAGGTTAGTTTGGTATATGTGAAGAGAGAAAACCGTATTAGATGTAATAGAATATAATAAATTCATAACTACAAATTTTGAAAAAAAAAAATAAAACACATTTTAAGCTATTTAAACTGCATTAAATAACAAAAAAGAGTAGCACCGATACAATTTTAAACAATATATTTCTCAAAAGAAATTGTTTAAACTTTTCCTAGTTTGGCTAGATATTCCTGACAATTGAAATGTTTCTAATGAGTTGTTTGTGTTCATTATTAGAATCAGAGCTAATAGTAAAACAATTTATTAAATAAAGAACTGCTGCCCCTCTTTATCAGGACACCTCTCCACGCAGCTGCTTTTGCTGGCCACATAGACTGTGTTCAGCTGCTCCTGGCCCATAGTGCATCTGTGGATGAGGTTGACCAATCAGGGCGCAGTGCCCTGATTATGGCAGCAGAGAAAGGAAGAGTCGAAGTCGTAGGTTTGTATTCCCCATTTTTTTTTTTATTTGAATTATGCCATTGTTCATTTGTATAAGTATGAAAATGAGCTCAACTGAATCCACTTATGCAAAATGTGGCGTGTGTTTTAAACAGAAGCTCTACTCACTAGTGCCAATGTGAACCTCAATCTGACTGACCAGAAGGGCAATACAGCTCTCCATCTAGCCTGCAGTAACGTAAGTACAGCCCATTGCGTGCCATGGCCATCAGTCTCTATAATTTCAGTTTCAGCAGTGGGGCAGTGATCTTTCATAATCATTTTTATAATTTGTTATAATCAAAATTTGTCATTTTGTTAAAATGCCAGTGCGCTGACATATAGCGCTGTTGTGCTTCAGGCATCCCGAGTATGAGTCCCAGCATGTGGACCTTTCCTGATCCCCCCAGAAATGATATATTCACATCAGTGACATTTAAATATATATATAAAAAAAGATAGTTTGGCCTTTTCAAAACCAGAAAAATGTAAAAAAATTCCACTTGTTAAGTATTGCAGACACCTACTGTATGTGTAACTGTAGTCATGGGGTTTTAATACTTCATATAATTATCAAGTAATAAAATTGTGCCAGATAGAAAAATCCCACATTTTGAACCTGTATGACTTGAGGTCTCCTAAAAATGATTTTCCAGTTCTTTCTGCTTGCTCTCTATCCAGAGAATGGAGGAATGTGCATTGCTCATTCTTGGAAAACTTCCAGACTCTGCCCTCGTCGCTACAAACGCAGCGCTGCAAACGTGAGTTCCCCCACCACATTACATTATAGTACATATTATATTTACATTTGTGCATTTGGCAGATGCTTTCATCCAAAGCAAACATGCATTGCACTGCATTGCATTTAAGGAATACTTTTTTTATCAGTTCATGCATTCCCTGGGATTCAAACCCATGACCTTGACTTTGCCAGCTTATTTAAGAAGCAACTGATGCTCACTTGTTTCTCGTTCACTTCCTCAGACCTCTGCATTTGGCCGCTCGCAGCGGGATGAAGCAGACAGTGCAAGAGCTGCTCTCTCGTGGGGCCAGTGTTCAAGTGCTAGATGAGAATGGTGCGTCTTCCTGAAACTAAAATCTCAGCTTATTTGGTTTACGCATAGATTGCCAGTGTATGTGCCTCTGTGTATCTGTCTGCCAAAAGCAGTGGCCGTGTTCCATAGCTTTGATGATGTCATGTGTGTCCCCTTTTGCCTCTGACCATGTGTTTGGCTGCCTATCTAGCGGAACACTAATGGAATGCCGCTTTTGTCCATCGCCTCTCCCATCATTGTCCCTTTGTTCCACTGCTCCATCCCTCCTTTTACCTCTTTCTGCTTTCCTTGTCCCCTTTCCTGTCTCTCTCGTCTCTTTTTGGCTGTCTTTCCCCGCAGGTCTCACCCCTGCTCTGGCTTGCGCTCCCAGCAGGCAAGTGGCTGACTGCCTGGCTCTCATTTTGGCTACCATGATGCCTTTCTGCTCCCCTTGCAGCTCTGGAGCTCCTTCGCCAGGCGCCCTCCTGAAATCTCTGCCCCGCCAGGCCAAGAGTCCCCAAGGCCCCCGAAGTCCAAGGGACCCCTCCGGCCCCTCCAGTGAGGGCACGACCACTGAAAATGATTCCGATTCAGAGACATTTTGACCCCGACTCCTTCTAGATACACCGGACATAGTTTTCAAAGCACATATTGTCATGAACCTTACAGAAGTTGTACAGATTTCTGATTATGGAGTGCAGCCTCTGTATTAAGAGATTATGACATATAGCACACATGGTACGCTTTTGTTCTCCCACACTTGTTTGCACAGGAGATTTTTTCGAAAGCCATTTGAATCACTTTAACACAGGTTGATTGATGATCGATTGCCAAATGTTGACTGACTTCTCACACTTGAGGTTTTGTTATGCGTCTCCTACGTTTCCGTGTAAGCTTGTTGTGTTCGAAATGACGTGAAAGTCTAATGGTGTGTGATTTATTAGCCGTTTAAAAATCTTTTCAGATTTGAAAAGGTGTTTAGTGTTTGTACTTCAGTCTTAAGACTAGTCATGAAATCCAGTGTGATGTGATGAAAAATCCAGTGCAAGTTGTCCATTTCCGGATCGTACACCAGTTGTACTTTACATATTATATTTGACAAGTTGTGAAAAGAAAGCTCTTAAGATTTATATTGCAAAAAGAGCATTTTTAATCCACTGAGATAACAACATTTCTAGGCCTTGATGGTCTAAACTTACATCTGATGCTTTCGGAGAGTGATAATTTTGACACCTGATTCCTTCTCAGACATAAAGACAGTGTTCAAATAATACTTCTATTCAGGTTGAATTTTAGATTCTAGTGAAAGGGCACAGCATGTTATGTGAACTATGATGTTCTCAAGCCTGTACTGATATTTATTGACATTTAGATGACAACGGTACTACAGTTGTATGCACTTATGTATAGGAGTAAATGGGTGTTTAAAGGAATAGTTCACCCTGTAGATTATAATTCTGCCATTGTTTACACGTGTCAGTGTTTTTTGTGGGACACAAAAGGACAATTATTGAAGAATCTTGATGTGGCTCTTTCCATACACCAATACTGTGTCTGTCAGGCTCTAAAAATGACAAAGAAATACCTCCAAAAGAGCTACATACTGTATTCAGAGACTTCTGAAATCATACGAATGCTTTGTATAATATTTCCCTTAAGTGAGCTGTTGGTTCTGGATCATTGTTAATGAAATGAATAGAATTGTGAATAATGACTTAAATTTTAGTCTGTTCCTCACATAAAAGTATTATATCGCTTCAAAGGACTTCTCCTTTTGTGTCAACAGCAGCGGTAGGAAGTAATGTGAGAGATAGTAAGTAATGACAGAATTGTGAGTTTGGGGTGAACTAGTCATTTAAAAATGAATCTATAATGAACTTTTCCAGTCTTCTTTTTTCTTTCCTTATGAAAATCTTTTAAGAATTTGCACTGGTTGACTATCAGTCCTTTTTTTAAACAGATTTCTAAACATGCTTTTGGGGGTGGGGGGATGTTAGCAAGTGTGTTTCTTTGCTTGTTTCTATTTTGCTTCAAAAGATGAAGAGCTTTCAGCGAAGACGGTGTTTTAATATCTTGCCGGTCAGAAACTTTCCAAAACAAATTGAAAATGAAAATGTAAACTACCATTTGTCTGTTTGCCTTTGTCCACGATGTGCCAGTTTCTCCACCGTGTCCAGTGCCTTGTTCTGCATTTTCAGAGTTTGTTAGATTACATCAGTATATGTTTGTATGTATGGAGTGTAATGAAAGTCTGAAGATGTGAAGATAAGTCTGGGTCACACCTGCCAATCGGAAGCCAATGTGTTTTTTTTACCAAGTCCTAATGTTTGTGCCTATGAATGTGTGATTTACAATAGAAAACAGTCTTCGTACATATCAGCTCATGAACATTAGCATCATTACCAGAGCAAACATTGCACACAACTGTCTAATAACAGAAGCACATGGGTGAGTTTCTTTTCATAAATTAGATGGATAGATTGTGAGTGAAAGGATGCAGAAGAATGAGTCAAACAGTATTATAACAGAAAAAAAAAAGCTTTGAAATGTGTGACAATCTAGATTATGGTTTCCTCCTTCATTCCAATGTTGAAGGTTCTTTGTCAGCTCAAGTCTCTTTTATAAAAATTGTATGACTATTATATAAAACGTTTTAACAAAGTTTTGTGTCCGTTTTCTTATCCATTTGAAAATCAGTTTAGGCTATTACAAAAATGAAATTTGCAGGCCTGTTTTCCACCTGACCTTATCAAAAGTTCTATGTTAAATGACTCTCACGTATTGATACTGTAAATGTACAAAAAGAAAATGTAAACAGCTACTGTAAGGTCAGATGAGGTGGTTTCAGAAAATATCCTGTTTCCTTGTTTCAGAACTCATAAGAAGGAAATAATTATAGGCCAATTATTGTGTGAAACTAATCTTGCATTTACTTTTTTTTTTTTTTGCTTTTAATAAATTAAATTCAAATCACTTGTCTTTCTGGGTCCAAAAAACACAGGCGACTTTAAGAATTTTTGGAGTTTAAGGTAAAGAGTTTTTTGGAGTTTAAAGGGTGAATATATAAATATTTAAAGTATACCAAAGAAGCAAATGATGACCAATCATAGGTCAATATGCTTATATGGCCAAAGCATCCCAGTCCCCTTTGCCAGCACATAACCAGCAAATGCTGTTTTTTTTTTTAAACAGCGAAAGTCTTAGTCATGATAAATCACAAATTACTTGTTTATTAGGTATATATAATTCTTTTTCAAGTGTATTATGTTTCATTATACTATAGGGAACGTTACCATGAGTGTGAGAGCTCGGCTAAAATCAGTGATTTCAACTCCCAGTGACTATCCATGAGTGGAAAATGCAGAAGTACGTAGTTTTCACAAAAGCCCCTAAAGAACAGTCCTTAACGATATGTCTTAGTATTCGTTTTTTGCAACTAGGCAGATGTCCTAAATTTAAACATATCGTAAAACGGACACTTTTACCAGTATTAATAATCTTTAATAACATATCTCTGTACATTTATAAACTTTGACATGATCCACAGTTAACAGGTTATAAACAAACACTACGGCATTACAGGGTTCTTAAAGTTCAGCCATTTCACTTCGGTCTCCTCGGCGGATCTTTGTGGATCTTCTGGAACTGGGTCTTGGCACATCAGTTTTGGTCAATCTGTGCTCGAAGCATAGATAAGAGAGGGGTTCAGTTTCACCCAGCTTCAGACAGCACTGCAGATAATGGAGGGTGCACTACAGTGGGTCTTCCATTAAATCACTACAAAGTACATGAGAGAGCAGCATATCCCTTTCAAGCTGTTATGTTCCCTTGTTGTAAATCAGCAGTTGAGACCAAGACCTGTCCAGTGATCAGGGACCATGAGGAAATATTTGTCCATGGCCTCACAGAAACGTGATCGATACAGCTCTGGTGACACCACCGTGGGCATTTTACCTGTCAGAACGGAAAGATGATGAGACATGGGTTTAAACAAGAGGTAAGACTTTCAGCTTCTGAGAATAGGATGGCTGTGAATGTTTTAGGAAGGTAGAACTGTACCTTGACCTCCGAGAATCCCAGTCGATTTGACCACCATCTCCAGCTTTTTATCCCATGTGAAAGTCCGGATATAATCTTCAAATACACAAGAGTTTTAACAAGCACTAAATGAAAAGTCCAATATGGATTTGGAAATAACGGATAAGATTTTCTCACCTATGATGCCCACAACTAGTTCATCTGTAGCATCATCACGGCCCACCAGCAGTGAATAATCAATGATGAGGTGGCTGGACAGGAAGTGGGCGTCGCTGAGGATGGCGGCACGCAGAATGGCCTTGCAGTGTGAGCGAATATAAAGGGGATTGTCATGCACCAGTTTCAGGAGGTTCTCATCCAGGAGCACCTCACAGCTCTCCTTTCCTAGTTCAGTCTTAACGTTCCTGTTTCTCAGGGATCCCTTCAGGTCAAACACCTACACGTACACAAGAAACAGGTCCATGTAGCATCAAAATTCTCAAACCGAACAGTATTTCTGAAACAAGCTGCTAATTTAAAGTCTCAATAGATGTACCTGTGCCATCTTTCGCCCATAGAAGAGGTTTTCCATCACCAACAGGTCCAGTTTCTTTTCGGTGTTGTTCTGGGAGTTCTTGTAGCCGATACGGAAAACTCCCAGGATCTTAGCAAGTGCTGTGGGGCGCTGTAAAACAGATATAAGAACAGTTTAGAGAGAAAAACCCGAAACGGGCCAAAAAGGCTGCCTTAGACAGCCCTACAAGGTATGTATTTCCTTACTTTTTGCTGGACTGCTCCTGTGATGTAAGTAAAGTAGTGGGGTGCAAAGTCTAAGAAGGACTGGACCTCTAATCTCGGCATCTGTTTTAGAATGAACCGATCATCTGAAGAGAAACAGCATGTTTAGCGAAATACATCCAACAACCTAGAAGTCTTCACTTAATAAAATCAACTACCTTAATGAAAATGATTTTTTTTTTTGTAAAGGATTTTGCACGGTCGTACCTTCAGTGGCATAGAAAACAGCACCGGACTTCCCACCACGAGCTTGCCAGTTGACACAGCGGGAGAGCGATCGCACAAAATCATCCTCCGAGCTCTCCATAATCGCTTCCCGCATTTTATGGAACTCTTCCGCATAGTAGATTCGGCAGTAGAACTTGGCATTTGCGTCAGAGAACTCTGCATTGTAAGTATGATTTCCAAATGTATTGTTTATAGTCGTAGTTATTATCAAATAGCTCATTTATTTTTCAAATATATTTGAAAACTTTGAAAAGATGCACAACTGACTTACTGGTTAGTCTGTAACGCACAATTACTTAATGTCAGAGGGTCAATAATATCTACCTAAAATTGTTCAATCTGCTGTTTGAGGCTGATACTTACGAAGCTCGATGTGTGGGTTTCCTGTCTGCTTCTTCTGTTTGTCTCCACTTTCAGGCTCCTCTGCAAAAGAAACATCCCAGAAACATTAAGTTTCATTAGAAATCCCATATCAGAACAAATTCTAAATGGTATAAGTGGCTAGTATTTGGTGAAGTGGGGTTAGTTTTACTGAGTGGGTCGGTATCAATGCTGCTGCGGCTCAGCTGTGACGTGCTGATGTCACTAGGTTTGGCTGGACTGCTCTTTACTCTGCTCTCTCCAGAACTATAGATGGCAGAAAAGAGGAAATCAGCTTGCTGGTTTACAAATATACACAGAAACAATAAAGCAGATGAGGGAAATGAGTGTTTGATGTACCTAATGGTCTGAGATATGTCATCACCTCCCGTCTTTGCTGTTGTTTTCGTAAGCTCATCAAGGGCAGTTTTATATTCTTTACAGCTGGACGATGAGAATAATGTCTTATTTAAATCGTGAGAAGTTGGATTCACATGCAGAAATCAGACTGATTTACTGAATCTAATTAGCAAAAATTTATATTTTGTTGAAATGACGGTTCCAAAACTATAAATAAACATATATTAAAATGAATAATTTTCTGATCAAATTTTTAGTTATACAAAGGAGCTGTACCTGAGTGCAAAGGCAATGATGGAGCTGGGCTCTCGCTCACACACGGCTATAGGAACTCTCTCGTGCTCATACATCAAATAGTGCTTGTCTGGGTCGCTAACATACCAGAAAAACAGACCTTTATCAGCTTGAGAAAGAACATCTTTAGTTTGCTTTTTAGTATCCATAATATCATAACAGCCTTACAAAGGGAAAGGGATGGGATTGTAGCTATTGCCGGGTAACAAGTTGGCAAGGATGGTTTTCATGGTGGACTTTTCCTTTACTTGACTGTCACTGGAACCAAGTAAGTGTCCATCAAACATGTCTAAACAGTACAAGAAGAAGAGAGATGAAGAGAGAGTAAGTCAGGTGGGATGATTATGTGTGATTTCAAACACAAGGAAGTGTCTAAAGCGAGTTTACCGTCTGGGATGCTGACAGAGTCCTGATCAGGAAAAGATGGTCCGCTCGTGATGACGTCTGAAGCTTGTTCAGTCGGAGACGGTAACTGTAGTAATGATGAGGACCCTGAACTTGAGGGAAATGTGTTGAGATGACGGTCCTCTGTGAGAAACGACTGTGAGTCGACTGTGTGCAACAATCAAGAGCAACCTTTTCGAGATGAATAAAGGGCTAATGAACTCACCTTTCTCTCCATTTGGAACCACAGGGGATGGGTTACGAGGAGAGGACTCCAAAGCACTAGTCTATCAATCAAAAATAAAATAATATTGATCCAAAGTATGAAGTAGATGCTTTTATTTAAAGTCCAGGAGGTGGCTTACTTGAGCAAACTACTATAAATGACTGACCTTTGTCTCATCTGATGGGGCTTGTCTGTGTCTGCCAGGGCTGGGAGGAACAGATAAGCGTTTCCTGCCTTTTTCTTGCTGGAACAAGTCCTGAAGTCTGGAGACAAGATCAAATAAAAGTTCTGCTGTTGTGACGGCAGATCTTTAGTTTCAGTCTCTATCAGTCCTCACCTGTTGTTCCAGGACTGCAGGGTCTCACACAAACCCTGCTTTTTGACCACCACGGACTCCAGCACAGTCTGTAGTTGTTGTGGCGAGTCCATCGTGCTGTTCTGCAGACGCACTTGTAGCTTCTCTATCCAGCTGCGAAGCTCTGATTCCTCCATCTAAGAAAAAAAACACGTTTAATTAAAGCAGCTGGACATTGGTTAATACTCTGAATGAAAGTCCTGCAAAGCAACCCACATCTTTCTGTGCGAACATATCCTCCATTTTTTCTTCTCTAGTCTTGCTGAAGGTGTCAGTTTTTAGAGAGGTGAGACGGTCATCTATGGCCAGGTACACCTGAGCCACCCTACAAACGATGGAAATTCATTAATTTAGCTGTTATCTGGAGGAGGTTTATGAGGCTGGGCAAGAGACGTCCAGAAGGGAATCTTACTTCTGGGAGAAGTCTTTGAGGTCCTGCTGCAAGTTGGCTTTAGAGGGACCCTGGTTCCTGATGATGATTTTTGGAGGAGGCAGACAGATCTCGAATAGCCTCACTGGGATGTAGCTACAGATGACGGAAGAGCATGAACACATCTGGATTAAATGTTTGTAAAAACGTACTAAGGTACTCGTATTCTGCACATTCGAATATAAAGAAAACTACAGTATATTGTGAAGATGCACACCTGAATGAAGCCACCATCTGGTTGTAGGAGAAGTACTGGTGATAATCTTTATGGATGGAGTGGCCGCAAGGCTCTGCATTGGCCCGGCGGGTGTACTGGTGACCATAGAATCGGAGCTCTAGATACTTGGCGAAGGACATGGACCAGGAGTCATTAGACAAAGGGACTACAGGAGTAACCTGAAACAGAACGGTAACAATTCACGTGAATCATACTATAGTACAAAATACCTTACATTCGTTTTACATATACATATATATATATATATATATATATATATATATATATATATATATATATATATATATATATATATATATATATATATATATATATATATATATATATTTTATATCCAAATGTTCACTGTGTTACCTGTTTACAAATACGGCACCAAGAGTAGTTGAGGATTGTGTGCTGATATCCGGGTACAGGCGAGTCCAGCTCTTTCAGAACAATCTGGACACAGCCGTTACCGTGCACAAAGCGCCGGATGTGGTGAACCATGGGGGTCTCACAGTACATACTGGGGCACTGGTAAGAGGGTCTGAATCACACCCATATAACACAAAATCAGAATAAACAGCAAAAGAGCAAATACTTTTTTTTTGCAGTACTATCGGAACCGCTATCAGTAATCATGAAATTTCACTTGAATTGAGTACTGAAATGTTGGTACTATGACCAACATAAGAAACAAAAATAGATGCTTGGTTTAATACATTACCTAAAACAGTATCTCTCTAGAAATACGCCAAGAGTCAAGTCATTCTTTCCATAAAACTCCATTGTTACAATCCTGTAAATACATAGCAGATACAATAAAAAGCTAGACCTCCCTTTTTGCATATTGAGAATATAGTCAAGTAACATGCTTTGTCATACATTGTTAATACATCTTAAATTATTAAGACAATGCAAGTGTGCTGAGAGTTTACCATGGACTGACGCAGGGGTTTGGGGCATTATTAGACTGTGCTGAAGAGCTACTGAACAGCACACAGAGCCTCTGATGGTTGACTGGATTTAAACAGTCCATCTGAAACATAAAAACAATGAATCGTAGTAAAAAGTATTTTTATTTACTATTTTAAACCAATCATCTTTTTCTGCAGTTTATAGGAAATATTTGGTTAGCAGTGAGCAGCAGCTAAATGTTCGCAACCCATGTTTAATGCAAACAAATTAGTAATTTAAATAAATCAAGGTTTTAAAGTGGCTCACTAATCAGAACGTAGAATAAAGTAACAGAATAAACATACTAGCGGACAAGAAATCCTCACCTTATTAGCCCAGGTCATTTCATTCAGTCCTGCCCCTTTATCTTCTTCACTGTCTGACTTTATTGACTGCTTTGTGGGTGGGGTTTCACGGAACTGCATTCCTTCTCTTTGCCGAATGCGCCCCCCCTGGGCACGATAGTCAGCCAGCATGCGTGCCAGCTCCTGACTACTGCCTAGCTGCTCTACTATACGGGCACCTGTGAGTTTGTGACAGGATAAAATCTGAATGGTCCGCTGGTTCGACACCGTACCATTGGTCAGGCTGCCAGAACTAGGGCCAGACTCTTTCAGCAGCTGCCTCTTGCGGCGTCCGTCCAGCTCTTTCGAGTCCTTATTCAAGAGAGGTGAGAGGTAAACCTGTTCTGGGAAATAATCCCGGCTACGACAACGCAGTCCAGTGGCCGTGAGCAGGTATGGCTCCCGAAAGGTAATAAAGGGTGAAATGCAGAGGATGATGTCTTTTAGTTCCTGTTTAAACAAAGCTGAGATGGATTTGAGGCGGTCATCTGAAGAAGCTACATGTTCGGTCACAAACAGGCCTGTGTCATCCTGTAAGGGATCCCTAAAGAGCCGGGTTGGTGGAAGGGAGTTCTCAGAGCTGGTGCTGTCCCGATGGACCAGAGTCTCCTCCAGCTCTTTGTTCTTCTCCTCCTCACTAGGCGCTTTAATTACTTCCTGTGACGTCTCTTTTAGGTCTGAAATGAGGAAAGGTGGTGACACCGGCTGGGGAAGGCTGGAAGTGAAGGATGGAAGGGGTGTGGAGGTCTTTATAATCTCTTCCTCTCCTCCAGAGAAGGAAGCAACTGAACCGTTTTTATTTATTCTGGGGCTTTCTCCATCTTTATGAGAAGATTCTGAGTTGGAAGGCTGTCTACTGTGGGCTTTGATAATCTCCTGAAGCCCTGGCTCAAAGTCTCCTTCTGGAAGAAGTGTGAGGTAGTCATCCCCCAGCGTGGAACCATCATTATCTTCCTCTTCCTCCAAAGTGGTGCTTTCCAGGAGACATGGGAAAGAGGAACTCTCAGCCAGGCTAGGAGGCATAGCAAACTCATCCATGAGGAAAGAGATCTCCAGCTGTGAGTGGTACGCTACGCACACCATAAAAATGATGATCTCTTTCACCCGTGCCAGCTCATACTCTGATGCACCACGGAGCTTGATAGTGCAGCCCAGCTGAGGAGGACACCCATCAAAAAACATAAGGGTCTTCATTTCATCTGCAAACAAAGAAAAATTATTTAGTGAATTTTACAGATCTTTTTAGAATTACCAGTTAAAACTAATTACAAAAGAATATGCCAGACGACAATTAACGTTCAGTTTAGAGTATTAGTTGATGACAAAAGTAACTTAAAAGAAAAATGAGCATGCACAAGTAAATAGCCAATATTAACAAAAACTAAACAATTTTGATTAATTGCATCTCTAAAAGAACAACATTTGTTGTCAAACCTGACATGAATCAGAAATAAAGACAGAAATTAAGACTCACTATTTGGCAGCTGGAAGGAATGCAGGTAAAACTTGTGGCAGGTACCCAGACGAGGTTTTGTAAGAAGCTGGTCCATTGAAATGACTAAATCTCCCTGAGTCATTCGACTCACACGGTCCAGGACTTGCTGTGTTGATAAAAAAAAAGAGATATTAACGAATACATTCACAAACCAGATCAAAACAAGCCATAAAAGCCTGTTTGCCGTGTCCTCTCTGATTATGGCATTATCAACGGACAGCTATGTTTGAGTATATTTTTGAAAAGAGACGCCTTGGAGAAGGTACTAACAGGTTTGACATTAATCACGAGGCTGATGCCGTGTTCCAGTAGCATGTCCTGAGCGATCCGGGACACAGTCTTCTCCACCAGCACCAGGTTCGGTCGGACGTCAGCAATCCTCTGAACATAGTTCTTAAGAAACTCATGCTCCTGGAAGGCACAAATGGCCACAAATATTTGTAGTGTATTCTCTGAGATAATTTGCAAATCACAATTACAGAGATCATGTAGGAGTTAGTGACCGTTACCTGTAACACAATTGGGTCAATGGAAGTGAACTTGGTCTCTTCTCTGTATAGATACTCAATGGAGCATTTGAGGAGAAGGATCTTGGGGTTTTTGATGTAAGGGTTCATCTGTTGAGAAAGGCCTGACACTGTTAGTACATATATTACATCACCTTCTCTCTGGCATAATGTTCAATCAACACATACCTTTTTGTGCGCAATATTCTTTGTGCAAACAAAGCCGTTTACTACGGCAGAGTCAAACTTCTTTCCTCCAGGAATCTACGAAAAAGCAAATATTAGATTTCAAACTAGATTCATCAATTTTGAGTCCAGTGTGTTCCTCACCTTCTTGATGTGGACAAACTGACGGATATCCATGTCGTCATCACAGCTGCGCACGTCTGGTCGCACCGTCTGCACAACCTGCCTCACCACAGGCACAATGATGTCACGCCAGGAGAGAGACAGTGATTCGCTGTACAGCAGCTGCTGAAGCAGCGCCATCATGTGGCTGTGATTAGCAGACCTGAAGAGGAAGCATTAATCATGATGTGTGCTTCCAAAAGTCCCTAAACTCATTAATCATGTGATGCTTGTGTGACCATAAAGTAGACACTGAACTATATTTATAGCATTTTAATCATACCATGTCATTATTACATTTTTCGACCACACCTTCTTTTAAAAAATATTTTGCTCCTAATTGTACATTAATAGAAACATTATCTTATTGCTTTAAAAAAGACCAATCCTCTGATATCTTACAGTAAACGTTCCATCGCTTTCTTTTCCCCATTCTCTTCCCGCAGCTGGTCCAGAGAGCTGTGATGCCAGCCGAGAGGTGTGAAGAGCATCTCTTTAGCCTTCTCCTCAACTCTCCGGTTAAACAGAGACTCTACAGAGGAAACCCCCATTAGCATTGGTGAGACAATAGGTCATGCACACTATACCATTTTTTAAATAAACTGGTATTTTTACTCACCAAAGACAAATTAAATTTACAAAAAGTACATTTACATGTATGCATTTAGCAGACACTTAAAGATTTATTATTTAAGTGTAAATATTTATTATAACAAGTTACTATCTATTTAACACTCTTCTTCATTGAAAAATGCAGCAATTATAACTTTGCAGACCTTATGCTCAAGCAGTCAGTTTATGAAAATAATAAGAATGAAGTTCCATCCCATGCTTTCTGTTGCACTTCCCATAGGTGTGATTTGCTTGTAGAGAATTTCTGACAGACCTTCTGATCAAATGGTTTCCTCAACAGATCAAATTTGGATTTATTTATTCATTATACTCTTTTATAATTGGTTACCATCTTTAGGTTCTTTTGACCGTTCTGTCCTTTGGTTTTTGATTTATTAAAAACAATTCTAATTAAACTTTAAGCTTCACATTTCAAAACCATACATGTCGTAATAATTCCAATCTTTTGAATTGAAGTATTGCATCAGACTACAATAAAGGATGCTAGAAACAATTACCTTTAATGAAGGCATCACTGATGGATATATTCTGACCTCCATCTTCAGAGAGCAGGACTTCCACTGACGAAGAGAGAGAGAGTGCATGTGAGACAGAAAAGTCTTGTGTAGACATTGGAGGACACCGAATTATATAGATTTAACATATAATTAAAAGAAATCTTAATTTGAGTAAATGCTGCTATAAAACCATGCCACAGTCTGGTACATGCATTCAACGGGAATTTTGAGGAAGTGGAAGTCAGTGTCACTGCTTTGCAACTGTGAGACACGCATGACGTAGCAGCAAACCATGCTTGTGAGGGAGTATGACAAACTGGAAATGTATTAATATGAAAAGTTGTACTGGGAAGACAAACCACGTGAGGCTGGGAAGGAAACAATCATGCTGGAAATATGGCATAGTTAGGGCTGTTACTTCAATTGTTAATTATAGTTTGGAGGGTCAGACTAGTATTGAATGGTGAGTCTCAGATCAGCATGACATTGGTTCTGTTCCACACCGTAATGAGCTGTCTACCTAGAGTAGATAAGATTTAACGACATCAACACTATGCCCTAAAGCAAAGCCTGCTACAAATATAAAGCAGTAAAGTTAGGCTGTCTCATAAGATGCCTCATTTTAGCTTCAGTCTAAGGCAGTGGCACATGGATTGTTGTAGCATAAAGCAATACCAGAATGCATCTCCCAGATTAATTTTATTGTTTTTTTTAAATCTGAATTAAGCCCCGTTCACACCAAGAACGATAACTATAAAAATAACGATATTAGCATCCACACCAGCAAATTATATTGTCTGTTTATTGTAAGCACACAATTCTCGAGCTTGTTATAGAAGGATGGATTCTGATTGGCTGTCAATCTTTGTATCATTCATCAGCTGGAAAAATTTGTTCTGAAAATGATTCCAACGACATAATTTCTCTGTTCCTTTATCATTATAGTTGTAGTGTGGACTCTGCTAAATTTATTAAAATTATTAATAAATACAATTAATGTTGTGCTTACGTTATACTGAGTTCAAGTTAAACTTTTTATTTATTATTTTATATTTCTTGGCCCCTAATGGGCAATTAATTTGTTCATAACTTGAATTGTAAATCAAGACTTTTTTTTTGTTGCACATTTTAAATTTACTCTTTCACCCTGGATAGTAAACTTCTGTACATAATTTAATAAGTCATCATTGAGGTTTCTTTGGAGGTAGCTAGGTGGCTGCCTATGTAGAGTGAGGCAGCTCAGTAGGGTTTGGAACAGAGCCAGTGAGTTAGTGCTGCTTTTGAAGCAGACTGAGGCAAACCAGGATGGCCAATGGGCCTCTCCGCCTCTCCTCACTTGGTGCATGGATGTCGGTTTCTGGGGTGAACGGGTCATGGGGCTCCATACTTTTTTGCTCGGCTGGGTAAGGAGGCACATGTGGGTACTTGGCCTGCTTCTTGATGTGGAAATTGACATTGTCCTGCTCCACGTTTATGTTGATGGAGGCGGCCGAATCACTGTCCACTGCAGAGTGGAAACTGCTGACAGATGTTCTTTTGCTGGGGCTGGCCGAATCTGAAAAATTGTGGGAGGGGGCCAGCAAGTTGGTGAGGCAAAGATGCACTGACTGCTATAGGATGTTAACATTCATGGGAGCCTTACTTGGTGTGACATAGTCATTGTCATAAGCTAGCTGCTCATTGTCACTGTCGTCAAACTTGATGTCTTTAAACCATGACGGTTCGGAGTGTCCCTCCAAGGAATTCACACTCTCGCTGTCTGGAGAAGGGGTTTCTGAGAATTCTGTGCTCTGAAATACAACAAACACATTATGTGATGACTAAATGATGATAAGATCTAAATCAGTTTGGTTTTGTATAGTTCTCTTCAAAATACACAAGCCAAATTAGAATCTTTTTTTTCTTTTTTTTGCTTTTTCAGATGTTTTACCAACATCAGTCCTGAATGTAATTACCAAAGATTCATTCATTTTCAGGAATTTAACCATTTAAAACCCAGTTAATGCTTAGTAAATGATAATCAGATTATTAGTCTTGGAAATGTCAATTATTAGCAACAACATTCATTCTGATGCATTGTTTTTTTTTTTCTGGGGCAGTGTAAAACAGACAAAATGATAAAAGAAAAAGACAAAAATGTCCCAAAGGATGCGCATCGAGGGTTAAACAACTGTCCAAATATAAACCTGCCACAGAATACTTCTTCTCACCTGGAGGGGGCGATATAAGGCATACTCATCACGGAAGATCTGATCATGATGAGTGACACAGTCAAGCCAGCGGCCATCTACCAAAGCCTGTCCAATAGCTATGGCCTGAGCTCTGTGTCGGAAAAACCAAGAGGAAATAAAACTATTTAATGGCATACAATTAAGCATCTGACCATGCTTGAAGTTGTAATGAACCGAAAATAAAACTGGTTATTTTTTGGTTCTTACCTAGTTGAAATTGTGCCATTTCGTAAGAGCCAGTTGACCAGCTCTTTACCCACAATGCAGTTGGGGTAAGTGCGCAGCCAGTACCGATGGTCCTGGAACTCCATTCCTGTGCTGTTATGGCAAATTTTCTTCCACAGATCTTTAAGTTGAGAGGAATCCTACAAGATAACCAGTGGTTATTATAACAACTCGAAAGTGAAGTCAAGTTGAGGAGGAACCTGCAAAAGACAGTTGTTACCAGAAGGATCTTCCTCTCCTCTTCACTGTGGTCAGTCTTACATAGGGCTCGGCTGTTCTGTGGGCTAACCGAACTCTCATAAGCAGAAACCATGGATGAGCCGGAACGGTCCAAGGACAGGTTAGTCACACTGGCCGACCTTAACACATTAAATAAAATATTGTATTTATAGTCTATAAAAATAAGTGCTGAAATGAACAAAAATATCTTTGACTAAAATAAACAATAAAACACCTTTTTCTGGCTGGCGACTTGCCCATATCCTCCTGGACTGCTGTAAGTCTGGAACTGAGAGCACTGCTTTGAGATTCCTGATGACTAGAGTAATCACACATATACACACAAATAAACCTCAGCAACAGCTTAACCATTTCCCTTTGAAATACTACATAATTAAATGTCACTCAAGCTATGCATGAAACAGAGTCACACTTAAAGGGTTAGTTCACCCAAAAATGAAAATAATGTCATTAATGACCCTCATGTCCTTCCAAACCCGTAGAACCTCCGTTTATCTTCGGAACACGGGTAAAGTTATTTTAGATTTAGTCTGAGAGCTCTCAGTCCCTCCATTGAAGCTGTATGTATGGTATACTGTCCATGTCCAGAAAGTAAGAAAAACATAATCAAGGTAGTCCATGTGACATCAGAGTGTCAGTTAGAATTTGAAGCATCGAAAATACATTTTGGTCCAAAAATAAAAATGTATTTTCTTCCTGTTGTGAGTGCGTTCACGACACTGCAGTGACGCTGCTGACGTACGATGCTGTTGATGTGTTATCTTTTTTATTGGGTGCACCAGAAAACACGTCAGCAGCGTCGTACGTCATCAGCGCCGTGAACTCACTCACAACAGACCCGGAAGAGAAGACAATGCTAAATAAAGTCTGAATAAATTTTGGTTATTTTGAATGGAGATGAACGGAGGTCTTACGGGTTTGGAACGACATGAGGGTCATTAATGACATAATTTTCATTTTTGGGTGAACTAACCCTTTAAAGAGCAGCAGCATGTCTTCACTGGGAGGTCATGCAAAATAAAAGTAACACTAAAACTCACTTCTTCCTCATCCCAATGGAATTTTTTCTATGCATGGAGAGAGAAAGGAGAAAGGATGAACATTGAGACAGACTCACAACACATGAGCAGAAGGAGTTAGCTGAGTGGAGAGAATTAAAGTTGCATTACAGTAATCCTGTGACTGTTTTACGTAATTCAGTATGTCAAGGGGGGAATTCCATCCTGAATGCTAAAAATGAATTAGAATGATTAAAAAGCTTGGTGGCAATAATAATTCAGAAATTAGTTAACTGACTACAGTACAATAAAATCATACACATCTTGGAGATGCGACTGCAACATATGAAAAAACAATATATGTGTCCACCCTGTTTAATACTGTCTGATAGTCCACGACGCTAGCCAGGTGAATCCCAAGAAAACATGTCCAGATCATATTTTACTCAAAAAAAAAAAAAAATAAAATAAATAAATGCTTGTTACAGCGTAATTAACCATTTAAGTACAGAGTTAAATTAATTAACTACATGTACTTACTACAGTATAATGTTACGGTTAGGATCAGGGTTTGGCTTATGGTTACCTGCATGTAATTATGAATAATTAACCATTAATTAACAAGGACACCTTAAAATAAACTGTTACCAAATTAAATTTTGCATAAACAAAAAATTACTTTTTAGGACAGTAAGTTTTTTTTTACAGTAACATTACTTTCATGCATTAAGTATTTAACACTTTCTGTTATTTTTTGCAATTTGTTTAAAAAAATATATGATTTTTGGGGGGTGAAATTTAACTCCAAAAATCTTTATGACAGGATTCATGAGATTTACAGCAAACTATTTTAATGGATATAAACCTCAAAGAAACAACATCTAAATTGTCCACTTTTCCTTGTACCTCCCATTTGATTTGTTAACTACAAATTTAGTTTCTATGCTTTAGATGAGGAACAGAGGAAAAATCTGAAATCATCAGAACTGTAAGGGCTAATCCTTCAACGATTCTCAAGTAAAAGAGTTAAACAGCGTGCGCAATGATCATGGTAAGAAAGCAGAGTTAAAACAGAGCAGAGAAACACCAGAGGGATAAGGTAAAGTGAGCGGGAACAATGGAAGAGATAGTGATATGTCCTTAAGTCCTGCCCAATTTCTGATTCTTTCTGTGTTTTTACCTTTGCCAGGCCAGGTCCTCTTCCAGGAAGATGTTCCTGCTGGCTTTGCGGCCCCCCACAGGTGTGCGCGGTTCGGTGGGCTCCAGGACACACACTGAGCAGGGCGAGTCTGAAAGGGCGCTGAGATCTTCTCCGATTGAGCTCGAGTCAGCTGAGTGAGCGTAGCTCAATGCTATCTTACGACAGTACGTACAAGCCCGTAAATCACCTGCAGTATGGGGGGGGGGGGGGGGGGGAAGCCAGAAGAGACAAGATTAGAGAAGTTGGACAACCAAGATCCCTGACAGAGATCAGTTTGAACTTGTGTACCCTGAAAAGGTCAAAAGCTAAATGTTTGGGCTCCAAAACCAACCTGAATATAAGAATAACCAAAGTAACAGTTTCTCAGAGAATGTAGTCTAACTGATCGAATAGTTCAAATAAGTTTACAGCATAAAATATCTCCAAAATTAGTACTGAATAATTCTTTTTAGCTTTTTAGGTAGTCACCGATTCCTCCTGAAAGG
Organism: Carassius gibelio; assembly: GCF_023724105.1. Lineage (NCBI taxonomy): Eukaryota > Metazoa > Chordata > Actinopteri > Cypriniformes > Cyprinidae > Carassius > Carassius gibelio. The sequence continues at coordinate 18,745,892 of NC_068404.1, read as the reverse complement.
TCAAAGTGCATAGACCCAAATTCTTACCTTTTTCAGAATCAAACCAGTTAGTCCACTCTACAACCCATTTAATTCAAAACCCCAAAAATATCAAACCACCGCAAACACACGCAGCATGCTAGAGGTAGTCTTACTCTTTAATCTCAAATAGCTGCTCATCTTCTTGTCGAACGCCTCTTCAAATAGGCTACGTCCACAAACCAGCAGTCAGAATGAGACCCTCGCTCCCCACAGTGACCACTACAACAACACTCACCCGTATAGCCCATGAACTTGCCAGGAATTTCCTGGTTGCAGCATCGGCTGCAGAAGATTTGACCGCAGAGTCGACAATGGTGACGGCGTCGAAAGGTTGTGAATTTCTCGTTGCAGTCGTAACACTCCTTACACTGGCTGTCCGGCATCCAGTACTGTTTCAGATCACTGTCCTGGAACATGATTAATATCAGTTACAATCCACTGCTTTACTCTGTGGTGTATTCTGGAGAATGTGGATAGGTTTTTTCATCTATAAACTTAGGGTCATCTTTATAAACATGCATAAAATACTCAAAATTATAATTTTTTTTCAATGACATTCATCTTAAAAAAACCTCAAAAATACAGATACAGCTGGTTCCCGGGAAATCAATACCTGGCTTTTCCCTTCCATGATCTCCTTGAGTCTCTTGAGGGCTGTGCGCAACTGGACAGCTGTTCGGGGATCGTGGCTGCCCAGAGGAGCTTCTGATTTCCGTCGACCCTCTATAAATGCAAAGAAACAAAAAAAAAAAAACACTAGTCAAATACAAAACAATTTTTTAGACTTACTCTAAAGTACAATATGAAGGTGAAAATGCATGACACACATGCTCATTCAAAACCAAAGCCTGCAGTCAAATATCCACCAGCACTCTTTATCCTGTCAATGATTGTTTATGTCAGCCGCCATAGGCCAGCGAGGATTTTCAGGATTATGATTCTCACGATTAAACTATGAATGAATAGAAGCATGTGAAATTACTAAAGCTAACAACTAAAGATCATAACTGAAATGTTCAGCTCAAACCGTTGACGCAGCCATCCTTTCACATGCAACAAATGTGGTTCAATTAAAACTATACGCTGCAAAATTCACTTTCTTTATCAGTATTTCTGTACATTTTCCCAATAAGCATATCTAAACATCCTTAAAACTAAATAAATATAAATGAGTGTAAGATTCATGTTTTCAGAGAAACGAGTTAATCTCGTAAATTTTTTTGGGGGGGGGGAGTGGTGGGAGTTGTTTAAAATAAGACAAAGCTATTTGGCAGTTTGTTAAGAAAAAACACCTAATGTAATTAAAGATATATTCTCTGAAATCAAATCTTAGTATTCTTGTTTCTCAAAAAAAATGTTTCTTCTTATTTAAGGATTTTAATTTCTAAAACAAAACAAGATACTGATAAAGAAAATATATTATTTTTGCGGTGTACACACAAGATTCAGCTCGGTGTTGATGAATTGAAGCATTTTAGGACTTCATACATATGAAATAGAATAAAGAATCCTCACCTTCCCAGTCCACTGTGAACAAAAAAGGGAACATACAACAACTTTAGCCTAAAAGATTTCGGCACATGCAATATTTTATCATAAAACTCAATCAGCACTCACAAAATGTTGAGCTTCTAGTCATTTTGAAATCATCTTGCAACTTCAAACCAAATAAAAAGTCATGGTTCACAATACCTGTTCACCACTTGAATTATAGTCATGATTTTCCAGGTTTATAGCCAAACAAAATCTGTTTCCTGGATTTACTGAACTGTTGTCTGTATTTTCAGTAATAGTGAATGTCCAGTGGCCCTCCTGAGAGTTGTATGGATTATATGAGGGCAGAGTCTAGCCTTCGAATCACTGTTATCTTCAATGATAAACCCTGAGAGAAGCACGCTGCCGTGACTAGTCATCGATCAAAGAGACCACTGATAGGACTGGCCTTTCTAACTCTAGCAAGAGAATGCTTTGAGGAATACAGAACAATGCTTTTGTCTACGGGGAAAATGCTAGACGAAAAACTGTGGACAGCTGAAAAAAGACAATTGTGTACAATTATACAAATATATGCAATCTTGTGTTTTTGTACCTGAAGCAGTGGATGTTCTTCTGAAAAGTTCTGAATGTTTCCTGTGGGGTTCGGAGCCATGTATAGAATGGGAGGGACTTGCCCAGTTGCGCCGTGGCCCCTGTGGTGATGATGAAGCCGACTGACTTTTCTCGGTCACTGAAGGAGGCCGTCCTTCCTCTGAACAATTGAAAAGCAACAGAAAAACCTCTGTCTCCATCAAAAGGTAGAACATTTCACATTTTGTGGTGATTTGCATTGGGTTGCCGTTTCTTCTTTTAATCTTCTTTTCCCCTAATTTTTTTTCCCTATACTTTTATTTCTGTACAAAATCTAGACTTACCAAGTTTAGCAATCTTTTTTGCTGGTGCAATGTTTGCACCTGTTTTTTCTAAAAGGAATGAAAGGGACACATTAGAGAGTTGATCACTATAAAAAAAATACTTATAATGAATTGAAAATTGTATGGATTATCATTCTGATTAACTGTAAATCAAAACATCTAGATACATCAATAATATTCAAAGAAATTACATTTTAATTCCTGACATTTCTCTGTTGTGGTGTGTCAGAGTATTTCTTCAGTTCAACTATAACTTTAATAGAGATCATCAATTCCTTTTAGCTCTATGTATAGTTCTGAGTAAAACTCCTATGCACGTGGACAGGATGCACCTAAATATTCTTTCTTAAAGCTTTATGTCTCATTATAATTTCTTATTAAAGGGTCCACTTTCACTCTTGTACAGCAGCGCTTCCAGCGGGAATGTTTTGTTGGTATTATACACAGGGACAGAAAAAAAAAAGCTATGAGAGTAAAATAAAGAACCACATGAAAGCATACAGAATGGGCACTGTGTTCTTGGTACATTTCGAGCAAAATCACATGACTGTTTATTTCTCTCCTCTGACTGTTCAATACAATTCCCACCACCGGCTTTCTGGAATTTTCAGTAGAGCACATTCTCTAAAACTAGAATGGCTACTTCATGTAACCTTGTTCTTTTCTACCAGAAATCAGATTCAAGTTATGCTTTAAATGTGCAACCAAACTATGGCTGCAGGCTTATGGCAAAAATCATAATTGTTGATTATTCGCTTGAAATTGTAGTTGCGATTATTAATTATGATTATCTCAGTTTATATGGAATGATGTTTATATCATTGTTAGATGCAACTGCATGCCTTATTTTTATATCAAAATAAACAAGCTGAAAATAATCTAACTGAAAAACTTTTAGTGCTTCTCTATAGTATTAAGCCTCAAATGTCAACTATACATTGGATTGCTTTCTTCTTTAAATTATAAAAAAGTGAAAATATGAATGGTATTATAATGTTATACAAAACATGAAATTTAAATGATGTGAAAAACCTTTAAGATAATGTAGAAAGAACAAATCCATCTTAAACACGCACAATAACATAAGTTGTCTATGCACGATTAATTGCAGCTTTGAAAGATTATGTAGTTGTGGCATCCATAATTGTAATCGCAATTAGAAATTTGATTAATTGTGCAGCCCTAAACCAAACAGTCAATCAGGAATACAAAGTACTTTGCATCCAATTTCCAAATAAATGCTATCGACTTATTAAAATGGACTACACTTACATAACTGCATAAAGGTTGTTTAATGGAAGAAGATATTCATGAATCGGTGTTTGATGGCAGAAAACAAACAGTGAACCTTTGAAACCAACTTCATCATTTTAAAAAAGAAGGAAATGCAGATGCAGATGCAAATGTTGAAGTTGATTATGACACAAAAAAAATCTGTTTCACCTTTGCTGAAGCGGAACAGACTGACGAAGGAGCTGTAGGCGGAGCGCAGGGGCGGCTCGTCCTGCTCGGGGGTCAGGGGTTTGAACTGTGTTAGATGGGACGGACTGGTGGGAGAGAGTGGCGGCTCGGAGCTCCAGTCCATCGCAGAGGACGAGGAGGAAGCCTTGTCTTCAGCAGCCATGTCACTGCACCTGAGGGACAATCCAAACCAGACTCAATCCAGTCCAAATCCAGATACAATAATGTATGTTTGATTATATTTGTGTACTAAGTAAACTTCGGTTTGTACTCTTAGTGTCTAAATAATGTTTAAATAAATAATGTCTCAGTAATATCTTAAACCCTGATGTCAGTAACTAAAGCAGGAAGTTAATGTAGAAGTCAGTCATGCGAGCTATATAATGTGAACCTCACTACAAAACACTACAAATGAAGACATGATCAGGCATACTTGCTAATTATAAAACAAAAGAAGAACAACAAAAAACAATATCACAAGGCAGACTGTGAAAGAGAAGTTCCCTTTATAACAAAAAAACTTCTGCTCATTGTGATATCAGTTAACTTTTAGGATTGATAAGATGTTTGTAGACATGTCAGTGAGAAAGTGATAACCAATATCTACAGGATTTATTATTAGTTATTATTCACTCATTTCAGAAACAGGACTGGCACTTTACTAACTAGCTGTAAGTGGCCAAGTGATGTGGATAGAGGAATGGCAAAAAAGGCCGGGGGATGAAAACATAACAAACACGAGTTTCAATGTCATGTGATTCCTAGAGAGCTTTACTATGGCGAAGGTCTTCTTAATGACGTTACCGCTAAGAGCGTCCAATCAACTAACATACTTAATATTCATGAGCCAACCCTTCGTCTTCGTAGGCTCCGTTCACTGGCCACCCGACAGACGTCTGCCTTTCACCCAATCAGGTAAGACTATTCACGAACCATTCTGATACGTCATTAACATCCAGGAACCAAGCCTCCGCCATAGTAGGACTCATAAACTCGCATTACGCTGGTGGTTTATTATATTTGTTTTAATCGTATACACGTTCAGCTAATTTTCGACTGTTAACCATACATGTGAATTATTATTACAAACACGGAAGAAAAGAGGTCTGCGCCGATATTATTATTTTTTTTTAGCGAATTCATAACAGATCATGTGTGAAGTGCATAGATCTAACATAAATAATAATTTGACCGTAACATTAGTGCAAAATGCTCATTAGCGAATATATTAAGACATAATTGAATGCACCAGAGCAAATACGATAAGTACTAAACTAGGATTATGTCACATTTAAGCAGTGATGCTTAATTGTAAACTGTATTTATCCGAGAGTATCTCATCCATTTAATCTGCTAGGCTTATTATTTAGACACATTCAGTTTTGCTTGTGGTTATCTTAAAATATATGTTCAACACACATGTTAGTTTTCGACAACAGTGTCAAATTTCCTGTTTCATCCTTTAAAGGCCCCAGTAAAGTTAGCAAAGCTAGCTGTCTGATAAACTAATACCAACATACATGTATCATCACGGTGTAAGATAAATGTTATACGTACCTGTGGCGCCGTTTTTACACCATGTCTTTGTCAGTTTTTAAGAGATATCATTAATCGTTAATTCATTTAACCGAAAGACATGTTCAGTTAATTCCACCCTTGTGATGTTCGGATGATCAGACCTGCTAAGTCGAGCACAGAGAGTTCGACGAGTGTTATGATACAAAGCGCTTCTCATGATCGAAAAGTCAGGCATAGCTAATCGATAAAATTAATAAATAATAAAATGAAGTGCACTTGTCATTTTAAAATATTTATTTGATAAAATTTTTGACATTTAACATGACATGAGATAGTCATATCTGGTTGTATGTCAGACATAATTGGTTTAATGCTTTTATTTAGATTTAAACTTGTACGGGCTATTATAAGAGGGAAATAATAAAAACGAAATTACAATACAACCCGAATAAAATAAAAATAACATAAAGCAGTAAATGAAAAATAAAATACAAGAAAAACAGGAGCTAAAAGATTAAATGAGTTGTACATGCTTAACCGTAAAGTGACACTAGCGGTTATGATTCACCATTGAACCGTAACACAGCATATGGCACCACTTAATTAAATAAGAATATAATCTTCTAGAGATATAGAAAACATTTTATCTGGTTTTATCTTTAAGATTTACACCATGTCTTGCATGAAATACGTGTCATCTTGTGATGTATCTTTGTGTTCAGATTTTATCATTTCATCACATTCCTTTCTCTCATCCGTCATACTAGTAGACATTACATGCTTATTTCTTGCAGTTTTCTTATTCTCTGCCTCCCCATATCTCTCTGCTAAACTGGTGGCTGAGAGGATCCCTTTAATAACACATAATATGAAAAACTCAGAGTATGCACGCTGAAGGATACACATTCTCTTTAGTGATGCTTTAGTCTTTTTTTCAGAGCCAAGACTGAAACAGAAACCATAAAGTGCGATGTAAATGTTTAAATATTATAGAAGGCATTGAATATTTAATATTATATTGTTGTATATATTATACATTTTCTTTACATAGTAGTTTCTACAGTCAGCTTCTCTGCTGGTCTGCATTATATGGGGCATTTTGTCGAGAAGCATGTGATCTTCTCTTTTGACTCTTGTTCAAGCTGGTAATGACAGAATGAAATCTCAAATTTGTTTACTAGGAAGACGAATATGCATCCGTTTCCCAAGCTTTCCATTTTTGACAATTAAACGGTGGAAATGTCGACATCTGCTGGTAGTTCAGCTTTCCTACCTGTCGTTTCTTCAGCTTGACAAGAAAATGGTTTTAGGTTTTTGGTGGAGTTGTGTTGATAGTTGGTTTTGCGGATTTAACCTGGAAATATTATGCATATGATAACTGTAGTTATGCTGTAGTTTTTATTATACCCCAAACCCAAACAAACATACCAAAGATTTGTATAGCTCTTAAGCACTTCCTGCTAAGCATGGTATCAACATGAAACTCCATGAAACTCCAACCACTGAATAATCTAAAATATATTCCTATTGTACTATATCCTAAACCAGCCACTTGCCATTGTACCTTGTTGTACCTGCATCTCATAGCAGTTTTTGTCCCATCTGTATTGCAGATATTTATTAACACAGGGCAAAATGGGTTGGTAAACTTGATGTTGCATTTCTTTGCTTTGCTATAGCCTGAATCCACCTGCACCAGAAGTCACAATGAACAGAGATAGGAGTTCAGCTTGAGTTTTGAGCCAGTCATGTGGTTGTTGCCATGGCAGCCATTCAGAAAGAAAGTACAGCTTTGCTGGTCTACATTTATGAAATGATACTCATAGAGACAGCTACTGTAAATGGGACCCATTCATTCAGTTTGATGAACATTTATTTTCCTAAATGCTTCTGCTTGCCTCTTTCCTAGTTAAAGCCTGCAGCTCCATTGAGAGGGCACTCTCACCCATTTAAAAGATGGCCTACATAGTGTCCTTGTCCGATATGAATATTCTGTGTCCTGCAGGGCTCTGTTGTTTTAGGAGAGCATGCTTGGAAAAGCTGTAAACCGTCTAATATACTGTGTGATCCCAACAGAATTTAAGCAACCTTTTAATCTTGTGTAACCTTTTAAGAGGTGGCACAGATCTCATATGCAAGTCAAGGCTAATGTTATGTGATGTTTTTTGTTTTTTTTATCTCAAGGACAGTGAGAGTGGAGATTGTCCCAGCTTTCACTGCCTTTGCCATTTGACATTCAGCTAAAGATGTGGGTGAATGTAAGTAGATTATTTCTTGTCACAATCATAATATATAATCTTAACACACACACATACATTTATGTATTTATATATATATATATATATATATATATATGTGTGTGTGTGTGTGTGTGCATAGACATATATATCATTATACATATATCTATTTTGGATGCAGTGAATCGATTTGATAGCCCTAATTTTAATATTTATTGGTATTCAATTTATATAATAATTATAAATAATAATAAATTTTATTTGTAGTGCGCCTTTCTTACACTCAGCGTGCTATAACATGGTAAAACAAAACAATAAAATAGAAGAATAAAACAATACTCCAAATCCAGAGAAAAAAATAAAAATAATGATAATTATAACTTAAATACCTCACTAAAATATACTTTTTAATTAATCTCTGAAAACAGTTAATAGATGGAGCATTCCTAATCAAAGGAGGCAGTGAGTTGACCTTTCTCCTATAATTTTAAGTTTATAATGGGGCTGAAAAAAAAACATAAGAGAGTGGAGAGACCGAGCAGGTATGGATGATGTAACCAAGCTACAAAAAGATTCTGGTGCCAGCCCATGTACTGCTTTCTAAGTTAAAACAAGAACTTTAAAATCAACACATGATTGTACTGGAAACCAGTTAAAAAAGTACGGGGTAATGTGTTCATGTGATGACATCAATACACACGCAGCAGAGTTATGTATATGCTGCAGCCTCTTAAACAGATTTGCCGGTAGACCTGCAAATAGTGAATTGCAATAATCAATCCTAGATATTATAAAGGTGTGAATAAGCCTCTTAGCATCAGGCAAAGAGAGAAACGGTCTTATGTGTGTAATGTTTCCCAGATGATAAAAAGCTAAATGAGTATTAAAACTCAACTGTGCATGAAAAATAACACTCAAGTTCCACACCTGCTCAGAAATGGAGATCAGGCTGTCATCCACTGTCAGTTTGACTGTATTGCATTTATTAACAGAAGCTGGAGTGCCAAATAATAAAATGTTACTTTTAGAATAGTTTAATTTATGAATATTCTATCTTATCCAGGCCTTTATTTCAAATAAACAGATAGATAAAGTTTTAAGCGGGTGTAACATCAGATTGAGTACTAATATAAACCTGGGTATCATCTGCATAGCAGTGATAGCCCAGACCATACTTCTGAATAATCTGTCCAAGAGGCAGCATATAAATACTTAAAAGAGGACCCAACACTGATCCCTGAGGTATGGCCTGTCGTAATGGAAGTCTGAGATCTATTTGTACCAGAATAGACAGTGTCACAAAGTGTGTGTGTGTATGTGTGTCTGTGTGTGTGTGTCTGTCCCCTGTTAGATTATTGAAATTAAAAGAAGTGTTTTGTACATTCCGTGTTTTCTCGCAACACACATATTGTGACAGAATCTTTGTCTACTCTCCATTTAGTTTTTTTTTCTCAGTCTTTTTCTTTCTGTTGTGTTGCCCTTATGGATCCCCTCCTGTCCCCCGAATTCCTCCTCCTCCTGCTGGAACAGGAAGGACGTTCTCTCAAGATCATACCAGGCAGTCCCTTTTGCTAGCTCACATCACCAGCTACCTTGACGATGCGCTCTGTGCTTTCTGTGACGCAAGCCTGAATGCCGAGTGCAGAGCGTTGTCGTCCGAAGATGGTCCTCGGGAGGAATTCACCACATTCGTGGAGTGGACGCTGGCAAGAAACGGGTCCCCTCTTATCCATCTGCCCCATGAAGGATCTTGCCAGGTCCCCTCCGAACCCAGAGCCCAGCCCACTATCTCCTCGATGTGCGGAGAGAATGCCTGGGCTCACCGATGACAGAGAGCCATTGCCCAACCCGTCAGACCAGGTGCGAGAGCCGGCTACAGTGCCCACCACAAGGGAGAGTGATGTGGATGTTCATAGAAAGTGCCTTCCAATGCCTGCTCCTCGAAAATTACTCCACTCCTCTGGCTCCATCAGGCTCCTTCATCCCCTCAGCTCCACCTCAGTCCTCTGTCGCTCTGGTTTCACTGCGGCCTCACGGAATCACATTTCCGCATAAGTTGCCGGTGCCATCGTTCCAGCTAGGACCTCTGGATCCTCCCCCATCGCCCTGGCTCTTCAGCTCTCCGTCTCTACCTCAGGCTCCTCCTCCACCTGCTCCGCCAATATTGGTCGGCCCCCTGGAGTCGACGGCCATTACTCCATGGCTCCTCCCACCGTTGGCTCCACCTTGGGCGGTCATTATGACTGAGGCCTGTGTCCTGCTGTGCTCTTCCTGCTCCAAGCTCCTCCTGTCTCCTCCCTGGCTCCTCCCTCCGTGGTCTCTGTCTGCCGCCCCCCTCCGATGGATCCATCCTCCACCAGAACTTCCCCCCATCTCCCATCCACGCCCCCCTCTGTTGTTACTACAGTGCAAGGACGCACCTTTCGGGAGGGGGCATTATGTCAGAACTATGGTCTTGTCTATAGCCCCTTTCACAACCCACGTTCGACCCGGAAAATTGGTGGAACATTGCCAGGTCGCCCTCTGTGTGAACGCAAACACGTCCTGGGATTGATCCTGGGATTGATCCCGGGTCGGGGACCTAGTATCATTGCCGGGTTCAGTCCTGGAACGAGCACTGTGTGAACAAAAGCCAGAACTAATGCCGTAAAGGGTGTGTTGTAGTGATGACGCATGTTATTGCACGACTCTTTTACCAGTTGTTTTGAAGGCAGATCAATGTTCACGACGAAACAAATATGTGCAAACTGCAATGAAGCAGAGATCAGTTAGTTCCTCACTTTCCACACTGAAGCTGAAATCGTTCGCCAGCTTAAGAAAAAAAAGATAACGTGCCTAGCGTTTTTTTATCTCGTACATTACATGTCACACACTGATGTCATGTGTCTTTACGGGACCTTTACGGGTTGTGTGTGAACGCATGTACATATTCTGGGTAATCACTGGCAGTGCAAAATCTAGCGACCCGGGAACAATTGCTGGAACACATTACCCGTGTATTTTCCGGAATCGCAGTGTGAAAGGGACTAAAGTGTGTTTTTGCCCCTGTGACCCAGTTTCTGTCTTCCATGGTTTGTTAATTGTTTCTAGGAGTTTAAAACCCCAGTCTTTTGAGTTCATGTTTGTCGGAGATTGTTTATCTATGTATGTGTGTGCTGTTGTTTTTGTGACATATCAGGACACAACTTTGTATAATGACATGGGTATGACACCGGTATTACAAGGAGAGGGTGACTAAGGAAGACATAACCCATGTCCCCATTTTTTAAAATGCTTATAAACCATACAGAATGAGTTTTTTTGAGAAAGTAAAACTGCACAAAGTTTCCTGTGAGGGTTAGGTTTAGGTGAAGGGCGATAGAATATACAGTTTGTAAAGTATAAAAACCATTACGCCTATGGGATGTCCCCAATTTTCACAAAAACAAACGTGTGTGTGTGTGCGTACATATGCCTGTGTGTTGTGTGCTCCTGTTTACCCCTTTAGATAATTGAAATTAAAAGAGTTTTGTGTATTTTATGTTTCCTCGCAACACGCATATTGTGACACCTGAGAACTGTTGCTTAGTTACTTGGATGCTTCTGTTGTATCGGTGTGGTTCATGTAAACATGAACTGTACTCCATTTGTCACTTCAAGCTGCAGTGATTATGTTCATATAATGATTAAGGAAGTGCAAATTATTCTCTTGACTTTTGATTTAGATAGCAGTGAGTCATCTCTTGGCCTTTTCTTCAGAAATGTGTGCAGTTTTATGAACTGTTATAATATTGACAGTGGTTATATTACAGGATTTGATGGCATGAAGAACGCAATATAACTTGCATTTGAAAAGGAGTCTAGATGCATGAGTAATGATTTAAATGGATTTTAGTGCTGTAGAGTTTCATAGACCTATTATTTGTGTGCTTGATAATACAGTCTTTTTGTTTTGATATAAAATTCACAGTTCAGACATTAGTTATCTGATAAATGTGTACAGTACAGGGCTACTGTAACTGTCACACTTTGTGAAAAAGTATGTCTGGCAGAATTGCCTCACTACATGTTAGTTTTGTATTTTTACAATATGACAACTTCCTTTATTATTAGTCACTCATTCTCTACTGAGGTCAGAGTTTATGGCATCATGACTTAAACACAGGCAATAACATGTTATGTGTCTAATTTGTAGCTTAGGTGAGTAATGACGCTGTCCAGACTGCTGCGAGCAGGATTACAAGATGGTGAAACTCTCAGGAGACTGTCAGAATTCTGATAGTGCTCATTCTGTTTGTAAGTCTGCTCCCCGGGTGCCGCAACATAAATGGCTGCCCACTGCTTTATTTTAATAAAATCTATAAAATCTCAGTTGTGCTCAGATTTGCCAAGATATCAAAGTCATCAATCAAAAGCCAGAGATTTCAGTTTCCAGTACCAAATTATCTGAGCTATGTGATCCACATTATTTATCTCGCTACTCTTACTATATGTCAGCAATTGACTTATTTGTGTCTATTTTAGTTTCTTATAGGGAATTTCAGGAAGAAAATCTGAAACAATGTTAAGTTAATACTTAAATGATTTATGACTGAGAGCTTATTTAAATCTCAAGAGCTATGACATTTAAGGAATTGGATTTGCTCTGGGATGGTGTATGGGCTTTTTAGCATCAGACTGTTAAACTGGTAGACTTAAAAAACAAGCTTTCTCTTCATTCTGTCATTATCATAATGTTCCAATGTAATATTAATGATTAATATTATACTTGCCATAATTAAAAACTCATAATTTGTGCCTGTTGTAAGATGAGTCAGGATGAATCATCTTTTCAGATGATCTTTTCTTTCTGCTTGACATACATAAGTTGCTTTCCTTCCTTATCAGTGTCTTGAGAATCTGTGTGCAAAGGGACCGAAAGCCTGAAAAAGTCTCAACGGTGGTGAAGTTCCAGTAAATTAGCTCCAGGGAAACTCAGAAGGGAGCGGGCAAAGCCAGGCATCATTAGCTGAAAGCATCTTTGGTAAGCTCCTTTTCCCAAAGATGATGCCCATGTGCAAAAATTCCCTCTTGCGCAATTGGACCTGTTGGTGTCTAATTATCAAGCGTGGTGTATGATCTATTCCTAGCCTTCTGCGAACTTCAAGAAGCAAACGAACATCGGCTGCAGGAACATACGCCTTTAATGATGGCCAATGTAGTTGTTTGTTCAGTACTGTGAAACAGAAAATTGCCCTGTACTGTTACACTATTGTGCCAGCACTGAAGAGACATGTACAGTACATGAATGTTAGAGATATTTATTCCTAATTTCGTGTTAGTATTGTCGTCTGTTTTCTACAAATGTCATGGAAGCTGGAAGCGTGGCACACTCTCAAGACGTTTGAACTGACAACGTTGCCAGATACAAATACTCATTGTTCCCTGTTGTTTTGCTGGGGAGCACACTGGTCTCTGCTGAGAATTAAGGACCAGACGTACTCCTTCAGGAGCCTGTGAGATCTGTGTTTTTCTCTCACTGTGATGGAAAGTGATCAAGGCAACAAGACCCAGGAGAGGTAACGTCTAGTGATGGTCACATCCTCGACATCCTCGACAGGATCTCTCGCTGCTGAGGAAACATGTTTAGGAAGTGTGCTCATATTAACAGTGCAACTGAAAACTGTCACCTGTGCCAGCTGTTAACATATGCACATCAATAATGCAGCAGAGGACACCATGAATGATAACTTAATTTCTATAACTTAATATATATATATATATATATATATATATATATATATATATATATATATATATATATATATATATATATATATATATATATATATATATATGTTAATATGTTTAAGTCATATAGGGACCTTAATATTATAAAGACTTAGGAGAGGCCTTTAAAAAAAAGAAAATAAATAAAAGAACACATTTTTAGAATACTTAGTAGCAACCAAATAGGTACACATTTTATTTATTTATGGATAGGTTATAAGTTATGGATTTTCACTTATCGTGAACAAATTTAGAGTGAAGTGAAATGTCATTGCATGTATGACAAATTTGTGTAGAAATTGAAAAAGCGATATGCGAAACAACTAATGGGAAATTGTTTGCTATGGACATTATTAATTGAAAAAAAAAAGTAATAAATAATGCATATTTAATATTATAAAACAATACTGAATATGTTGAAACTATGCTGATTAAATAAGAATTTAGTATTTTACATTTTATTTTAGGCTAAAATAATATAAGGATATTACATGTTGCATACAGAGACATCAAATGATCGTGTGTGTTTGATAGCAGAGATTGTCCTTTTGAATTCAGATTTATTTATCTGAACAATATGTTACTGATTTTACTTATAGATTTTTATGTCTATGCATCATAGTAAATACTGTGTACACACTGCGAACCTCAGCAGTCCATATGGAATGGTTTCCACGTTGAGTGATGGAACATGTTTGAGCTGGTTAGGACACTCCCTGAGAGATGATTATCATGGAGCATGAACAGTTCTTATTTAGAACAGCATCATTAAAGTACTGCTGTGGGGAATATCCATAGGCATAGTCAAAGAACTGCATATGTCAAGTCATCTGATGGAAAGGGAAAAAGTGCATCAGCAGCGCAGAGACGGTGAGGACGATGGACAAATATGGCCACCATATCCATTGCGGCTCAATCACTACTCTGCTTTTAAAGCAGCTCTGACAGTAAAAGGTCTAACTTGCCTCAGGCTCTACCAACGACAGGTTTTTTTTTTTTTTTTACGTTTTATGTTTCACTTGTATTACACTCTCACTCTTGGCTACTTTTGGATAAATCACATATTTCTATAATCCCACAATATTTCATCTCTCATGCTACGCAGCCTTGATTTCGAGGTGATCTGGGCCAAACGGAGTGCCAAATGAACAGGAATTAGCATTTGAATGGGTGACAAATTCAATCAAGGTTTTGTGTTAGACTGTTTGTGGATCAGATAGTAAAATGCTTGTTAGATTTCATTAAGTTACATTTCTTCATTCACTACATGAAACATTATCTGAAGAACTGGTCCAGATAGAGACTTTTAACATGCATGAGTGACATAAATTGGAATGAATGTAGAATCAAAACCAAAGACTGTAAAAGCAGGCTTATGCCAGCACTGATGCCATGTGTCATTCTGATAAAACATCTCTAAGTGACTGTTTGAAGAGGTGCTGTTTCATATGTGTGTGGGATTTGGCAGGTTCAGTACTCTTGCCCTGTTAGTCATACTGTGGGGGCACTTGCACTTTATTTGCCTGTATGAAAATGAACAAAATACTCTTAAAATCGAATTTTCACCTAGTAGCAAAGGTGATTTTGTAAACATGGTCAACAAACTTTTTTTTTATTGTCATAGATGGCTGGGTCAGCTTTTTCATTATTTGTATGAAAATGCTTTTACATGCACAGTCACGTTTCTTTTGCAGGGAAGGTCAGGCCCGATATGTGCGGTCGCCTAGGGTCCCGACATACGCAACATTCATTGAAGAGAATTGAACTGTGGTGTCATCCAGTGGCTAGTCATTAGTAAACGTGGAAAGGACAGACTGGAGGGTTGTGCACAAATGAACAGGCTGAGAGGATGTGCAGACACTGTGCTCATCAAATAAAATTCATATTAAAGCTTCATTTGCTGCCCATGAGCCTTTTCCATTGAAGGGGAAAGTTTTGATATAAGCTGTGGGAGTTAAAAAAATAAATAAAAAAGTATAAAAATTATATCCCTTACATAACTCATAATGATGGGGTTATGAATTATGTAAGGGATAAAATGCAGTCAAATGGTCATTATCATAAAATGTACGATGTGATCAGGATCTTAAAGGAATGTCTTTATGATAATGAACAGCTGACTGTATATCATCCCTTTTGATACATGGCTACTTAGCATATAAATAAAAAGATGGCTTCATTAATTTAAGTTTAAATTGTTTAATTATATGAGTAAAACAAGAGCCCTATGCAGAGTGAGCCACAATATGCCCAGATTAACCAATCAGAATAAAGTATTACAGAGTAGTAAATCATTTTTACTCTTTTGCATGTTGCAAGTCTTTAAACTAAGTTTAAGCGATTTTTATTTTTCATTTTTTAATTATTGATGCAAAGGTAAAATGCACTGATAACAACTCATCTTAATCTTCCAGCCTGAGAAATGTACTGCATAATCAAAAAGACGTATAATAATGAAGCCTGACAAAATTGTCAGAGGATCTTCCCTTGGGTGCAATGATGTTTTACATTACATGAAACAGATCAATACGAGGTCTGGCAGTAAGAGCAGCGAAGAAAACCTCAGTACTGCATTACCCCTTAAAGTCTCTGCAGACACGTATCTGCAAAATCAGGGCAAAATATTGTCTTTATAAAGTGCTGTTACCAAACTCCTTGTCACAAAGATGACATGCATGGTTCAAACAGTGACAGAGCACTATGGTGTTTAAATCTGACACACTCTGCTCACCTTTTAAAGATTTACAGCAATGTGTTGTTGCTTTAATCAGGGAAATGGCCCTTGCTTCGGTGACTCATAGATTTGGGTTTTGTGATCGTCTTGTAGTGGGAATGATTGGGTTGTGTCAGACTTTCTGTGGGGAATTTAGTCAAGAAACACTGCGCCTCAAAGGGGCCCACTTCCCTGTAGACCTAGACATCACAGAAGAGTGGCAAGTCACGAGCTGAACAAAAGTAGGTCGTTAAAGTAGATTAATGTAGTAAATCAAAGTGTGGAGCATCCTGTTAATTGAACACTGCTCTTTTGTTTTGTTCTAGGAAAACCATTATGTAAAAGACAGCATTATCATATTGACAAGGAACCTGTTATTTAAGCAGGTTATGAATCTTGTTAAATGGTTTTAATGCCTTTAGAATACAAATTTTTATTCTGTGCAAAAATATTTTCCTTATAATGTTATTTTGTTGGTAAATAGGCACATTTTATAAAATGGAACATTGTGTTGCTGCAATGCCTATATTTATCACCAATAGAAGGTTTATGTTAAATTATTAATAGTTGGCTAGATTGGAATAGATTTTTGGTGCATGCAAACATGTTCTTTATTGTAATCAATGGTTCCATAAGAAGCATCCAAACATCCATGAAAAATTTCAATTGCTCAAAAAGAGTTGCACAAATAGCTAGTTCTGGAAAATGGTTCCTCAGATTATAAAAATCTTTTTTAAACTAAAAATCGTAAGAAATGTTCACTGAATTTTTAATCTGTGGCATTTCAACGAAAACCACGTTTTAGAACTTAAAAAAATTTAATAATAATAACAAATAGTTAGACCAATTTTGCCGCCAGATGCTGCAATAAACTACGTCATACCCACACCTTGAACTGTTTTCCTCCTAGAACATTTCTAAATTCTACAAAAAAGTACTTCATCGAAAACACAATAGCGGTTTATGCCTGCAAACGAATAAAACGTAAAATGTAAAATAGGCTACTTTTGAGCAGTGGCTCAAACGAACAGGTCTGGTTCAAAGGAACCGATTCCATTTACGAAACATTTGTAAATCCTTTTGAGAATGAAACACTAAGGTCTGATTTTTTTTTTCGATTTGTTAACCAGTTTTTCACGAAGAAAATATATATGGCGTAACAAACATACAGGTTTTAAATTATGGTGGAATCATACTGTTAGGCTACACATGTTTTTTAAAATATTAAAATTCACTTACCACTACAACTTCATTTATATAAAGTAATCGAGAACATAGCGGTAATAGGCAAATATTAACTGCTACAAGTGCAGCAGAATGAAGCGTAAAATGTTCGAACGAACCGATTTACTAAAATGCACCGGATTTCCCAACGCTACTCTATTCCGAAATGCCGAAAGCGTCAGTGATATGCCAGAGCCCAAACCACGTGTTTTACGTAATGGAAAGGCAATCTTTCAATTCAGCCCCTCCTCCTTCTCGTCTATATCCAACACAGATCCAAGGCAAAGAGGAATACGTGAGAGATACTTTTCGGGAGGCAACGGGATCAGTAATGCACAGGTGAAACATCAAGCCACACTCCAACCGCATCCTCAGCATCAGTGCAGTGCTTTCACATTGATGAAAGCTCATGGATATTACTGACCAGCAGCAACAGCAACAGCAGAAGCAGCAACAGCAACAGCAGCAGGTTTTAGGAAGACTTCCCTGAGAGACACTGAGCTGATGCTGGAAATGTGCGCTTTGCTCGGAGGTATCGCTGCTTTTAAATGGGATGCATCCCCTCCAGGCTTCTGATGCCGTGCACATCCATCCACCCTTCATTTGAGTGATGAACTAACAGAGAACGCAAAGATCCGCCGTGTCTTTCACGTTAGTTTATAACGGGCTGCACGTTCCCCCTCTGCAGCACATGCAATTTATAGAGTAGCCTATCTATTTTTATGACCGACCAACCTTTATTACTAAGAAGAATACCTTTGTTTTGCCAGGTCTAAAAGAATATTTTACCTCTTGCATGAAGACGCTGGGATAGTAATACATATTTTTCTATGACACTACTGGAAATCTGAGCATCCCATTGTGTTCTTATTATTATGCAACTGCAGGGATCTGTTCTTTATCAGGGTGTCTAAGCTGTTGGATCGCTCCTCGCCCAAATCAATGTGGTTTCTTTGGAACATTTTCAGCAAAGGAACGCATATGCTGCAGTGTCTTTGTGGCAAGAGTCTTAAGAAGAACAAGAACCCAAGTGGTAAGAGCCATTGCGTCTTCTTCCCCTCTATGTGTGCTGATCTGCAGTCAAATTTGTGCAGCAAGTCAGTGAATGCAGGCAAGCTGAGAATAACTTGAGCACTAGTGGTGAGAGCAATCATAGATATTACAGCCGAAGGCTTTAACACCCAACTTTTATTTTTCAACTAAATCCCACAGGTATGTAGTGATAAGACAGGTTGAACAGTCTTACTCGGGCCATATGTGTGTGAAACATGCTTTTTGGTTCATTTCAGGGATGCTGCAGCATCCTTCTCAGTCCTGCATCACTTAAAGTGATGCTGCTCTCTGGCTTTCGTGTGCAGCATTTATTCTAACGTGATTATGTGCTGTGCAAAGACCTCATGTCATTTGTCTCTTTCTCCTCATTATAGGAGATCATTAGCTTGCAGTTTATTCCAGTCAAAACATACATACAGCTACCCTGTTGTTTCTCAGCAAGATGGATACAGTTCAGTTTGTTTCGACACACATTCCCCAAAAACAAATCACAACAAGGCGGTCTGTAGGGCACACTTGCGCAGTTTTAATTGAACAAAGCTGTTGAGAAATACGGACACATAGGAAAACTGTGCAGAGCGTGAGGGGACGGGTGGGAGTCCTAAGTTGATGTTGACACCTTCTTTCCTAGACGTTGACACTGCAGCGTAGTAGATCATAGCAGTTTTCCCATGCTGACATGACACATTTTTCCATTGTAGTTTAATGGACGCTCTGTCATTCTTGACACTGTGATTGCTTTTATTATAATACTATAGCACATCATTGTATATTCCAAAAGCATTGTTTATTAATTTTTATCTAACAACTTTTGAGAATGTTTTGTCTTTTTGATAGAAAATACCTAACAATGTGTGAAATATCACACATGAATTGATTTGATTAAATCCTGCAGAAATTTTATTGGTAACACAGATAGGTAAAGAGCAAATTTATCAGGCAAATCTCTGTTCAAATGAAAGCTGTTACTGCAAAATACAGTTTAGGATCGAAGTTCAATCACAGCTAGCTGTGATTGTCTTTCTCTAGCAGTAATGTCCAGGGTGACGTGTTAAAGATGAAATGAAACCATAATTTTCTTTACTCTGTCAGTGATTAGAAGTAGCAAAGCATGAGGTTTTTGATTAGTTTACCATGGCTATTACGGTCTTAGCTGCATTACATTAATGAAGAGAGCAGAGAGCAGCCGGGGCCTGCTGGTTATAGTCTACTGCACACAGACTGTATTTTTAGAATCACAACATGCAGCAGGCGCCACATGAAGTGTAGTCACTGTAGTTTAGTTCTGTTGTATTCAACATCTCAGTCATATCAGTTAGCACCTTCTTATATGAAATGTTCCCTTGATGATCTTGCTTCTTTTTTGGGGGGAGAAGTCACAGGCAATGTTTTTCCAGAGTTTAAAAAAGTGGTTTCAATGGCCGGCTTCTGTTCCAGCAGATGGCACTTTCTGATAGCCTTGTGTTGGCTAATGTTTTCCTGGCAGGGACAAAGTCTTGCACTTGGAAATTTGGATTGCAATGAAGGTTTGTGTTTGCTGATGCTGTAGGACTGAGGCAAACACAGGTTGGTTCTCAACCTGCTGGAATCTGCGCGTGGCGCTACAGAACTTGTAAGCAAGGATGCAAGTGAAGGGCTGCATATAACCTTTCATTCATGAATGCCTGTCATGGCTGCAGCTTAGTTTTTGGTTCTTTTATAAGTGTAGAAGACTCATAGGATTCACTTTAACTAGACAATCTGTTCTCAGATGACATTTATTTATAGAATAGTTTGTCATAACGCTGTTAGATCATTCCTCGAAAAAATATTAAATGAAAGAGCTTTTACACACTCACGCACACACACACACACACACACACACACACAATTTTTTTTTCCTGCATGTTTCTGCATCACAACTTGTAGGGTCAAAGAAACGTACACACATTCAGTTCAGCCTGTACCAACTACTGAGTCTTTTAAAGGCATAGTTCACCCAGAAAATAAAAATTATTATTATATTTATATATTTTTCATGATTCACCCTCATGTCAATCCAAGAATCAAGACTGTTAGAGTTGTCTTTAGATTATGCATGAACAAATTGCAGCAAAATTGCACCAAAAACTTTGTGTGTGTGTGTGTGTGGAATTAATGTGACATCCAGTTGCTGAATTAAACTGTATGATGCATTAGTCCATTTATCTGGCTGTTCCTCTAGTTTATTTCTCTGTTTATTGTGGGATGGGTGTATTATGTCTCTATTGTGTGGACTCTCACTGACTATCAGTATAATCTGAGATAACGGTCCAGTCTTGCTGTAAGCCATCCTTCGTTTTTTTTCTTTTTCTTTTGATCAAAGCGTCCTCAAACTCTGCTTAAAAGCCCAAATAGTCTGCTACCTACTAATCCACTGTGGTCAAAACAGCGGCAGTAATAACTCATAATGGAAATTTCATGTTTGTCAGGACCGTTTCATTCTCCATTTAAAATAAAATGATAAAATGTGGCTTATAGTGGAAACAAAAGAATTTGAAACATTATAAACACCTTCTTTGTCAGATACACAATGATTGAATATTTTGCTTTTAAGTACATTTAGCTTCTTTTGTGCTTTATAGGCCTTAGCCTTAGGCCTTAGCCTTTTTTTTCAAGGTTCTTCCATGTGCAGAACTTGCTTTTATGATGTTAGGATGCTGTGGGTGATTGCCTGATCATGACCAAGTAGTTGCTAAGATGCTCTGAGTGATTTTAAGTGTGTCGCTGTGTGGTTACTACTGCAGAGTAGTGTAGATGATGGTTACTTAGGTATTGCTACAATAGTCTGATTAGTCTCAATAGTCCATGCCCATGTTTCTATAATTGCTTGTTTCATAGATATACTTGGGCCCGGCCTTTAATTCGAGTGTGATGTGATGGAAGCTGAAGTCTTCAGTGTCACAATTAGAAATCATTCTAATATGCTGATTTGTTGCACAAGAAACATTACTAATTCATGTCAGTGTTGAAAAAAGTTGTGCTGCATAATAGCTTTGTGGAAACTACTTTTTTTTAAAACATAATACATTTTAAATAGAGATATTTTGAATCTGAGCCATGGTTAGATGATACTACTCGCTCTCTTAGGCAAATCTGTATTAGATTTGATCGAAAATGGAAAAAGGACAGACTCTAGGTCTCATTGCAAATGCTAAGAGACTCATTATCTCAATACCAGACAACTGTAAAAATGGCGAAATCAAGGTATTTCACTGAAATTATAAATAAGGCAAAGCTGTCATAAGCCAAAAACTCATTTTGACATTATCAATTCCACTTTCAATCCCTTCATTTGCTCTTCTTCAGAAGTGTCTTTGCTATCATGTGATGATTTTCTAAAGTTTTTTTTTTTTTTAATAAGATACGATTTAGAAATGGGGATAAATCCTGTTCAGTCTGACCCTTCAACTCCCCCTAGTTTTACTCCTATTACTGAAAACAATTTTATAGAATTAGTGGATCATCTTATCTATCTCAAATGATGTGATTCCTCCATATTTTCTTAAACAAGTTCTGGATGTTGTGGGTCCATATCTTTTGACTCTGGATAAATTGCTGCTTAGAAACTGGTACTATTCCTGAGCTGCTACAACATGCAAGTGTTCATCCTTTGCTTAAAAACAGGGCATGGATCCTATTGTTTTAGCAGATTTTATGCCCATTTCCAATTGGTCGTTCATTACAAAAATTCTGCAAAAAACAGTTCTTGAACAATTGCAAACTTCTCTAGCTGATATTTGAGGTTTTTCAGTCTAGTTTCAGAAAATATCACTCTACTGAGACTGCATTGTTGGAGGTTTTTTATTGATATACTATTAACATTTGACTCAGGCAACTACGCTGTTCTTGTTCTTTTAGATCTTACTGCCACATTTGATAATGTTGATCATGCTGTCATTATTAATTGATTGGAATGCAGTGCTGGTATTACAGCCAATGCATTGGAGTGGTTTAAATCTTATCTTACCTATGTAACTTTTTCAGTTAAGATATGAGATCATAGTGATGCTGTATTAACCTGTGGGGTTCCCCAAGGATATATTTTGGCCACTAATCCTTTTTTCTTTATATATGATTCCACTTGGTTTAATTTTTAGAAAATATGGGCTGTCATTCCATTGTTATGCTGAAGATACACAAGTTAATCCTATAAAAAGGAATTCAGATGGACTGGATGCTCTCCGGGCCTGTTTGACAGATGTAAAGGCATGGGTTTTGCTAAACATTTTTTTTTATTTCAGTGAGGAAAAAATATAAATTATTGTTTTTCAACCCTCAGATTCCTTGACTGCTCCCAACCCGAACCTTGGTGGGTTATCATCTCGTTTTAAGCAATATGTGAAAAATTTGTATGTGGTTTTTGATGAACATCTGAAGTTTGAAGTCAGATGAACTCTGTGGTTCAATCATCCTTTTTTTCAGTTGCAGCTCCTGTCTAAAGCGAAGACTTTTCTTTCTTTTAAAAACTTTAAGAAAGTGATTCATGCTTTTATTACTTCCAGATTAAATTACTGTAACTCACTGTATGCTGGGATTAGTCAAAAAGCTTTATCCCAAATTGGTTCGGAATGCGGCAGCTAGACTTTTGACCAGGATTCATAAACAGAAACATGTTACTCCGGTTTTACAGTCTTAAGACTGGCTGCCTGCGCGTTCCAGAGTAGATTTAAAAATTTTACTTATTGTCTATACTGTAAGTCCCTAAATGTTATGGCTCCATTATATAGCCTCTGATTTACTGATTAAGCACAATGCAATCAGATTTCTCCAGTACTCTAACCAGAGACTTGTTTGTCCCCAAGACAAAGTGCAGGGGTGATCGCACTTTTGCTACAATTGCACCAAGACTCTGGAATGATCTGCCCATTTTTATTAGAATGGCTTCATCTTTGGCTATTTTTAAGTCTAAATGAAAAACCTATATGTTGAATAAGGCTTTTAATTCTTGTTGAAGCACTCTTCATCCTTTATATTTTCATATTTTTGCTGGATGTTATGATTTTCATTTCTTTCTCTCTCCTTGTTCTTGGTTTTACTGTTTTTATTTTTCATTGTGTTATTGCAGTTTTTAGTTATTCTGTTGTAAAGCACATTGTTCAACTCTGGTTGTAGTAAATAGTGCTATAAAAATAAAATTGCCATTGTAACATTATAGATGTTTTTACTGTCACTTTTGATCAGTTTAATGCATCCCTGCTGAATAAAAATATTATTAAGAAAAAAAGAAAAGAAGATGCTTGAACAATAGCGTATGATTTGTAGTAATTATTAATGCTTACCATCGTTTATTAATTAAGTGTTATGCAACAAGTTTTCGGGTAAAAGTCATTTGTGTATACATACTTAGAGTGAAAGTAGAGACCATTTCATGTATAATAAACTGTACATGGAGTGAGTTTTTGAACCAATAAGATTTAACTGTGAGTTGGGGTGTACAGCTCAGTGCTGCAGAAGTAGAAACCAGGTAACTGTACTCTTGCTCGTTGCCTTCATGGCTAGTTTGGACTCAGATTTACATGCAAGCGGACACAACACAGTATGAATATGATTACCTTGATAGTTCACTTACCTCATTTCAACCACTGAGCTTATTGTCGTAACTCTGTCTAAGCATTTAGAATTTTGACTGTGTGTAGTTTAAACAGCTAAGAAATGTGTTAATACCTTGAGTTACTATTTCCATATCAGCTAGAATCTTGAGTCACATCTTACAAATACTGGCTAGCACTTTATGCTTTTCTGTACATTCAACTAAATTATGAGCAAAATCAAATCTAGGCTTCTGCTGTAATCAATACTCTTTCAGTTTGGCTGCCAATTTGACCCTCGTCAATATAACAATCCTCTTCATACAGTGATGTCCAGTGCAGGTAAAGGTGCCCTTGAATGTTTAGATGCTCTGCAGTGCTGCCATTAGTGCACTTTAAAAATTACAATCCCATTTACAAAACTTAGCTCGTGCTGAATTATCTGCCAAGGCCTCTGCTTTTTCTCTTGACATATGACACCCTGACCTGTTATCACCTGCTCCTAAATATCACAAAATAAATATTTCACTGCAATCTGCTACAGTGAATCTCTGAATTGCGGTGTAGTATTTTATGTATGTGAGTACTTGTTTTTAGCTTCCTAATTATTTCCTTTGTCCTTCCCTCTCAACAGACTAACTGCCTAACTTCCTCTTGCCTGTTGCGTTAATCAGGAACTCTTGGCTAGGTTAAAGGGGACGTCAATGACGAGTAACTAGAGGGCTATAGTGGTATGGATGCTGTCAAATAGCCTGTTTGGTGTATTTACACTGACAGTGACTTACAGCAACAAAGTGTCCAGAAGTCATTCATTTTCAATGACAGTTGGCGATTTGAGTCGACATATGTGACCACTGGCAATGCACCAGATTTGAGCAGAGTTCAACTTTATGCAAATGCACAGCAATGCAACGTGTCAGCTAACGATGTGACTGGACAGTATGCAACAGTTGGATACTGCAGTCGTGGTGCCATACT
Organism: Carassius gibelio; assembly: GCF_023724105.1. Classification (NCBI taxonomy): domain Eukaryota; kingdom Metazoa; phylum Chordata; class Actinopteri; order Cypriniformes; family Cyprinidae; genus Carassius; species Carassius gibelio. Next base: position 18,720,979 of record NC_068404.1, on the reverse strand, counting down.
TATTACCAACAAACAATATAAGAACTTGCCAACAATGCTTCTAACCTCAACTGCCTTTTCAGTAGTGTGACTGTAACTCAAGTCAGTTTGTCTTCTGTGTATTGTGTGTATTGTGTATAAACTATTTATTCATTATTATTTTATTTTTTAAGTTCTAAAAGGTGTTTTTTTTGTTGAAATGCCACAGATTAAAAATTCAGTGAACATTTCTTACAATTTTTAGTTTAAAAAAGATTTTAATAATCTGAGGAACCATTTTCCAGAACTAGCTATTTGTGCAACTCTTTTTGAGCAATTGAAATTCTGTTAAGTTTAACAGTTAACTGGCTGCTAGCTTACTTCTTGTGTTAGCAAGTCCAAGTTTTGCCCGAATGTTTTTTTTTTTTTTTTTTCAAAATGGAAAACTCACATTATTATCGCACACCATGTGGTCAAATCCACATCACCACACATTAAACTGACATCCACTTGAAGGTCATGATCTTATAATGTAATGAAGAAGATACATTTGTCAAGATTTCAAGTAGTCAGTTGCCTCTAAATGAAGAATCACCCAGGAAACATTGCAGACAGTGAGTATGTCATAATTGGTGAAGCACAAGTTTCATCTCATAGTGGCATAATGAATCCTTTTCTCACTATTCATCACTCTCACAAACTACTGGCTCCTTAAACTGTTTCTTTTTCTGCTGTTCATAGCCATGTCAGCATTGTTTTTCTATTGTAAACTAGTGGGTTCTGCTATTTCAAATGTTTCTTTTTCTTTTATTCATAGCCTTGTCAGCATCACCTCTTTGTTAGTGGACGCCTTTCTTGCGCACTTTGCACTAAGGGGTAAAATGATCTTGCTGGATGGTGAAATATCTGAATATTGCTGAAGTATAATTGCTTCATGCAGTTCTCATGTTCGTGCAGAAAACATTGTTGCTGTTGGAGTAATATTTGAAATCCACTATATTGCGAAACATACTAATTAGAAAAGAGCTGAAATATTATTATGCAGGGTCTTTTTTTGTCGCAACGACAAAAGCAGTTTTAATTCCATTGTGTCAATGTAATGAAACTTTAGTGGTGGTTGTTGTACGACTAAAAGTCATACTTTTTGAGCTATTTTGCTAAAATTGCCCACAGTTGTCTGATGTAACTGATTGCTGCATTTGCAGCATGCTGCAGGGTTAAGAGTTGTTCGAAGTCTCCGAAAGTGCTTCTTCCACTCAAAGCTGTATTTGCCGATAATATTCATGGCCTGTCTCATGTTTCTCTCTGGCCACATTAATGGAATAAACTTTACATATAGAGCAGTCCAATTAAAACAAGGATGGACCATGGCCCCTCTGCTACACATTAGATGCAGTGGACATTTACATAAAGCTGCCATCAAGTTGCTCCTGTGGCTCCATGCTGCAGCGTCACATGGCACAGCAAAGCAGGCAGAGTTTGATTGCTCTTGGCCGGCTGCCCTGAAAGGTGGCATTAGCCTTGATACCCTCAGAGGACAAAGCAAGTGCTCTCTGTACTTGCATCCATCAATGCTCAAGGGTTGAACAACAGTCTTGATTAGTACATATGCTATTGTCTATATATCATAAATGCAACATGTGCGATTATAACTTCTTACTTCCACGAGGTTTCAAATACCTCTCTCTCATAGTTTATAAGAAATCTTCTGATTGTAATAATATTTTTGCACAAAAAGAATAATGTTTGCTTAACACGAATTACCGCTGAATTCATTAAGACCGAGAACATAATCTAACAGTTTAGTTTTTTATTATTACTTTATAGCATAATAAATTTTGCAAATGCATTACAAATAGCTCTCGAGGTAAAAGGTGTTAAAACATTAATTTATTACAGTATTTACTTTACATTTAGGCTGTAATTTAGATTGTATTCATGTTTATGCTTTCCGTCCAAGGTTTCCAGAAGACATAAATCTCGGCTGTACTTTTATTGAATGCATTCAATTTGCTGTTACTTAACAGTTGTAATATTTCCCCTTTAACTATTAAGCTATCAAATTTATTTCAGCAGGACTCAGTGTTGCTCTGGAGTCATATTTAACAATATCATTTCAAGGATAAATGATCTGTGAAAGTTTTGCCTTTATTCTGACTGCTGAGGTTCTGTGATGCACTCATATCACATGCAGCAGGAATAAATCATCGTCATTGCATGTACACACAGAACCATAAATCGCAACTGTAAGAAAGGTGTGCTCAACCTTCTTTTTTTATGTTGTCAGAAATGATCCCCACTGATTAAAGTGGATCGTTCTCACATGGCTTGTAACAGCATGTTTGAGAGTGCTTCAATAAATCATACGGCAATTTAGAGGGTCCCAGGTTCCCAGTTCTAGTGTTTCTGCAGTCTTCCATGTCCTGGGCTACTGTAGTGGGATAGGGAATTATGCAGTTGTCCTGTCTCTGTTTTACCCAGGACACATCTCAGCTTTATTTCAGCTCTAGAGTCCAGGTCACATGACTGAGCAGGAGCTCCAGTCATTATCTGATACAGTGCTCTGATTTTTGAGCACACCAAGCTTCTTCATGCTCCAGGACATGGATTCATATAAAGCGATAGGCTTTCTAACTCCGATCACACTTTATGATAGAGAATCAAATTAAAATGAATGATACGAACGAGAGATGTTTTTGTCACACAATGATTCTGTGATTGTGACTGCGACTGTGCTCCAGATCAGAGATGATGCAGTAAGCAGCGTTGCCATTCAGAACTGAATTGAGAAAGCCTTTTAAATCCTATTTCCATACAATTTGAATTGAGGAAGCACATAAAATGGTGAACTGTAATTATAATTGAAATAATTTTTTTTTTATAGAATTTGATTTTCAGTATAAATTACCTGTAAACATTTTATCAAATGGGCTATTTCCAGAAATATTAGATGATATTATGCATTTTATATATTAGAGTATAATATATCAATTGTTTCATTCTTTTTATGAAACTGTATGGATCATGAAAAACACAAAATTTTAAGGATGCACACTATAATGGCACAATAGTAGTTGCTGGCCAATGCAAAAAAATTTTTTTTTGAATATTTCATTGAGAGGCTGATCTCTCTACACAAATGCTAAACTGCCTGTACAGTTTCATAAACCTGACCAGAGCCTACCAGATGCCTCAAGCATGAGATTTATTTTTGTGTGTTTTTTTTTGGCCATGTCATCATGCTTAATGGCTTGGTACATAATTTCCTTTTGAAATGTAATTTGTGGTAATCACATTGACTGAATAGGTCCTGTATATTTGTTACATCAGGCTTGTGTCTATTCAGGCCAGATGATAATGGAGTAATTCAGTAGCATGGAGCTTGCACTTACATAACCTTCTTGAAAATAGTACCTTTTATATTCTGCTATAATTGAGCAAAGTTGAGCTAGTAGTGGTGATGTTAACAGTCATGTGTAAGATTGACTCCCCCCCCCCCCACCAACATTCTAACAAGCTGGAGAACACCTAAATCTGCACAGCGTAGACCTATACAGCTGTGCTAGACTAACAGAAAAATATCCGTAGGTTGTATGATTTAGGTGTGTGAGACACCTTATTTTCCCTTTTTGTTGAAATGGTTGCTGCACCCTGTTGAAATCAAACAACTCCTCTGCACCAGCCAGATCTTTTCATCTGTCAGAACTGCTTACAGACTTTCCTCCTTCTCAGCAACCCGTCTGGGTTTCCTTATGTAGTCATCAATGCGAATCACCCGCGAGAAGCTTGATAGTGACTCCTAACCATACGCCACTTCTCCTGTGATACAGACAGCATTGATTTTGGAGTGACCCTCCCCCCACACCACATGTATTTGGCAATTTGCTTTCATTCTTAGGCCAGGCACTCAAACGCAGATGTGAATGTTTGAAAAAATGCCCAAAATGTTGCTGTGGCATGACAGTGGTTGACCTAAAAAAGATTTAAAAAAAAAATGACTGCAGAAAACATTTACGCTAATGCCTGCTGTGGTGTCTTGCCCCTTGTGGTGAGAATGCAGCAAATGCGTGTCATGCAAAACCTGTGTTACATTTCAGAATGCAACAATGTGCGGAATCACACATTTATGTAAGCGTTACAATCTGTGACACGTGTTTCAGACGTTATAGTGTGTGACGGCTCTAAACGAAATGATTCCTACCAACTCCAAGACCAAGAGCATGGATAGAAGAACCAGACATTCATGGATTTCAGGATAATGTTGGAGTGACGAAAGATTGTTTCCTCTGAAAGAGAGTTTTTCTTCTTTCTACCCATAAAATAGAGGCTTGAAATGATATAATCTCATTATACCATGTATTATTTTACATTATTGTTTTCTTTTGTTGTTGTTTTTTTGCAAGGATTGCAAAGAGCTTTTTGATATCTCCAGCATGATGCAGTATGCTTTCCTCTCTGCTCGTTTTACTAAGGCAGTTAGCTAAGTTAATGTTTATTTACACTTTTAGCACTTAATACAGGTTCAGATCTTCAGGTGCAACCTAAGGTTTAGAGTCACAATTTTTAAATGACACAATAGTGATAGTTCATCGATCAACTCTGATTGGCTCTCAGTCTTTCATACTTTCCCAGATGCGTACATCACTATAGCACCCCATGTGTTACATGTGTTCTTGTGGGCTGTTCTTAGTACTGGGTTATGAAGGATGCAGCAGACTACCGTGACCTGACATACTTTTTTTTTCAGGGACTGCAATCCAGGTACCCGTTTTGGCTTTTTAAAACACAGAAAGTGTGCTTGGTTTCACTACAACTTTAAATATATGGTCAGGTTTAACACTCCTCCATCACTGGATCATCATTTGACAACTAAATCAAAGCCATAATCAATAGAAAATGATCACAAACACTTTGTGTTTAAAAAAAATTAAGCTCAGCCTTAATTGTGTCTTAAGTGAATAAGACACAGATTTTTGTGTTGAAATAGCCTACTGCATGCAAAAGTCACATTAGTGTTTCAGGATTTCACTACGGTGTGTCAAAGCACGTGTGCCAACTGACAAGCTGAGGGTATATATATATATATTTTTTTTTTTTGGTTGTCAAACTGAATGTAATTAAATGTTATTTAGCTCTAACCTAGCCTGTAGCTTGTGTTAGCTGTCAGGCTACCATGCGGTTGACTGTAGTGCTGTTTGGATTGTAAACAGTATGAATAACCTGTGAAAGAGAACAGTTGTCTCTCAGTTTGACTGTATGTGTGCGAGTAGAGTCTCTCTCTGTCTCTCTCCCCTTCTCTTTTTCCAGCAGTCTACTCAGGGATCTGAGCTGCTGGAGGTTGTGCTGTGTAATTTTTGCTGCAGTGCAGCTGACAGTATTGTAACACCGCCTCTTGCAGAATATGTCTGCCTTTTTGCAGCACTGCCTCTAAGCTGTGGAGCAACTCCAAACTGCTTTGTTTAAGAAAAATCGCATTAGTCTTCAAGTTTCGTATTCATCCATCATCATTGACATCCCCTGTGCTTTGTAGCCTTACGTTTACACTTAGATAGCTTTGTGAACATTTTATGCTGAGCTTTAGGAAGTTATTATATCCAGCATTATTGGCTGCTCAATTTATTCCGCAATTCATTTTGCAGTGTTGAGTAAACTCTTACTATAGTAAATTACCTTGGCATTTTTTTTCTTACGGTAATTGGTAATGATACCATTGCGTATGGCGTCATAGCACAGCTAATTGTAGGCTTATAGATAATTAATTACTATTATTCAGAGGACTGTTAGTGTTTACTCATTTACCCTAGGGGTAATTGAATACTTGCGCTAATAATGATGCTTTCAAACAGAGAGGGGGCCATAGAGAGGAGGAGGAGACTTCCGGAGAGAATGAGAAATAGTTGGAAAATAATTGAAGGTGACATTGAACTCTTAAAGAACAGAAGAAAATTAAGAAGTTAAACTTGAATGTTTTTTCCAGGACAAAAGGCAAAATACTAGAAATTGAATAAGTGTATACAATGGCAATTTGCAGGCAACAGGGTCTTAAAAAAGTATCTAATTGGTTATGATGGGTCTGAATAATAATTTTGTTTTAACTTCTAAAAGTATGAACAATTTTGAAATTGTTAGGGTTAGGGTAATTTTTGGTCAACATTTTTCAAATATAGACCAGAAGTGTAGAAAAAAAAAAAATATATATATATATATATATATATATATAAATTCAATGCATTTTTCTAAGTGTTGACAAGTTGTCTAATGATGTTGCACCATCAATGCCCTTTCTGTCAGTGTTTTAAAATCAAATGTTTATCGTGGTTATTATCAATATCACTATAAAGATGCTGACCCCTTTTGTATCTACATAGTGATTGGCAGGGCTCTTACGCAAGCAACAGTGTTTGACTCATTGGGAGTGAGAATGGCTTGAATAAAATAGGACTCAGAAGGTACAAGCTTACCTTGTCAATAAGAGATGCACTGGACCCATGAAGGCCTCTGTCTGAACCCTGTAACTTTTTTTTTTTTTGGACAGCTTTTCGCAGCACTGAACAAGCATTATGTTTCCATGGTGAGACTGCTATTACTGGAAATTGGCAACATGGTCTGGTGTGACCTGTAAGAACAATATCAGGCACAACATAATATCTAAGTGATAGAGATGTACTGTACTGGTAACACTTGACATTTCTCAAAAGGTTATCATTATTCAACAGCATATCAGTGTTTCTAGTGGGCCACCAGTGCCACAGAGCAGCTGCTTACCCCTGAGGAGATCATAAGAGCATGGCTAGCATTCACAAGCTCAATGCTGGCTGCTCAGCCCCGCTGGTGAAGGTTGGCTGATGTTGAGAGGGCTGGAAAATGGAAACTTCAGGGTTGATAGAGATTTTTGAGAAACGCATACGCACTGCAATCAAACATGATGTGCAGGGTAAGTGCAACCTGGTGTGCCTGCTGTTTTGTGTTGTTACCGACAGCTCTGTTCCGGCTTTTAATGCCCCAGAGTTACAAGTCATAATGTAATTTAGACTAGTCAAAACTCCAATCAGATTTCAGTAATGAAATTTGACTAGTAATGGTTCAGATTGATGATATCTATAATGCAATTCTGATGCTAATTCCTGGTCAAGGGATGCATAATTCAATTCTGGCTAGTGAAAATTCCAGGCTCACATATATAGAATTCAATTTTTACCAATAATATGTTTGCATATGAGTTCCATTGGTTTTCACTTTTAGATATATTTCTTATAAAATTTTTTTAAAGCAAATGTTTTGTTTAATCATAGAGCTCCACAGTAAAAAAAATATTTAAATAAAGATATTTGCAAATGATTTTTACCAGTAAATATGCAATTCATACAAGTAAAATTATAATTATGAGTTGTAGTTTATAAACGTGTTTTTATAAATGTATTTTATGAATTGGTTTTCTTACTAGTTGAACATAAACCATGTAAATGACTGAACTTTTAAGGGAATGAACAAACAAATTTATAATCAAATGGGCAACAGCCTTTAATATACTGTAAAAGTGATTTATAGAAACTGCTCTAGAGGATTGCTGTTAGTCAGAGAAGCAGTGTATGTCTGACGAATATCACACACCACAGCAGATATGCTGATCAAGCATTATTAAAATTTCAGAATCCACAAACAAAATCTGCCATTCCTTCCTCTCTCTCTCTCTCTCTCTCTCTCTCTCTCTCTCTCTCTCTCTCTCTCTCTCACTCACTTGGGAGTTACAAAGACATGAGTGATTTGAGCAGAACTCTCTTCATTTTCCTCTTCCTCTCTCTGCATGGTTGTAAATAAACAGTGAATCAAAGTGTAAATCATGTGCAGTCACATAAAAATATCGGGGAAGACAGACATCAGTAGCTAGTGCCAGACAGACTAAACTAAACTAATCGCTGCATCGCAGATAATAAAAATGGAAGGTCATGTTTTTAACTTAGCATTACTTCTTTTTTTTATTATTGCCTTTGTAGGGGGGATGATACGATTATGCATTCACTGCGTCTGGCATCCCCTCACATCCTCCTTACCTGTCTGGAGGGTGAGATGAGTGAGTCTCATTAGAGGTGCTCCTGAGAGAAGGGCAGACCCTGGTGCTGCAGGGTTGCAGGGCTGCCATCTCTGCTGGATACACTTTCTGATCTCACCGTTACTCACACTGTTTCAGTCATTAGCCATTTTGCTGCTCTTTTAGGCCCTGATATACTCTTAGCAAAGTTCTTCTTTGTTTATGAATATATAGAAGTGTTTAATAGTACTTAATGCAAATGTTGACAAAATGTTAATATTGTCATTTTAAAAATGTGTGCCGAATTTTGTGGAAAGTCTGCTTGGACAAACTGATTTGAACCACAGAAATAATTTTCATCACACCCATTTGTTCTATTTTATTTCCCTTGAAATATATTGCGTCCCAAAGTCCTGCATGGGTCATGTTTGGTAAACTCGCATCTGCAGTACTTAAAAGAAAACCCAACCTTTTATCCAACAGCAGCACTAATTTAATTCCATACCTGATCTGACCAATTTGACATAAAGACCTCAACCTGAACTGCACCCACACACCAGATACATCAGGTATACAAAAAAATAATCTTATACGTTGCAATCAGGGCTTGACATTAACACCCGCCAAATGCAGGTGGATTTTGCCCGTTGCGGGTATCACAGTGACTCCAACTAGCCACTTTGGCGAGTTGAATAATTGTAGCGTTTTTAAAAAGCATCTGAAATAAGCCATACTGAGGGCTTCAGAGTTTCTTTCTCTGTCAAGCGATCTGTGATATTTCTCAGTTCATCTCAATGGATACGCAGCGCAGCTGTATTGAATGTACCATAAACTCCGATGTGAAGGTGCACAAATCGCCGCTTTCTCTCATACACACACAGAGAGAGAGAGAGAGAGAGAGAGAGAGAGAATTGACATGCTACATTTAAACAATATGTTGCAGAATTATATTTTAGTGAATTCACTCTACATTTGTATATATAGCCAGTGGTTCTCTAGCAGGATGAAAAATCTTTGAAACTTTTATTCAAATTTGGAATAGATTATAGGCCTATTCAGAAAGCCAACAAAGTGTACTCCCTTTATAATCAAGATGTCAATCACTACAGTCACTGAGCATGATTTGGAATGTTGCAAATTGCATTGTAAATTGTAAATTGAAAATAGAATTGTAAATAGAAACCTCTGAAGGTCTTCAGACTACAGATCATGAAAACTAATAAGCATGTTTGAAAACAGCTGCCTATCAGCAGGACTGATCTGAGTCAAAATAGTCATGGCTATTGGATCCACTCTCTGCCTGTGCCTATTTATTGCCTGATCTGCACCCGAACAGCAAATAATAACTGCCGTTACTGCCGTTAAATATTAGCAGTTCTTTAGATTCATGCTGTCGCTCTGCGGTCTGTTTCATAGTTTTGTTCACACACTCACACAAGTTCTACAAATAACCCTCTTTATCCATACGCATACATGCACATGCTTAGCCTAACTCTTGATTGCCGTAGGAATGTTTTGATAATCGGGTGCCACTTAAGAGACTCCAACCACACTCTCATGGCACTTTGATGGCCATTCCAGAGGTCTGGATCACAGTGTATTGTAGGAAGTCATCTAACCATTTGATTTTCAGCTTGCTCTTCACACAACATTGTGGCTTCAGTAAAAGTTGAATATTGAGCATCAGTCAAATTGACTTTTTTTAAATGATACTTAATACTGTGTTGTTTGTCATTTTTGCAGCAGATTGCCTGATTTAAATGTTGTTTGAGCTCGAGCCCCATCCTAACTTTAAAACCTTACTGGTTGATGCGAATGTTGTTTTCGAAACTAACAAAGCATGTTAATGCAAAAACAAAAAAACAAAAAAAAAATCTTTGCTAAATCATTTTCATGATTTTATTTCACATCTCAGTCAGTGCATCACATTAACATCAAAAGAGGAAGTGTTCCTCTCTCTCATGACTAAAAAGAGCCCATTAGGACAGTCTTTGAGGGCTTTTGGATGTAGTCCATGCTCGAGGAGCCACATGACTTGCTCATTAGCAGTGAGTCTTTCTCCACACTACCTTATTAAAGTCCAAATTTACCCTGTTTATTTTCTTAATGCACATTCCTAGTCTTATTTTGAATTATTCATTGCTTTTGATTCAAAGAAAAAAAAATGTTTGCAATTTTTTATCAAAATGTAATAACTTGGTCTTCCTTTGAAATTACTTTAACATTGTTCTTACAATTTGAAATGATGATTTGTTTAACTATAGGAGAATATTTAAGTGCATTGTCCCACAAGGTTATGGCACACATTGAAAGGGACGTCAGATGTCAGATTGGCACCCCACTGCGTAACACTCGTTCAACAAACATAAGATAGGTCGTCACTACACCTCCTCCATCTATCTTGGTCGTGATGTGTGAAAAGCCTCATAATAATGGCCATCTAAATATAGTTGGCTCTCTTAAAGGTGGCATAGCAACAGAGTTGGGATCCATTGACTAAAGAAACTGAACTTCAGAACTGCCTTTTGAAATCTGTTTGAATGAGTGATCTTGACTCACCGTCTTTGTCTTGTTTAGATGTTATAAATTGAGGAGTTATGTAAAAAGCTGTGAAAGAATGTATGCGTGCTTGTTTCTGTGAAGATGCTTGGTATGTTGATAAGAGAAGACTTTAATACAATGCCTGAATATTGGACCCTAACTTGTTCAAAGTCAACATCAAGTGGTATTCAAGTCAAGTCAAGTCACCTTTATTTATATAGCGCTTTAAACAAAATACATTGCGTCAAAGCAACTGAACAACATTCATTAGGAAAACAGTGTGTCAATAATGCAAAATTATAGTTAAAGGCAGTTCATCATTGAATTCAGTGATGTCATCTCTGTTCAGTTAAATAGTGTCTGTGAATTTATTTGCAATGAAGTCAACGATATCACTGTAGATGAAGTGACCCCAACTAAGCAAGCCAGAGGCGACAGCGGCAAGGAACCGAAACGCCATCGGTGACAGAATGGAGAAAAAAACCTTGGGAGAAACCAGGCTCAGTTGGGGGGCAGTTCTCCTCTGACCAGACGAAACCAGTAGTTCAATTCCAGGCTGCAGCTAAGTCGGATTTTGCAGAAGAATCATCTGTTTCCTGTGGTCTTAGCGTGGTGGTCCTCTGAGACAAGGTCTTTACTGGGGATCTGTATCTGGGGCTCTAGTTGTCCTGGTATCCGCTGTCTTTCAGGGCAGTAGAGGTCCTTTCTAGGTGCTGATCCACCATCTGGTCTGGATACGTACTGGATCTGTTGTGACTGCAGTGACCATCTGATCTGGATACAGAATGGATTTGGTGGCTACGGTGACCTCGGAATAAGAAAGAAACAGACTAATATTAGCGTAGATGCCATTCTTCTAATGATGTAGCAAGTACATTGGGTGTCATGGGAAGTGTTCCCCGGTTCCGGTTTACATAATTAATGCAGCCTAAAAATCCTAAAAACGGATTTGGATATTAAAAGCATATTAGTATGTTATGTGTAAACCAGATTAAAGAGATGATTAAAATCTTTAATCTAGATTTAAACTGCAAGAGTGTGTCTGCCTCCCAAACAATGTTAGGTAGGTTATTACAGAGTTTAGGCGCCAAATAGGAAAAGGATCTGCCGCCCGCAGTTGATTTTGATATTCTAGGTATTATCAAATTGCCTGAGTTTTGAGAACGTAGCGGACGTAGAGGAGTATAATGTAAAAGGAGCTCATTCAAATACTGGGGTCCATTCAGGGCTTTATAAGTAATAAGCAATATTTTAAAATCTATACGATGTTTGATAGGGAGCCAGTGCAGCGATGACAGGACCGGGCTAATATGGTCATACTTCCTGGTTCTAGTAAGAACTCTTGCTGCTGCATTTTGGACTAGCTGTAGTTTGTTTACTAAGCATGCAGAACAACCACCCAATAAAGCATTACAATAATCTAACTTTGAGGACATAAATGCATGGATTAACATTTCTGCATTTGACATTGAGAGCATAGGCCGTAATTTAGATATATTTTTGAGATGGAAAAATGCAGTTTTACAAATGCTAGAAACGTGGCTTTCTAAGGAAAGATTGCGATCAAATAGCACACCTAGGTTCCTAACAGATGACAAAGAATTGACAGAGCAACCATCAAGTCTTAGACAGTGTTCTAGGTTATTACAAGCAGAGTTTTTAGGTCCTATAATTAACACCTCTGTTTTTTTCTGTTTTTGCAGTAAGAAATTACTCATCATCCAGTTTTTTATATTGACTATGAATTCCATTAGTTTTTCAAATTGGTGTGTTTCACCGGGCCGCGAAGAAATATAGAGCTGAGTATCATCAGCATAACAGTGAAAGCTAACACCATGTTTCCTGATGACATCTCCCAAGGGTAACATATAAAGCGTGAAGAGTAGCGGTCAATTGTGTCAAACGCAGCACTAAGATCCAATGAAACTAATAGAGAGATACACCCACGATCAGATGATAAGAGCAGATCATTTGTAACTCTAAGGAGAGCAGTCTCAGTACTGATACGGTCTAAATCCCGACTGGAAATCCTCACATATACCATTTTTCTCTAAGAAGGAATATAATTGTGAGGATCCCACCTTTTCTTGTATCTTGGACAGAAAAGGGAGATTCGAGATTGGTCTATAATTAACTAGTTTTTTGGGGTAAAGTTTTGGTTTTTTGATGAGAGGCTTAATAAGACATATCCTAATGACATATCCTAATGACAATGAGGAATTAGTAATAGTCAGAAGAGGATCTATGACTTCTGGAAGCACCTCTTTTAGGAGCTTAGATGGTATAGGGTCTAACATACATGTTGTTAAATGGTGTCAAACTGTTTTCCTTAACCTTTCTTAAGCGTAAAGGAGTAACTGTATTTAAAGTGCTAGAAAAGAGAGAGTCCATAGTTTCTGTTACATCGTCAAGTTGTGCTGAGGTTTTGGATATGCTAAGGAATTTGGATACATCAGGAAGATAACTTAAAAAGCAGTTTTTTATTGTAGAAGTGATGGGTTCTTCCATACTTGTAACAAGAAGTAGAATTTACAATTTTGGCTATATGAAGTTCGCACAAAACTAAATAATGATCTGAAATATCACTTGGCTGCATAATTTCAACACTATCAACATCAATTCCATGTGACAGTATTAAATCTAGAGTATGATTTCGACAATGAGTAGGTCCTGACAAAAGAGGTCAGAATGTCTATAAATGCTGATCCCAATGCATCTTTTTCATTATCAACATGGATATTAAAATCACCAACTATTAAAACTTTATCTGCAGCCAGAACTAACTTGGATGTAAAATCGCCAAACTCTTCAATAAAGTCTGTATGGTGCCCTGGTGGCCTGTATACAGTAGCCAGTACAAACATAATAGGGGATTTATCATTAGCATTTGTTTCTCTGGATAATGTTATATGAAGCACCATTACTTCAAACGAGTTATACTTGAAGCCTGCCCTCTGAGAAATCCTGAAAACGTTGTTATAAATTGAAGCAACACCTCCCCCTTTGCCTTTTAGATGCGGCTCATGTTTATAACAGTAATCTTGGGGGTTGGACTCATTTAAAATAATGTAATCATCAGGTTTTAGCCAGGTTTCTGTCAAACAGAGCACATCTAGATTATGATCAGTGATCACATTATTTACAAAAAGTGTTTTCATAGAAAGGGATCTGATATTCAATAAGCCAAGCTTTATCATTTGTTTATCCGTATTGCATCTGTTTTTTATTTGTTGAACCTCAATTAAATTGTTAATCTTAACTTGGTTTGGATGTTTTTAGTATTTTCTAGTTTGGGGAACAGACACAGTCTCTATAGTGTGATATCTAGGTGAAAGAGTCTCTATGTGCTGAGAATTAGTTGACCTCTGTGACGTGAGGCAGCTAGCAGACGGTCGGTTTAGCCAGTCTGTCTGCTTCCTGACCTGGGGCCCAGTTAGTCAAGTATAAACACTGAGACTACCTATTGTATGCTACTTATGTTATGAGGATATTCAGCAAGAAATGTTTTTATAGTTTTCAAATATAAACAACATTTTAATTTGAATGGAAATGTAGATAGACTACTAGGAACACAAAAGAGATAAATACATCCACACCAATAGGTGTCAGTATAAAATATACAGTTGCCATTAAACTCAAGAAACTATAATCTGCTCTCTCTCCTATTTTGAAAGTTCATATTACTCTGCGTTTGTTGTCTCAGATCTCCACTTTATTTGCAGGGCATTCCAAGTCACAATTACTGTTTCTCACAGAGGAATCTGTGCACAATTAGTTGCAACTTTGCATGTTTTTGTAATTTTTCACCTTTGTTGTCTCATCTGGAATATTGTATTATTTTAAATCAAATAGCAGCAGTTAATGAGATGTCACACTTGCCTCAGGAGGCGGTCTGCTTCTCTAGCAGGTGAAGGAGTTATGTGGTACAGCTAAAAAGATTCTGAACTTTATCAAGGGTTCTTGTCTTCTGTTAAAGGTTGGAGATTTAAAACCGAGTAATTATCATCTTTTAACATCCTCTCGTACAGGCATTTAACCTGTTGCACTTACTGGCTTTCCCAAAGGGGAACTGATGTAGAAATTGTTTTAATGTCTTCCATGAGTGGGCAAAGCAGCTGCTACATGATTCATCATTCTTTTTAGGAACGGCAAGAAAAAGGCAAAGAGGAGGATAGTGAGGATTGCATGGGAAAGATCAGTTTTGTTCACAGATTGAAGAGATGGTCTGTTTGCTGGTGCTGTGAGTTTTTTTTTAAGTACTAGTGGACAGTTTTAAAAGAGATAGTTCCTCTACTCACTCTTAGGCTTGAAAAAAGTTCAAATGATTTTCATGTCTTTGAGTAAATGTATTGGCTCTTCCAAAGCCAGTCTGGTCCAATTCATTAAAAAAAAACTCTGAATCCTATGTATGAATCAATTCAAAAGAATCACAAGACTCACTGAATCGGTTGTAGCAATTCTCCACTTAATAAACTCCAAGCTCTTTTCTGTGTTGTCTGTACTTAATTTTCATGGCAACTTAAATCAATACTAAAAAGTAAGATTTAAATGTCATTTATATACACAATTCAGTTATATATTTAATTCTAGATATTTAGATTTTTTGTTTTGTTTTGTATACGCAGTAGTTGGAGGAAAAAGGTACTAAGAATCATCACTTTTTTGACCACCCACAACATATGGGTTTCAAACAATCTGAGGCTCAGTATATGATGACAGAATTGTCATTTTGGGTTAACCATCCCTTTACACATTTAACACCGTTCCTTGCGGTGCCACAGTATGCCACGTTCTCAAAGTGTTGTGAATCAGATAGAGGAAGGAGAGGGTGAAACAGACAGAGCGACATGTTATGTCAAGTGAAGGGTCAATGTTTGAAAGAGAAAGAGGCCTCTAACAGATAAAAGAATGACATGAAAAAGAGACAGAGGGGGGTTTTGTTCAAAGTTCCGGATCAATGAACCGGCAGCTAAATATTTCCTACTAATGTCTTTTATAACTCAGACGACTGGTAGCTCTAAATGTGCAAAAGAGGAAAATGTCAATGATATATCCATGAAGAAATTCCAGTAAAAACTTAACTTAACAAAGTTTCTTATGTAATATTCACATAGCCCTGGGTAACATGAAAGTAAGGAACCATTCATTTGTGAAATGACTGTAGAGGCTAATAAATTACCTCTATAAGTTATCCACTATTATTACTGTAATTCACTGATTTAATTTATACAAAGGAAGCCAGCTGGTCTCATGAGACTGTGGGCAGTGCTCAAAGTTGCCGCATCCATTATTCCCCTCTGGAGATTCAAAAGTGATCGTTTTCCCCAACGCAGCAGCATTTCCTATAGAAGGCTCAAGTAAGGGGTCTGGAAGTAATTAAGTTACCGGTCATTGTTGGGTTGACTAAGCAGATGCTGAAACAGCAGCTCCCAATGCACCAAGATTTCCCACCAAAAAGTGGAATCACATTTCTTTAACTTTACATAGCATGCAGTTTTCAAAGTTTAGGTTGCGGGACTCATTAATTATTGGTGGGGCTTGCTAAGGCAGACTGTCCATACTTGGGGTTGTGTGTTTTAGGATTGTTAGTATGACCTCAAAATAAGGAAAGTTGTGCTCTTTGTTTTCAAAGTGCTTGGACAACAGAACAGGTGAAAATATACTGAAGAATTTTGCACCTTTTTATTCAGCAGTATTTTTTTTTTACTTTGTATATAGATATGAAAATAAACTGGGTAAATAAGCTCAGACTGCTCATTTGTGCACCGACATGGTTCACAGCTGTTAATACACAACTTTTTAGTTCGACTAACTGTAATACTGTGTAAGATTTTAATTCAAATGGAATGCATAAATCTAGTCTATCACTACCGTTTCATAGTAAAATGCAAAACTGACATTTTATTCACCTCTGATGCACTTCACTCGGCAGCAACAAATCTGTCAAACAAAAAAGCAAATATTAGCATTGTTTTTTTTACGTGTGCTAAAAAATAATTTTATTTTTATTTAATACCCTTTTTTGTTTATTTAATATTTTTATTTAAAAATTTAATAGTATTATCAAGTTTTATTTGTCATGTAGTTTATTTTATTAAAACAATTAAATTAAGTGCAATTATAGTATTATTACTATTATTTTATTATTGTCGTATTACTATTATATTATTAATCTCTAATGCTTTCAAGAGAACCAGACAGAAAAATGTATGTGCACCCCATCAATCTATCTATCTGTCCGTCCGTCCCTGTCTGTCTATTACATTTTAAGCTGTTTTTCTCTTGAATTTGTTTTGTGGACACCCTAGCGTCCTCTTAGAGTCCCCTGGGGGTTCCCGGACCCCAGTTTGAAAACCCCACATCAACAGGACACTCTTTTTAGCTCACATTGCGTGTCTGCTGATTTACACCTACAGATCAGCAAAGACATTTTTTCAGGCAAATGTAATGAAACCTAAGCTAAGTGTGTGGTGCAGCACTCCACAAGAGGATTCAGTTATACAGATAGTATTTATTTATTGAATGTGTCGATTTTTTTTAACACTTCTTTTACATGTGGTATCTGGTAAAGCCCACAAGCACACAAAGCACTTTTCACTGTGGTGTAATGTTCCTGTATCAAATGTCAGTGTGTTTACAGAGGACTGCTCTACTGGCTTTAAAAAAGGGGGGGATCTGTTTGTGGCTGGCTGTGCTTCCTCTCAATCTATCGGCCCGTATCCTTTTTCCCTGCGAGAGCAACATCTCAACACTGGACCTGCCCGGAAAGGCAGGTGTCAGTAGAACCCGATCCCCTCAGGGAGTATAAACCCGTGATTCTGCATGCCAGTGTCTTGTTGAATCCCTTAAGATGACCTCCCTCTGTCCTTCAGCAGTTCTGAGTGGGTAGGAAGTTGAGAGAATGAGACAAGAAGGAAAAAAACTCTTATCTCTCAGAAACCGAATCCTTTGATAACACTGACAAATGGATGCTGGGGTATGGATGGATCTCGGGCGAAGAGGAAGCGAAAGTTTGGAGTAAAGGATGGACAAGTCAGACAGCGTAATAGAATGAGTCTTTTCTATTCTGGGTTTAATACAAGTTAAGCTTGAAAAAGTTGAATTGGCATTAAACAGAAAAGGTTAGTGTAAAAAAAATGTCATACTAAAATTATGTTAACATACATATTCCTTACATCTTGTTATTAGTTTGTAATTTTTAATTTTCACGCTAATGTTGAAATGCTGTACTGATTTTATTTTATGAGTATTTTAATGTTTACAGATTGTCCTCATTGTAACCTCTCCCTTTTATAAAACAAAAGTCTACATTTATTTTTCAAGCTAATCAAAATTATACAACAATGACTGTTTATTAAGTTGAACTTTTTTGAACCAGAAATATTCATTTAAAGGCACAGCATGGGCATGAGAAAAACTGGGGAAAAAAATTATTATTGATATCTTTGGTGTAAAAAGCTTGACATATATATGATGTGATCGCTTTGAAATTCTAACTATGACCAAATTATTATTCAGTGAATTTGTTGAACAATCCGAGAGCCTCAGATTTGCATAATTTGCTGCTATTAGAATGCTGTTTGTGTGTGAACAATGTCTAATTATAGAGAGATTCTGGTGTGTCCTTGAAGTACATGACTGCTGAGGTGGCTGTAGTCTGCTGCAGTGGTGACTTAAGGGGAGATCAGGGGTCACTTTTGTTGTTGGATTCTCTGATTCAAGCAGCCTCTTATTTGATTACCCTCCTGAAGTCAGGCCCGAGTGTTGATGGCGCAAACAGCTAAGGACATGTACCTGAAGGCTAAGTAACTGCTTTTACAGTTTTTTATTTATTTAATTACAATATTTTATTCATTTTTTTGTTAGAAAATGTCAGTTTCAATAGAAAGAGAACCCAATCACCATAATTGTTTATTGGACCTCTGTTGATCAAGCAGATGTTAAAAAAGTGATGGCAACTTATCAACAAAGTCCCCAGTAAGCACATATATCACAGAGATTTCCAATCTAGAAAACTTTTGTGTGTGTGTATGCGTGTGTGTGTGTGTGTGTGTGCAACCATCTAAAAACCTCTTTAAGTATAAGTTTGTATACATTTTAATTAATTAACATCACAAAAACATATGCTGACTGTCAATCTAACAGCTTTCGGCATATACTGCACACACCAAATGGATGTCTCTGCTTATGAGATATATGTTAAAGCTAATAATAAAGCAAACCTTGGTGGAAACTGTTATGTCTGTTGTGCACACAAGCATGATATATACAAGGTCACATATGTAAATGCAGTCACATCATTGTGATGATGGGACAGATACTCAGCCGTACTCATTTCAGTGAGTCAGTCAATTCCTGGTTCAGGCATGTGTGTGTGTGTGTGTGTGTGTGTGTGTCAGTAGAGCGGGGACTGTGTTTTATTGTGCCTTAACTGCATTATGAATCCATAAATGTTGTATCCCCCCAGCAGTGTGGTCTGTGCTGGTTATTGAGGACTAGGTTCATATCTGTGAGACTGTCATGGCCTGGAGATGTGCTCCTGCTGTATGGATATATATTTATATTGCTAGAGAGATGGTTATTGAAACTATAAGTGCTTTTATAATACAAGACATAAAATATATGGATGGGTGAACGTGTGAGTTAGCAGTGTTGAGTGTTAACTAAACATAGTGCCAGCCTGTTTTCCTCAGTGACAAGTTAGTGTATAAGATTTCTTTTGGTCATGTTATGAGCTATTCATCAAAGAAATCATCAAAGAATTCTGAAAAATATATAACATAGTTTTCACAAAAAATATGTATGTATGTTGTATTGATATTAAAGTTATTCAAGTAAAAAAAGTGACAAGTCATTGCTTAATTAATAGTTAAATATAGTATTTGTAACCCTGTTATCCATTCTTGTATAGTTTTTTTTTATTATTGTTATTATTATTATTATTATTATTATCTTGCTAAAGAAATATATAAATTCATTAATTTCTCCCATATACTGCTCTGGAAAGTCCAGTTAATTTTAGTTAGTTTATTCCTTTGCACGAATTATGTGAAGGGACCAATTTTAAAAGCCCCCCACCCCACTTTTAATATTTCTGTTTTTCATCTGAAATGCAGCAGTCGCATATGAAACAATTATCCATATCTTCTCTAAACACAATTTTAAACAGGACAGGCAGGACTGCATTAAATAAAATAAAAAATTCTTACTGAAATAAGTCTGTAAAAGAAGTCTATAAAAAAGACCAGTTTTGGCTACAACATTAACAATTCATTGACTGTTGTTTTAAAAAAAAAATAGCATTTGTGAAATATTCATGATGGGTTTGTTTTAGTACAAATCATATTACTTATTCATACATTGGATGTCATGGAAATTCATCACTGGCCATTACAATTTACTTAAAAATGCCTCGAAATGCTCTTAACCAGCATTCTTTAGAGTTTTGGCTGCAGTGTAGTGCTGCATCCCACGTCCAGGATTTGGCTTCCTGGTTGGATCGAGTGAATGCTCATGTAAGCAGTCTTTTAGCCAGGAACACTGCGTTTGTTTTAATGGCTATTTTCGATTACTCTTAGACTTTGATTGTTTTTGGTGCCAACAACTCCTCTTTATTATTTATTCATTCATTTGCATTGTAATGCAGAACTATGCAGTGCTGACCTCTGAGTGGCCTTATAGTTTGACCAGGGCTTGACAGAGACATATGAATTGTTGGTGATTTGTTGTGATATAAAGTACATCAATATTTTTATATTCATAAAATATTAAGCTTCCTTTAAACTAGGCAAGCATTGGTTGATGTCAATGAAAATAAATAATCCCATGGAAATGTATTTAATATGTTATTTACATAAATTAAATATATTATAATTTATTATTAAATTACATTTAATATTATAGGCATATTTCCTTTACAAGGCAGAATAAAAAAATGCATTGCCTTTTTGTGTTATTTGGTTTATTCTAACACAATAAATAATGTGCACTGTAAATATGAATGATGTTAGTCATATTGCAAATGAAAGCAACCAGCTTCGTTTATCCTTGGGAAAAGCAAAGTAGCAGCACAGTGGAGAACATGTCTTCCTGCTTGATGCCAACTGGCACCAAATGCTATCCAAATAAACATTAGGACTAACAGTACTATTAGCTCCTGCGTGCATGCAAATGGCTCATCTCCCTGGTTCATCTCTCTGCTGTAGCCCATGGGTAGTGCTTGGCGTGGTGTGTTTTGTGTGTGGCCTCTGTAGAAATGCTGACTTGCTCGAAATGTCTGGCTGTGATGGATGGTTCATTGAGATCTGTGTGAAGGCCATAGCCCTGATAGAACAGCTTCATACTCCACCTTTGCCATGCTCTACAGGCGGCCTTGCTAGTGTCCATCGCCACTGGCTCACAGCAGAGCGCCCCACTCTACGCAGCATGCTGTTAATTGGCTCTTTAATTGTCTTCAACCTGGCAAGTCCAGGCATGTTGTACATTACAGGCTGGTGACAGAGCTGTTATTGTAACCTCAATCAAATCTTTCAAAGAGGTCAGAAATTAGTTTGAATACTGAGCATAATTTGAATTGTTGATCCAGAATTGTGTAAATAAATATTCATGCAACAGTTACAATAATTTATTGAATTTTGTTACCTAGAGTTAGATTAGGCGTAGTTCACCCAAAATTTCTTCTGTGAAACACAAAAGGAGGAATTTAAGAATATATGTCTGTGCTGCCTTTTCGAAACGATAATGTGAATTTTTTGCGAAAATCAACTTAAAATGCTCTTAACACAAAGCTATCATAAGCTATTAAAAGTTTAAAAAGATTGCACACAAGATGCATGGAATTTATTATTAATGTTTTTTTTTTGTTTTTTTTTAGCTTGGCAGTGTAAATCACCATCTCCTTTTGTTGTATGGAAAATAAAACATGGACTTTCTACAAATTCTGTAAACAGAAAAAGACAAGAGGGTGAGGAAATGATAGCAGGTCATTTTTGAGTGAACTTTCCTTTTTTAATAGAAGAATAGCGTCTGAGCAAAGAGGCGGGTTTTCATGTTTTTATTGTCTATAAATAGCTGGTCAGCATGTGTTTTTATTGGGCTACATGTAAGCTCACTGCAATTGATATATGGAATCAAGAATTACTTTGGGAGGTTTTACATTTTAGTGTGAAGGCTGACTTGAATACATCGTTAAAATTCTGCTTTTAAATTTGAATCAAATTGAAATCAAGCCAAATCTATTTCAAAGTCACCTATGCCAAAAACAATAAGTCACACTGTTTATAAGAAAAAGGCTCTCAAAGTCTAATGGTTTAAATGTATATTATTCAGGGCCATATACTGTACATAGTGGCATACTCAGAGAAACATGCTTTCTAAGTATGCCAGTGATTGTCTGGTCTTTTAAACACCAGCCTGTGAACAGCCAGTTCATTGCAGGTACTATTCCGAAGTGAATGGTTCTATAATTAGTAAGGCTGTTCGAGTCCGTCTCTGTGCTTGTGGGATAGAACTTGTTGAGTCGTTTTGTTATATAATCTACACATTAAGTAATAGCTCTTCCATTAAATAAAGTGATGTAGAGAGATTGTATCTTCCACCCGACTCTGTTCAGCTGCCTAATAACATTTATCTCAGTTCAGAGTAGGAGGAGCCTTTGAATACTCAGCTGATGGCAGAACAATGGTGAATGGGGGATTGTAGCGGAACGCCAAAAGGCTGATCAATAGCATTCAGTTGTGCGATCATTTCATACTCAACCACAATGAAACTGAAGAGACATAATCAATTGATTTGGCTGTTTTTAAAAAAAGAAAGCATGAAACTGAAGTGACATATTCAATAGATTTGGCAGTTTTTTTAGAAAAGAAAGCATTACCAAAATTGTACTTTGCAGTTTTTGTTAGACGTTGCTGTGATGGAAGAGTTCTGTAAGTTATTATCAAGTAACTTTTGAGTAAACAGAGTGTGAGTGTAATAACAGCAACTGACTGTGTTTTGGGAAACTCAACTGAAGCAGGTGTTGGGTCTCTTTTATTGTATTCGTGATATTGCTATACTTCTGAACTTTGCGTGACGGCCGGAACGGTGACCAGCGCTGTCCCCACCTTTGTGTAATGAAGTCTGCTCAGGTCAGGCTGGAGCAGGAAGCGTGGAAGGACGTCAGCAGAATTTGACCCAGATAGCTTTCCTCCACTTTGAGTGCTCCACACATCAAACCAATTTATCCCCCTCCTGTTAGTGTCAGAGCGTATTAGCACTGACTGCGTGACTGTGAGGCTGCCTGATGCGGTTCAGTAACCCACAGGGTCTGATGTGGTTCAGTAACCCAAAGGCTTATCTGAGAGAAAATGACTGGGAGTTTGTACCTACACAGGGTGTGAACACAGCGTCACCCAGCCATAATGATACCTAAAGGCTTCTCCACAAACCAGCCTAAAAAAGCCCCTCAAAAACCCTTAAGCAAAACCCTCAAGCTGGGGATTGTGTAATATTTGGAGGGCCAGCTCTCACCAGGTGTGAAATATTGCTGCCTTCAAGTCCTCCTGAGAAGTTCCTAATTACTCAATCAGGAATTGTAATTATGTAGTGATGTGATTTAAGGTGATTGTGGTGTGAAATAAAATGGATGTGTTGGGCGGTATCATATTTCTTTTATTTAAATTTCACTTCAAGGACAGGAAATGCAAATAATACAGCCTTACTTGTGTAACTGATGTTTATGTACTGCATGCTATCATTATCTCGCAGCCACAGAAAATGATGGGGAATGTAAAGTAGTTTTGTGCACACAGGCCTACTAATTGAGCAGAATATTCTTATTCTATATTCTGTTTTCACATTGATAATAGATAGAAATGTTTCTTGAGCACCAAATCAGCATATTCAAACGATCACTGAAGGATCAAGTGACACTGAAGACTCAAATAATGTTACATTTGACAATGTAAATATAAAACATATATTTTAAATTATAATAAGGTTTTACAATATTACTGTTATTACTGTATTTTTGGTTATATAGATGCAGCCTTGGAGAGCATGAGAGACGTCTTGTAGAAACATTAGAAATTGTTCCTGACACCAAACTTTTTTAAAACATGAAATCTCCCCAGATAAGCCTTAGCACGTTTAGAGTACATTGCACCATGCAATGCTCCATACTACTGTTTGTTTTACAGTATTGGCCATGAGAAAGACACAGAGCTAAAGAACACAGTGTTTACTTTAACTGGGCAACTCGGAGAGCAACTTGTTTGTGTAGGATAAACAGAAAGTGAAGAGGCGGCGCTGCTCACAGTTCACCAGTGCACAGCAGCTACTATCATTCAGTAGTGAGCGAACAAAAGGGAGAGGATGAAGAGAGTAGACAGGAGCCGAGAGGAGGTACTACCTACACTAGTGCACTACCTACACCACCTACACTTTGCATCAGTGTTGTGGACTTTGGTGTCCTGTGATTTAGGTGCACTGATATGTTTTTACTTTTTCATTTTTGTGAATAGTGAAATCTGTTTGATGAATTTTATCTAACATAATCTAGCATTAAAAGTACATTTAAATGGTGATCTTGACCTTCTCAACTGTATCCAACAGTTAAAAACGAAGATGTGATATTTTTTACATGTTGAACTGATATTGAGGTCATTCAATAATAATAATAATAATAATAATAATAATAATAATAATAACAACAACAACAACAACAATAATAATAATAATAATAATAATAAAGCGATGATGGCTTAAATTTGTTTAATACAGTATTTGTAACCCTGTTATCCAGTCTGGTGCATTATTATTTATTCTTATTCTTATTATTGTTTATTTGTGTATTTTTCTGTAAAGGGTGAGTATTATGTGGTAACTGTTTGTATTAATTAAAAAAAATCTTTTTTACATGAAATATTTTTTAAATAAAACATATTTTATGTATTGTATTATTTTATACAATATATAGTCCAAAATGATTCATCATTCTTTAATATCAAAAGGCTTGCTATGGATGTGAAAACGCAGAAAATCCAGAATTTATATATATATATTTTTTCATGACGGGCGAATGTTTCGGAGACACAATGTGAGGTCATATCTATTTTTTAATGTGCACAAATTTTGGATGAGAATTTCGGACTCCGTATGCAGAGACTTTTACTTGAGTATCAACTTAATGTATTATATCAAAAACATTACTTGGTTTATTTTATTACACTTTAATGGGTAAATACATTTCGAAAACTCAGACTTAAATCACCATTAATGTCCATTTCATGATTATTATTTATAGTAATTTTTTTGCATTTTATCTTTTTTTTGTTTAATACATTTAATCTTTATTGATTTGAACTGTATTTAGACACCAGGTTTGTATAATAAAATAAAACCACTCATATAATATTTATCGGACTTCATTAGGTTGACAAGAAAGGTTAATTGCCTCCCCTCACTGAACGGTTCAATGATTTTTATTTTAAGTGTCCTATTTTGAATTCTATTTGTGGCAAGTGTCTGTAAATAATAAGTTACCTTCACTACTGCTCTGGTTCCTGACAGAGATCTGCTCATTTTAACTAGACCAGAGAGACCGCACAGGTGACGTCAGCCCTGCAGAGAGAGGAAGCCATAGTCCAGTACACAGATCGCTGTTACATGCTCACACACACGTTTACACAGCGCATTAACATTTTCTTACTGTCACCTTTAATGATGCTGTAAGTGTATATCAGTGCCTGCACATAACATGCAGGTGTGTGCGTGTATAACAGTCATGGTGTTGAGCGCCAGTGTCCTGCGGGCACCTGCTCGGGGAGAGATGTTTCTCCGCGTGCCGAATGGAAACTCTAAGAATAGGCTTGTCACCTGATGGAGGCTGATAACACACTATTGATGGCTCCGTGGTGCTGAGTGAGACTTGAGGGTGCTGAGTGCCGGGTGTGAATCACCCCGCTGTCTGCTGTTAACACTCTCACATAACCCCTACTAAATGCTGGCCTTACATAGACAAAACGCTTTTAAATCTGAGATCATATTTCTCTAATTTTGTTTGTGCTTATCTCTTATTGTTGGAACGCAGTAATCAGATGCTCTTTTATCCCACCGTTTTGTGGTTCATCTGTTCTGAAAAAGGAGTTCATCTCCTAAATATTGTTAATCCAATCCAAGCCCCATTTGCCGCACATAATCCAGAGCCATTAGATGAAACAAGAGTGTATTATTATGACCTGGACTGACTGTACCACACACACCTGCCCATCTCGGCTCTATTCAAGCCAATATGTTTGGTGTAAATTATGTTTGTAGGTGTCGATTAAAGTGTGTAGATATAATATAATGTAATAAAATATGACACATTACTGTTTCTCATGAAAATTTTTTTTTTTTACGTCATTATTATCTAAAGTAACATGCTACAAATGGAAATATACTTGTTAATAAACTCAGCTTTCTGTGACAGGTTTATATATTGTATTTTTGGGTAGCTTATATACCACGTATTTTAGTGTGTAGATGATGCAGTGCTTGCTTTTTTTACCATTTGTTCGCTCTATAGATGGGGTGTTGTGTTGTGCATAGGGCCTTGTGACTATGTTGAAGCCTTGGAAACATGTATTATTGTATTTGGTACTAAATTGGATAAATAGAAGGTTGTGATTCATGTCTGTACTGGACAGTTACACTGATGTCGGAAACAAAACTAGATGGGCCTCATTATAATCAACAGAGCTGTCTGTGGTTGATGCGCTCCACATTTACTCTAGCCACATTATTTTCCCCATCCGTCTGAAATAAAGTGGTTTTATCTACAACAAATCCTGAAGTCTGGAATATATTTAAATAACCTGAAATTAATATATTTTCTGTCCCTGAAGGGAAATTTGTCTTGGATCTGTGGCGCTGTACACAGGGATAAAACACGATTGTTCTCTTTCAAATCATTATATAAACTTCTGTCCATAACACCAAAGCCAGCTCATGATGTTTCTGCTCTCTGGCCTACTTATTGAAATCATCTTTGTTTTTAACCATATCTTCCCCAAGTAAGCTGTTTTCTGTGAATATGCGAGACTTCTTATTCATTAGCTTCTATAGGCTAAAAACTAGAAGAATAACAAAGAAATTAGAGTAAAATGTAAAACTATTTGCACCAAACATGATTACGATGATGAATTCACATACAAACAATACAACTCTGCCATATAAAGCAGTTTAACACTGTTGTACATCTAAAATAACTGGAAGTGTCTGACCCTGAAAGCCTTACACATTCAAGTAAAAAAATGTCTGTGCGCTTATGTTAAAACTAAGGTGAATACACAATTGTTCCAACACTTACTGTACATTACGTGTCAGCTCACCGACTGATTGAATTTGAAAAGATGTAGCTTTGCACATTCTTGGTCGCAGTACCATATCAGTTGCTTCCAGTGTATTCACAGTTTTACTTGGTATAAATAATAATAATAATAATACATCTGATAGGGTAAATCTGAGCGTTATTTGATTTTTGTCCCCGATAATGATATTTGTTAATTCATGAGCACTGGCATGCTGGCCAACCTGTGGAAAGCACAGTCCTGGATGAATGTGAAGATCTGTGCAGAATCCAATTACAGATGTCATTATCCGTAGCACCTCAGCTTCCATCTCTTCTCTCGATAATAGCCATCTCTAACAGCCACAAATGCATGTGTCAGCAAAGGACCCAGCAGCCACTGCCCAAAGATACATTCAGGATGGATTTACAGTCAGCAGTAAGAATACAACGTGAAATCCTAATCCCCCCTGTTTGTTATTTTATGACCACTGTTCTTAAGAATAATGGAGTTGTTCAGCAAGACATTTTCTGCCAGTCTGTGTTTACCATAGATAACGTGAAAAAACAATGACATTTCTGGGGGAAATGTGTTTTCTCGCATATGTTTTACAGTAACAGAAGCTACATGTCGGTTGATTGCAGTCTGATGCTGTTTTCACTTTCAGCTCGCTAATGATAAGTGACTGCAAGGGAATTAGAAACCTCTTATTACTGACTTCATGACTTATTCATGACTCTCTATGACAATTCCAAGTGATGCATCCTTAGTTTAGTTAGTATAGGGACAGAATTATTTTCAATTTCTTTGCGAGAATGTGTATTTGTGTATGAGTGAGGTACGTGCATTTTTAGCTTCTTGAATTTGGTAATTCAGTTTTTTTTTTTTTTTGGAGTAGCTCTTAACCTTGCCCCTGTGTTTGAAGTCTCCAAGTATTTTATAGCGAAAAGCAGCACTGCCATCACAAAGAAATTATGAACAATGCACAAATGTTTAGCCACTACTTAATTTACAGCAGCACGGCAAAAGAAATTGTCATATTCAGACCAACAGTGTGATTGTGAATGTGACATTGATTTTATTCTTCAGTTCAATAAACAGTAGTATTTCCTTTTGCATCTCATAGTTTTAGGGTACTTGAGTTGATGAACTTAAAAAAAATTATGGGATACTAACCCTCAAATACAGCTCCGAAGCAGTGTTTGAAATAGCGTGGATATAGTGTATATTAAGGACACTG
Organism: Carassius gibelio; assembly: GCF_023724105.1. NCBI lineage: Eukaryota > Metazoa > Chordata > Actinopteri > Cypriniformes > Cyprinidae > Carassius > Carassius gibelio. Next base: position 18,692,901 of record NC_068404.1, on the reverse strand, counting down.
AGCATTAGTGTTTTTCAGTCCTGGGACATTCCCGCACACTTATTTCTTGTCACATGTATGCACTCTCAAGTGGCCAAGACTACACGTGTGGGTATTGGGACAGGCCTGCAGGAGTGATGTTTTGTTTTTGAATGAATTGCTTGAATAAATTTTTCACTGAACCTCTCATAAAGACATTGGCTGAATTTAAAAAAAAAAGTGAATAGCCTTCTTAGTATATCTAACATATATTTAGATGGCAGAATAGGGAAAGTGGCATGGTAGCATGCTATTCCGAATTCAGGCAGACTAGTTGTGTTTTTAATTATAAATAAGTTATGAACAAATGGTTGAATGATTGATTCAATGACACATTTACAGTCACTTCTGACTGAATCTGTGTTTTTGAACAAATCATTTGAATAAATGAACACAAGGTCTCATTTGAAAAGACATTCACTTGTTGCTACCTACTACTTTAGTGATGTAGAAAACTCTCTGCCAGTTAATTCGAAGGTTAGGAATTTACTGTTGTATTATGATATTTTTGTACAGTGATTCGATCATGGGGGTTTAGTACATATCAAGGCACAGTTAAAATATTTGTTAGATTTACGCTATATTTACAACAGGATAAACAGAGATAAAACAATATATCAGTCTAAACGTTATGTTCATGTTTATCTATGTGGAAATGAATGGTCACACTTTAGTTTAGGGACCAATTCTCACTATTAACTTACTGCTTATTAGTATGCATTTTACTAGCATATTGGCTGCTTATTAATACTTAGTTATAAAGTAGTTATAAAGTAGTTATAAAGCACATACAGTATTCTGCATAACCATATTCTACATACCTAATCCAAAACCCAAACTAAACAACTACATACTAACTATTAATAAACAGAAAATTAGGAGTTTATTGAGGCAAAAGACATAATTAATGGTTTGTAAATGGTGAGAATTAGACCTTAAAATAATGTGTGACCGCCTGAATTTAGCAGATAAATACTACATCTAAAGTGAATTTAGCAGGGCTGTTTTTAATATGTTTTGGCCTTTAGTCAACGTTATGGTCATATTTGTTTAGCTGTGAGTTGCCCACACCCTGAAAATGTCCCAATGGAGAATATTCTGCTGTTCTTGCTGTGCCACACAGTGACTCATGTACAGTGATTCAATGATGGGATAAGTAGACTCTTCATGTTATTTTGGGCTATTGAGAAGGAACAGGAACAAAATAACAGGTTGGGCTTGAACATACACCTGTACCTACATTCACAGCAGTTTTAATAGCATCCCTTTTCACTTTTCCCTCTCTTATCAACACTTAAATAATTTTGCATATTCTGAAAATACACTAAAAGTGCTACATTTTCTTTCTTTTTTTTTCTCTTGCAAGTTCATAGTCTGAAAACTTTGCAACTGAATGGCTAAAACAGAGTAATGGTGCAGGTGTGCTTTCCGTTTTGCTTCCATAACAGCGTGTTATGTTCCCAAAAGGTGTGATGAAATCCTCACAGGATGTGCACACAATGCATAGCGCCCTCCCCACAGGAGCGATTGACAGCTGTGCCATCCTTTCCTGCCTTGTTGCCCGGCACTTTAGGCCACGTGTACAGAAAATATTTTTTTATTTTCCCATGAACACATTTACTTGCGTCGTCAGACACACATATTAGACACAGATGAACAGATGGCGTTGTGAACAAACACTTAAGTGCGTGATTTATTTTTAACGCTTCTTGGAAGTGCTGAGCTCAAGAAAAAGGGGTGGTTCTGGGCACGTGTCTCCTCACCTCTGAGCTTTAGTTAAAGGTCTGTTTCCACGGTGAGGATGAGACTGAATCTCCTGTGGGGTGCAATGAGGAACAGAGATGTTTTGTGTTGGAGAGCTGTAGATGTTAATTGTTTTTTGTTTGCACTCCATTCCCTGTTAACCCCAGATGTAATGAACATTTTAAAGAAGTGTAAATTGTAACTCTTTTCTTACAATTAGAACAGTTAAGGACAGATGCCATGTTTTACTTTAAGGCAGAAAAAAAACCTGTATTAAATACGACACTTGAAATGTGGAGCTGTTATACAGTAGCTCACTAGGAAAGCTGTGCTCAATATTTATGAATGTTTAGACATTTGCTGTAATGTCTGACACATGGAGCATTTCTACAAATGGAAATGCAGTATTAGTATTAATTCATGTCCCACACCAAACACATGTCTCTGATTGAACAAAAGTTGCTGTGTCAGGCAACTCAAATAAATAGAGCAATGTTGAGGGTGCCACAGAACCAGTGTTCACAGTATCTGGGAAGTCAGCCTATATATGGTTAATGGTTTATAATTGTGTCTGCATATTAAGCTAGAATAGAAGAAAGAAATGTAAAAAACAAAAACAAAAAAACAGCAGCTTTGAGTCATCTACCTCATTTAAATAATGGATATTAATGAGTGTATATGGCCAAATTGGATTCTAATTATTTCCTTTGATTTGTTTGTTGCAGCAGCTATTTTGTACTTTCATAAGAGGTTTCAGGTGCTTACATCTTTAATGACTTTGTTATTATACACTATGCTTATAAATCTTTTTAATTAAATTTATTTATTTATATATCAGTGTATGGTATAGTGTAAGTCTGTGCTCCATTCAACTGAAGGCAGAATGCTTTTTAAATTCTAATTGAATTTAGGTATCATACAGGATGCAAAGTTTTAACTTGTATAAAATGAAAACTGTACAGAAAGAGAATGTGCCTGGAGTAACAATCATCCCTCCTCCATCCCTCTATAAGAACGGGCAAGTGAAGTCAGATTATGCTGCTGAGTCTCATATGTGACTCAGGAAAATGCCTGTAGGCCTGCTTTTTCTAGCATTGACTCACTGAATTTTTAGTGTGACATCCTGACATGCAGTAAGGACATGGAAAGCACATTCTCTGTGCATCTGTGCACACGTATGCTCCTATGTAATGAGGCAACGTGACACAAGTGACTGTGATTTTGCCAAGTAGGACATTTTCCAGGATTAGCATCTTTTGTTGGTCCTAGAACAACATTCCCATCAAACAGAATCCTAACACTATCACTAACCTGTACCTGAACATTTAAATAGTGTAAAACAGAAGAATGGCAAAACCCAGTCTTGGTTTAAAGAAATATGATTCCAAAACCAAGAATGTTGATGCCCTATTTGGCAAAATCATGAGTAGCGTTTCCGATTCACAGGGTCCCTGCACAGTTTTGACTGCTCCTTACAAACTCACCAGGGGATATCTGATAAGTGCATCTCAAAATTTGTTAGCTTGGAGTCAAACAGACAACACTTGAGTTGCTCAGATTGGTGTAGAGTAAGATAGCATCCATATGCTTGTGTAAACAGAAGTGAGTAAATATAAAGTCACGTCTGGTGTGAATAAATCACACTATACACAAGTAGTTGGATACTTGAACATTTTGAGTTTACTCGCTTCATTGGTGCATGAAATTCACTTCACAACAGACGTGAATTTTCGTCATGGGAGGGGCTTCTGATTGGTTGAATTCACGCAACATTGTGATTTCAACCACCATTTGTTCTGATCATTTTCAAAATATTACTGTTATCTTGTTATGAAATGTAATTTTAAAAGTATTTCAGGCGAGAATGTAGTTGTTTAAAACTCAAATCTGCGGTTCATTTATGAAGACTGTGCCTATTTAAAAATGTGTTTCACTGATTTCTTTATTCAATTAATCTAATCTAATTACGTTAAAATGAAAATAAAAATAGGCAATACTATTTGATATAATATTTAATTTAATTGTAATGTAGGCTATATAGACCTACACATTTCCCTTAACTAAATATCTGTGGCTATTAATATGTTTAAATGAAAACGAAAGGAGGCAGTGGTGTTAGTATCATATTTTGTCTTATTGTAAATATACAGTGAGGAAAACTGCAGTAGCCAAGGCGAGCTGACTGATGTTATCAAGTACGCTGCTGTTTGCAGAATTACCGGACTTGCATCCCAATCCGCGGGAGATTACACATATATCCTGTGCTGTTTATGTTTTTTATGTTTAGCCTTTGCAAATATTCCCATCCTTTTGTCTTTTCTTTTGTTGTACACCCTCTTTATATTGTAAATAATCACATCTTTTTAACTTCTCTTTTAAATATTGCTATATTTTTTCATCTTTTGCTACTGTAAATCTTTCATCATTTTTCAATCATTTTTTGTTCAAGTTTCGCGCCGCAGGATGTCTATCATGTCTTTGCATTGACTTAACATGTAAATCACTCGCACTTAACTTCATTTGCGTCTGGTGTGAACTCACCATTAAGATCCCTCATTTGAGCTAAAAGCCTTTGCTTTCCTCAGTGGACTTTGGTCAAGAGCCTATGTTCTGTGCAGCTAGAGGAAGATCCACTTCAAGTTGATTGTTTCTTCCTTCTGAGTCATGCCCTGGTCTCTCTGTCTCCATCTACCCTTCTCTCCAAAATGCTAAGTTTTCAGAAGAGTTCAGCACTAATTACTATGGTACTGTATCAAAAGCTGTGTAATTAGGTTTAGTGTTTTATCGTCAGCCACCGCAAAACCTGTCACTCCATGGCGGAACTCGGCGTCCGGTTGTGATTTACATTCGCTGTGTGTTTGGAAAGTAATCCTGACAAATGTGGAGATCTTAATCACTCTGTACTTTGCCCATTCACTTTCAAGCCTAGCAATCATGTGAATGAGCTGCATTACTAAGCATCATATCGCTTTAAGAGGGCATAAAAACCAGAGGTAATTTGCTCTCATACATACCTGCAGAAGTGCACTTCGGAGTGCAGGAAGTGCAGAGAACCATGTGACTGATGCTCTGTAAATGAGGGGATGTTCATCGCTTAATGGAGGCTGTGTGTGATCTTTATGCCACCTTTTGCGCACTGTACTTATCTCCAATAGCATATTACACCCTAACGCACGACAGTGACTCTGTGTGAAGTGTGTACTATTTTCCGAATGATTGAATCACTCAGCAGACTCTCATGGATCAGAACATTTCAGTGCTTTCCATAGAATCATTTGTACTCTGCCACACTCCATGCAAATAGGTTTTATATAAAGCTTGCGCTGGATTGGTGTGTTCTATGGGTTATGTGGATCTCACATTTTGCTAAATGGCAAAATCTCTTGCGCCATTATGTTAAATTAACAATGTTGCTATTTTAACACTTAACAAATATCTGCATGAACAGTTGTTTAGAAAATAGGGTTGCACCTGATAAGTTAATTTTTTTTTATTGCTTTCATGTCGCAGCCAATAGCTGACAAATTCCTATTTAAATGCATGTTTGTAAACTTTGTTTCATAAAGTAAAGATAAAATACTAAAAACTGAAATCATTTGTTTTGAATGAATTTAGTCATCACAGTAATATATTGTACAAAATAAAATAATAGGGCTGTCAAATCAGTTAATTGTTATTAATCGCATCTGAAATGTGTGTACTATGTATATTATATGTATATACAAATACATGTACATACATCTATTTATATAAGAACTATATGCAATATATACTTATATTTATATATATCTCAGACTTTTGTACCTGTTTTGCCCACGTAGTCCTTCCTGTGTCTCCTTATTTGGTTATGATCCTGTCCTTGTTTAGTTTAATTAGTCATCACTTACACCTGTGTTTCTCCAATCATCCCTTGTATAAAAGTCCTGGTCTGTTCAGACTGTTCATGGTCCTGGCAAGCCTCACCAACTACCCGGACGATGCAAACTGTGCGTTCTACAATGCCAGTTTGATCATCACGTACAGAGCGCCGCCGTCCGAGCATGGTCCCTGAGCGAATTTGACCGCTTTCATTGAGTGGACTCTCCTGAGCCACACCTGACCCAGAGCCCAGCCCACCATCTCCACACGGTATGGATCATTAGCCTGAGCCCACCGATGATGGAGAGCCATTTCCCACTACGAGCCAGAGCAAGGCCAAGCTACTGAGCAAAGGATTTTCCTGGAAATTCTCGAGGGAGAAAGACAGGGATGGTGAGAGTGTGGATAGAAGCTCCGCCCCCTGCACCGTGGCTTAATGTAAAACATGAACAAGTAATGGAAAATGTGTACAGACTAGTCACAATTTCTCTGTCTGAAAGTAATGCTGTGCATTTATTCACGGAAGTTGGAAAACGTCAGCCAATCAGAATAGAGCTTTCCAAATCGTGAACTTGCATTCCGGTTTTGTGAGCAATATGCATCAGATGGTCAGTGAGCGGACTGTGGGTGTCTGACGCTGAGACTGTAGGCTGCAGCTGGTGCTGCTTTGTTGCTTGTATTGCTTGCCAAATCACCTTAGTGCTTTTAAACCCATATTAAACATTTGGTGGTTAGGTGGTGGCTGTACAGTGTTTGATATGAAATACTCCATCTGATTTCCTGACCCAATCGATTGCAAGCAGCGCTACTGAACTTAATCAGTCCTGGTGCCAATTCAGTACAGTCAGCATGACCCAGCCCACTCCACCCTCACTTCTCTGTCTTCTTATCAGTCCAGACTTCACCAAAGAGAACTCTCCCACTGGAGATGTCTCCAACTGACCAAACATATTTTACAGAGCCACAAACACTTGATATGTGTGTGCATAAGCTAGTAGTGATGTCCAAGTCTAATGATGTGCTTGGCTATACTGTAGCACTAGTTGCCTTGTGTCAGTATAGCATAGAGATGGATTTTATAGAAAGAGACGTCAGTAAAAGTACATTTCTAAAATATTTTGTGTCACTTTAACTGCCTGTCTGTTTGTTCATCCATCCATCCATCCATCCAAACAAAGTAGTATAAAAATAAATGCTTTTGTGTGTACAGTTTCTGTTTCTCCTGTGCTCTTTCTGTCTGTTGAAAGAACTGCTTGTGGAGAACTTGGCCTGTAGTCTCTTTGGTTCTGAAAAATAATAAAGTCCATAAATCTTGTCATTTGCCAGTGACAGAATGTGCGTACAGTAATTCTGTGGCTACGCTGTGTAACGTCGAGAGACAGGGCCTAGTTCTATGGACCATCCTCTAAATAGCAGCATTGTATTAAGGTATATGGGCTGATTTTGCTGGCATTATCCTTTTGTTCTGCCCTAGTATGAAGCAACTTCTTTTCCAATGTGTTTGAAGTATTTAACCCATTTTCAACACCAAGCAGGAAGGGCATAACGTAGATGGATGTTAGGATAGCTTTGTCTCTCTGCAGGTGTTTGTATTTATTGGAGCTGTCCATGGTGCTGAATGCAAAAAATAAATAAAAATATGAATACCTAGGTAATGAGGTCACCCTAATTTCCCCAGTAGGAGGTAGTGAGTTTCACTGGTCTGTTCTTAGTTGTCTGACCCGCTTGGCAATGCCAAGGCTCAACGTCCCAGGCCACAGCTAATTCCTGTGAGTCCTGCTGTACTCCTGAGGTCAGGCTCTTCCGGCAACTCCTCTCAGCTTTCTCAGTCTGTCTCAGTGGCTTCTGCCTGTCATCAGCTTTCCAGTCCAGATCTGCTTTATACAAGTGGGGGGAGGGAATGATGGGATAGATGATGGGAGGTATGAACAAAATCTAATTTCACAGTATGAGTAATTTTGTATTACGGTGATAGTATGTAATATACATTAGAAATAAAGCCACATTTTCATTTCTTTAAGATCACTGATGTCACTATAAAGGAGGTGTAGTCAGCTATAATGATATCATATAATATACTATTTCAAAATGTATTTAAAATCAGTCTGTCTTCACACACACACACACACACACACACACACACACACACACACATATATATTAATCATCTGAACTGTATATCATTGTGATCTGCATGTCTGCACTCTCAAAATCCAGCCCTTCAGCTGTTCCCTTGACCCTAGGCCATGTTAGTGGCCCAGCCTATGGGCCTTTACAGTCTAAAAGAACCATTGTTTCAGTGTTTCCTTCAGTTCTTTGCCTCTGGTCACAGACATATCACCCTGCAGCCCAAGACTGGTTGCCCACTGAAGCTAAGCAGAGTTGAGCCTGGTCAGTACTTGGATGGGAGATCTCCTGGGAAAACTAGGTGGATTTGCTCACCCTGTGGTCTGTGTGGGTCCTGACACCCAAGAATAGTGATGGGGACACTATACTGTCATAAAGCACCATCTTTCGGATGAGACGTTATACCAAGGTCCTTACCCTCTATGGCCATTAAAAATCCCATGGCAATTCTCGTAAAGAGTAGGGGTGTAATCCCGTTGTCCTGGCCGAATTGCCCCCCAGGACTTTATCAGTAATGGCCTCCCAATAATCCCTAATCTCTTGATTGGCTCTATCTCTTTCTCCTCTCCACCTGTAGCTGGTGTGTGGTGAAAGCACTGGTGCCGTTGTCCTGTGGCTGCCGTCGCATCATCCAAGTGGATGCCGCACACTGGTGGTGTTGAGGGGAGCCCCCCCACATGGTTGTAAAGCACTTTGGGTGTACAACAATACAAAATAAAGCGCTATATAAATGCAAAATTTATTCATTCAGTCAGTCATTCATACACTGTTTATCACAATAAAAAAAAGTCTGAATGTAAATGGTAAGTTCCCTTATTATGTATGGTTCTAATGGGATAATTCTGTATTTTACTGTAATTTTACAGTAACAAGCTGTTAAATTTTTAATTTTTAGAAGATAAAAAACGAATTATTTTAGAATTTACGGTGGGAATTTGTAAACTGACACAGAATTCTCTGTGTGAAAGCTCACATTTGATGGTTTTTCATTTGAAATGTTTATTCTTAGTTTTTCTTTTCAGTTATATACAGTACAGTAGGGTTTTATGTTACATATTGTGTTGTTAAATTAATGTTTATTGCATTATTTTAGTGTTGTATGTTACCATTATGGTCGTTTTGTGTTTGTGTGAATAATACCGAGCACCTGCTATATACTATATTAGTATTTTCCTCAGCTTAAATGTGTGTGTTTGTGTGTGTGTATGTATAGAATGCAGCTGTACATTACCATATTTTAATTTAAACAATGGTGTGAGGAACAGAATTGCGGTATGATTTTGTAAACTACTGTAATAAATATTATAATGTGCAACCATCTGCATAGAGACTCAAATTAACTGGAGAATAATTTTAAACCAGTTAATTTTAATGAACTGTTTGAATGAAATGATTCGTTAAAATAACACATTATTTCCCAATGCTTCACATGACAGAAAGTGGACATTTGACACCTTTTAGCATAACCTCAATTCACGCACCCATTTACAGTTCAGTGTCACACACTTGCCACACTACTCAAAGCAGGTAGAAATTGGAAAAAGTACTCTAGCTCAGCTGTTTTCAAAACACATTCATGCTAATTACAAATACAGTGGTTAGTAAATAGTAGCAGCACTACTTTTAGTTTATGACTCCCCGTACACAGCGATGGAGAACCTCAGCAGGGCCTTATACATTTAACAGCATCTCTGCTTCATAAATAATGGCAACTGTTGATGCTTTTACCAGCCAGATGATCAAAGCCACTCACTTTGGTGTTCTTGAGTGAGCTAAAATGCTGAGTGTTTTTTTTTTTTTTTTTAACAAAGTACTGTCCTGGCTGCAGGGAAGGTAATATGACAGGTGCATGCTGGGAGTAATATGATGGCTTCATATGGGTTCCAGCAAGTCAGTAGGCTGTGTGCTACCCATAGCAACACTTAGCCTCCTGCCCACATGCATTCCAGCTAAGCGTGCCACCCACTTCAAAGGCTGCGGGTGCAGGTGGAGGCTTGATGGTCCCATGAAAACCCACTAGGAGGTTAAACGAGGTGACATCTCTCTCTCCTTAACTGTAGTTCGCTCCATCTCCACCGCTCTGAAACCCTGAGCTCAGCTTATGATTTAATGCCCTATTCACTCCCCACTCCTTCCCCTTAGAACTCTTCCCCCCTAGTGCGCTAAATCAGCATCTGGCGCCACATATCAGGCAGACGTTTTTTTTTCTTCTGCAGAACAGGTCCCTTGTGCGAAGCCAGTGTTTTGCAGGATAACCTGCTCCTAGATGAGCTTCACTGGGTTATGCATAGCTTTGGATGTACTACTGTGAGTGCCATACATCAGCTGCACACAGATTAAAGAGGCAGGTCTCTTAACGACAGCCTCCTGGGGGTTGCAGTGTGCGGAGAAGCAGACGGGCCAAGACCTGGATGTGAACCCCACTCAGAATGCTTCCCTCATCTCTTTACAGTATCTTTAAAGGCACGTGGGGTTTAATAGAGCAGTTGTTGAATAATTGAGGATCCTCAATAAAGCCTAAGTTAATTTATTGTTTTTTCTTCCTGTGGTGGACATCTCTTAACCTCCCATCATCTGTCCCATCTTTGGCTCAAGGTGCGGAGTTGTATTGATTTGTTCACAGATGCTGAGTTCTGTTATATTTCATTATGAATTGTGAAACATAGCTTATGAATAATTTTCCTTCTCTGAATTCAGCTCATCTGCTGAAGCCCGACCGGGATGATATCATGCCTTATATCATATGCTTTGTTCCATTGTGCCCTTTTTCCCCACCACTCCAGAGAAAAGTCTGAGTCATTTGCGGCTCAATGTTTGACTTGATAAATGAACGTCCCTGTCTAGGTGCCAGACTGTTACAGGTTAGGTTGCGGGATTGACCTTAACTGTCGCCATGCATACAGCTCATTCTTGTAAATCATATTATATTTCTATGTGGCCCTCCAGCAAGCACACACACACACACACACACACACACACACACACACATACAGCAGTGCACAGCTTTAAAGGAATAGTACAGGTTAAACAACTTTTCAGTCATTTATTCACTCTCATCTTCTTCCAAAACTATGACTTCTGTTAATTTCTTCAGAGCACAAAAGAAGGTACTTTGAAGATGTTTTTTGTCCATAGAGTAAAAGTCAGTGGACTTCAAATAACATTATTCACTGTAAAGACAAAAAACAAAATAATAATTGGTTTGTCAAGCATGTTTGCAATGACTTGATGGTGAGTAAGTTTGGACCCAATAATTTTAACTTGTCTTTTAGTGTGTAAAAATAAAGGAAAACGTGTACAGTAATGCACTTTCAAAATTGACAGCATGCCACTTGACACTTTTTTTTGTTAATTTTTCTGGCTGTTCCTCATTAGGTTGTAAGGTTTGGCTTGGGTCTTGGGACTGAGACAAAGGCCTGACGTGTATTTTTTCTTTTTCTTTTTCTTTTTCTTTTTATTTCTTGTCCAGTAACTGTGGAATGGGGGCAGGTTCACAAAACGAGTGTGAACGGTTTAATGACAAAGAGTGCATGCATGATGGGGTGATGGGCTCCTGTAAATTAAGTTAAAACTAGTTTTATAGACTAAAAAAATAATGATTTTTTGAACAGACCTAATTATGTAGAGGTCATGAATTTAGTATAGTCTTTTGCTACTGTTATTGTGAAATACAGAGCTACTGAATGGCAGTCAAGTGCTGATTGTTGATTAAAGAGTGTCTTTCTCAGAATGTTAGTAAACACATTTCACATAAGACAAAACGAGAAAAAAAGAAACCTGAATAGTCTAAATATTTTAAAAATTAAATTTTTTTTATCTTATTTTATTTCTCGTACTTGCAGCTGACCATTAAAAAAATCTGCTTAGAATTATGATTTTATTATATCAATTTGTGACTTTTTTCTTATAATTGTTGCTTTCCCCCCATAGTTTTATTTATCTATATGTTTACCACAAAAGTAAAGGCTTCTGTAGTCTTGGAATTTAATTATCATTAAAGCTCAACTGTGCCATTTTCCAACATCTTCTTTCTCCAGGGACTTTGCGTAATGGGCCCCTGTGATAATTTCTACTGTATTTAAACCTCATCCATCTTATACACCCTGGATCATTTCCTGATTCTATAGGGTGAAGTAGATTGCCTGTAATTGGTGGACTAAGTACATTTACATTAATTCATTTATTGGAGCCTTTTATCCAGAGTGACAAATGAGTAACTCAGAGGTCTAGTGCATATCACAAAAATGCAAATGAAGCTAGTGATAGCTCTCATTATGTCTTTGTAATTTGTGTCATAGGATTTACCTACAGTGTCTATGTCAAAGAGCAGTCGGCTCCCTTTACATCAGTGCAAGCCTGTCTCTTCAGTTGCTAAAATAAATGATCTTGATCTTGCATGAGCTCTTAGCTGTCATGGAATGATGCATTATTAATATTATTCTTATTCTTATTGGTATGCCCATAAAATCTGATACATACTGGGGTTGTCACTGTGTTATTATCAGGGCACCAATGTATTTTGCGTAATATTTAGCATCCATGTTAGTGCGTCTGCTTCCCATGCCGGAGACCCGGGTTCGAGACCCATTCGGAACAAGAACAAGGTGTGGCAGTGAGGACCCGTGCGAGAAGGGGTTACACGTGGACCAGATGATTTACCACCAACAAGGACATGTTAGAGCAGATAACCTTTGATCAGCTATTTGGTGTAAACTACATCAGACTGATGGATCAATAGCTGCTCTCTTCTGCTAAATCTCATTTGTCTATGGGGATTGTACACATTCACTAGCTGGTGAACATTCAGACTATTATGTACAATTTTTGTGGATGTTTTGTGGGAGAGAGCAGGCAAAGTGCCTTGAAACAAATGTTAAAAAAGATACTATACATTAAAGAAACTAGTCTTTTTGAATAAAAAAAAAGCAGGATCTCAAATATGTTTAAAATGGTTAAAATGTATGGTCTCAGTAAGATAAAATAAATAAACAAATAATTTTATTCAGCAAAGATGCATTAAATGCAATGATGCCTTAAATGTAAAGACATTTATAATGTTATTATATGTAATATTTATATTTAAAACAAACACTGTAATTAAGCAGCACAATTTTAATAAGAAGAAAATAACAATTATAATAAGAAGAAAAGTTTCTTGAGCGCCATGATTTCTTAAGGGTCATGCGATATTGAAGACTGGAGTAATGATGCTGAAAAATCAGCTTTGCCATCGAATGAATGGATGAATGAATGAATGAATAGAAAACCAACAGGAGAGTAGAGGGAGAGAGCGAGCAAGAGAGAGAGGGGAAGCCAAACTAGTTCTGTCTCTTACCTGAAGAATGAGAACAGACTAATATTTAGACAGCATTCAGTAGAAGCTATCCTTCTTGACAGCTCTGAGTTGTTGGAGCCACTGTAACACTTTGGTAAGTTACTTTAATTGAATGTGCGCTTTAAGATTAATCCATCCACTCTCTTATATCACTCTCCGGCTTATTTAGATCCTCATTGGCAGAAACCATCAGTGGATCTGATGCAGTCATTCATTTAGCTGTGTAAACTGTGCCAGAATGCTAAAACTACAGAAACAAAATTGTTTCACACCGATGCTCTTGTACAGTACAGCGCTAATACTTCTGCCCCAAAACAGGACACATAAAAAGGTGGTGGACAGATGGCTTCCATGATTGCGTTTTCTTTGATCTATTACAACATCGCAGGATTCTTTAGGGTATTTAATCATCTGATGGTGGGTTGGTGCAGTCCATCATGAATATTGCAGCTAGATTCTCCCCAGTGGCTGAACCTGGGCGTTTATTCAAAGAAGGTCAAGTCCACAGAACACACAGGTTTATATTATGGCGGTCTAAGTGGGATAAAGGTTTAACAGGTCTCGTCCTCAAGCCATATTGCCGATTCGGTTATGAAAAGATGAATAATTCATGAGTAGAAACTTACAGGGGATATTTTCGCTGCTGCTGCGAACTGTCGGAAGCCCATCATAGAGACCACCCACCAAGCACACATGCATTCACGCCTTCTCTTTTACTCCAGCTCTGCTTGGCAGCTTTCTGCATGAGGAAGTGTTAAATTGCCTGCGTTAGTATTTTTTGTCGACTTGCTCAGAGAAGGCATAGTAGATGGAGACGGTCATAAATAGAGGGGTTGTAGGAATAGCAGTCTGAAGTTTATAGCATTTGACCTTTACTGATGCATTATGGGTATACAGTGAGTGTGTGCTTGGAGGCATCAGACGTCCCACTGGAGGCTGGCGTAGCAGAAAGATTATTGGTGTGTGCGAATATAAGTGTGTTTGAGCGTGTTGACGCAGTATGGATGCACCTGTGGAGCGATGTGACCATAAACCGTCTAAGTGAGCCTTTAGGGAGCTTCGCACGCAGGCTGTTACCTAACAACGGTGGTCTCCCACTGCATCATGACTTTCACCTTTATCTTTTGAAAGGATGAGAGAGAAAGAGAGAAGAGGGAGAGAGTGGGCAGAGGGAACGTGTCGAGAATCAGAACTGGGGAATCCCAGATCTATTGCCGCCTGTCGCTCACATTCAGACTTTCATCTGATCTCTCTAGAGCTGCTGTAAACTTGGGAGCTGCTTTCAGCCAAACCCCACCCCTCCATTCAGCCCTCTTAAACCACAACCACTACACCAACCAGATTTGTTGTACACCCACAAGTCTTCGCTAGGGTGTTATGAGCGGAGATTGGAATCATAAGGAATTTCATGTTATGCATAATTAGCTACATGCAAGTAACCCTAACCCAAACCCTAAACCTACCCCTAACCATGTAGTAAGTACATGTATTTAGTTAATATTACGTAGTACTTAAATGTATAATTACACTGTTACAAGAACAACTTAAAACTTTTTTTTTTTTTTTTTTTGAGTCCATTCTAGTAATTGGGGTAAATAAACTTACTCACCCTAATGTCATTGCAAACCTGGAGAAGTCTCTTCTCTTTAATAAAGTCCTCATGCTCTTAAGAATATATTCTTACTGTACTGTAAATGATTATAGCATTTCAGTTTTTAGTTTTATGTTAACTATATATTACACAACAGTATTCAGAATTGCTGTGTATTTGTGTAGAATAACTACATATCATTCTTTCATTCTTCAATCATTTTATATCTTGTATGGTGTAACTTCTGAGGTGGAGAAAATCTAAATAAAGTGAGGACGGAAAGCAATATTCAACAAAATTGTATTAACATTAATTAATATTAATAACTGTAATGTTGTTAATTATTAAACAAATAAATATTATATGGTTATTAATCATTTGTTGGGAATCAGACTATTCTTGTTGCACTATTCATTTAAAGAATCTGCTTGTAAGAGTCTTTTTTTTTTCTTCTGGAGCTGCACAACATTGGGACACTCTTAAAAATAAAGGTGCTTCAAAAGGTTCTTCACAGTAATGCCATAGAAGAATCATTTTTGGTTCCACAAAGAACCATTCAGTCAAAGGTTCTTTAAAGAACCATCTCTTTCTTACCTTTGAATAAAATGAAGAACCTTCTTTCGCCACAAAGAACCTTTTATAAAACAGAAAGGTTCTTCAGATGTTAAAGGTTCTTTATGGAACCATTTAGACAAAAACTTTCTTCTATGACATCGTGAAGAACCTTTATTTTTAAGAGGGTAACAATGTAGTTGAATATTTTAGTATGGTATTTTGTCTGCATTAACTGAAGAATACACATGCGGGAACCATTAATGAAACCGAGTCATTGCTAAGGTGTTCAGGGTCTATGACTGACCACAGCAAATTGATGCTACTCTGCTTTTTTCGGCTCTCATGTCAATTCTACAATCCCCTGCACAAGCCTGTTGCCCATGGTGAATGAATTGGAAACACCCGCTCATCTCTGTTTACTACACGTCAGTGGACACACACGATGAGGGGTTTGTTCAAATCCCTAACCCCAAATATGAGCGATAAAAATAGTGATACTGAAAAAGATCATGCCACCATTGTACCGCCCCACTTTTAAACTTATGCGATGATGATGCTTCCTTTGTCTTACCATCCCTGGAACGGTGCCTTATATGGACTATCAGGTATCAAGTGATTTACAGACCATTTTCAAAAACTATCTGTGTGAAAAGTGACGTCCACCACTGAAAAGCACTTGATGTCAGCTGATGGGCTTGTGTTGTAAATCACAGCCTGGTGGGCATCATGTACTGTACTTGTGTGGCTAAAGAAGAACGCCAATGAATCTTTACTCAAGATAGATGAGTGGAAGCAATCTCATTTGAGCCTGTCAATAAGACTTGCTTTCGCTGGAATTGAACATGTCAAAGAGACCTGGACAAAGGAGGCAGGGAAAGAAAGGGAGAGGACAAAACCTGCCTTTTTTAGTCTCTAGCTTGGGGCTATATATAGATAATGCTAAAAGGTCACATAACTGGTGGAGTAGACAACACAAGCGCTGCTACATTTGTCTTTCTTTGTTTGTTTCTTTCTCTCTCTTTCTGCTGTCTCCTGTGAAATGGATGTGTCCTGTCATGCTCCATTACCACTCTTTCTCCATCCTGAAAGATGTCCTCCAATCTCTAAACTGAACTTTTAAGATGTCTACTCTTGTCATTATACTAACCCTGTAGCTTGTAGCTCTTCAGGATAGAGAACCATATATCCTCACAGTCAAGATAGTTTAGCAGTGAAGAGGAAAGCTTTTTCAACAAATGACAAACAATTTTTTCATTTTGAACTCCAAAAGAATCTTTAATCACCAAAAGCAGTCAAAAGTGTTTTGTATGACTAGGTGACCTTGTCAATATTAGGAAGATCAGGGGACATCATGCGTGAGAGGAAGATGAATTCATAAACCTATTAACTACATGATTAGAAAGCGGATTAAACATGCATCGGCTATAGTTGTATCAATTAAAAACACTAATGTGTTTAATGAATGACAAGGTTAACAGGTTCTCTTTAAATTCCCAACTTGCAGTGGGTGGGATCAAGCTGTCTTTCTCACCTTCATATCAAATAAAGAATGTATGTAGTCATTTGGGCAATGACACACACACACACACACACACACACAAACATGCACTTGCACTCATATCGGATCGCGTTTGGCTTCAGGCTGTAATCCATGCTGTGGTTCAGAGCAGTGAGCACCTACAGAGAGCCATCTGTATTACGTAACTTTTGGAAGTGAAATAATAGACTCCCTAATGACTTGCACCAAAAGATTGCTGATGATGTCATAGCAGGATGAGGAAAGGACAATAGATCAATCTGCATTCCACCGCATGCAGCTCTGTCGGACAGGACACAGCATCGTTACCTAATGGTTCTGAATGTGAGAAATGGCACCTGGAAGCATGTCATCCAGCTCCGAACCAGATGTTTCCTGTTCCTGAAAGTGCCAGGGTGTGTTGCATTTGATGGCATTGAATATGCATGAATACCTTAAGTCTCTTTTGTTTGTTTGCAGTGAGCATGTGTGTTTAAACTGTGGGTAAATGTCTTTCACAGGTCATGGCTGTTTTACATGCTATGATTTAATCAATGAGGAACTGTTTTCAGTCTCTGCAGTGATCTTTTCGCCTTTCTGACTTAAATCTTGAAGTAGCCCCATCTTACCACTTGAGGGCATCTTTGCTGTCTTAAATGTGTAAATAAAGGCCAGGCTGGATTTTCTCTCTCTCTTATCTGTTTTGTTTGCCTTTGTTGTTAATTAGTATGCTCATTTTCAGGCAAATAATGTAATTGCAACAAATCTGGTAGATCAATACCTGAGACTTAGAAACTGCTGAGGTACAGAGAGAGCATTTCTAAGTAAGTTGACAAACCGCAAAACTATGATGTCCTCATCATGGAGTATATGTTGAGCAGCTAAAACTGTGGTTTGGGTTATTATGGTGACTGTTGTGACTTGTATTGTACCCATTATTCAGCTAAAAGGCTGAAAGAGTCATTACAGTGTGACATAATGGATAATGGCTGACATGAGGGATTGTTTAGCCACATTTTGCAGTTTGTGTCTGATTTCTCACTAATATCACTGAGCTGGTCTCTGCTGCGCTCTTGACCTCCCTCTTGTGGTTTGATAACAGCATAGCATAAAACAAACATTCATCACCACCAAAAACAAACATTTTAAAGCACATCTGAGTGCTGTTACTTAAAAAGCTATAGCTTTTTTCTGTTTACAAATGTTCCATCAAGGACTTTTCAACTAAATGTGTTTTCTTATATCATAACTTTTCTGTATTGTTTTACAAATGTTAATATCTGCTGTTCCTATATGAAACTCAATAAGGTGATTTAAGCACTTTGCAATGTAGTTGATCTAACTGTAAAAACTATAGATCACTATAGAGAGTTTGTAGAATTATTTATTTATTTATTTTAACTGTGTGTATTCCAGTGTTATGGCATATAGATTTAAAGTCACACACTTTACACACTTCAAGGGACAGTTCATACAAAAAATAATTATATGCTTATTGTCATGTTTACCCAAATCTAACATTATGGTATGTGCATGAGAGCTCAAGAGAAAAAAGCAATGATGTCTGATTTGTGAGCAATTTTTTTTTTTATGAAACAGTTTATCAGAATGATTTCTGGTCTGACTTCACTTGCAATGGTCTTCCGAATGATTTCAGAAGACTTGGAATATAGTGCAGTAGTCATATGGATCTCTTTTATGATGCTTTTGAATCCTTTTAAGCTGGAAAAGTGCATTTGGTAACAGTTTACTTAAAGTCTTCATGTAAAATGCATTATAATTATTCATAATTTATGTTGTAATAGATTATATCTTGTCGCAAATAATTATATCCAAATTTAAAATGCATAGTGTAACAATGAATTGTTAAGTGTCATAATGTATTGACTGAGGTTGCAGTTATTCAGGAGATTGTACAGTGCATTATAAGGTGTTTTACAAAGCATGGAATAATGTATTAAAACAACTTTTTTAATGCATTATTTTATACATAAAGGCTGTATGTAAAGTAAGTGTTACCGTGGATTCTGTTCCATTCATCATATATGGAAAGAGCACATAGCACAAGTGCAGTTCACATAATTTCTCCTTTTGTATTCTATAGAATAAGGAAAGTTTAATGGTTTTAAAACAACATAAAGCTGAGTAAATGATCACCATTTTAATTTTTGGGTGAGCTGTCATTTGAATGTACAGTACATGTACATACCCTGTTGCAATGTCTCTGCCATAACAAGCCCATTACTGATTCAAAAAAGAAAAATGTTGAGAGGTTTAAGCTTTACTTATTTTATGCAATGTCAAATAGTTTATTGAACTGTATTGTAATCGTTGGAAGTTTTGTTTTCCTAGCCATGGGTATCAAATAAACAATCCTTTCACAGCTATTCTCTCTTTCTCTCTGAGGACTGTAGGATATAGATCTGAGAGCTGCTTCAGATATCCTGAGTTGCACTGTGTCTGTTTCGGGAATGACATTTAAATGTGTGTTTTCCTTCGAGGGAGAATCTGTTTGTTGTAAATATGTCAGAGAGAGTTTATCACGGGTGCATAATGGCGGGTTTGTGTTTGCTCTGGTTGTACACACACTGTAAACAAGCAGTGTGTTGAGCACAGTGTGGCGAGGTTATCGCATGCTTTCTGGAGATACTAACAGAGGAAGTGTTGACGGTGTACGTATCTTAGTTCACACCTGTGCTACGATCACTAACAGTATTACGTGCACTTCTGCCTGCTGTAGGCCAGACGCTAGACTGCTAATCTGTTTTCCTGGCTGATGAGAAGGGTCCAGGGCTGGTCTTTGTCTCTGTGTTCTCTGCAACTGACCTTGCCTTGGCTTTTAGCAGCTGGTCATCAGTTTTTCAAGGCTCTGCAGGACTTATGGTTCCTCTCCAGGGAGGCAAAAGCATTGAATCTAACTTTTTTCAAAGTCAAGATAAAGTAGTATATTGTATAATGGTGTAAAGTGAATATTATAAGATTATGAAACATTAGCATGGGTACTGAGGAGCAGGATTGCGGAAGTGTCGTGATCTATATGTGATGTAATCTTTTTGTCTTATGGCACTGATTTGCTAATGTTAAATCACTTATATACATTCATTCATTCATTCATTCATTCATTCATTCATAAATAAATAAATAAAAAGGGGTTCAATCAGGGGTCCCTGAAGTTTGTGCAAGGGTCTGTGGAAAAGAGATATAAAACAGAAATTTCGGTAACACTTGACAAAAAGTAGTCGATGCATTATTAGAACTCACACTGTGCAATATATATTTTCACAGAAGTATTAATATTTGTTCATGTTAATAATCAAAATTGAATTGTTCATTGTTCATGTTCACAAAAAATTGTTAGCAAATGTTGATATTAACATCAGTTAAGAGAAATAAATGCTGTAGAGGTATTGTTCATTGTTCATTCAGTTTAACTAATGTTAACCAATTTTCCTTTTTTTTCCTTTTTACATGTTACAGAATTTTCTTTCGACATTTCTAACAATTAACTATTCTTTTGTGGAACTTTGAAAGTGTTATTGATCAAATCTAGCTCTGGCGTCCCTAGGATTGCTGAGAGTCAGAGTTGGGGTTCCTGGATTTATATACGTTAAATACTGCAATTCTGTAATAAAAGATTTTTTCACACTTATGTTGTTCCAAAACCATACGACTTTAGTTTGTGGAATGCAAAAGGAGAAATGTTGTTCACAGTTCTAACTATTGCTTTAACATTGACCTGACTCACAGCCTTCACATGGCTTTTGTTGACGTAACTTAAGATTTCTCATTGTTAGCCATTCCAGATCAGTTTTCAAGGAAAGTGATATGTAAGTCGTCAACAAAGGTAAAGTTCCTATTGAACTGTGGTTTTGCTCATTTTAAATGAGCATCACTTGGGTATAAAATTACTGCACAGTGATTTAATTGAGGTGGTATTAATTTTTAAGCAGGTTCCAGGTCAGTTGAAAAGATTTTAGCACTGATAATGCCTGTGTGTGTACGTGCTTTGAGTCACTTCTGTGCTTCTCTAAATAGCGACACACTGACAAATGGCACAAGGCCTGTGTTTAAGGCTGTGAAAGATTCAGAAACCTTTATCTGAAGAATACTGACTCAACTGCCATGTGTTTCTAGCACATTATAATCTGCCTCTGTCATTCAAAATGGAAATCATTATAACAAATGTATGTTGTCAGTGTTTGCATTCATTATGCATTCCATTTCATCCAAGAGAACAAATCCTAAAATCATCTGTCATGAAGCGAACAAACTCGAGTGGGGTGAAAAAAACCCTGCACTATAGTAAGATGACCAACAGGGATTTTCCATGTAACTGCTGAAACGGGCAGTCCAGAGAAAAAGGTTCAGATTAGGGATGGGCATTAGACTAAGCAGCTTGCTTGGTATTAGCATTCAATGGACGTACCTAATAGAAATCCCATTTATCTCATTGTATGGAGCAGTGATGTGTCTGTCTGCCTCCGATTTATCCTGTCACTGTCTCTCTTTCTCAAATTTACAGATTTGCCATTTGATTTGTGTGGGTGTCCCACAGGCTTTTGTTAGGATTTTAGGTGGGTGTGTTCTTACTTGGTGTTATTCGGTTTAGGCCAGCGCAAGAAACAGGCCACAACATGTGGTGTGTGGGAGCAAATACACTGAGGATGATAAATAGTGAAGGGACGTTCCCTATGTGCCAACTTCTCCTTCAGGGCATTCTCACTTTATCACAGCCTTTCTGAAAGTCTGTCATCTTGTTTGTATAGCTCACATGGTACTACAGGCTATAGGTACATTTTACCATTTGGAATTCAGTTTGAGATGACCGCATTAGGCATTTACCAGAGAGAATGATGGGGAAATAGTGGTTCAACACAATGTCAGTCAGTGTTTCCTGAACCGCTTTTCAGCAAAGTAGTCACCCCTCCACCACTGAATCTTAAATGCAAGTACAGTGAAATAATGGTAAAACAAACATCTTTTGTACTCAAATGCAACATACTGTACAATTGGACTCTTTTTGTGACTTAAAGACATACAGCACGAGCAGTGTAGTCTAATTCACTATCAAATAACTCTTTATGATCCCTTTTTCTTTTCAGCTAAAAACATACAGCATGACCATTGTAAATTACAAACAAATGATTCTTATTATCCATCTTTTAAAGTTAGATACATACAATCCAAGCAATAGTCCAGTTTTCTCATTTGATCTGTTTTTTAAACTAAAAAAATATACAGTGTAACAACTTTATATTGTCATTTTTTAAGTCAAAAGGACCTCACTATAAGCCCAATTCAAAAACAAATGAATCGTATGATCCAGTTCTTTTTTTTTTTTTAATCAAAAGCAAACTATGTGATAAGTTTAGCTTATTTATAATCTAATGTTTCTTATGAGCTGGGTCTTCGAAAGAGCAGTTAAGAAACACAGTATAAAACCTTAATAATCATTCAGAGCTGATTAATCAGCATCTGACTCACTTATTATCATTACATTTGGTGCTGTCTGTATCATTTATTATTTATATGCATCTAATTAGCAGCTCCCTGCTGCAAAAACAGCACTGTGTAGGAGACACTGATCTCAGATAAGGTGACTGCAGTCGAATGGTTCAGTAGCATGCAGTGAATGGGCACTGGCCCCCAAAGTTCCCTAAAACTGAAATGAGCGCATTTTAGATAGCGTGAAGGTCTTTATAGTATTGCTTTAACTTCAGCTGAACTGAACAATATTATAATTCCAGGGGTTTCTCAAGGCTATACGGTTTTGGCCCATTTTATGTGCTCGGAGGTCCCTTGGGTTTCCACAGGGAGATTACTTTGCAGAGTCCTTCTATCCTTTCTCTCACCGACCTGAAAAAAGAGGGCTTTCCAGGCAGAGAATCAACTCATTTAAATTCACAGTCTCTGCCCAGGCTTTCTCAGATGAGCTTTTTTTTTTTTTTTTTTTTGTGCTCCACTGCTGACAAGACACTTTTGAATGTTGCATACTTAAAACCAGATCAAAGGACAGGCAGAGATGTGAGCAGAATTTTTAACTGTTGTTCAGGGAGCAGCTCTGTCTATATCCATCTCTTTGGAGCTCATCCTGGCATTTCCCATCCCCTGGTAGGAGTAATAGCGCGTGATATGTTGTGTTCTTTGCTGTCATTTAAACTAAACTCTCTCACATTGTTATGAGAAATTCACTCTGCTAATACTTTTCAGGGGTCAGTGATGAGCCGAAACTGAAGCGGTGAACATCAATGAGCACTGCCCTCTTCAGTATAATATGGAACACATGTCATCAGTGTCTATAAACCAATGACATTTTCAGTACAAAATGCCCCCACAATTTTGGTAATGTCATAAAACCTTTTCCCACTCTCAGAATTTCCCACCTCTTTCCGGTCAGTGAGAAATCACAACTGAAAATTACTTGAGGAAATCACAATGCCTCTTTACACATCCAAAGGTGTCAGGGTTTTCACGTAAGACAGAATTCCCAGTGTTCACATACTGAGGCTAGTACCATGTGCCAGTAATAAAAAAGCTAGATTTGTACATTTTCTGAGTAAAATTTGCGTGGTGCTTGGCTCTACAAAACTCTTTGGATTTTCTGGGTCAGTGCCAGGGCTGTGGCAAATGTTTTTTTTTTTTTTTTTGCCAAGATAAAATGCCTGTAGTTTGAAGAATATGTATGGTTGTTTGCAGGTAAGCATCCTTACTCATTTTACTATATTAGGATACATTTGACATTCTCACCTCATTCTCATCCTGTAATGAGATCTGTTGTTGATATTTAAATGCCAGGCTTAATGGCAAAACCCTCAAGCTCAAAAAGACTTGCATTGATTTGCTAGATCCCTTTGTTCTCATCTCATTAATCTGCAATTTGATTTAACACAGGTGCTCGTCTCACATTGGCTTTTAGCTTGATTGAGAGACTTGTCACTTTTTTCATAACACAGAATAGCACTGGCTTGTACATACAGTTTTTGAATTTTACTTAAAGTGAGAGATTCAGGTTTTATGTATTCTTTGCAATACAGCAAGATTAGATTTATTTATTTTCTGGGGGCTTATTTTGGAGTGTATACCTCATAAAATCAGGAAAGTGAGTGCATGCGATTGTCTCTCTTTTGATGTCTTATCCAATAATTCCCTCGGTATGAGAAAGTTATTCTCTGCCATTTAAGCAGAAAACTAATTTCTCATTTTAATCCTGTGATTTGTTCTAGTCTGCTTTATTAGCTAAAGCCATTACAGTATGGCATGGTGAGATTCCTCTGCAAAACACTGCATTTACTGTCACATTCAACGTCTTCCTCAATGTCTTCGGCTTCTCATAATGGTGACATTTCTCCAAGCCGATTAAACCCTGATGTCAACACTAACCAAAAATCATTACTACCTCCTTTATTAAATTAAGCTCTCTCTCCCACATCAACAGTGTGAAACAATTTGATTTAAACAAAGATCTAGGTCTCCTGTTTTCTTCTCGTCTCGGCACGTATGACCTTAAGTTCAATTTACAACTTCTGTCATCATGACAGCTAATAAAAGCCAGATGGCCCTAAAGCCTTCCATAGTGATACAAACGATCAACTTGTTTATGTGGTGTCTCTGTCTGCTGTGACATTTGTTGAAGTAAGATGTAGTTCTCCTTTTCTCGTCGCTCCACTGGGCTATGGTGAATTTGTAGTTCTTATTCCCTCCCAATGCTATCGCATCCATCTCTTTCCCTTTGATATGTGGACTGCTTCAGAAAACTGCATTTGTTGCAGAAGCAGAAGTTGCGGTCATCTTAAGGTTTTTGTTGTTGTTGTTTTTAAATTAGCTTCCATTCTCTTTGATTTTGCATGTATTGTATTGACCATGTTTCATTCATCTTTTCAGCTAATGTTCATAAAAGACCAGGTGGAGGACAGCGTTGAAGGCTGGAGTTTGCTCACATTTATCTAGAAGTTAATTAGTTGTACATCAAAAATGCTTCTACTGAATTACACATCTGTTCTCTTATGATCTTTGAGGTGTGCTCCTCGCATGGGTGCCTCCACATTAAACTCTAGGTAAACTTGAGCAAAACAGTTCATCTCAGCTCATCGTCATGATTAAAAATTCAAAGTGAAACACTGTTTTTTTTTTTTTATATTCGTCTCTGAAACCTCAGAGGAGATCGCCTTAGCTGGCTGAACACCCTATTTGGTCTATCTCTTTGTCATGGGTTGTTGTTGTGTAGTTGTCCGTTTCTGTTTCAGTGTTTCCTTATTTGGTCATGTTCCTGTCCTCATTTAGTTAATTAGTCATTCTGTGCACCTGTGTTTGGTATTATCCCCTGTGTTTATAAGTTCTCGTCTGTGCATTTCTCCTCTTTCGGGTCTACTCGTTGTGTATGTGTGTTTGCTCCAGCGCCGTTTGTGTGGATTTCTCGTTCTTTGAATTAAAGACTTTTGATTGTATTCCTCATTTCCCTCGTACTCCTTCCTACAGCGTACCGTGACAGTAGTCCATTTACCATATGAACACTACCTTTTATTTTGAGTAAATGCTTCTGAAGTGTAAAGTTTCCTACCATGCACTGAAGATGAAAATTGGAAAGGGAAAGATCCAATTTTGTATTCATTTCAGTACTGAGACTCAGCTGTTAGGAACTCAAAATACCCCACAGGCATGTTCTTTATGTCCTTTTTCTTTTGGTAATTTGTACAGTAGACTCATTTATTACTATTTTATTTTTGTTTTGTTTTGCATAACCTCTTGTTCTCTTTCTGTAAACAAAGTCGTTGTCAGACTGTAATACCTCTGTTTAAATACATTACTGCTTGTAATTTTTCTTTTGCATTTACTAGAAGCTTTCATAACTTGAATTAATAAGGCATTAACAATCATTATTGCAGACTATATAGTGTTTCACATCATAACTATAATGCACATTCAGAAAGTCCTTTTGATTCATAGGCTACATGTTTGAATATAGAATGTGAATGAAGTACAGATGTCTTGATGTTAATGGCTTATGCATGAAAGCTAGTGATCTATCTGTCTGTGCTATTGTAAATAAATGAAGCCATAGGTAAGCTGACAGTGTCCGCTGCTGGCGGCTGTGTAAACTGCAGTGGCTGTGGCTGCTTCACCGGCAATGATGCAGACAGCTTAACCTCTCATTATTTGAGCAGTCTGGTATGTCAGTGCTCATATGATTTATTCAGGAATGGTAATAAGGCAATTTCTTCCATTTTAATACAACATTTTGTCTTTTGTGAAAATGCATGCAGTGTGTAAGTTAATAAATGTAATTGCTTGTTCCATATATTTTGGTAGTATTTCTCTTTAATCTGTTCAAGCAGTGTCTGGTCTGGAAATACCACTCCAGAGTTACATCGTCAGTCTATTTGGGTGGAAGGGGTTTGAAAACATCAGGGGGATGAAAGACTGAATATTTAATATCAGCGACAAACAGCAGATGGCCCTCTTGAGTTTTTTTTTTTTTAATTCCTCCTCTGTGATTGTGTTTCTCTGCTGATATTAATCTAAATGAGAAAATGCTCTGTGTTATTGGGCCATGATATTAAATTGGCACCCCATCCCTTATCGCAACACTCATTAACATATGATTAAAGAAACAAGCGACAGATAAGCTAAATGTGGGCCTATGGCAAAAAACAGACACACATCCATCCATACAATAGGTTACATAGGTGTGTTTGTCTAAAACACTGGGGGTCTCAATAGCACCTCAGAGCTGTGATGCAGTTCTGCTTTATTTTGCTCTCGTGGGGCGTGTCGGTGGAGTTTTGTGAAATTAATTTCTTAGTTTCGCATAAAAGCGTCTCATAAAGACTGTTAATAGCCACACACAAAATACGTAGTCTCAATTCTGTTGTTTGGATTCAGAATGTTTATAAATATTGGCATCTAAATATATTCATGAATAAAAAAATAATAATAATCCGGCGCCTGCCAACCAGCTTCTGTAAATTAGACAAATTCTATTAGATAAATCATATTTTGAAATATTTCAATGTTGTCATCGGCACGTTTGAATCTATTTAGCACAGAAAATACAAATATTTATGGACATAAGGGTGGGTTTTTCTCGTCGTTGAAACGATGGAAAGGAGGAGTTTGTCGTTTAGACTTGTTGATGATCTGTGAGGCTGAGGCGGGAAGCGCGTGGTCGTTAAGACTTGTTGATGCCGTTGATCTATGAGGCTGAGGCGGGAAGCGCGTGCGTTCACTCGCTCCAAACGGCTGGAGACGCTAAATGTGCTCGAGCTGGAGGATGAAGAGGAGCATTTCTTGAATACGTTTCTTCCTGGCTAACGTTAGCACTTATGCTGCACATTTGTGTACTCCCGCTTCGGGGAAAGACTTTTTTATTTGAGTTTATCTATTTGTTCGTTCCTGTCACACCGGGTAGACGTCATCTTCACCGGAGCCGCTTACATTTATCCTTCAGAAGACATGCTGCTTTAGAAAAGGAGAAAAAGATACATCGTTATTGATAAACTACGCGACCTAGAACATGAGACTGAATGGGGAGTGATCGTCTGAGTAGATTCCTTCTCAACAATAAACACCTTCGTTCAAACTTAACTCACCGTTGTTACGCCGTCGGTTATTCTCAAGATGAATGGACGTTTGAACGGAACCGGCGTGGAGATCTGCTAAACTTGGTTAATATGTAAGTCATATGAATATGTGTAGTCGCAGGGCTCCACCTGGGAGACGAAGGTGGTCGCGTTTCTCCGCTTGACAGCTCAGAACGAAAAACGCTTTGTTTGCTCAGACTCCGGGAGTGGACGTCGCTGGCCAGGGTGCTGAATTTCACCAGGTCCGGGTAAGAGATAAACGAAGGAAAGTGACGGATCAGAGAGACTCAGGCGTGCCGTGAATATATTTTCACATTCTGTATGTTGGAGGAGCCGGGCAACTCATCTGATAATCATTTTTTATCTTCGAAATGAAAATCAGACAACATGTGAAATACGGACAGTTGAGTAACACTTCGCCTTTGTATTCATTATGCTAATTCAGTGTCTTATTTCGCCCGTCGTGATGTGTGGATATCTTTGATCATCATCCGTGCATTTCAGAGGGCAGAGCACAGAAACGCAAAAATGGGACAATAATTGAGACAGATCGGGCGGTTTGTTGTTGTCTGTGCTTTGTGTGTAAGGAGTTCAACAGCCCTGTTTTTGAGACATGGCAGCGGCGATTGCCAGCGGTTTGATCCGCCAGAAGAGACAGGCACGGGAGCAGCATATAGACCGACCATCCACCAACAGAAGGAGAAAAAGCCCCAATAAGAATAAAGGGCTTTGCAACGGGAATCTGGTCGACATCTTCTCCAAAGTGCGAATCTTCGGCCTCAGGAAACGCAGACTACGACGACAAGGTGTGGGAAGTTCCATACATAAGAAGTCTATGCAATGTTTAATGTCTTGAGATAATATACGCCCACATTTCATGTTCACATTCAGTTCTGACAAACAAGGAACTCACGGCATGGAACTGCTGTTTATCTTGACAATAGCCGATAGGGTTTGCATAGACTTGTGTTTTGTCTTGACATATTTTTTGCAGTCTTGTATTTTTTTTTTTTTTAACGCAAATTGTTAAATGTGTAGTAAGACCAGTCAGTAATGGGACCACGTATTCATCTTAAATCTATGTACGTCATAATTTCAAAATAATTCTCAAAACAATTCTCCTCCGTTTTTGAAGGCCAGACATATCAGAACTGGATATTGTTTTGATTCAAACTAAATATAGGCTATATGCACTGTTTGAAATATTCAGAGATTTGGCAGCCTCTCTATATTTGTTATACCCTTGGGAGGTGTTGATGTTGAATTATTGGCACATTTCATGAATGCAAGTAAAGCAGCAGGTGCCCAACATGTTGCAGGGGGAAAAAAACAACATGCTATCACATAATCAGTAAACAATATCCAATGACAGCTTATCTTAATAGAAATGCCAAATATTCAGTTTAGGTAAGATTAAAATAAAAACAGTCTTTCTGTCACCACAACAGTAATGGAGACCTGTTCAGATGAAAAATGAAAATATGATGTGACTTAAAGATTTATTGTTCTAAATGTATATATTTATAGTACAGCAATAATGCATTTTTCTTTCATATATCACATTTAAATAGCAATTTTAAATTTTATAGTGTGCAAGGTGGTAAGATGACAAACAATCAATCTCTTATTTTTCAGGAAACAAACCTCAGGTTACCTCAGGGTAATCATACGGTATAGTTACTATGTTAATGGGTAATCACGAATGTTAAACTAATTTTTAGAATCAGAAAATATGTGTGGGTTATGTGTTCATTTTTGGCCTGCAATCGGAAATTATTATAAATACACAAACAAACCAAAAGCAACAAACAAGCATTCTGATAAAACTATAATAGAGGTGGCGATTTGGAATACCGTATATCATAGTAGCTGTCAGATATGTCCAGAGGGGAATCTTGCACAAATAAGTAGTGAGTAAAAGATGTAGCTGTTGCCAGGAGAAACTGAGAGTGATGAATTAGCCCTGCAACGTCTTGGCTAACGTGCACCTGTGACGGCCATCTTATTACAGATGGCGAACATCTCATGGCCTCCCCTCACACTCCTAATGTT
Source organism: Carassius gibelio (assembly GCF_023724105.1). NCBI lineage: Eukaryota > Metazoa > Chordata > Actinopteri > Cypriniformes > Cyprinidae > Carassius > Carassius gibelio. Next base: position 18,663,529 of record NC_068404.1, on the reverse strand, counting down.
AACTTTTTCAGAAAGTGGCTTCTTATAAGGCATGTATGTCAAGCTTACCCACATCATCACTATGTACAGTTACACATGGTGAATAAAAAAACATTAAGTTATCATTAAGCATTTGCTGTTTAAGATGTCTACTAGTCCTTACAGCTGGTTGGACGGCCTCTTTTGAGTCCTGTTGCCTGTTGTGTTGTTGCCAGAGTTACTTTTGACGGAGCACCCCCTGGGATATACCTCATTAATTTCCAATTGCAGCTAGATTTACAAAATCTTCAGTGAGCATTTTCACAGCCTTGAGGGCTCACCAGGGGCTCTGTGAAGCTGAGCGTTAGCCTGCCCACCCTCATAGGTTCTTTCACATCTGTGTGCTCAGGAGAAATAATAGTTAGCTTAGTGGTGGTAATTTAGTAGTGGTCACAGGAAGGACACTTTGAGCATAGCCTTCGAGCATAGCCTCCCATCACGCGAGGCTGTGTGATGCTACATTCGTCTCCATTTTAACTCTGACTTTTAGGTCGTGACATGCAGACAATAGGAATATTCCCCTGAGTATGGAAAAGCATGTACAGACCATGAACTGAGACATTTGCCTTGTGGCAGGGTAGTAAAAGAAATCTGAGAAGACAGTAGTTGAAAAAAAAAAAAAACTTGCTGAAGCATATTTTCAGTGTCGTTTAGGTTTGTCAGATATCTAGCAAAATGTGCAATGATGATGATAATAATGGTGCTAGCGTGGACCTCAAGCCTGTGTTTTATAATTTGCCCAGCACACCATCCTAAAACATTAAAGAAGGAACAGTCCTTATATACTGTTTCATATTGATTTATTTGACTTTCTAGACTCTCAAGCAGAATGCTATTATTGACAAGGCATTGGCGTGACCAGATCGTTACAGAGATAAGTGTCATGATTCATTGATTCAAGATTATCATGCAGATTATTAGAGAGTTCTGTAAATGTGTAAATGACACCAGTGGTAGACTCAAGTGAACACACTTTACTTTTTTTTTTTTTGTCATGATTGTGTCTTCAGAGTCAAATTTTATGGGATCATTCTTGGCTCAATGGGCAAAATGTAAATGAAGGATACATAGTAACAGCAGATGATGATATATGTTTGTGTCAGGGAACATTAATGTATTAATATTTTCAAGCAAACATTTTTCTACACCAGGTTTGCTTTGGTTAATAAGGGACCATTTCAATTTAAGATGTCAAAATGGACACAGATGGTTAACTTTAAATGCCCAATCAGTGCTGTCGCTGTGATCAAAGTCTTAGCTAAAATGTACATTATACAGTCTGACAGTTGATGTACAGTCTGTTTTAACTTTTACCCAAGATCTCTCCGGGGTGCTTTTGTACAATCTGGCAAACAACAGCCAAAGACTTTAGGCTGGGATATTTGTATCTCAGAATAAAGCTGCCTATATGTCAGATATTGAAAATGACGACAGCTGGAATATTTATTCAAGCTAATTTAGATGCTGGACCCATATGCCATTTTGAGCCTTCCATGTCTGAATGGCACAATTCTAATAAAAGGAGGAGGTTGAGTTATTTGTTAATGTCCATGACCTCAGAAAGAAAATCTGAAAAACATTTCCAGACATAAAAAGGTCTCCATCAAGCCGGTGAAAACCAGTGCATCTTTCATTTATTTAAAATCTCTTTGTTCAAAACAGAGAGGTTATCTGTTTGATTGCATCTCAGAGTGCTGCCACATAGCACTTATTATCTTTTTTACTCCACATGACATTTTATGTCCCTTGGCCATGAAAAAATAAACATTGTTGAGAAGTGCTTACTAAAATGCGCTGCTGCAAACTCAATGTATAAATTTAGTAAGTGAAAAGTTCTTATATATCAAAAAGTATTACTCGAACCTTGTATTCAAGTTTCGCTAAAAGCATGTAGATTTTAGATTGTTTTGCAGTATTTATTGTCATTTTGTAATTCTGCATTTATCCACTGTGAAAGTTCAGTGCTCTGATGCTTATTATCTGGAACAGTGATAAATATGACAGAGATTTTTCTCTGCAAGACATGGTTCAACACGCTGTTTGGACGTTACATTTTGCGTCCAATTAGAATGCTCAGTGGAATGGAAGACCACCAGTGGAGACTAGCTTTTAATCTCTCTCTTTGCTA